>NC_080378.1:65054605-65723528 GCF_014773155.1 Arachis stenosperma
GACATGATTGTCAAGGTTGGGCCATTCGCCTTTCCAACTGACTTTGTAGTGCTGGAAATGGAGGAGCACAAGAGTACAACTCTCATTCTAGGAAGACCTTTCCTAGCAACTGGACGAACTCTCATTGATGTACAAAAAGGGGAAGTAACCCTGAGAGTCAATGAGGATGAGTTCAAGTTGAATGCTGTAAAAGCTATGCAGCATCCAGACACACCAAATGACTGCATGGGCGCTGACATTATTGACTCTTTGGTGGAAGAGATCTATATGACTGAAAGCCTAGAATCAGAGCTTGAGGACATCTTCGAGGATGCTCAACCTGATCAAGAAGAACCACAGGAAACAAAGGAATTTTCCAAAATTCCTCAGGAGGAGGATAAGCCTCCCAAACCTGAACTCAAACCACTACCACCATCCCTGAAGTATGCATTTCTGGGAGAGGGTGACACTTTTCCAGTGATTATAAGCTCTGCTTTAAATCCACAGGAAGAGGAAGCACTGATTCAAGTGCTAAGGACACACAAGACAGCTCTTGGGTGGTCCATAAGTGATCTTAAGGGCATTAGTCCAGCTAGATGCATGCACAAGATCCTGTTGGAGGATAATGCCAAACCAGTGGTCCAACCACAGAGGAGGCTAAATCCAGCCATGAAGGAGGTGGTGCAGAAAGAGGTCACTAAATTACTAGAGGCTGGGATTATTTATCCTATTTCTGATAGCCCCTGGGTGAGCCCTGTACAAGTTGTCCCCAAAAAGGGAGGCATGACAGTGGTTCATAATGAAAAAAATGAACTGGTTCCTACAAGAACAGTCACAGGGTGGCGTATGTGTATTGACTACAGAAGGCTCAATACAGCCACCAGAAAGGATCATTTTCCTTTACCATTCATAGACCAAATGCTAGAAAGACTAGCTGGTCATGATTATTACTGCTTTTTGGATGGCTATTCAGGTTACAACCAAATTGCAGTAGATCCTCAAGACCAAGAGAAAATAGCATTTACTTGCCCTTCTGGCGTGTTTGCCTACAGGAGGATGCCTTTTGGTCTGTGTAATGCTCCTGCAACCTTTCAGAGATGCATGTTATCCATCTTCTCTGATATGGTGGAGAAATTCCTGGAAGTCTTCATGGATGACTTCTCAGTATATGGAGACTCATTCAGCTCCTGTCTTGACCACCTAGCACTTGTCCTGAAAAGGTGCCAAGAGACTAACCTGGTTTTAAACTGGGAGAAATGTCACTTTATGGTGACTGAGGGAATTGTCCTTGGGCACAAAATTTCAAGCAGGGGAATAGAGGTGGATAAGGCAAAGGTAGAGGTAATTGAAAAATTACCACCACCTGCCAATGTTAAGGCAATCAGAAGCTTTCTGGGGCATGCAGGATTCTATAGAAGGTTTATAAAGGATTTTTCGAAAATTGCAAAACCTTTGAGCAACCTGCTAGCTGCTGACACACCATTTGTGTTTGACACACAGTGTCTGCAGGCATTTGAGACCCTGAAAGCCAAGCTGGTCACAGCACCAGTCATCTCTGCACCAGACTGGACATTGCCATTTGAACTAATGTGTGATGCCAGTGACCATGCCATTAGTGCAGTGTTGGGACAGAGGCATAACGAGCTTCTGCACGTCATTTATTATGCCAGCCGTGTTCTAAATGATGCACAAAAGAGTTACACAACCACAGAAAAAGAGTTACTTGCAGTGGTCTATGCCATTGACAAGTTTAGATCCTATCTAGTGGGATCCAAAGTGATTGTGTACACTGACCATGCTGCTCTTAAATTCTTACTCACAAAGCAGGATTCAAAACCCAGGCTTATAAGATGGGTGTTGCTTCTGCAAGAGTTTGATATAGAAATAAGAGACAGAAAAGGGATAGAGAACCAAGTAACTGATCATCTGTCCCGAATAGAACCAGTAGCTGGGGCGTCCCTCCCTTCTACTGAGATCTCTGAGACTTTCCCAGATGAGCAACTCTTTGCCATTCAGGAAGCTCCATGGTTTGCAGATATTGCAAATTATAAAGCTGTGAGGTTCATACCCTAGGAGTACAGCAGAGTGCAAAGAAAGAAATTAATTTCAGATGCCAAGTACTACCTATGGGATGAGCCGTATCTCTTTAAGAGATGTGCAGACGGAATGATCCGCAGATGTGTACCCAGAGAAGAAGCACAAAGGATCCTATGGCACTGCCATGGATCACAGTATGGAGGACATTTTGGAAGTGAGCGAACAGCCACTAAAGTCCTCCAATGTGGCTTCTACTGGCCTACTCTCTATAGAGATGCCCGAGAGTTTGTGCGTAACTGTGACAGTTGCCAAAGAGCTGGTAACTTGCCTCACGGATATGCCATGCCTCAACAAGGGATATTAGAGATTGAATTGTTTGACGTATGGGGGATTGACTTCATGGGTCCATTCCCACCATCATACTCAAACACTTACATTCTGGTGGCAGTGGACTATGTGTCTAAGTGGGTAGAAGCAATTGCTACACCCACTAATGATACCAAGACCGTGCTGAAATTCCTCCAGAAACACATCTTCAGCAGGTTTGGTGTTCCCAGAGTACTAATCAGTGACGGGGGCACTCATTTCTGCAATAAACAGCTATACTCTGCTATGGTCAGATATGGAATTAGCCACAAAGTGGCAACTCCGTATCATCCACAGACAAATGGGCAAGCTGAAGTCTCTAACAGAGAGCTAAAAAGAATCCTAGAACGGACTGTGATAGCCCGAAGAAAGGATTGGGCAAAGAGTTTGGATGATGCTCTGTGGGCATACAGAACAGCATTCAAGACTCCTATAGGAACCTCTCCATACCAACAGGTGTATGGGAAGGCCTGTCATCTGCCCGTGGAACTGGAACATAAAGCCTACTGGGCAACCAGGTTCCTAAACATGGATGCTCAATTAGCTGGTGAGAAAAGATTGCTCCAACTAAATGAGCTAGAGGAGTTTAGACTCAATGCCTTTGAAAATGCAAAAATTTATAAGGAAAAGGCAAAGAAGTGGCATGACAAGAAGTTGTCATCCAGAGTCTTTGAGCCAGGACAAAAAGTTCTGCTATTCAACTCTAGGCTCAGATTGTTCCCAGGAAAGCTTAAATCTCGTTGGAGTGGTCCGTATGTGATTACAGGAGTATCACCATATGGATATGTTGAGCTCCAGGATGCTGAGTCTGACAAAAAGTTCATTTTTAATGGACAGAGGATCAAGCATTATCTTGAAAACAATTTTGAGCAAGAATGCTCAAAACTGAGACTTGAGTGATTCTCAGTGAAGGTCCAGCTAAAGACAGGAAAGAAGCGCTTGCTGGGAGGCAACCCAGTCATTAGCAGGTTATATGTTTTGTTTCTACAAGGGCAAATATCAAAAATGAAGGAATTCACAGAGTTACAGAAGGATTCGGTGCAAAAAGCAGAGAAAAAGTGCTTACTGGCGAAAAAACGCCAGTAAGGGGTACTTTGGGCGTTAAACACCAGAATGGGCACCATTCTGGGCGTTTAACGCCAGTAAAGGTGCCATTTTGGGCGTTAAACGCCAGAATGGGCACCATTCTGGGCGTTTAACGCCAGGTGTGCAGCATCCTGGGCGTTTAGCAAAAACGCCCAGTGACAAAGGGGATTCTGGCGTTTAACGCCAGCCAGGGCACCTGGCTGGGCGTTAAACGCCCACAATGGCTAGAAAAAGGGCGTTAAACGCCAGAATGGATGCCATTCTGGGCGTTTAACGCCAGAAAGGTGGGGGACCAAGATTTTGCTTTCCGATCAAATTTTTTTCAAACTTTCCTTTTTTTTAACCCATACTTTTCTACATAAACACACTTCAACCTTTCATCATTCACCTTCAAATCTTCAAAAATCAAAATCATTCTTCAAATCTCTCTCAAATCAATCCCGAATCTTGTTCAAAAACTCACCCTTCTCTCAAATTCTCTCCATATCTTCTCAAATCTCCTTCCAATTTTTTTCGAAATCTCCTCCCCCCCTTATAAAAACACGTTCGGCCTCCTTATTCCCCCACACCATTCGAATTTTCTCTTCTCTTCTCTCTCTCTTCTTTCCTTTCTTATGCTTGAGGACAAGCAAACCTCTAAGTTTGGTGTGCTTTTCCATGATCACTAAGCCAAGATTCATCAAGATCATGGCTCCTAAAGGAAAACAAACCAATGTAAGAGGAAAGAAAGAGAATAATCCAAAGAATCTTTGGAATCAAGAGAAGTTCTTAACCAAAGAACATGAAGACCATTATCACAAAATAATGGGTCTGAGGTCAGTGATCCCGGAAGTTAAATTTGATCTGAAAGAAGATGAATATCCGGGGATCCAAGAGCAAATTCGAAACAGAGGATGGGAAGTTCTAACCAATCCTGAGATAAAGGTTGGAAGAAATATGGTTCAGGAATTCTACTCAAATCTGTGGCTGACAGATAAGCAGAGAATGACTGGAACTGCTTTCCATACTTATAGAACCATGGTCAGAGGGAAAGTTATCTACTTCCATCTGGACAAAATAAGAGAAATCTTCAAATTGCCTCAACTGCAAGATGATCCTGAATCCTTTAATAGGAGAATGGTGAGAGCAGATAAAGGGTTGGATCAAGTTCTAGAGGACATATGCCTCCCTGGAACTAAGTGGATAACCAATTCAAAGGGTGTCCCAAACCAACTCAAGAGGGGAGACCTCAAACCAATTGCAAGAGGTTGGCTAGACTTTATTGGGCGTTCCATATTGCCCACTAGCAACCGTTCGGAGGTCACTATCAAGAGAGCAGTGATGATTCATTGCATTATGCTTGGAAAAGAAGTGGAGGTTCATCATCTGATTGCTTGTGAGATCTACACAATTGCAAATAAGAATTCTACTGAAGCCAAACTGGCTTACCCAAGCTTGATCTCCTTGCTCTGTAAAGAGGCTGGGGTAAAGATGGGAGTAGATGAATTCATACCCATTGAACATCCAATCACCAAGAAGTCAATGGAAGGACAAATGCAAGACAACTCTATCAAAAGGAGGGCGCAGGAGTTCCTCCCTGAATTTCCTGAAATTGGCTACTGGGCCAGCCTAGAAGCATCTATCACCAAGTTGCAAGAAACTATGGAGCAACTTAAGGAAGAACAGCAGAATCAGAACTGCATGCTCTGCAAATTGCTGAAGGAACAAGAGAAGTAGGGGCGTGAACTTCAAGAACTGAAACGCCAAAAATTCTCCCCTCAATTTGAGGGAGCATCCACTTCTCAAAATCAAGGTTGTTGAGTCCTAACTCTGTGAAAACCTCTATCATTAGGAGCCTATTTAAATTTTTGTTTTCTATTTTTTTCTAGTCTCATCTTATATCTATTTTTGAGTCTTGTTCTTAATTCATAATTAATAAAATTTAAAATTCATGTCTTAAATCTATGAATGTCCTATGAATCCATCACCTCTCTTAAATGAAAAATGCTTTAATCACAAAAGAACAAGAAATACAGGATTTCGAATTTATCTTTGAAACTAGTTGAATTAGTTTGATGTGGTGACAATACTTTTTGTTTTCCGAATGAATGCTTGAACAGTGCATATGTCTTTTGAATTTGTTGTTTTGAGAATGTTAAAATTGTTGGCTCTTGAAAGAATGAGGAAAAAGAGAACTGTTATTGAGGATCTGAAAAATCATCAAATTGATTCTTGAAGCAAGAAAAAGCAGTGAGTCAAAAAAAAATGAAAAAAAAAGAAAGAAAGAAATAAAGTTGTGATCCAAGGCAAAAAGAGTGTGCTTAAGAACCCTGGACACCTCTAATTGGGGACTCTAGCAAAGCTGGGTCATAATCTAAAAAGGTTCACCCAAGTAAGTGTCTGTGGCATGTATGTATCCGGTGGTAATACTGGAAGACAGAGTGCTTTGGGCCACAGCCAAGACTCATACACTAGCTATGTTCAAGAATCATTATACTTAACTAGGAGAATCAATAACACTATCTGAGTTCTGAGTTCCTATAGATGCCAATCATTCCGAACTTCAAAGGATAAAGTGAGATGCCAAAACTGTTCGGAAGCAAAAAGCTACTAGTCCCGCTCATCTAATTGGAGCTGAGTTTCCTTGATATTTTGGAGTCTATAGTATATTCTCTTCTTTTTATCCTACTTTGATTTTCAGTTTCTTGGGGACAAGCAACAATTTAAGTTTGGTGTTGTGATGAGCAGATAATTTATACGCTTTTTGGCATTGTTTTTAGTATGTTTTTAGTATATTTTAATTAGTTTTTATTATATTTTTAGTAGTTTTTAGTCAAAATTCACTTTTCTGGACTTTTCTATGAGTTTGTGTGTTTTTCTGTGATTTTAGGTATTTTCTGGCTGAAATTGAGGGTCCTGAGCAAAAATCTGATTCAGAGGCTAAAAAGGACTGCAGATGCTGTTGGATTCTGACCTCCCTGCACTCGAAGTGGATTTTCTGGAGCTACAGAAGCCCAATTGGTGCGCTCTCAACGGCGTTGGAAAGTAGACATCCTGGGCTTTCCAGCAATGTATAATAGTCCATACTTTGCCCGAGATTTGATGGCCCAAACCGGCGTTGCAAATCAGCTTCAGAATTCCCAGCGTTTAACGCTAGAACTGGCATAGAAATTGGAGTTAAACGCCCAAACTGGCATAAAAGCTGGCGTTTAACTCCAGAAAGAGCTTCTACACGAAAATGCTTCAATGCTCAGCCCAAGCACACACCAAGTGGGCCCGGAAGTGGATTTTTCTGTCATTTACTCATTTCTGTAAACCCTAGGTTACTAGTTCACTATTAATAGGATCTTTTGATATTGTATCTGTACCTCATGACACTTTACACGTCTCTTTGTGTACTTCCTACGGCATGAGTCTCTAAACCCCATGGTTGGGGGTGAGGAGCTCTGCTGTGTCTTGATGGATTAATGCAATTACTACTGTTTTTCATTCAATCATGCTTGCCTCCATTCTAAGATATTACTTGTTCTTAAACCGGATGAATGTGATGATCCGTGACACTCATCATCATTCTCAACTATGAACGTGTGCCTGACAACCACCTCCGTTCTACCTTAGATTAAGTAGATATCTCTTGGATTCTTTAATCAGAATCTTCGTGGTATAAGCTAGAACTGATGGCGGCATTCAAGAGAATCCGGAAGGTCTAAACCTTGTCTGTGGTATTCTGAGTAGGATTCAATGATTGAATGACTGTGACGAGCTTCAAACTCTTGAGGGCTGCACGTTAGTGACAGACGCAAAAGAATCACTGGATTCTATTCCAACCTTATTGAGAACCGACAGATGGATAGCCGTGTCGTGACAGGGTGCGTTGAACATTTCCACTGAGAGGATGGGAGGTAGCCACTGACAACGGTGAAACCCTTGCATACAGCTTGCCATGGAAGGAGCCTTGCGTGCTTGAAGAAGAAGACAGTAGGAAAGCAGAGATTCAGAAGACGGAGCATCTCCAAAACCTCAACCTGTTTCCCATTACTGCAAAACAAGTACTTATTTCATGTTCTTTTACTTTTCAGAATCAACCTTGATAATTATTGATATCCTGACTAAGATTTACAAGATAACCATAGCTTGCTTCAAGCCGACAATCTCTGTGGGATCGACCCTTACTCACGTAAGGTATTACTTGGACGACCCAGTGCACTTGCTGGTTAGTTGTGCGGGGTTGCAAAAGTGTGATTGCAATTTCGTACACCAGCGATTCATATGGTAGATAGTGTTTTTGTATATGAATTTCGCTAACACCATAGGGTTTGTAGTTCTAAGAATGATGAGGTGAAGTATGAGTTAGTTGCCCCTGACCCTAAAGATTGAGTTTGCTTTGGCTGAATTACTGATTCGGAGTCACAATTTATTTTTATGTATGATTGTTTTTTTACCCGACTTAGGGTGGTATTTCCTTTTTCCGATTTTGAAACTGAAGTTTTGTCTTATTGTAAAGTCGCTCCTTCCCAACTGCAACCGAATTCTTAGGGTTTTATGAAGATCTACTAGCTCGTGAGCTGTGTGGGCTTAACTTTCTGATTTCTTTGAAGATATTTTTCTTTTTATTTTATCTCACCAAACCCTTCAGCGCTACTTCAAATAAGAATAAATAGCAATGGGTTTTCTTCCGAGCTATCCAAGGTCGGAAAGTTTTTTCCATTTTTGACGAGTCGTTTCATGATTTTAAGAACTTCCTTTTTAAAGTCCGTGTTGTTGAGGGTCACCATCCCTTCTTTCTGAGTGAAAATATTGAGCCTTGTTTTCTGTTGTACTGGGTAGAGGCAGCTTCGGTTGTGAAATATAATTTGATAGACTTGGACGAGGTCGAGGAAGCTATAGTCGAGTTCTTCCGAGAGGCTTGGGGATGGGCTCCAAACCTTGACACTTAAAAGTTCCTTCTCGAAACTCCAAGTTATGTCTGTACCGAGCTAGGTAGTCTTTACTACTATTTTATAGACAACTGCTCAATTTCCCGACTTGTTTGTTGATGTCTCTTATTCTTTTTTGCATAAAAAATAAAAAGTGGTTCTAAGGCTTACCAGAAGGTTCAGAAGGCCAAAAGAAACACCTGAGCTTGGGCTGCTCAGTTGTAAGAGAGTGCGAAGTCAGATACTCCTTCCCCGATGGTGCGCGAAATTGTGAACAATACTTTTTCACAACTCTCATAATCCCCGGTAATGGCTCCAAAAACTTGGTAGCTCAATACCATGGCATTACACAACTTCGCACAACTAACCAGCAAGTGCACTGGGTCGTCCAAGTAATACCTTACGTGAGTAAGGGTCGATCCCACGGAGATTGTTAGCATTGAAGCAAGCTATGGTCATCTTGTAAATCTTAGTCAGGCAAACTCAAATGTATATGATGATGAACGAAAATAACATAAAGATAAAGATAGAGATACTTATGTATATCATTGGTGTAAGAGCTTCAGACAAGTGTATGAAGATGCCTTCCCTTCCGTCTCTCTGCTTTCCTTCTGCCTTCATCCAATCCTTCTTACTCCTTTCCATGGCAAGCTCGTGTAGGGTTTCACTGTTGTCAGCAGCTACCTCCCATCCTCTCAGTGAAAGCGATTGCATATGTCCTGTCACGGCATAGCGAAATTCAGCTGTCGGTTCTCGGTCAGGCCGGAATAATATCCATTGATACTTTTGCGTCTGTCACTAACGCCCTAGCCTGCTAGGAGTTTGAAGCACGTCACAGTCATCCAGTCATTGAATCCTACTCAGAATACCACAGACAAGGTTTAGACCTTCCGGATTCTCTTGAATGCCGCCATCAGGTCCTGCCTATACCACGAAGATTCCGATTAAAGAATCCAAGAGATATTCACTAAGCCTCAGATGCTTGTAGAACAAGAATGGTTGTCAGTCACCTTGTTCATGAGTGAGAATGGTGATGGGCGTCAATCATCACCTTCATCAAGTTGAAGAACAAGTGATATCTTGGACAAAGAACAAGTGGAATTGAATGGAAGAACAATAGTAATTGCATTAATACTCGAGGTACAGCAGAGCTCCACACCTTAATCTATGGTGTGTAGAAACTCCACCGTTGAAAATACATAAGAACAAGGTCTAGGCATGGCCGAATGGCCAGCCTCCCAATGGTCTAAGATAGCATAAAACAAAGATAGCTACCAAAAGTCTCTCCAAATACAATAGTAAAAGGTCCTACTTATAGAAAACTAGTACATAGATGAGTAAATGACATAAAAATCCACTTCCGGGCCCACTTGGTGTGTGCTTGGGCTGAGCAATGAAGCTTTTTCGTGTAGAGACTCTCCTTGGAGTTAAACGCCAGCTTTAGTGCCAGTTTGGGCGTTTAACTCCCAATTAGGTGCCAGTTCCGGCGTTTAACGCTGGAATTTCTTGAGGTGACTTTGAACGCCGGTTTGGGCCATCAAATCTTGGGCAAAGTATGGACTATTATATATTGCTGGAAAGCCCAGGATGTCTACTTTCCAACGCCGTTGAGAGCGCGCCAATTGGGCTTCTGTAGCTCCAGAAAATCCACTTCGAGTGCAGGGAGGTCAGAATCCAACAGCATCTGCAGTCCTTTTGAGTCTCTGGATCAGATTTTTGCTCAGGTCCCTCAATTTCAGCCAAAAAATACCTGAAATCACAGAAAAATACACAAACTCATAGTAAAGTCCAGAAAAGTGAATTTTAACTAAAAACTAATAAAAATATACTAAAAATTAACTAGATCATACTAAAAATATACTAAAAACAATGCCAAAAAGCATACAAATTATCCGCTCATCACAACACCAAACTTAAATTGTTGCTTGTCCCCAAGCAACTGAAGATCAAATAAGATAAAAAGAAGAGAATATGCAATGAACTCCAAAAACATCTATGAAGATCAGTATTAATTAGATGAGCGGGGCTTTTATCTTTTTGCCTCTGAATAGTTTTGGCATCTCACTCTATCCCTTGTAATTCAGAATGATTGGCTTCTTTAGGAACTCAGAATCCAGATAGTGTTAATGATTCTCCTAGTAAAGTATGATGATTCTTGAACATAGCTATTTCTTGAGTCTTGGCCGTGGCCCAAAGCACTCTGTCTTCCAGTATTACCACCGGATACATACATGCCACAGACACATAATTGGGTGAACCTTTTCAGATTGTGACTCAGCTTTGCTAAAGTCCCCAATTAGAGGTGTCCAGGGTTCTTAAGCACACTCTTATTTGCCTTGGATCACAACTTTATTTCTTTCTTTTTCTTTCTCTTTTGTTTTCAGTTTTTCTTCTCTTTTTTTTTTTTCGTTTGCTTTTTCTCTTTTTTTTTCTGCTTTTTCTTGCTTCAAGAATCATTTTTAATGATTTTTCAGATCCTCAGTAACATGTCTCCTTTTTCATCATTCTTTCAAGAGCCAACATTCATGAACCACAAGTTCAAAAGACATATGCACTGTTCAAGCATACATTCAGAGAACAAAAGTGTTGCCACCACATCAAAATAATTAAACTATTATAAAATTCAGAATTCATGCAATTCTTTCCTTTATCAATTAAGCACGTTTTTATTCAAGAAAGGTGATGGATTCATAGGACATTCATAACTTTAAGGCATAGACACTAAGCTACTAATGATCACAAGACACAAACATGGACAAACATAAAGCATAAAAATCGAAAAACAGAAGAATAAAGAACAAGGAAATCAAGGAACGGGTCCACCTTAGTGATGGCGGCTCTTTCTTGCTCTTGAAGATCCTATGGAGTACTTGAGCTCCTCAATGTCTCTTCCTTGTCTTTGTTGCTCCTCCCTCATGATTCTTTGGTCTTCTCTAATTTCATGAAGGATGATGGAGTGTTCTTGATGCTCCACCCTTAGTTGTCCCATGTTGGAACTCAACTCTCCTAGGGAGGTGTTTAATTGCTCCCAATAATTTTGTGGAGGAAAGTGCATCCCTTGAGGAATCTCAGGGATCTCATGGTGAGAGGGGTCTCTTGTGTACTCCATCCTTTTCTTGGTGATGGGCTTGTCCTCATCAATGGGGGTATCTCCCTCTATGTCAACTCCAACTGAATAACAGAGGTGACAGATGAGATGAGGAAAGGCTAACCTTGCCAAAGTGGAGGTCTTGTCCGCCACCTTGTAGAGTTCTTGGGCTATAACCTCATGAACTTCTATTTCTTCTCCAATCATGATGCTATGGATCATGATGGCCCGGTCTATGGTAACTTCGGACCGGTTGCTAGTGGGAATGATTGAGCGTTGTATGAACTCTAACCATCCTCTAGCCATGGGCTTGAGGTCATGCCTTCTTAATTGAACCGGCTTTCCTCTTGAATCTTGCTTCCATTGTGCGCCCTCTTCACATATGGTTGTGAGGACTTGGTCCAACCTTTGATCAAAGTTGACCCTTCTAGTGTAAGGGTGCTCATCTCCTTGCATCATAGGCAAGTTGAACGCCACCCTCACACTCTCCGGACTAAAATCCAAGTATTTCCCCCGAACCATAGTGAGATATGATGGGATATTTTTGGTTGAAAAATGAATTTCTCCCAAAAACACACCAATCTAATCGGCAAGTGTACCGGGTTGTATCAAGTAATAAAAACTCACGGGTGTGAGGTCGATCCCACAGGGATTGAAGGATTGAGCAATTTTAGCTTAGTGGTTGATTTAGTCAAGCGGATCAAGATTTGGTTGATTGAGTTGCAGAATTTAAATTGCATTGAAAGTAAAGAGAGCAAGAATTAAAGTGCTGTATCTTAGAGAACAAGGAATTAAATGGCAGAAACTTAGATTGCAAGAAATGTAAATTGCAAGAATCTTAAATGGCAAGAATTGTAAATGACTTGAAATGTAAAGGGGATTGGGACTTGGATTTGCAAGATCTAAACAAAGAGAATGTAAATTGCATTAAACAGAAGAGTAAATGGGGAATGGGTTGAAACAGATTCGAAACAGAAAATCAAATGAGCAATTAAAGCAAGAAACAGAAAATTGAAATGGGAAATTGGATCTCAGGACCCAGAGACTAGAAAACCAAGTCTAGATCTCAATGCCTTCCTAGATCCAACAAGAACAATCTCAAAGGAATTGTAAATTGCAAGGAAATAAATGAGAAAGTAAGTAGCAGGAAATGAAACTAAATTTGCAGTGAAAGTAAACAAGATCCAAGGTGAGATTGAAACAGAATTCCTTCAATTCTCCAACCCAAGATCGAAGACAAGTGTATTTGAAATTGAAAACAATCAAACTAAGAAATTCAAAGGCATTCAAGCTCCCAAAACAGAAAAGAAATTCTCTAAAAAAAACTAAAAGGGAAGCTCCCCGAATAAATTGAATCTGAGCCTATTTATACACTTTCTTCAATTGATCTTCAAGCCTTGAGTTGGGCCTTTGCTCTTGGTGGAATTGGGTTGAAAGAGGCTTTGGTTGATTGCTCTTGAAGTTTGGAGAGAAACCCAAGTGAATCAATTGAACCGGATGTGAGTTTTGCAAAGTTGGGTTTTAAAGTTAGCCTCAAAGTTAGGGGGCTAACTTCATGGCTAACTTTTTCTAGCAGCAAAACCAATTTGCTGCACTTCACGTTTGGGCCAACGTTAGGGGGCTAACTTTGACCCTAACGTTGGCCTTGCTTTGAGTTGGAGTGGCGTCAACGTTAGCCTCCAAGTTAGGGGGCTAACGTTGGCGCAAACGTTGCAAACCCTGGGAGTAAAATCTCATGCCAACGTTAGCCTCCAAGTTAGGGGGCTAACGTTGGCGCAAACGTTGCACACCCTGGGAGTATTTTCATTTGCCAACGTTAGCCTCCAAGTTAGGGGGCTAACGTTGGCGCTAACGTGGCTAGCCCTGGGAGGAAATTTTAGCTTCCAACGTTAGCCTCCAAGTTAGGGGGCTAACGTTGAGGCTAACTTCAACTCCAACTTCATTCTTCTTGGTTCAATTTCACTTGATTCCTTGTCTTCTCTTAGCTTCTAGCCATTCCTTCTCACTTCAATCCTTTTCCAAGCTTTCTTCACCTATCATAAATCAACCAAACACATCAAAGCTATGCTTGAAATCATGAGATGATCATTCTATCATAATATGCACCAATTATGGCATCAAACCTCATGAAAAAGCATTAATTCTCATATGGTTGATTCAATCAAAGGAAGCATGAAAATCTACCTAATTAGGCTTGCTTGTAGCTTAAGAAAGTGCATAATTCAAGTAAAAACAAAAGCAAAAGACTAGTAAAACTAGGCTAAGATGACTTGTCATCACAACACCAAACTTAAAACTTGCTTGTCCCCAAGCAAGAAATGACTTATTAAGAAGAAAGAATGAAATGAAAGAGAATGTTCATGCTAGCAGTGTTATTGGTAGTTCATGGGATTTTGTGTGGATATGCAATACTCACTCCTTATTGATTCTTAGGCCTAGAAAGTCTCCTTCAAGCTTCAAGCAACCTACTGCTATGACCTCTCATTATTCCTTCATCCTTGGCTATTACTTTGTTCAAAGCTTTATTTGAGTGTCATGTGTAGCAAGTTCATTTTCTTTTCTGTATACTTGACACATTATTCACCATGGACACTTGGCTCACCTTTCCTCTTAAACATTGATGCCCAGCACCTTTTGTTTTGGTTACTAAATGCCTTGTAGTTAGGTTGCTCTTGATAGTGGATTTTCAGCTGATGATCCCGGATTAGTTAATCCAAGTCACCGAGTGTTGAAGCACTCCAAAGAGCTTAATAGTCCAAGCAGATCCTAATACACAGACACCACAGGCATATTTGTGGAGGTTCAAGCTATTGGTGTCTAGCTTTGTTTCCTTTTTTGTTTTCTTTGGTTCTGCCATCTTTTGGCTATTTCTTTTCTTTCTTTCTTTTTGTTTTTTTTTTTTTTTTTTTTTTGAACCAAGGATTTTCTTATTGAGATTCATAGACAGCAAGTCACTCTATGCTTTGAAAAAAAAATCCTAGCCCTTTATTCACTAAAGTGAGTTTTTATACAATCACACACATACCACCACTTACTATTATTCTACTTCTTTCTAACAATGAACTATCTCATTTCACATTCAAACATTTCTTTTATTGAATTAAAGATGCAAGGGACAGGACATGCTCTCAGTTAAGTGAAAGTAAACACACAAGCACAACTTAAACTAGCTTACTTATTTTAAGGTAAAATTGACTCTGTCTGAACTCAAAGGACATTTTAACAGAACATACTCAAAATATTTCTCAACAGCAAGGGTTAAGTATATATATAACCTATTGATTTGCATCTCTTTTGTTCGTCCTTTTGTTGTGCCCTTTTTGAGTCATGATGCCCAATTCCTTGTTACTTCCTCTGATTCATCATTTTGACTAATGGCAAATTCTCATGTTCTTGCTACAGGTCATAGAGTTAGAACTAAAAAGCAATTATATAGTTGATTAATTTGTCTGATTGCTTGAAACTAGTAATGTGTAGGAAGTTAAAATGTATTTCTGGATGAAATTTTGGTGGAACACCAAACTTAGAAATTTTCATTCTCCCTTAAATTGTTTTGGTGTGCAACACCAAACTTAGCTTCTTGCAATGCATACTAATTATTCAACATTCTTATTGAAAATGCTACGAAAAAGACACTACCTCAGGTTGGGTTGCCTCCCAACAAGCGCTCTTTTATTGTCATTAGCTTGACATCTTCTGTTGTTGCTTCAAGGGGGATTTAGGTTCTGGACCTCTGTTTCTTTGCTCCATTGCTCCCCTAGGTATAGCTTTGCTCTATGGCCATTTGCTGTAAACCGATTCTTTGTTGCTTCATCTAGCACTTCAATACTCCCATAAGGAAAAACCTTAGTCACCAAGTATGGACCTGTCCACTTAGACTTAAGCTTGCCAGGGAATATTTTGAGCCGTGAGTTATACAAGAGAACTTGTTGTCCCGGTTTGAACTCTTTCTTCAAAATCTTCTTGTCATGCCATCTTTTAGCTTTTTCCTTATATATCCTGGCATTTTCATAGGCTTCTAGCCTAAACTCATCTAGCTCATTCAGCTGCAACAATCTTTTTTCTCCTGCTGCTTCAGAATCCAGATTTAGAAGTTTGGTGGCCCAAAAGGCTTTGTGCTCAAGCTCTACAGGGAGATGACATGATTTGCCATATAGCAATTGAAATGGGGACTTCCCAATGGGGGTTTTGAAGGCTGTTCGGTATGCCCAAAGTGCATCCTCCAACTTCCTAGCCCAATCTTTTCTTGTGCTACCAACTGTCTTTTCTAGGATCTTCTTCAGTTCCCTGTTTGCCAATTCTGCCTGTCCATTAGTTTGAGGATGGTATGGTGTGGCTACCTTATGAATAACTCCATATTTGTGAAGAAGTTTCTCCATTTGTCTATTGCAAAAATGACCACCACCATCACTGATGAGACCCTTGGGGACTCCAAATCTAGTAAAGATGTGCTTCTTTAGGAATTGAAGAACAATTTGTGCATCACAGGTAGTTGTGGCTATGGCTTCCACCCATTTTGAAACATATTCCACTGCTACCAAGATATATCTGAATGAGTAAGAGGGGGGGAAGGGTCCCATGAAATCAATGCCCCATAGATCAAACAATTCAACTTCCAAAATGAAGTTCTGTGGCATCTCATTCCTTTTTGTTAATCCTCCTGCTCTTTGGCATTCATTACATTGGTGGACAAACTCCCTGGCATCTTTGAAGATGGTTGGCCAATAGAACCCACTTTGTAGTATTTTTGCTGCGGTTCTCTCTGGACCAAAGTGTCCGCCGTATGCAGAGCCATGACAATGCCATAATATATCTTGCATCTCACTCTCAGGGACACATCTTCTGATTATTCCATCAGAGCATTTTTTGAACAAATAAGGTTCATCCCACAAGAACTTCCTTGCTTCATTGGTCAGCTTCTTCACTTGTTGCTTACTGAAGTCTTGAGGTATCTTCCTTCCCACTTTGTAGTTAGCTATATCAGCAAACCATGGTGTTTGTTGGATCAGCATAAGATGTTCATCTGGGAAGCTTTCATTCACAGGTAATGAAGCCTTTTGGATTGTTTCTGGTGGCAGCCTTGACAAATGGTCGGCAACTAGATTTTCGGTGCCTTTCCTGTCCCTTACCTCAATGTCAAATTCTTGTAAGAGTAGGATCCATCTGATGAGTCTTGGTTTGGCATCCTGTTTTGACATCAAATACTTGAGAGCAGCATGATCAGTATAAACCACAATTTTAGATCCTATCAAGTATGATCTAAACTTATCAAATGCATAGACTACAGCCAACAATTCCTTCTCTATTGTAGTGTAATTTTTTTGAGCTTCATTCAATACTTTACTTGCATAATATATGACATGATGCAAGTTTCCCTTCTTCTGTCCAAGTACAGCACCAATGGCAATCTCACTTGCATCACACATGAGTTCAAATGGCAAATTCCAATCCGGAGGTGTGATGATTGGTGCTGTTGTGAGTTTCTGTTTTAAAGTTTCAAAAGCATGCTGGCACTCTTTATCAAAAACAAAAGGTTGATCAATCATCAAAAGGTTGCTCAAAGGTTTGGCTATTTTAGAAAAATCTTTGATAAACCTTCTATAAAATCCTGCATGCCCCAAGAAACTTCTAACAGATTTCACATTAATTGGTGGAGGGAGTTTTTCTATTATCTCAACCTTTGCCTTATCAACCTCTATCCCTTTTCTTGAAACTTTATGACCAAGAACAATCCCCTCAGGTACCATGAAATGGCACTTCTCCCAGTTTAAGACCAAATTAGTTTCTTGGCATCGTTTCAAGACAAGAGTTAGATGGTTTAAGCAAGTATTGAAACTATCACCAAAGACAGAGAAGTCATCCATGAAAACCTCTAAAAATTTTTCAACCATATCTGAGAAAATGGAAAGCATACACCTTTGAAAAGTGGCTGGAGCATTGCATAATCCGAATGGCATTCTTCTATAAGCAAAGACTCCAACAGGGCATGTGAATGAAGTCTTCTCTTGGTCTTTTGGATCCACCACTATCTGATTATACCCAGAATAGCCATCAAGGAAGCAATAATAGGCATGGTCGGCCAACCTTTCAAGCATTTGATCAATGAAGGGAAGTGGGAAGTGATCTTTGCGTGTGGCATCATTCAACCTCCTATAGTCAATACACATTCTCCACCCTGTCACAGTTCTGGTGGGAATGAGTTCACTCTTCTCATTAATGATGACTATCATCCCACCTTTCTTTGGTACCACTTGAACTGGGCTTATCCATGGGCTATCAGAGATGGGATATATGATTCCTGCATTCCATAGTTTCATTACTTCCTTCTGGACAACTTCCTTCATTGCAGGATTGAGTCTTCTTTGAGGTTGGATTACTGCTTTGGAATTGTCTTCCAAAAGAATCTTATGCATGCATACTGTGGGGCTGATGCCTTTCAGGTCATCAATAGTCCATCCCAAGGCATCCTTGTGAGCTCTGAGAACATCAAGAAGCTCTCCTTCTTCTTTCTTTGTCAAAGCCGAATTGATGATTACCGGGAGGCTCTCTGAAGTGCCAAGAAATGCATATTTGAGATGAGAAGGTAATGGCTTCAGCTCTTGCTTTTGCACCTCTTCTTTCTTGCTTGGTTCCACTTCTTTGTTTATGAAAGCCTCAGCCACTTGTTCTTCTATTGTATTTTGATCTCCTTCTTGCTCTTGAGAACTTTCTTCCAGCATTTCTTCCACCAAACTCTCTATCATATCTACTTTTACATAATCCTCTTGCTCTGGGCTATTTTGCATTGACTTGAAAACATTTATGATCATTTGTTCATTGTGGACCCTAAAGACCATTTCTCCTTTTTCTACATCGATGATGGCTCTTGCTGTGTGTAAGAATGGCCTCCCCAGAATGATTGAGTCACTTCCTTCCTCTTCAGTATCCAAAATCACAAAATCTGCTGGGAAAATAAATTCCCCAATCTTCACCAACAGATTTTCCACAATTCCATTGGGTGTCTTAATGGATCTGTCAGCCATAACTAATGACATCCTGGTGGGTTTAAGCTCTTCTATATCAAGTTTTCTCATCATTGAGAGAGGCATTAAATTGATGCTAGCACCAAGGTCACAGAGAGCTTTGTTGAGAATTGTTTTTCCAATGGTGCATGACACTACAAAACCCCCCGGATCATTGAGTTTTGGGGGAATACCCCGCTGAATTACAGCACTGCATTCCTCTGTCAGTAATATGGTTTCCTTCTCAAGCCAACTTCTCTTCTTATTGATAAGGTCCTTCAAAAACTTGGCATATAAAGGCATTTGCTCAAGTGCTTCAGCTAGAGGGATATTGATTTCCAGCCTCTTGAAGGTTTCAAGGAATTTGTGGAAATGTTGGTCCTTAACTTCTTTGTTGAATCTCTGAGGATATGGCAGTGGAGGTGTGATGCTCCTTTCGGTTTGCTGCTGTCCTTGAGTCTTTTCCTTTGAGCTATGTGGCTGGTTCTTCTGTTCTTTGAGTTCCTCTTTGCTTTTGGTTGGCACCACAACTTGCTCCTTAGCTTGATCTGCTTTTGTTTGCTTCTCATCCTCTGTTGGTTCTTTGATGCTCTCTTTTTGTTTCTTTGTAGTGCCATTGTTGCTCATCAATATTCTCCCACTTCTCAATTGTATTGCCTTGCATTCCTCCTTGGGATTTGGGATTGTGTCACTAGGCAGTGAACTTGAAGGTCTCTCCACAGACATTTGCTTGGAAATTTGCCCGATCTGCCTTTCCAGGTTCTTTATGGAAGCCTCATGGTTTTTGTTGGTCATTTCTTGGAGTTTCATCATTTTTTCTATCATGGTTTCTGTTCCGAGGGTTACCTGAAACTGGAGGTCGATCTCGGACGAGATCTTCTGTACTGGTTGGTGCTAACGTGTCCGGCTGGTGGGAGACGGCCGGAGCTATCGTGTCCGACTTGTTGGACTGGCTGTACTGCTGATCCTTCGTCACCGGAGGGTGGGGGGTACCTGCAAGAGACTCCGATGCTTAAGTTAGCATGGGTATTAAACAGGTTTTATGTAGAATCAGAGTATGAGTTATACCTGGGTGCTCCAGTGTATTTATAATGGTGAGATGTGGCCTCCTGTGGATAAGATAAGTTTAGTTATCTTATCTTATCTTTAAGTGAGGTCATCTTATCTTCAAGGGAACCGCCTTTTATCTTTCTGGGCTTTAGCCGCCTTTAGATTGGGCTATGTTCCTTTGTTTTGGGCCTGCTTTGGGCTCCTTTGGCGAGTTGGCCGAGCTCTTTGAGAAGAGGTCGGGCATTTAGCCGAGCTCTTTGAGAAGAGGTCGGGCATTTAGCCGAGCTCTTTGAGAAGAGGTCGGGCACTTAGCCGAGCTCTTTGAGAAGAGGTCGGGCACTTAGCCGAGCTCTTTGAGAAGAGGTCGGGCATTTAGCCGAGCTCTTTGAGAAGAGGTCGGGCATTTTAGCCGAGCTCTTTGAGAAGAGGTCGGGCACTTAGCCGAGCTCTTTGAGAAGAGGTCGGATGATAGCCTGACCTGAAGAGGTCGGTTGGCTTGTTGCTAAACATCCCAGGTCGGACATCTTGACCCAGGGTATGAACAGTGCCCCTGCTTGAGTTCGATCTTTTCGTGAGATCGTGTTTTTCAGAGCTTCGATCTCTTTGGAAGTCGTGCTCAAGCATCTGTCTGTCTTTGATTCTTCATTGCTTTGAAATCTTTTGCAGATTTTCTAGAGGTTTGGTACTTCACAGTCCGTCCTCTTTTGAGTAGTAGCGTGGGTTTTCTACCCTTGCCTTCTGGATCACGCCTTGCTTTTGTGTTGACAACCCTCTGCTTTGGTGAAGTTATCCTTGCGGCTTGATATCCGGACTCTTAGTGACTTGTCTGATGACTTTTTAGTGTTCTTTTGTATAGAACCTTTTTTAGTCTCGGATGACGTACGTAGCCCTGTTTGAGATTGTGCCTTCTTTGAGTGGAGTTGTATCCCTTTTTAGCTAAGCACTTTTGAGCCTTAAGGTTTTTTCTTAACCTTTTGGCTTGTTCTTTTTTGAGATTGTACTTGCGCCTCTTCTTAGCTGACGTCGACCTGTACGACTTTGCCCCTGCTTGAGTTCGATCTTTCCGTGAGATCGTGCTCTCTTTGGGGGAAGTCGTACTCAAGCATCCTGACTTTGGTCGATCTTGAGTAGTTTTATCTTGTGCGAGTTTGGCATTGCCTTTTTTAGTTTGTTGAGAGGTCTTTTCAGCCTTCTTCCGACTTGTTTGTCTTCACTGTTCGGGCTTTTTAGTCATAATCCAACAACTTTTTAGGTATAGTTCCTGATGGGAAACCTTTTATAGTCTGTTTGGATGACTTTTTAGCGCCGTTTTGATTTGTGCTTTTGCCTTTTAAGTAGTGTCTTTTTTCAAGACTTCGTACCTTTTAGCAAAGCATTCCTGGCATTCCTCTGGCCCGTTGCGAGATGTCTTTGTCCCCTTTGTGGATCTTTGTAGAGTGTCGGTATTTTGTTGTCCGACCTCTTTTGATCACTGCTGGTTTTGTCCACTTTCTGCTTGGTTGAGGTGGTCCTTGGGGCTAACTTGTCCGACGACTTTTTAGTGTTCTTTGGTAGAACCTTTTTAGTTGGTCTGAACAATTTTGATAGCCTTGTCATGGAGCCGTGGCTTTTTGGGCAAAGCTATGTCCCTTTTAGCGCACGCTTTTCGTTGGTCCAATTTCTCGTGTCGACGAGCTGTAGCTTTCGTTGGTCCGACTTCTTGTCGGTCCAAGCTGTGGTTTTCGTTGGTCCGACTTCTTCTTGTCGGTCGCTTCTAAGTTATTTCTAGTAATCCTCTTTATTGGACCTCTGTCAGGTCTCTTTCAGGGATTACTTTTTATAACTTTTTGTTTATGGGACGACTTCTTTACGTCAGTCCCTTCTCCAAGTTATTTTTGTAATCCTCTTTCTTGGACCTTTGTCAGATCTCTTTCAGGGATTACTGATGACTACGCATCATGTTATGTTTTTCTATGCTTTTTCATATAAAAATCAATTCATAATGCTTAATTATGGGAGTGTTTTGGTGATTAAATTGAATATTGCTTTGATTGCTTGAGTTAATAAATTTTGTAGAAAATTATGGAAAATGAAGCAATAAAAGCACTAATAGAGGAAGCACACTCCCAAGGTGGCAAAAAGTTGGAAACAAACTCAAAGAGAAGCAAAGAGGATTTGCAACCCTGACCTCTTCACACTCCAACAAGAATAACTCGAGCTAAAAAGCTCCAAATGAAGTGATCTCAGTGTCATTAGAAAGTAGACTTCTAGAGCTTTCCAACCATATATAACACTTTATAGTTGACACTGATTTGAGGGGACAAATTGCTATTCGTTTAGCTTCACAATTTCAGCGTAAAACAAGTCCCTGCAGTTCGCCAGACTGACCTCTTCACCTTCAAAAGATCATAACTTGGGCTAGAGAAGTCCAATTGACATGCTTCCAGCGGCGTTGGAAAGCTGAGATCTAGGGCTTTCCAAAGATATATAATAGTCTATAGTGGACATTCAATTTGGAGACCCAAACAGACCAATACTTCAGCGTGTAAGGTTTTTCCAAACCTTCAAAAGCCCAAAATGCCACTTCAATGACACTCCACATTGGGCCACTTCCAAATACTCCAATCCTTTCATTTATTCTTCAATGTTTCAAGCTTCTATGAAGGGAGTTAAAAGTTCACAAGCCCAAGTCAAGCCACAAGTAACAATCAATCAAGGCCACAAGAATCATCTAGAAGTAATTAGGAAATTTGCATTTGATTGTGAATTTGTAATTTAGGTAGCTTATAAATAGGGCCTTAGATTCATCATTTGAGACACACCATGGAGGGGTGGAGGTGACTCCACTCCCCTTTCACTCTCATTCTCTTCTCTTCTTCTATTTTCTTTCATTCACACTTTTGTAAATATTTTTGTTATGATGAGTTTCTAATTTCCAACATTTGGGAGAGAGAGCTCTATTGCAATTTAATGGGTTGATTTATTTTCATTCTTCATCTTCAATTCTTCTTTCATTGTTTCTTTAGAGAGAGTCTTTGTGCTTCAAAGATCTAATTACTATCGAGAGAGGGATTAGATCTATTTAAATTCTATGATGAACTTGAGAAAGGAGTCATAGAATTTAGTTTGAGGCTCTTCTCTCACAACTCTCTTGATTGATAATTCTTAGCTTGATATGTGAGATGTAATCACTTTGAATTGAAATCTTGAGGGTTGTGTGGCTCTAAATTAGAGACCATTCTTCATCTCTTCTCATGAGCAATTAGATCAAGAGATTGGCAATTGATCAAGTTAAGAGAAATCAAATCACCAAGAGATTGGGGTTTGATTACTTATGATTTGCCAAGAGATCAATGATTGCATGATTGAAGTGGAGATGAGAATTGTTGATCTTGAGAATGCAATATCTCTTGATCCCAATGTTAATTTCATTCTTAATTCTTGTTATTTACTTCTTGTCTTTAATTCTTGTCATTTAATTGTTCTCTTTAAATTCTTGTCATTTACTTATGCACATTTATGGCTTTCTTTACTTTGGCACCTTTATGCCTTCCAAGTGTTTGTAGAAATACTTCACTTGGTTTTACTTTCTAGTCATTTACTTTCTTGCACTTTACTTTCTTGTACTTTCTATTCCTTGCAATTTACATTCTTGCACTTTAATTTTTAGCACTTTAATTTCTTGTCATTTACTTTCCTTGCACTTTATTGCTTTTCTTTAATTTCAAGTCATTTACATTTCTTGTTGCTTATCACTCAAACATGAATCGTCTAACTAGAGCAATTAATTAACTATTGCTTGCTTAATCCATTAATCCTCGTGGGATCGACCTCACTCTAAGTGAGTTTTACTACTTGATACGACCCGGTATACTTGCCGGTTATACGTGAAATCTCATTTTTACGTATCAATTACTTTTATAACTTGTCCGTTGTAGGAGACCGACTTCTTTATGTCGATCTCTTCTAAGTTATTTCTAGTAATCCTCTTTATTGGACCTCTGTCAGGTCTCTTTCAGGGATTACTTTTTATAACTTTTTTGTTTATGGGACGACTTCTTTACGTCAGTCCCTTCTCCAAGTTATTTTTGTAATCCTCTTTCTTGGACCTTTGTCAGATCTCTTTCAGGGATTACTTTTATAACTTGTCCGTTGTAGGAGACCGACTTCTTTATGTCGATCTCTTCTAAGTTATTTCTAGTAATCCTCTTTATTGGACCTTCTGTCAGGTCTCTTTCAGGGATTACTTTTTATAACTTTTTGTTTATGGGACGACTTCTTTACGTCAGTCCCTTCTCCAAGTTATTTTTGTAATCCTCTTTCTTGGACCTTTGTCAGATCTCTTTCAGGGATTACTTTTATAACTTGTCCGTTGTAGGAGACCGACTTCTTTATGTCGATCTCTTCTAAGTTATTTCTAGTAATCCTCTTTATTGGACCTCTGTCAGGTCTCTTTCAGGGATTACTTTTTATAACTTTTTGTTTATGGGACGACTTCTTTACGTCAGTCCCTTCTCCAAGTTATTTTTGTAATCCTCTTTCTTGGACCTTTGTCAGATCTCTTTCAGGGATTACTTTTATAACTTGTCCGTTGTAGGAGACCGACTTCTTTATGTCGATCTCTTCTAAGTTATTTCTAGTAATCCTCTTTATTGGACCTCTGTCAGGTCTCTTTCAGGGATTACTTTTTATAACTTTTTGCATTATTCTGTGTTCATCTTTGCCGATTTGTAGAAAGTGGTTGGCATCTCTAGCTCGTCCTTTAGGTGAATTGCGTTTTCACCTTTATCGGACGGTTATCTTTATCGTGACCGTGCAGTGAAATTGTTTTTCACTTTCTGCCGATCTGTTGCTTTATAATCGGACGATGAATTTGGTTTTCATCTTGCCGACTTTGTCGTGATCGGGCGATGATTTTGGTGTTTCACCTTGCCAACCTTGTCGTGATCGGGCGATGATTTTGGTGTTTCACCTTGCCGACCTGCCGTAGTCGGGCGTCTTGGTAGGAAACTTTTTAGGGAATCTGCAATCTTTTAAACAATAATATAAAGATAAGAGTGTGTACATGTTTAGTACTTACCTTTCTAGGTCGGGCAATCTTTTTGGATCTCGGCCTGGCGCCCTTTTTTAGATTGCAGGCATGCCATGACCTTGGTAGCTCTTGCCCTTCAAGTTCGGGCAGTCTGTAGCAACCTTTCCCCAGTTCTTCTAAACAACTTGGTACGGTCCTTTCCAGTTGGGTGCTAGCTTTCTTTCTCCAGGTCGAGTTGTTCCGATATCATTTCGGATTAGGATAAGGTTGTTGTTGGCAAAGCTTCGCTGTACTACCTTCTGATTGTATCTTGAGGCCATTCGACGTTTTAACGCCTCTTCCTTGATCGGAGCTCTCTCTCGGACTCTTGGAAGTAGGTCGAGTTCTTTCCTTTGGATTTGGGAGTTTGACCTCTTCATTGTAGAAGATCATTCTTGGGGGATCCTTCTTCGATCTCTACTGGGATCATTGCCTCCATTTCGTAAATCAATCGGAAGGGTGATTCCCCCGTGGTGAAGTGTGGAGTTGTCCGATATGCCCATAGGACTTGTGGGAGCTCTTCGGATGTGAATTGGTGCTTTATTTTCAAGTTAGCCACTCTTTTCTTGAAACCTGTGTCCGTGAATTGAGTGTCATTGTTTGTGGTGATGGAGTAAGAAACCCCAAACCTTGTAATAATGTTCTTGTACAAGAATTTCTGACTTCTTTGAGCAGTGGCATTAGCTAGGGGCTCTGCCTCAATCCATTTTGTGAAGTAATCCACCCCTACAATGAGGAACTTGACTTGTCCCGATCCTTGGAAAAATAGTCCGAGGAGGTCGAGTCCCCTCTTTGCGAACGGCCAAGGTGATGTTACACTGATGAGCTCCTCTGGTGGGGCAATGTGGAAGTTGGCATGCTTTTTGATGTAAAGCTTTGACTTTTGTATTTGGGTTTTTGCTCTGTTGTTGCCTCCAAAGGGTGCCCTTGGACTTTTGTGTGAGTCCTGGGGTTTCCCTTTTACTGCCGCGTCTGTCACTTTATGTTTTACTGTTATTGTCCGAGTTGTTTCCTTATTTGCCCGAGTTGTTTGGTGGTAATTCCATAGTCGACCTATGTCTTTGAGATGTCTACTAAGATCCCGGACAGCGTGTCTGATTAGCTGGATTTCATAGTTTAAATGCGTGTTACTGTGGCTGACCCTGAGTACATCCCTTATACCGCCTTCGAGACCGATTTGTTGTGGTCTTGTAATGTAGCTCGGATGAGGCTTCTGTTATTGCCCCTTGGTTGGCTAGTTTTGAAAATGCATCAGCTCGGGCATTCTGCTCTCAAGGTATGTGTCGGACCTCATATCCCCGAATTGTCCGAGCTGTTGGTGTTGGCTGGTTTTGAAAATGCATAAGCTCGGGCATTCTATGTGTCGGACTTCATTTTCCCCGATTTGTCCGAGCTATTTTCTGTTTTTGTCCAGAGTCCCCCGAATTGTCTGAGATGTTCTCTGGTTTTGTCCAAGGTCTCCCGAATTATCCGAGCTGTCCTCTGTAGGATTCTTCCAGCTAAGTTTGTTTTCTGCAGGATGCCCTTTATTGGCTGGTTGGTTGGAACTCTGATAGTGTGAGCTTGAAAGTATGGGTGGAGTCGTCGAGAGGTGAGTATGATGGTGTAGGCGAACTTTTTCTATCTGTTGATAGGTTAGTTCGGTCCCTTGTAAAGCTTTGCTGATGAAGTAGACGGGTTGTTTCCCACTTTCGTCTTCTCTGACTAGTGTTGAGGTTATTGCCTGACTTCCCACTGTGAGGTATAATGAGTTCTTCACTTTCCCGTGGTCTGGAAAGGATGGGTGGTTGCCCCAAGAATTTTGAAATCTCGGAAGGCTTGTTCGTACTCCGTTGTCCTTTTCAACTCGTCCGACCTCCTTGGTGTGAGGTGGACGTTCAACTCGTCCGACCTCTTTGGTGTGAGGTAGATGTTTAACTCGTTCGACCTCTTTGGTATGAGGTGGACCTTCAACTCGTCCGACCTCTTGGTGGTGAGGTGGACCTTCAACTTGTCCGACCTCTTTGGTGGTGAGGTGGACCTTCAACTTGTCCGACCTCTTTGGTGTGAGGTGGACCTTCAATTCGCCCGACATCTTCGGTGTGAGGTGGACCTTCAACTTGTCCGACCTCTTTGGTGTGAGGTGGAGCTTAAACTCGTTCGACCTCTTTGGTATGAGGTGGACCTTCAACTCGTCCGACTTCTTGGTGGTGAGGTGGACCTTCAACTTGTCCGACCTCTTTGGTGTGAGGTGGACCTTTAATTCGCCCGACATCTTCGGTGTGAGGTGGACCTTCAACTTGTCCGACCTCTTTGGTGTGAGGTGGAGCTTAAACTCGTCCGACCTCTTTGGTGTGAGGTGGACCTTCAACTCGCCCGACCTCTTCGGTGTGAGGTGGACCTTCAACTTGTCCGACCTCTTTGGTGTGAGGTGGACCTTAACTCGCCCGACCTCTTCCGTGTGAGGTGGACCTTCAACTCGTCCGACCTCTTTCTCCTTTTTGCTTTTGATTGGGCGAGGTGGTGGGATCTTCTCCGATTGATCTTCTCTTTTCTTGGACTCTTTATCCTTGTCCCGTGGTACTGAGATGATGGCTTGGATCCAATGTGCCGCCGTACGGGATCATGTCGGGAGCCTTGAAGTCCTTTTGGATTTTAGCTTTCATGATATCTTTGGTGAATGGGTCTTGATCTTTGTAGGGGCTGTCTTCGTGACCGGATCGAGTTGTTTTGGCCTTGAGATCTGCTTCGAGTTTTAGGAGCTTGTCCTTTAACTCGTGGCATCACCTAACTTCCCTTCGTAGGTCTCTCTCAACTTCTTGTTGATGTTCCACCTTTTTTTTCGAGTTGCTTTAAGCGATCTTTGAAGTGCCTCCATAGCCTCCTCTTTTGGCGAATTCTCGCCTTTGGTGGGTTGAAGAGTATCTTTTGGTGTAGTATCCGCGTCTTTGTGCGGTGTTCTATCCTCTAGATCTGAATCATGGTCGTTGTCATGGTTGTCCGCCATGGTGATGGGATGACTTCCAGGTTCCCCGGCAACGGCGCCAATGTTCTGAGGGTTACCTGAAACTGGAGGTCGATCTCGGACGAGATCTTCTATACTGGTTGGTGCTAACGTGTCCGGCTGGTGGGAGACGGCCGGAGCTATCGTGTCCGACTTGTTGGACTGGCTGTACTGCTGATCCTTCGTCACCGGAGGGTGGGGGGTACCTGCAAGAGACTCCGATGCTTAAGTTAGCATGGGTATTAAACAGGTTTTATGTAGAATCAGAGTATGAGTTATACCTGGGTGCTCCAGTGTATTTATAATGGTGAGATGTGGCCTCCTGTGGATAAGATAAGTTTAGTTATCTTATCTTATCTTTAAGTGAGGTCATCTTATCTTCAAGGGAACCGCCTTTTATCTTTCTGGGCTTTAGCCACCTTTAGATTGGGCTATGTTCCTTTGTTTTGGGCCTGCTTTGGGCTCCTTTGGCGAGTTGGCCGAGCTCTTTGAGAAGAGGTCGGGCATTTAGTCGAGCTCTTTGAGAAGAGGTCGGGCATTTAGCCGAGCTCTTTGAGAAGAGGTCGGGCATTTAGCCGAGCTCTTTGAGAAGAGGTCGGGCACTTAGCCGAGCTCTTTGAGAAGAGGTCGGGCATTTAGCCGAGCTCTTTGAGAAGAGGTCGGGCATTTTAGCCGAGCTCTTTGAGAAGAGGTCGGGCACTTAGCCGAGCTCTTTGAGAAGAGGTCGGATGATAGCCTGACCTGAAGAGGTCGGTTGGCTTGTTGCTAAACATCCCAGGTCGGACATCTTGACCCAGGGTATGAACAGTTTCCAAGTTGGTGATTCTTTGGGGTTCAGGTGGTGCTTGTGGTGGGTTATGAGCTGTGGTTGGTGGATGATAGGAATTTTGGGGGGTGGATTGGTATTGGTTGTGAGTGGGGTAATTGTTTTGAGGTTTTCTATAGGTATTTTGGTTTGTTTGCTGCTGGTTGAAATTTTGGTTGTTTCTTGGGTTGTTTTGGTTTGAGTTCCTCTGCCATGGTTGTTGGTGGTTTTGAGTGTCTCCCCATCTGAGATTGGGGTGATTCTTCCATGAGGGGTTGTATGTATCACCATAAACTTCATTTGAATTAGAATGCATATACTGAACTTGTTCTTGCTGTGGCTCTTCTTGAACTTCTTCATTTTGTCCCCATGTGGTTGATGGTTGGCTAGTGTTGACTGCTGCAACTTGAAGGTTGTCAATCCTCTTGGTCATTTGCTCAAATTGTTATTGAATTTGCTGCTGCATTAGTTTGTTTTGAGCCAGGATTGAATCTACTCCTTCTAGCTCCATCACTCCTCTTCTCTGTGATGGTTGGCGACTTCTTTATTGAGCAAAGAAGTATTGGTTGTTGGCCACCATATCAATAAGTTCTTGAGCCTCCTCTGCAGTTTTCATGAGTTGCAAGGAACCTCCAGCTAAGTGATCCAAGGATTCCTGAGACTTCAGTGTTAAGCCTTCATAGAAGTTTTGCAGCTTCTCCCATTCATTGAACATGTTGGAAGGGCATTTTCTGACTAGAGCTTTGTACCTCTCCCATGCCTCATAGATGGGTTCATTCTCCATTTGTGTGAATGTTTGTACCTCGGCCTTCAACCTTATAACTCTCTGTGGTGGATAGAACTTGGCAAGGAACTTGGTTACCAAGTCATCCCAATTGTTGATGCTGTCTCTTGGAAAGGATTCCAACCATTGAGTAGCCTTGTCCCTGAGAGAGAATGGGAATAGCATCAATTTGTAGCTGTCAGGAGGTACTCCATTGGTTTTGACAGTGTTGCATATCCTCAAGAAGGTGGATAAGTGTTGATGTGGGTCCTCCAGTGATCCTCCACCAAAAGAGCAATTATTCTGAACCAAAGTGATGAGTTGTGGCTTAAGTTCAAAATTATTTGCATTGACATTTGGAGCCAAGATGCTGCTTCCACAATGTCTAGGATTGGCAAAGGTATAGGAAGCCAAAACTCTCCTCTGAGGAGGATTTTCATTGTTGTTGTTTGCTCCTCCTGGTGGATTAGTTGAATGTTCCTCCATCTCATGAAATTCTTCTTCTGACTCCTCTTCTCCAACAATATTTTTCCCTCTTTCAGCTCTCCTTAACCTCCTGAGGGTCCTTTCATCTTGTTCATGCAGACTTAGTGTGCTTCTTCTTGTACCTGACATACAAGCATGACAAAAGGAATTCACAAACCAGTGATGTTTCAATTTACTACTAAATTGAAGTTTTAGTTAGTTTAAGCAAAAAGTCAAACAGTTAGTGGGTTAATCAAAAATTAAGAAAAAGTGCTTGATCTAAATAACCACCTCACTTAATCATTGTCAATCTAATCAATCCCCGGCAACGGCGCCAAAAACTTGATGGGATATTTTTGGTTGAAAAATGAATTTCTCCCAAAAACACACCAATCTAACCGGCAAGTGTACCGGGTTGTATCAAGTAATAAAAACTCACGGGTGTGAGGTCGATCCCACAGGGATTGAAGGATTGAGCAATTTTAGCTTAGTGGTTGATTTAGTCAAGCGGATCAAGATTTGGTTGATTGAGTTGCAGAATTTAAATTGCATTGAAAGTAAAGAGAGCAAGAATTAAAGTGCTGTATCTTAGAGAACAAGGAATTAAATGGCAGAAACTTAGATTGCAAGAAATGTAAATTACAAGAATCTTAAATGGCAAGAATTGTAAATGACTTGAAATGTAAAGGGGATTGGGACTTGGATTTGCAAGATCTAAACAAAGAGAATGTAAATTGCATTAAACAGAAGAGTAAATGGGGAATGGGTTGAAACAGATTCGAAACAGAAAATCAAATGAGCAATTAAAGCAAGAAACAGAAAATTGAAATGGGAAATTGGATCTCAGGACCCAGAGACTAGAAAACCAAGTCTAGATCTCAATGCCTTCCTAGATCCAACAAGAACAATCTCAAAGGAATTGTAAATTGTAAGGAAATAAATGAGAAAGTAAGTAGCAGGAAATGAAACTAAATTTGCAGTGAAAGTAAACAAGATCCAAGGTGAGATTGAAACAGAATTCCTTCAATTCTCCAACCCAAGATCGAAGACAAGTGTATTTGAAATTGAAAACAATCAAACTAAGAAATTCAAAGGCATTCAAGCTCCCAAAACAGAAAAGAAATTCTCTAAAAAAAACTAAAAGGGAAGCTCCCCGAATAAATTGAATCTGAGCCTATTTATACACTTTCTTCAATTGATCTTCAAGCCTTGAGTTGGGCCTTTGCTCTTGGTGGAATTGGGTTGAAAGAGGCTTTGGTTGATTGCTCTTGAAGTTTGGAGAGAAACCCAAGTGAATCAATTGAACCGGATGTGAGTTTTGCAAAGTTGGGTTTTAAAGTTAGCCTCAAAGTTAGGGGGCTAACTTCATGGCTAACTTTTTCTAGCAGCAAAACCAATTTGCTGCACTTCACGTTTGGGCCAACGTTAGAGGGCTAACTTTGACCCTAACGTTGGCCTTGCTTTGAGTTGGAGTGGCGCCAACGTTAGCCTCCAAGTTAGGGGGCTAACGTTGGCGCAAACGTTGCAAACCCTGGGAGTAAAATCTCATGCCAACGTTAGCCTCCAAGTTAGGGGGCTAACGTTGGCGCAAACGTTGCACACCCTGGGAGTGTTTTCATTTGCCAATGTTAGCCTCCAAGTTAGGGGGCTAACGTTGGCGCTAACGTGGCTAGCCCTGGGAGGAAATTTTAGCTTCCAACGTTAGCCTCCAAGTTAGGGGGCTAACGTTGAGGCTAACTTCAACTCCAACTTCATTCTTCTTGGTTCAATTTCACTTGATTCCTTGTCTTCTCTTAGATTCTAGCCATTCCTTCTCACTTCAATCCTTTTCCAAGCTTTCTTCACCTATCATAAATCAACCAAACACATCAAAGCTATGCTTGAAATCATGAGATGATCATTCTATCATAATATGCACCAATTATGGCATCAAACCTCATGAAAAAGCATTAATTCTCATATGGTTGATTCAATCAAAGGAAGCATGAAAATCTACCTAATTAGGCTTGCTTGTAGCTTAAGAAAGTGCATAATTCAAGTAAAAACAAAAGCAAAAGACTAGTAAAACTAGGCTAAGATGACTTGTCATCAAGATAATTCTTTGGATTCGGGTTCACACTCTGGTCATGGTTCTTGGTGATCCATGCATTGGCATAGAACTCTTGAACCATCAAGATTCCGACTTGTTGAATGGGGTTGGTAAGCACTTCCCAACCTCTTCTTCGGATCTCATGGCGGATCTCCGGATATTCACCCTTTTTGAGTGAAAAGGGGACTTCGGGGATCACCTTCTTCAAGGCCACAACTTCATAGAAGTGGACTTGATGCACCCTTGAGAGGAATCTATCCATCTCCCATGACTCGGAGGTGGAAGCCTTTGCCTTCCCTTTCCTCTTTCTAGAGGTTTCTCCGGCCTTGGATGCCATAAATGGTTATGGAAAAACGAAAAAGCAACACTTTTACCACACCAAACTTAAAATGTTTGCTCGTCCTCGAGCAAAAGAAGAAAGAAGAGAGTAGAAGAAGAAGAAATGAGGAAGAGGGGGAAGGTGGTGTGTTCGGCCAAGAAGGAAAAGAAGGGGTGTTTAGGTTGTGTGAAAATGAAGGGTTGAAGAAGGGTATATATAGGAGAGAGGGGGGTAATGGTTCGGCCATGATGGGTGGGTTTGGGAGGGAAAGTGGTTTGAATTTGAAGGGTGAGGTTGGTGGGGATTTATGAAGGATGGATGTGAGTGGTGAAGAGAAAGATGGGATTTGATAGGTGAAGGGTTTTTGGGGAAGAGGTATTGAGGTGATTGGTGAATGGGGGAAGAAGAGAGAGATTGATGGTGGGGTCCTGTGGGGTCCACAGATCCTGTGGTGTCAAGGAAAAGTCATCCCTGCACCAAATGTTGCTCAAAATCACGTTTTGAGCTATTTCTGGCGTTAAACGCCGGGCTGGTGCCCATTCCTGGCGTTTAACGCCAGGTTGTTGCCCTTTACTGGCGTTTAACGCCAGTCTGGTGCCCCTTTCTGGCGTTAAACGCCCAGAATGGTGCCAGACTGGGCGTTAAACGCCCAACAGCTAGCATTACTGGCGTTTGAACGCCAGCTTCTTCTCCTCCAGGGTGTGCTGTTTTTCTTCCTGTTTTTCATTCTGTTTTTGCTTTTTTCATTGTTTTTGTAACTTCTTATGATCATCAACCTACAAAAAAGATAAAATAACAAAAGAAAATAGTTAGCTATAAAACATTGGGTTGCCTCCCAACAAGCGCTTCTTTAATGTCATTAGCTTAACAGAGGACTCTCATGGAGCCTCAGAAATACTCAGAACCGTGTTGGAACCTCCCAACACCAAACTTAGAGTTTGAATGTGGGGGTTCAACACCAAACTTAGAGTTTGGTTGTGGCCTCCCAACACCAAACTTAGAGTTTGACTGTGGGGGCTCTGCTTGGCTCTGTTTTGAGAGAAGCTCTTCATGCTTCCTCTCCATGATGATAGAGGGATGTCCTTGGGCCTTAAACACCAAGGATTCTTCATTCACTTGAATGATCAACTCTCCTCTATCAACATCAATCACAGCCTTTGCTGTGGCTAGGAAGGGTCTGCCAAGGATGATGGATTCATCCATGCACTTCCCAGTCTCTAGGACTATGAAATCAGTAGGGATGTAATGGTCTTCAATCTTCACCAAAACATTCTCTACAAGTCCATGAGCTTGTTTTCTTGAATTGTCTGCCATCTCTAACGAGATTCTTGCAGCTTGCACCTCAAAGATCCCTAATTTCTCCATTACAGAGAGAGGCATGAGGTTTACACTTGACCCTAAGTCACACAAGGCCTTCTTGAAGGTCATGGTGCCTATGGTACAAGGTATAGAAAACTTCCCAGGATCTTGCCTCTTTTGAGGCAGTTTCTGCCTAGACAAGTCATCCAGTTCTTTGGTGAGCAAGGGAGGTTCATCCTCCCAAGTCTCATTTCCAAATAACTTGTCATTTAGTTTCATGATTGCTCCAAGGTATTTAGCAACTTGCTCTTCAGTGACATACTCATCCTCTTCAGAGGAAGAATACTCATCAGAGCTCATGAAAGGCAGAAGTAAGTCCAATGGAATCTCTATGGTCTCAATTTGAGCCTCAGATTCCCATGGTTCCTCATTGAGGAACTCAGAGGAGATTGGTACACGCCCACTGAGGTCTTCCTCAGTGGCGTCCTCCTCTCTTTCCTCTCCATATTCGGCCATGTTTATGGCTTTGCACTCTCCTTTTGGATTTTTTTCTGTATTACTTGGAAGAGTACTAGGAGGGAGTTCAGTAATTTTCTTGCTCAGCTGTCCCACTTGTCCTTCCAAATTTCTGATGGAGGACCTTGTTTCATTCATGAAACTTTGAGTGGTCTTTATTAGATCAGAGACCATTGTTGCTAAGTCAGAAGTATTCTGCTTAGAACTCTCTGTCTGTTGCTGAGAAGATGATGGAAAAGGCTTGCTATTGCTAAACCTGTTTCTTCCACCATTATTGTTATTGAAACCTTGTTGAGGTCTCTCTTGATTCTTCCATGAGAAATTTGGGTGATTTCTCCATGAAGAATTATAGGTGTTTCCATAGGGTTCTCCTAGGTAATTCACCTCTTCCATTGAAGGGTTCTCAGGATCATAAGCTTCTTCCTCAGATGAAGCATCCTTAGTACTGTTTGGTGCATTTTGCATTCCAGACAGACTTTGAGAAATCAAATTGACTTGTTGAGTCAATATCTTGTTCTGAGCCAATATGGCATTCAGAGCGTCAATCTCAAGAACTCCTTTCTTCTGACTAGTCCCATTGTTCACAGGATTCCTTTCAGAAGTGTACATGAATTGGTTATTTGCAACCATTTCAATCAATTCTTGAGCTTCTGCAGGCGTCTTCTTCAGATGAAGAGATCCTCCAGCAGAGCTATCCAAAGACATCTTGGATAGTTCAGAGAGACCATCATAGAAAATACCTATGATGCTCCATTCAGAAAGCATGTCTGAAGGACATCTTCTGATTAATTGTTTGTATCTTTCCCAAGCTTCATAGAGGGATTCTCCATCCTTCTGTCTGAAGGTTTGGACTTCCACTCTAAGCTTACTCCATCTTTGTGGTGGAAAGAACTTTGCCAAGAAGGCATTGACTAGCTTTTCCCAAGAGTCCAGGCTTTCTTTAGGTTGAGAATCCAACCATATTCTAGCTCTGTCTCTTACAGCAAAAGGGAATAGCATCAGTCTGTAGACCTCAGGGTTAACCCCATTAGTCTTGACTGTGTCACAGATTTGCAAGAATTCAGCTAAGAACTGATGAGGATCTTCCATTGGAAGTCCATGGAACTTGCAATTCTGTTGCATTAGAGAAACTAATTGAGGCTTAAGCTCAAAGTTGTTTGCTCCAATGGCAGGGATAGAGATGCTTCTCCCATAGAAATCAGGAGTAGGTGCAGTGAAGTCACCCAGCACCTTCCTTGCATTGTTGGCATTGTTGTTGTTTTCGGCTGCCATGTGTTCTTCTTCCTTGAAGAATTCGGTCAGGTCCTCAACAGAGGGTTGTGCTTTAGCTTCTCTTGGCTTTCTCTTCAAGGTCCTTTCAGGTTCAGGATCAGCTTCAACAAGAATGCCTTTGTCTCTGCTCCTGCTCATATGAAAGAGGAGAGAAAAAGAAAATGTGGAATCCTCTATGTCACAGTATAGAGATTCCTTGAAGTGTCAGAGGAAAAGAGAAATAGTAAGAAGAAGGAGAAGAAGAATTCGAACTTTAATTAGATAAGGTTCGAATTGTGCATTAAGAAGGAGTAGTACTCCATAAAGAGACGCGACAGAGTTTGTGAAAATATGCCCCCCTGCCAAAAACACGCCAATTTTCACAAGGCACCGCCCGAAGACCTTATCAGCATCACTGCGCCATGGCCCTTCGCAAAATGGGGACTCGACCTACTCGGCCCGTTTCCACAAGGACCGGGGCGAGTCAAATACCTCATAGTAGGGGTCGACTACTTCACAAAGTGGATCGAAGCCGAACCCTTAGCCACTATTACGGCTCAGAAAAGCCGTAAATTCCTATACAAAAACATCGTCACGAGGTTCGGAGTCCCCTACTCCATCACAACAGACAATGGAACACAGTTCACGGACACAAGTTTTCAGAACTTGGTGGCCGAACTAAAAATCAAACAGCAATTCACATCGGTCGAGCACCCACAAGCCAATGGACAAGCAGAGGCTGCAAATAAAGTCATCTTGGCCGGGTTAAAGCGAAGACTCCAAGAGGCCAAAGGGGCATGGGCCGACGAACTCCCCCAGGTACTATGGGCATATCGGACAACCCCGCACTCTACAACGGGAGAATCCCCATTCCGGCTAGCTTACGGGATGGAGGCAATGATTCCTATCGAAATAGATGAAGGGTCGCCCAGAGTCATCTTCTACAACGAAAGAGGCAACCCACAGGCACAAAGGGAAGAACTCGACCTCCTCCCCGAGGTCCGAGAAAGAGCCCGAATCCGAGAAGAATCCTTAAAACGGCGAACGGCCCTCAGATACAATCAAAAGGTAATAAAGCGAAGCTTCTCCAGTCACGACCTGATTCTAATCCGAAATGACATCGGAACACAAAAGTCGGGAGAAGGAAAGCTAGCCGCAAATTGGAAAGGGCCCTACAAAGTAACAGAAGTCTTAGGGACAGGCTACTACAAAATATCCGACCTAGAAGGCAATGAGCTGCCCAGGACCTGGCACGCCTGTAATCTAAGACGGTACTACAGCTAGAAAAACTTAACCCGAGGTGTACTCTTTTTCCCTACAAGGGTTTTTTAATGAGACACCCGGTTAAGTAGGATACCCGACCTAAAGGGTAAACACTTTGTAAATATTCTTTCTTTTTAATACTAATCAAATTTCTCTATTTTCTCTTCCTCATGATGAAGCAAATCCTAGAAAGTACCCCACCAAGGCGCATTAATTTATGCTCGGCAAAACGCAAAAAATCATTTGCCAAGAGACCATACAAGGTCGGCAAAGATAAAGCGACGAGGTTCAAATTAATGTGATAAGTTATAAAGTAACTCTGAAATGGCTCGAAAAGCCAAATAAAAAAGAGGTTACAAAAATAACTTAAAAAGGCCGACCAAACGACGAAGTCGGACCCAACAAAGAGTTATAAAGTAACTCTAAAATGGCTCAAAAAGCCAAATAAAAGAGATTACAGAAATAACTCAAAAGGACCGACCAACGACAAAGTCGGACCTAACAAAAAGGAGGTACTCGAGCACCCGATGTCCGAGAAAAAGCTCGGCCCAAGAAAGAAGCCTTAAAACGGCAAGAACCAGGATTTCGAAAAACGCTTACTAAAAAGTTGCTCTACAAAAAGCAACTAAAAAGTACAAGCGAAAAGAACGAAATCGAAAGAAGTTTCAAAACGCTAGCTAAAAAGTTGTTATCCGAAAAACAACTAAAAAGCACGAAAGCGGAAACATAAAGTCAAAACGCTAGCTAAAAAGTTGTTATCCGAAAAACAACTAAAAAGCACGAAAGCGGAAACATAAAGTCAAAACGCTAGCTAAAAAGTTGTTAATCGAAAACAACTAAAAAGCACAAAAGCGAAAACAAGAAGTCAAAACGCTAGCTAAAAAGTTGTTATCCGAAAAACAACTAAAAAGCACGAAAGCGGAAACATAAAGTCAAAACGCTAGCTAAAAAGTTGTTAATCGAAAACAACTAAAAAGCACAAAAGCGAAAACAAGAAGTCAAAACGCTAGCTAAAAAGTTGTTAATCGAAAACAACTAAAAAGCACAAAAGCGAAAACAAGAAGTCAAAACGCTAGCTAAAAAGTTGTTATCCGAAAACGACTAAAAAGCACAAAAGCGGAAACAAAAAGTCAAGCGCGAACAAAAAACACCACATAATAAAGTTACTACAAGTAGCTAAATAAAACAAAAGGTGTCCAAAGCGTTCAACAGAAACCATCCAAAAACAGAAGAGCCCACAGGTCGGGCAAAACACCAAGAAGTACAAGATTACAGAGGATCGAGGCCCTTTCCGGACTCCACATCGACAGCAGGCTGAAACATAGATATCGGGACTGCATCGACGGCAACGTCATCCCGGTTTGAAACCTCCACACCAGATCTATCCTCAGCCAAAGGTGAAGTCGGGTTCACAACCGGAGCCTTGTGGTCGGACACCGGAACCTCATCCTCGGCAGGAGCAGGAACAATCTTTCCCTCCACAACAATGTTTTCCGTACTGAATAAGCTCAGATCCAGGTCGGGAGCAAGAACCCGGACCTGATCCCTCAAATTCACAAACATAGCATCCATACCCTTGGCCACATTATCTTCCAGCTCGTAAAAATCATCCCGAGCAGACTGCAACTTCTCCTTCGTCTCCACAAGCTCGGCATACAGCTTAGTATAGTTCTCCGTCGCCACCCTCGCCATCTCCTCAGATGTCTTCGCCGCCGCCACAGCCGCGGTGGCCCTAGTTTTCTCTTCCTCCAAAGAGGCCTCCAGCTCAGTAATCCTGGCAGCCTTCAGTTGACTAATCTTATCAAGCTCGGACCGTGCCTTCTCAAGTCGGGAGCTGGTCGCCCCAAGGGGAGCTTTCTTGAACTCCCGAGCAATAGCGGCATGAAGACTAGCCATCCGAACACAGCTCCGCGCCATATACTGAAAGTGATGCTCCATAGACGCATCATCAGTAGAAATAAAGGTCTGGGGGAGAATGTGCTGCTCAATCCAACCAAGAGCGTCAAAATCCTTATCATTGAAACCGGCAAGCTCTTGAGAGGTCTTCTGTTTCTTGGGGGGAGGACCCGAGGTCGAAGACGGGGAAAGGTGACCGGGTCCGGAGGTCGGAGGATCTTGAGTTATAGCTCGGAACTGAGGAGTCGGAATGGTCTTCGACCGAGTCTGAACACCCACGGTAGTCTTCTGCGGAGAAGATCAGGCAGAAGCCTCAGCCTCGACATTCCGAGCAGCCGCAGACTTCTTCGACCGACGAAGGAACTTCATGGAATCAGCCTGAGAAGACATCTCTGCAGAAACAAAAGAAAGGGATTATCACAACAGAAAAACCTCCAAAACGAAGCCAAAATACTAAGATGAAATCTCAAAGAGGTCGGGAACTACCTAACTCGGAACGGAGAAGGCTTGGATCTCCCAACATTTTCTTCGTATCCAAGTGAGGTGCCCGACCCCACAAACTGCTCAACACACCCACAAAAGCCTGCTCCACCTCATCTAGACTCTCAAAAGTATACTTAACCGACACTACATTCTCCTGCCAACAAAGAGGAAAAGAAGGCTCCCCACTCTCATCTAGAAAGAAAGGTCGGACATCTCCAGCAGCCCGGACCTTGAAATAGTAGTTCTTGAAATCATGAAACGACTCATCATACAAGGTACAAAACTTCCTTCCCTGGTTAGCCCTAAAAGAGACCCAGGACACCTTCCCAGCACCCGACCCCGGCTTCGTCAACACGAACAGATAGGAAAAAAGAGAAACAGAAGGGGAGACGCCCAAAAACTGACACAAAAGTTGAAACAGCTTTAAAAACGCCCAAGAATTTGGATGGAGTTGCGTAGGGGCAAGGTTACAAGACCAAAGGACCTCGGACTCCAAGTCGGTAAAAGGAAGTCGTACACCCAGCTTAGAGAAAAAACAATCGTAAGCATAAAAGAATAACTTCTCGGAACTTTCTAAAGGCGGGAAGCACACTCTCTCCTCAGACTCCGGGGCTACTAGCTCATAATCTCGCTCAGACTCCCTGTTCTCACAAATACTACACTCCCTATGGAACCTAACTAGATACTCAGAATCTACAACAGAAGGGACCCTTAGAGGAACAGGATCTACCCAACCAAGACCACTCGGAATCTTGGTCGACATTGCTTGAAACACCTTTCGAGACATAAAAATCTTGCCTACAAAGAAGAATACAACAGCAAGCCAAAAATCACATAATAGGCAGACAGCAAAAAACCCGTTCAGCAGAAGCAAGAAAACAAAAGTTCTTTTAGAAGAAAAATGCAGTAACCCGAAAACAAAGTACCAAGAGAAAAGAGCCCCCCCCACATACAAACAACCAAAGCAATGGCGGCGCCTCTCTTCGGGGCAACCCCAGCATAGAAGAAAAAGAAACAAAAGCATATGTGCACAGCGAAAGTAAAGACGAGAAACAAACCTGGAAGAAAGGAAGAAGACGACGAGCTCCGATGCAAGAAGAACAGAGAGAAAGAAGGAAGATGCTCGAAAGAGAGGTGGCGAAAAACCCAGAAAAAGGGAAAGGGAACAGAATAAACAAAGAAAATGAGGAAAGGGGCAAATAAATAATGCCTTCACAGAGCCCGAACGGAAATCGAGGAGAAACGGTAAAAAGCAATAAATGCTGAAACGGCCATTTTCAAAATTTTGAAAATACGACTATGCCCGAGCTCGACCTCTCAAAAGGACGAACTCGGACAGGGGCACTGTTCATACCCTGACCGAGCTCTCCAAACTCGGGAAGTTCGCAGAAGGTCCGACCTCATCCAAAGGCCCACGCCTAAAGGTCGGACCTCGGACATCATAGCAAGGAAGGCCCATCAAAGGAACACAGCCCAAAACCTAAAGGCCGAAATAGGCCTAGAAGAGGCGGTTCCGCAAAGATAGAGATAAAACTCCCAAAAGATAAGATAAGATAAGAATATCTTATCCAGGGAAGATCACGGCCAACCACTATAAATACACTGGAGCACCCAGGTATAACTCATACTCTAATTCTACTCAATATCTGCTTGGACCCATGCTAACTTAAGCATCGGAGTGTCATTGCAGGTACCACCCCCAGCCGCTCAGCACACCAAGCTCGGGTCACGGAACCCCTACCTCGGGTCTTGCCAGACGACCGAGCTACACGTTTCAGGTAACCCTCGGAACAGACACCAACCTTAAGATGAGACACTAGACTTAAGCAAGAAACAGCAAATATTTTTTTTTGGTTTTTATGATTTTGTAATTTTTTTTTGTGTTTTTCGAAAATTAAGTGGAAAAAGGTATCAAAATTCTTAATGAGAATTCCAGGAATCAGTGCAATGCTAGTCTAAGACTCCGGTCCAGGAATTAGACATGGCTTCACAGCCAGCCAAGCTTTCAAAGAAAGCTTCGGTCCAAAACACTAGACATGACCAAAGGTCAGCCAAGCCTTAGCGGATCACTGCTCCAAAAGCAAAATTGATGAAAATCAACAAGCTCTTGTGGTGATAAGTTGAAACCTCGGTCCAATCAGATTAGACATGGCTTCTCAGCCAGCCAGATTTCAACAAATCATCATGAAACTCTAGAATTCATCTTCAAGAATTTCGAAAACAAATAAATACCTAATCTAAGCAACAAGATGAACCGTCAGTTGTCCAAACTAGAACAATCCCAGGCATTGTTACCAAAAGCTTGCTCAAAACTTGAACAATCCCCGGCAACGGCGCCAAAAACTTGGTGCGCGAAATTGTGAACAATACTTTTTCACAACTCTCATAATCCCCGGTAATGGCTCCAAAAACTTGGTAGCTCAATACCATGGCATTACACAACTTCGCACAACTAACCAGCAAGTGCACTGGGTCGTCCAAGTAATACCTTACGTGAGTAAGGGTCGATCCCACGGAGATTGTTAGCATTGAAGCAAGCTATGGTCATCTTGTAAATCTTAGTCAGGCAAACTCAAATGTATATGATGATGAACGAAAATAACATAAAGATAAAGATAGAGATACTTATGTATATCATTGGTGTAAGAGCTTCAGACAAGTGTATGAAGATGCCTTCCCTTCCGTCTCTCTGCTTTCCTACTGCCTTCATCCAATCCTTCTTACTCCTTTCCATGGCAAGCTCGTGTAGGGTTTCACTGTTGTCAGCAGCTACCTCCCATCCTCTCAGTGAAAGCGATTGCGTATGTCCTGTCACGGCATAGCGGAATTCAGCTGTCGGTTCTCGGTCAGGCCGGAATAATATCCATTGATACTTTTGCGTCTGTCACTAACGCCCTAGCCTGCTAGGAGTTTGAAGCACGTCACAGTCATTCAGTCATTGAATCCTACTCAGAATACCACAGACAAGGTTTAGACCTTCCGGATTCTCTTGAATGCCGCCATCAGGTCCTGCCTATACCACGAAGATTCCGATTAAAGAATCCAAGAGATATTCACTAAGCCTCAGATGCTTGTAGAACAAGAATGGTTGTCAGTCACCTTGTTCATGAGTGAGAATGGTGATGGGCGTCAATCATCACCTTCATCAAGTTGAAGAACAAGTGATATCTTGGACAAAGAACAAGTGGAATTGAATGAAAGAACAATAGTAATTGCATTAATACTCGAGGTACAGCAGAGCTCCACACCTTAATCTATGGTGTGTAGAAACTCCACCGTTGAAAATACATAAGAACAAGGTCTAGGCATGGCCGAATGGCCAGCCTCCCAATGGTCTAAGATAGCATAAAACAAAGATAGCTACCAAAAGTCTCTCCAAATACAATAATAAAAGGTCCTACTTATAGAAAACTAGTACATAGATGAGTAAATGACATAAAAATCCACTTCCGGGCCCACTTGGTGTGTGCTTGGGCTGAGCAATGAAGCTTTTTCGTGTAGAGACTCTCCTTGGAGTTAAACGCCAGCTTTAGTGCCAGTTTGGGCGTTTAACTCCCAATTAGGTGCCAGTTCCGGCGTTTAACGCTGGAATTTCTTGAGGTGACTTTGAACGCCGGTTTGGGCCATCAAATCTTGGGCAAAGTATGGACTATTATATATTGCTGGAAAGCCCAGGATGTCTACTTTCCAAGGCCGTTGAGAGCGCGCCAATTGGGCTTCTGTAGCTCCAGAAAATCCACTTCGAGTGCAGGGAGGTCAGAATCCAACAGCATCTGCAGTCCTTTTGAGTCTCTGGATCAGATTTTTGCTCAGGTCCCTCAATTTCAGCCAGAAAATACCTGAAATCACAGAAAAACACACAAACTCATAGTAAAGTCCAGAAAAGTGAATTTTAACTAAAAACTAATAAAAATATACTAAAAACTAACTAGATCATACTAAAAATATACTAAAAACAATGCCAAAAAGCATACAAATTATCCGCTCATCACCCGACCAAGTTTGATTTAGGTAGTTCTTCTCAGACCAGGCCAGTAAACCCTCTTCCTCCTCATTCTCCTCTTTCTCTAGTCCTTACTCCTTCGGTTCCTCCCTTCTCGGAACTGAGTTCTAAGAAGATGACGACTTTGGAATCTGGTGCCCTTAATAACTATAATGTTGGATTTGATGGGGTGAAGTTTTGTGAGAAAAATATTCTTCCTCACAGCTTTATTGCTAGGGATGATGCTTCTATCAAAAATTATTTCCAAGTCTTAATCCAAGGGAAAATCCGAACTGATGGAGTATGCTCTACTTTGCTGAAAGAGTTGGAGAGGACTCCTTTGAATGCTACTCAGCATTCTTTGGAGGTCTTTCGGGCTAAGGTAGCCACTCTTCGGGAGGCAGAGAACGAGTTGGAGGAAGAGAAGGTAAGTTTGGAAGCTGAGCTTTTTGAAGCTCATGATTGAGAAAGACAATCTGTGACTTTCTGTGCTCTGGCCGAGGGGTTAGTGAAGAAGGCTGAGGAGAACAAAGGAGGTGTTTGAGATTTTAAAGAATCAAGTTTGGCTAATTGCTCCCGACTTAGATTTGTCTCCTCTGCATCCCGACAAGATTGTAGTCGACTTGAAGATTGTCTCTGATAAACCGCGATTTTACGGTTTATCTTATGCTTACTTCAGTAGATTTTACCCATTATTCTCACACTTATTCATGTAAATTGCATGTTTTACATTTTCCTTCCTGATTTTGTGCTATGATTGAAAATTCTTCTTTGGTCTTAATTTAGCTAATTTTAATCCTCTCTTATTACCATTCGATACCGTGATGTGTTTGCTGAGTGTTTTCATGATTTATAGGGCAGGAATGGCTTAAAGGATAGAGAGGAAGCATGCAACAGTGGAAGGAACACAAGAAAACAAGGAATTTAGAAGCTGGCAGCGACGCGTACGCGTGACTGGCGCGTCAGACAAGCGACGTGTACGCGTGAACTATGCGTACGCGTGACAGATTTTTGCCAAACGACGCGTACGCATGGACGACATGTATGCGTGATAAAGCGTCACGTGCTGCATATTGCAGAAAGCGTTGGGGGCGATTTTTGGGCTGTTTTCGGCCTAGTTTCAAGCCCGAAAACTCAGATTAGATGCTGCAGAGTAGGGGAATCATTCCTTGACTCATTCATTCACTTCTCATTCATAGAATTTGAGTTTTAGATGTAGTCTTCTATAGAGAGAGGCTCTCTCCTCTCTCTAGGTTTTAGGTTTTTAGGTTTATTTCTTCTCAAATTTAGAATTCTACCTTGCTTCAATTTAGGTTTCTTCTACTTTAATTGTTCTGGTACTTTGGTTTATTTATTTCTCCTGTTGAGTTGTTTATTTTCCCAATTTGGTTTATGAACTCCATGTTAGATTCAATTTCTTTTTAATGCAAGTTGAGGTATTTCATATTTATTGCTTCTTTCTTCAATTTATTGTTATTATTCCCTCTTATAATTGTTGGTTTTAGATTTTATATTCTCTTATTGCTTTTCTATACTTTTATTTTGTGCCTTCCAAGTGTTTGATAAAACGCTTGGGAGGGTTTCAAATTAGATTTTTATGTTCTTAACTTGGATTGATTATTTAAAGACTCTTGAGTTATCAAAAGTCTTTTGTTGATTGGTAATTGAGACTTGCTAGTTGGCTTAGACTTCACTAAATCTAGTCTTTGATTAGGACTTGTGGACCTAAGTTGATTTTACTCACTTGACTTACCTTCATTGTTAGAGGTTAACTAAGTGAAAGCAAAAGGTAATTACCATCACAATTGATAATGATAATTAGGATATGACTTCTAATTTTCTTTCCGTGCTAAGAGCTTACTTAATTATTAGTTTATTCTTCTTGTGATTTATATTTCCTTGTTCCTTATTTCAAAAACCCAAAAATATACTTTTCCATAACCAATAGTAAAAATACTTCCCTGCAATTCCTTGAGAGACGACCCGAAGTTTAATACTTCGGTTAATTTTATTGGGTTTGTTTAAGTGACAAACAAATTAAATATGATGAGGTTGAATTGTCGGTTTAGAACTATACTTGCAACGTGATTATTTTTGTGAAAATTCTTTACCGACGATTTTCCCTCATCAGTCTCTCTGTCCCGCTATCCTACCGACTCTGAGCTTAAGACTACTGACAATGCTTGGTTGAGTCTCCTCCCCAAGAATTCATCGCTCCCATTGAGGTAGTGCCGAGTACCTCTCAGGCAGAAGTTGCCCCATCCGAGGAGATCCTTCCGACTCCCTTCACTGAACCTGACTCTTCTGCAGCCAAAGACCAAAATCCTCTAATTGGCCCTGTTTAAGATTTTGATTAGGGACCAACTTGTAGGTCCTTTTATAAACATTTCTATTGTGATTGACGCTGGTCCTTTGGAAAGGATCTTAACAACTTTATTTTGTTATCATTTTGTGAATATTAGTCCTTTTTTATAGGACTTCAAAGACCTTTTCTTTTTGCTATGAGTAGTTATAATGACCTTGAAAAGATTACATATTTGAAATTTTCTTTTGTCTTAGGATTTCACTATGTTTTCTTCCATAGTATAAGTCGGTCAGTTCATCTACTGACGAGCTGTTTTAGTGACTGTATATGAGGCCCTTGTGGAAGATTTTCGACAAATTATCCTTTATCTTAGGATTTACAAGAAAGTTTTTTTCCATTACTTAGTGCGAATGACCAGTTTATTAGGTCATTTTTATAACTTAAGTTATGTTTGTGATGCATTTTATTCTGCTTGAATGGTTTCTGACTTATAAGTCGTTTGGTTCCGAGTTTATGCGATCATCATTTATAACCTCTTTATACCGACTTGTATCTCGTCGCTTTATCTTGCCAACCATGTTGATCAGGCAACAGATTTTTGTGCTTTTTCGAGTTTAAGTCAATGCGTATCGTAGAAAACAGTAATGGAATAAATGGAAAGAGACATTGTTATTGATGAAGTGTAGTTTACAAAAAGTGTTTTGCTACTAAGGGGATAACATTTTTTCCCTTAGTCCCCGCTTTGATGCCTCGTTAAAACCCCCTTCAGAAAAAACCCTTCTCAGAAAAAAATCATGAAGTCAGGAAAAAGAGTACCTCAGGGAGCAAGGTGCTTCTAGCTATAATATCTCTTCAAATTGCATGCATGCCACGACCTTTGGAGCTCAACTCCGTTCAAGTCAGACACTTTTTAAAAGCCTTTTCCCAAGACTTCAGTTACCTTGAAAAGTCCCTTCAAGTTTGCAGTGAGCTTTCCTTTGCTTGACCTTTTTACCCCGATGTCATTTTGATGACAAGTCATCTTATGCTAGCTTTTCAAGCATTTTTCACTTGTTTCATTAGGTTTTATGCACTTTCTTGCATTATAAGTAAGTGATTTGGAGTGGATTTGCATGGTTTTGTTGAATCAATCAACCATCATTTATTTGACATAAAATTATGAGGTTTAAGCTAAAATTAGTTGGTATTTGAATGATTTATAAACCTTGTGAATTGGTGATGCCTTGATTGGTTGTTTTGATTACTTGTAGGTGAAGAAAAGAAAGAAACAAGGAAAGCTTGCCTATAAAGCGTGGCATCAACCAAGGCAAGGCCATGGCGCTCACTAATTGAGCATAGCACTCTCTATTTGAGCACTAGAGCAAAGGCCAAGGGAATAAAGGCATGGCACAAAGTGAACTCTCTTAACTGAGCGCCCAAGGAACCCAAGAAAATCAATAGCACTCAGTTAACTAAGTTAACTTTATCAGGCTCCATTCAGAAGAAAATGCAAGGCATAGCTCCAAAATAGAGCCAACCAAGGTTTGAACCTTGCACTTGAGGCATAACAAGAGAGTGCTAACTTGCAAGGAAATTGGGAAAAATTGGCCTCAGCAAGGCTCGAATTTGGAGCCTTATGCAAGCAAGAGGAGCGCTGCGTGAAAACAACAAACTGAGCGCCACTCTTCACCAAAGGAAATGGACAAAATGCAGTCACCAAGGCTCGAAGAAAGGACCTTGTACAAGCTTGAAGCGCTAAGTTAACTTACTTAACTGAGCGCTGCTATGTTGCGCAAGAAGTGGGCTTTGGCACGAGACAAATTGGAAGCACACAAGGCAAAGGGAGCGATGCGCTTTCTCTTTTAACTGAGCGCTTCCCTGGGAGGGGCCTTGGTCCAAAAAAAAAAACAATTAAATTCAATTCTTCACCAAATTTGACAGGCCCACTCCAAAGTCTGAATATCAAAATTAGAAAGTGTATAAATAGGAGTTAGTTTGATTTAGGGAGAACTTTTACTTTCACTTTAAAAACTTTCTTTTGATTTTTTTAGTTTTACTTTTAGCTCATTTTAGATTTTCACTTAGTTTTCACTTTGAATTTGGGAGAATTTGGGATTGAGATCTGAGTTTTCTTTTTCATTGTTCTTGCTTCTGTAACTTTTACTTTCTATTTTAAATTTTGCATTAAGATTGAAGGAATTCTGTTTCAATACTTGATCTGAAATTCATCTTTGTCCTCTTCTACATAATTCTGATAATTGAGGAATTGGATCTGAGTTTCATTAACTGCTTTCATCTACATTTCTTATGCAATTCATTTTCTGTTTGATCAAAGAAGGAATTGAGATCTAGATCTAGCTACTAGTCTCATTGATCCCCTGAGATCTTCAACTTCACTTTTAGATTTCAAAATTGAGCTAAGTTTACTTTCTGTTTTGTTCTTCAAGCAAATTTTCCATTCATGTTGAGATCTGCTGCAATTTACTTCATCTTCTACTTCTCTGCTTGATTGCTCTTTACATTCTCTTGTTAAATTCTGAATTCCAGCTCCCACATCCCTTTATTATTCAAGCAATTTATATTTCTTGCACTCTAAGTTCCAGCAATTTACATTTCTTGCAATCTAAGCTTCAGTCAGTTACCTTACTTGCACTTTAAGATTCAGCTCATTTACTTTTCTGCACTTTACTTTTCTGTCAATTCCCCCTTCTCCTTTTAGTTTCATTCAATTTAGCTTCTGGTGGTTACAATACAACTGAAATCATCAACTGTTTGCTTGACTAAATCAACCATCTAACTAAAATTGCTCAATCCATCAATCCCTGTGGGATTGACCTCACTCATGTGAGTAATTACTACTTGATGCGACCGGTACACTTGCCGATGAGTTTTGTGTTGGAATCTGATTTCTGCTCATCAAGTTTTTGGTGCCGTTGTCGGGGATTGATCTAGATTGACAATGATTAAGTAAGGTAGTGGTCTAGATTAAGCACTTTTTCTTTATTTTTCTTTATTTTTGACTAACACACTAGCTGTTTGAATTTTTGTTTAAGCTAACCATAACCTCACTCTAGCAGTAGAGTGTGGTGTTCCTGGTTTTTCTGGTCTTATGTGTTTCTTGTTGTATTGTATGACAGAGGCAAGGAAGGAGACCCCTACCTTTTGTGAGGCTGATGAAAGAACTCTCAGGAGAGTAAAGAGAAGCTAGAGGAAAGGGAGTCATTAGTGAAGAAAAATTTGAGGAAGAATACTAAGAAATAGAGGAGAATCCAACAAATCCACCAGTGGGAGTAGCCAACAACAATGGTCAGCCTCAGAAGAGAGTTTTGGCTTCTTACACATTTGCCAATCCAAGGCATTGTGGGAGTAGCATCCTTACCCCAAATGTCAACGCAAATAACTTTGAATTGAAGCCACAGCTCATCACTTTGGTACAAAATAACTGCTCCTATGGCGGAGACCCACTTGAAGATTCAAACCAACACTTATCCACTTTTCTGAGGATTTGTGACACTATCAAACCAGTAGCCATGTCAAAGAAATTCAAACAACAACTCAAGAAACACAAACAACAACAACCAGCAAAACACTAACCCCAATCCATATAGAAAACCCCAAAACAACCACCCCAATTCCATCTATTATCCACCTAATAACCTAGCCACTAACCAAAATAACCATCATCCATCCTCAACATTTCATAACCAACCACAAATACCACAAGATACTCAAAGGATCTCCAACTTGGAGATACTGATGGAAAAGATGATGAAATATCAGGAATAAACAAGCAACAATCATGAAGTTTCAATGAGAAACTTAGAGAGGCAAATTGGACAATTATCCAAGCAAGTTGTGATTGAAAGGCCAACAAGCTCACTCCCAAGTGATACCATTCCAAATCCTAAAGAAGAATGTAAAGCTATTCAATTAAGGAGTGATGAAAAACAAGAAAACTGACAAGAAGCTTATGGGTAATGACAAAAGGCCAATTGAGGAAGATGAAGCTATACTAAACAAGAAGGAACCAGATAAGCTTTAAGAGAAGAATAACCAGCTACAAAATTCAAGGAAAGGGAAGCAAGTAATAGAAGAACCATCTCAAGAACAAAGGCAAGAAGTGAAAGCTCACACACCTCCCTTGCCATACCCTCAAAGGTTCAACAAGAAGATCAAGGATCAACACTTCCCCAAATTCCTTAAAGTCTTCAAGAAGTTGGAGATTAATATCCCCCAAGCTGAAGCATTAGAGCAGATGCCTCTATATGCAAAGTTCTTGAAAGATCTTATCAATAAAAAGAGAAGTTGGCATGAGAAAGAAACCATTATGCTCACTAAAGAATGCAGTGTTGTGATTCAAAAGGGTATTCCACCAAAGCTCAAGGACCCTGGGAGCTTCTTCCTGCCTTGTACCATTGGTAGCCTAACCATTGATAAGGAACTATGTGACATAGGAGCAAACATCAACCTAATTCCCTATTCTATGATGAGAAGGCTATGCATAGAAGAGGTAAAGCCCACACAAATGTCACTAGAGCTCGTGGACAAATCATTGGTATTCCCCAGAGGAGTGATTGAAAATCTTCTGGTCTACGTAGGGACATTCATATTCCTTGTGGACTTTGTGATCCTGGATCTAGGAGAAGAAGGGAGTGACTCTATTATCTTGGGACGACCCTTCTTGGCCACAGTAAGGGCCATCATAGATGTTGAACAAGGAGAGCTGACCCCAAGGGTACATGATGAAAGCATTACTCTGAATGTCTTTCCAGAAGAACAGCATAATGATGAAAAGGAAAAATGCATGGAGGATGACAAAGAAGACTTGCAGTGGAAGGAAGAAACCAATAAGACACTCATTAATTCTCTTCCAAAGCAAGAGACAAGCAGCAAAGCAGGACAAAAGGAGAATGAGACTCTAACGAATGATGAGAGAAAGTAAGAAGGAAGTAAGGTGTTAACCACTGAGAAGACAGATCCTAAAATAAATCCCACTGTCAAAGTAGACGAACTACCAAAAAAGGAAAGAAAAGCAAGAAAAAGGCTCTAAAAGGGTGGAAGAACAAAAAGATCCCAACTGATGGATTTTTAAAGGGAGATAAAGTGCAGCTGATTTACCAGCAGTTGGGAACAAATCAACAATTTGATGATTACTACAATATCAACAGGATACTCTCACTGGAGCATTCAGAGATTGACCATCAAGACACTGGAAGGAAGCTTACTGTGAGAGGAGACAAACTGAGACATCACAATCATCAACCACCCTAATAAGGGCCCAATGTCAAGCTAGTGACAATAAAAGAGCGCTCCATGGGAGGCAACCCATGATTTAATATTCTTACCTTGTTTTAAATTGCAATAAATGGTTCTTCCAGTATGAATTTGAGTTCTCATGAGTATACTTAATAATTGCATGCAATGTCTTCAAGTATATGCTAAACTTCTAAGTTTGGTGTGCCTGAAGGCACTCCAAAATAGTTTTTCAAGCTTTCTTAGACTATATGCTTACTCATTTAGATGGAGTATATAGCCAAACATTAAGTTTGGTGTCTGCATATACATTAATCTCATAAAAATCATTTTTGCTCAGAGGATCAAATTTATGAATAGATGAACCATACATTGTTTTATTTTAGGAGTTTATGGTAGAAAATAAAATGTTTCTTATGATGAATGTACCAATTATGATGGATATTATTTGCATTGTACATGGATCTCTTAGCAGAGAACAAGTTTGGTGTCCACCGATTCTTTGTTCAAAATCTAAGTAGCATGATTGGTCATTTAATTAAGGAATATGTAGAATTATCTTTCTTTATTACTCATCACCACCATCGAACCAAATTCACTTCGAATGCTCACCATTTCTTTAATTTAATTGTGTAAGACAAAGAAGATTGAGAAGGAGACAAAGAAAGGGAGCAAGCACGGTCAAGACAATGCAGAAAGAAGGTCACATGTGCTTAGAAGAGCGTGCTCTCTTGGGAAACAAAATCTGCATGCTTTGCACCCTTGGAGGCCGAACCACATGCATCCAATGGGAGAGCAATCCTTGTCAACCTTCAACTATGAATGCAAGTCGTTCATGCCATGAGCTTCCCACAATGTCTTGCTCAATCTTCACCCTTAATTTGCCTAACCGAAAAGCTTTCCTCACTTGTGGTTTTGTTCAAAGATTCATGCCTTGGCTATAAATAGGTAGAGACACTTCCTAGCTCATATAGATTCCCTCCCTCCTCATACAAGAATTCTTCACTATTAGGCCTTTGTTTCACTCTTCTCCTATCCTAAAAACACGTTCAGCAGCCTCCTCATCCAACAGCATATCATCTTCCCTTCCTTTCATAACAAAGCCGTACCACACCTCAACCAAAGTTCACCCTTGTTTTTTCCCTTTCCTTTCTATTTCATGGCTTCATCAAGTTCTAAAAGAAGAAAGAGAAAGGAACCAATGGTTGCCGAACCCTCAAACTATGATACAAAAAAATTTAAATCTCAGTTTCATGAAGCAAGGTATCATAGGTTCATGAAGTCAAAGCATGTTATTCCAGAGATGGGTTTTCGGCTAAGGGAGGGAGAGTATCCCATCATGATATAAAATACCAATGAAAGGAGGTGGAAACTTCTATGTGGTCCTTTCACTGACATCAGTGCAGTCATGATAAGAGAATTTTATGCAAATACTGTGAAAGAAAGCAAGAACAGCCCCCCTTATAAGAGCTATATCAGAGGTGTTGAAGTAGATTTTAGTCCATCATCAGTCATGAGGATCCTACAGTTGAGGACAGTAGCCTATGGAGAGCTTAGCTTTGAAGCCAGATTGCAGGGTGAGAATGACCCTGATGAGCTATTACATGGGTTATGCTTGGAAGACAGAGACTGGAAAAAGGACTTAGAGGAAGCCCCAAGCCACTTAAAAAGATTAGATCTCACACCTGAGGCCAAGGGGTAGTATGAGATAGTAAGGAGATCTGTACTCCCTACTGGAAACACCTCATAGGTCACAATCAAGCGAGCCCTCTTGACATATTGCATCTTACATGGAGGAGAAATCAACCTCTCACAACTTATAGCAGATAGTATTTAGGGGATGGCTAAAGACACAAGCAAATCGAGTAGGCTTGGACACCCAAACACTATTCTAAGGCTGTGCATCAGGGCTAGGGTGCTCTTTGAAGATGAAGATACAGAGAAGGTAAAAGGAGGAAGGGGAATCACAAAGAGAAGCATGGAAGGTGCTACTGAAGATGACGATTAAGAGGAAAGAGGAACTCAAAGTGGAAGAAGAAGACCACAAGTGGAGGGAGAGCAAGCTTCTAGTGCACTAGATTTGAGCCAGATGCAAAGAACAATTGAGGAAATGTCTCAACAATTCATGAAAGCACAGGAGCAACAACAAGAACAGTACCTGAGGCAACAGGAGCAGTATCTGAAGGATAGAGAGGAAATAGAGAACTGGCAGCGCCAAATGGAGGAGCGACAAGAAAACTGGCAGCAACAAATGATGGTTCAACAACAAGAATTTCAAACAAGAATTCTTGAAGGGAAAAAGGAACAATCATCAGAATTTCAAAAGTCACATGAATGATTATTTCTGAGGCAAGCCAAGTATGGGGAGTACACTTAAAATCTCTACCAATGGAAGAATATATATCACACTATTGGAGAGCATAAGAATTATGACATAATGGAGTATGATGTGTAAAGCCAAGCAAAATTGGACTATGTAGTCCATAACATGCCAACATTGAATCAAGAAATCAAGCCATTTGCCCAATGCCCAGAATTTATAGAGCAGCAGAGAGCACAAGTCAGAAAGAATATATCACATATGCAGCATGGACTGGAGCAAGCTGGGCTCTCATGCCAAGTAGATCAAATTTGGGATCATAGGTGCCTTGCTGAAGAACCCCAAGAAAGAAGAAGAAGAAGATGATGATGAAGAAGAAGAAGAAGGGAGAATCCAATAGAATAGAAATGCCTGACAACTAGATGTGGTGAAGTTCTTTTCATGGTTTTTAATTAAATAAGGAAGATGCATGTATGAAACATAACATGCCTTCAATTCTTTTATGTTTTGCACTTTCATGCTTTAATAGATTCCTTGCTAGCCTGTATATTGTGAATGTCATAACTCATTAGCTTGAATTCTGTTTTGTTTCCCTTCTGCACAAATAAAAGAAAAATGTTTGAAATAGAAAGTGATTGTCCAATGTTGTAGAAATTAGAATGACATTCAGTGGAGGTGCTTGCTTGATTTAATGATTAGCTCAAATAACAAAAGCTGCATAATAACATGTTCTTTGAAGTGTGAATTGGTTTGCTGCTATAAAGTCTGTTATCAATGAATATCTTTTGAGAATAAAGCCAAATAAGAAAGAAAAAGAAAGAGAAAATCCAAGAATTGGCATAAAAATAAACAATAAGGCTAGACACCAATAGCTTGGACCCTAGAACATATGCCTGTGGTATTTTTGTACTAGGATATGCTTGGACAAGTAGGTTCTGAGGAGTATTTTGAAACTTGGCCACTTAGATCAACTGATCTGGGATTGCCATCTGAAAGTCCACTATCAAGAGCAACCTAGTTACAAAGCATTTAGTAATCCAAAGAGATGCTGGGTATCAATGCTCCTAGGAAGAAATTGTGAGCCATGTGTATGTGCTGAAGAAATGTTGTAAAAAATTGAGCCAAAAGGGCTGCTGCAACATTTGCCACCAAGCTTTCATTAAAGAATAAGCTTTCTAAGCAAAAGGAGGAAGAAAAAGCTAGCAAGGGATCAATCAAAAGCAAGGAATTATAGTAGCAACTCTAGTGAACCTTTAAGGAATCATTTTTTATCTATCAGCAAGTAATAAATGAGCTACATTTGTCTGCATAAAACCCCATGAACCAAGTTCAATTATCCGCTAAATAAGGACATGCATAATCTCTGTTTCATTTCATTTCCTCTTATGTTTAGTGCTTGCTTGGGGACAAGCAAGATATAAGTTTGCTGTTGTGATGACAAGTCATCTTATGCTAGCTTTTCAAGCATTTTTCACTTGTTTCATTAGGTTTTATGCACTTTCTTGCATTATAAGTAAGTGATTTGGAGTGGATTTGCATGGTTTTGTTGAATCAATCAACCATCGTTTATTTGACACAAAATCATGAGGTTTAAGCTAGAATTAGTTGGTATTTGAATGATTTATAAACCTTGTGAATTTGGTGATGCTTTGATTGGTTGTTTTGATTACTTGTAGGTGAAGAAAAGAAAGAAACAAGGAAAGCATGCCTATAAAGCGTGGGCTAAGGAAACAAAAGCGTGGCATCAACCAAGGCAAGGAAACTCTCTTAACTGAGCGCCCAAGGAACCCAAGAAAATCAATAGCGCTCAGTTAACTAAGTTAACTTTATCGGGCTCCATTCAGAAGAAAATGCAAGGCACAGCTCCAAAATAGAGCCAACCAAGGTTCAAATCTTGCACCTGAGGCATAACAAGAGAGCGCTAACTTGAAAGGAAATTGGGCAAAATTGGCCTCAGCAAGGCTCGAATTTGGAGCCTTATGCAAGCAAGAGGAGCGCTACGTGAAAACAACAAACTGAGCGCCACTCTTCACCAAAGGAAATGGACAAAATGCAGTCACCAAGGCTCGAAGAAGGGACCTTGTACAAGCTTGAAGCGCTAAGTTAACTTACTTAACTGAGCAATGCTATGTTGCGCATGAAGTGGGCTTTGGCACGAGACAAATTGGAAGCACACAAGGCAAAGGGAGCGCTGCGCTTTTGATAATGAAAATTCATACCGGTTTGGAATTCCACAAAATAATTCCGTTGTTAGTATAGTCCAAACCGATAATCAATCCTCACATCAAATTAAATTTGGTTTTGTCACGAGTACAAACCCCAAATGAAAATTAACCGGAGTATTTGGACTCCGGGTCGTCTCACAAGGATTGCAATGAAGTGAATGCTTATTGACTATGAGGTATGTTTTGGGGTTTTTGGAATAAGAGACATGAAAAGTAAATGATAAGGAAATTCAAATAGCAAAAAGGCCTTGGCAAAGGTTGGTGGTCAAGGATCTCTATCCTTATCACTAACCACAACATGAGAATTGGCAAGGATCAACCCCATTAAGTCATCCTCTAACTAATAAAGGAGAGTCAAATGAGCTATGTCAATGTAAGTCCATAAGTCCTAGGTCTCCACCAATTCAATTAGTGAGATCTAGGGTTAATGGCTCCCAATCATCAATCACTTTGACACTAGCAACTCAAGAGTTCCTAAGTTACCTTCCCAAGCCAAGAGCATAAACTTCTACTCTAAAGCCCAACCAAGCATTTTATCAAACACTTGGTAGGTACAAAAGGAAAGCATGGTAAAGTGCAAAAATAGTAAACCTACCAACTACCAATTGCAAGAAAAGTAAAATCACAACTCAAATCAACAATAAAAGAACATCAAACATTAAATTGCATTAAAGAAAAGATCCAAATCCAACAAGAGTTCATCATCACAAAAGATAGCAAAAAGGGGAATTAACATGAAAGCTAAGAGGAATCAAGAATAGAAACATGAAATTGTAGAGAAAACAAGATGAGAACATGAAATTGGAACTAGATCTAAGATGAAATTAACCTAATCAACCCTAATTCTAGAGAGAAGAGGGAGCTTCTCTCTAGAAACTATACTACATGATGCTAATGCTACAATCAATTGCTCCCCCTTGCTTGGGCTTCAATTCTGCATGAAATACACTCAGAAACAGGTTGGAATTGGCCCTAGGCTGCTCAGAAATCGCCCCCAGCATTTTGCCTTTAAGTGGGCCATGTGAGAGTATTGGCACGTGCACGCCATGTGCGCGTGCGCATCGATTGGCAAATTCTCCATCTGCGCGGATGCGGCATGTACGCGTACGCGTCTATAGGCGAGACCACTTTTGTGTGTCCGCGCCTTGTGCGCATGCGCGTCCTTTAATGCATTCCCAATCTTTGTTTCTTCATGCATTCTCCCTTTTGTATGCTTTTCTATTCATTTCTTCCATCCAATACTTGCCTTATGAACCTGAAATCACTCAACAAACATATCAAGGCATCGAATAGAATTAAAGTGAGTTAAAATCACCAATTTAAGGGCCTAAAAAGCATGTTTTTACACTTAAACACAATTCAAGGGAGAATTACAAAACCATGCTATTTTATTGAATAAATGTGGGAAAAGGTGGTAAAATCCCCTAAAATAAGCACAAGATAAACCACAAAATCGGGGTTTATCAAATATCCCCATAGTTAAACTAAGCATGTCCTCTTGCTAAAATTAAGAAAGAAGCAAAGGGGTATCACATTTATTCAATGCAAACTAACTAAATGAAACCTATCTATATAAATGCATCTACTTGGTCAAAACAATTCAATTTCCAAGAATACATATACAAGCACAAGGGCTAAGGCAATAGCAATCAAATCAACCCACAATTGAATTGAATCATTGAAAGATTTTACAAACTTGCAAGAAAAGATGATCATCGGTGGAGACATGTAATTGAGCGATCGAACCCTTACCGGATGTGTATCCGCTCTAGGCACTCAAGTGTATAGGGTTGATTCACTCAATTCTCCCTTAATCATGCTTTCTAAGATGTGTTTTTCATCTAACAATCAACAATTATTTTATGCATGCATACAAATATCATGAGGTCTTTCCCATAGGTTGTAATGGGGCTAGGGTCAAGGTAAGGATGCATATGGTCAAGTGGACTAGAATTTGAATCTTTGATTAACCTAAGCTTCCCACCTAACCTATATAACAACCTATACAATTCAAATCTAACCTAACTATCCATTCTTTACTTTTTCACACACTCATGCATTCTATTTTTGGTCACCACATATATGCATTGATTTTTATTGAGCTTTACTTAGGGCATTTTGTCCCCTTTTTATTGCTTGTCTTTTTCTTCCTTTTTCTATATATATATTTTTTTGCTTTTTCTATCATTTTTTTTCAAACTTTGTACAAGAACATCAATGCATAAGGTTAATAAATTTAATCTATACATGAGCATGCACCCAATTCCCAAATATGGAAATAGAAAAACACCCTTTTATCCCAACCAATGTTCCCAATTCTTCCCAAACTTGAATAATAAATACTCTCACTAGCCTAAGCTAATCAAAGATCCAAACAAGGGACTTTTATTGTTTTTAACTTTAGGCTTGTAATGTGCTACAATAAAGAACAATTAGGTTAAGCATAGGCTCAAAATTGGCTAACAATGGAGAGTAAAAGGTAGGCTATTTGGGTAAGTAAGCTAATGAAACAATGGTCTCAATCATATAAGTGCATGTATATATAAAATAATGGACATATAGAATTAAACAAATCAGATATAACAATCATAGAAAGAGAATAATGCACACGAATGAAAATAAGTGGTTATATATGATGTAACCACACAATTAGCCTCAAACCTCTCATGCTTGTGTTCTTAGCTCAAAACATGATCTACAAAGTATATAATTCAAACAAGTTCTAAAAAAAAATTTTCCCAATCTATAGGGGTGCCCTATAGATAAAATCCTTGTAAAATATCATGATTTTGACTAAGCTTAATATACATATGCAAAATAAGAAAATGCAACTAAAAATCCTAAAATAAAATGCAAAAGTGTTTGGATTAGAAACTTGTTACTCAAAAACACCGAGTGGTCGGACGACCTCCCCACACTTAAAAGTTTGCACCATCCTCGGTGCACTCAAAGATAAGCAAGGGGGTACGGCGACCTTCCTAGTTGCCACCTCCAGCTGGTGGGTCAACCGGTTGCTGCATGTCCTTTTCCTACTTCTATTGTTGCTTATGATGACTTATCCTGAAAATAGAAAACAAGAGATAATAAGACAAGTAAATGCACAAGCAAGGAAGCATGGATTGTTGGAAAGAGGTAATTCACTAGAATTGAGTGAGTGAGTTAATGTGACATTGATGAAAAAGAGGCATGTAGGTCCTAACTTGCATGCGGTTTAGAACTCACACCCTAGTATTAAAAGCCATGTCACAATTACACAAAAGAAGTATGCACTTCACTCATTCTAGTGTGCTTGAAGTACTTTAAGAGACTTGTAAGTTAAGTCAATCAAACAAGTAGTGAAGAGGCATGGAAGCATTCAAGCAGTTAATCAAGCAATTGTGAGATTGGATAATGCATGGACATTGATTGACGTGTAAGTAGACTTAGTGAACAAAATGGTATATGAAACTTACATAACAATTAATGACACATATTGAAGTTGTTGCAACACCTAAGTGACATAGAGGTGAAACACATGGGTGCTATGGAACTTAGGAAAAGGAAGATAGAAGTGGAAATCCATCACATAGCAAGCATGGTCCACAAAGCTAAGAAAGCTAAAAAATATGTCACTAGGTAAGCTTTCGATCCAATTTCACAATTCTACAATCTCAATGCATGAAACAAGTGATGTGCATAAGGGTAAACCATAAACAAGCATCACCTAAAAAAATATGCAATGATAATATACAATTGCCTAGCGATGGATGATGAATGCATGGTGGCCAAAACATGCAATTCAAAAGAGTTAAGAAGCTTAAAGGCAATGTAACATTCACTTGATGCTCACAAATGTTAAACATGAAAACTTAAAACCAAGTGACAAAATATAACCTCAACAATTAAATCCAACAATGACAATCAAAGAGAATTATGCTAAAATAGCATCAGTTAATACTTAGCAGCAATAAACGGCAAACAAAACTAATAATCCAACACTTATAATGAAAACTAGAAAATGAAATGAAAAATTAAAATAAATAAACAAGTAACTAACTAACTAAAAGAAGTGGTTATGGATGATGTTTGGTAGTGTTGGATGATGATTGAAGGGTGGAAAGAGAAGAGAAGAAGGAAAGGAATGGAAAGAAGAGAAGAAAAGAAGGTGGGTGAAACAGGGCAATCCACGCGTGCGCGTCATGTGCGCGTAAGCGTGGATTAATGAAATGGTAGCGACGCGTACGCGCAAGGTATGCGTGCGCGTCGATGGGTTATTTTGCAAATGACGCGTACGCATGAAGTGCGCGTACGTGTGCATTGGGCACAAAGTTGGCACACTTCAGGCACAACTCTCGGGTGAATGTATGGGAAGTGGAAAACTTCAATCCACGCGTGCACGTGCATGACGCGTGTGCGTGGATGGTTGAAATTACTTGGGTCACACGTACGCGTGGAGTGCGCGTACGCGTGGATGGTGCTCTGTTTTTCAAAATTTTTCTATGTTTTTTGCACCAAACCAAGCATTCCAAACCTCCAAAAAACTACCAAAACATCATAAAACCTTATTTAACATACTAAACTCCCAAATAAACATATCTAACCAAGCAAAACATAAAATTAAACTAATTATTAGCAATATTTACAACAAGAAAAAAAAGGAAAGATATTACCATGGTGGGGTATCTCCCACCTAGCACTTTTGTTTATTGCCCTTAAGTTGGACTTATGGGAAGCTCTTATCAAGGTGGCTTGTGCTTGAATCCATCCTTGAACATCCACCAATGCTTGGACTTCCATTGTGGTTCATCATTCGAAGTTAATAACTTCAAGCTTTGATGGAGTTCTTTACAAACCATGGGCTCGCAAAGTTGATCTTCCTTGTGCAATCCGGGATCCCACACTTTGTTTTCACACCCGTCCTTGAGTTGATCATGGTGATTTTCTCCGGGTGGCAAGAGAGATGAATTCTCATGGAAGTACCAAACTATCCTTCTAGACCCATTCAATTGAGCATTAGTCCAACCTTTGCTCCTTGAAGCTTCAACCACAATGAGCCTAAACTTACAACGCCAACCACTAAACATCCTCCTCTTACGCTTAATTCCGCAAAGCACCCTAAGTTGGCCATCCGTCTCAAGCAAACCAAATTCAAGTGGGATAATAGAGCTAAGAGTTAGAAGTTTTACCCACTCAAATGAAGGATTGGATGACAACCTAGGTGGGGGAATTCCCAATGATCATGACAAGGCGCGCTCTACTCCCGTCCATCCTCTTCTAAAGGCTTCCACCATTTCGTAAGATTCTTCAAGCTTTACCTCTTGCCAAACTTCCTTAAGTTTCCATTCTTCTTCACCAATTCCTTCAATCTCTTCCCCATCACTCAAATCATAGATAGAAGGTTTAGTAAAATCTACCTCATCATCAATTCCAAGTATAGTGGGGAAGGGCTTTTCAAACTCAAAAGGATCATATGTTGATGCAGAATCATCAAAAATAGGAGGACCTATTTCTTGGGTCACTTCTTCCAATTCTTCAATCACATTGTGCCTTCGAGGTTGTGCACTCTCCTCCTCAACATCAACTTCAAATTCCATGGAAGAAGGCTCTTCAACTTGTGATTCCTCTATGTACTCAACATATCCCAAGGTGCCAACCACTACTTCCTTTGGTTCAATCATCTCTACCTTCTCCTCTTGTTGTATGTCTTACTTTGACTCTTCTTCTTCACCTTGGAGCTTCAAGCTCACTCCCTCACTAAGCTCTTTGGTTGCCTCTCCATATTCAACAATGGGAGTGCTTTGATTGCGCAAGCTTAGGCGGGATGAGACTATTTTACCAATGGCTTCTACTATGATAGCCATTTTTGCTCTTAACTCTACAAACTTCTTTTCATCCTCCTCTTGTCACCTTAAGAGATGAGATTCAAGATCTCTCAATTCTAGCATGGGGGCTTCATCGGGAGGCAATGGTGGAAGAGAGGTTTCATTGTTCGAGGGAAGGGTATTGTAATTGGAAGGTGGTTCATATTGGTGAAATTCTTGAGGTGGTGTGTATGGACTTTGTGGTTCACGGGAGTATGGGTGTTGGAGTGGTGGTGGCTCTAGATATGGTTCATATGGTGGTTGTTATGGTAGGTATGGGTTGAGATCATACGGAGGTGAATGGTGGTATGAGGCTTGTGAGTATGGTGAAGGGCTATATTGAGGAGGGAGTTCATATGCATATGATGATTGTGGTTGACAACCACAATGAGGGTCATCACATACATTAGATTGGTATGCATCAAGATTTGAATTATACCCACAAGAAGCCGGAGGAGGTTGTTGCCAAGAAGGCTGTCCATAAGCTTGGGGCTCCTCCTACCTTTGATCTCCAAATCGTTGATGCATGTTGTCATTATAATTTCCATCTCCTACAACATAGTTAGAACCACACTCATAGCCAAAGTCGTGAGAATTCATAGTGAAAGAGAAAATAAAAACAAAAGCTAACAAGAAACGAAGAGAACAAAATCCTACAACTAGCAAAAACTAACAAACAAACCAAAAATTAAGCTATTCACAATATATACAATAGCCAATAACATAACACCGTTGCATTCCCCGGCAATGGCGCCATTAATTTGATAATGAAAAATCATACAAGTCCAGAATTTCACAAAATAATTCCGTTGTTAGTATAGTCCAAACCGATAATCAATCCTCACATCAAATTAAATTTGGTTTTGTCAGGAGTACAAACCCCAAATAAAAATTAACTGGAGTATTTGGACTCCGGGTCGTCTCACGAGGATTGCAACGAAGTGAATGCTTATTGACTACGAGGTATGTTTTGGGGTTTTTGGAATAAGAAACATGAAAAGTAAATGATAAGGAAATTCAAATAGCAAAAAGGTCTTGGCAAAGGTTGGTGACCAAGGATCTCTATCCTTATCACTAACCACAACATGAGAATTGGCAAGGATCAACCCCATTAAGTCATCCTCTAACTACTAAAGGAGAATTAAATGAGCTATGTCAATCCAAGTCCATAAGTCCTAGGTCTCCACTAATTCAATTAGTGAGATCTAGGGTTAATGGCTCCCAATCATCAATCACTTGGACACTAGCAACTCAAGAGTTTCTAAGTTACCTTCCCAAGCCAAGAGCATAAAATTCTACTCTAAAGTCCAACCAAGCATTTTATCAAACACTTGGTGGGTACAAAAGAAAAGCATGGTAAAGTGCAAGAATAGTAAACCTACCAACTACCAATTGCAAGAAAAGAAAAATCACAACTCAAATCAACAATAAAAGAACATCAAACATTAAATTGCATTAAAGAAAAGATCCAAATTCAACAAGAGTTCATCATCACAAAATATAGCAAAAAGGGGAATTAACATGAAAGCTAAGAGGAATCAAGAATAGAAACATAAAATTGTAGAGAAAACATGATGAGAACATGAAATTAGAACTAGATCTAAGATGAAATTAACCTAATCTACCCTAATTCTAGAGAGAAGAAGGAGCTTCTCTCTCTAGAAACTACACTACATGATGCTAATGCTACAATCAATTGCTCCCCCTTGCTTGGGCTTCAATTCTGCATGAAATACACTCAGAAACAGGTTGGAATTGGGCCTGGGCTGCTCAGAAATCGCCCCCAGCATTTTGCCTTTAAATGGGCCATGTGAGAGTATTGGCGCGTGCGGGCCATGTGCATGCGCGCGTCGATTGGAAAATTCTCCATCTGTGCGGACGCAGCATGTACGCGTACGCATCTATAGGCGAGACCACTTCTGCGCGTGCGCGCCTTGTGCACGTGCGCGTCCTTTAATGCATTCTCAATATTTGTTTCTTCATGCATTCTCCCTTTTGTATGCTTTTCTACTCATTTCTTCCATCCAATACTTGCCTTATGAACCTGAAATCACTCAACAAACATATCAAGGCATCAAATGGAATTAAAGTGAGTTAAAATCACCAATTTAAGGGCCTAAAAAGAATATTTTTACACTTAAACACAATCAAGGGAGATCTATAAAACCATGCTATTTTTATTGAATAAATGTGGGAAAAGGTAGTAAAATCCCCTAAAATAAGCACAAGATAAACAACAAAATCGGAGTTTATTAGCTTTCTCTTTTAACGGAGCGCTTCCTTGAGAGGTGCCTTGGTCCCAAAAAAAATCAATTAAATTCAGTTCTTCACCAAATTTGACAAGCCCACTCAAAATTCTGAAGATCAAAATTAGAAAGTGTATAAATAGGAGTTAGTTTGGTTTAGGGAGAACTTTTACTTTCACTTTAAAAACTTTCTTTTGATTTTTTTAGTTTTACTTTGAGCTCATTTTAGTTTTTCACTTAGTTTTCACTTTGAATTTGGGAGAATTTGGGATTGAGATATGAGTTTTCTTTTTCATTGTTCTTGCTTCTGCAACTTTTACTTTCTATTTTGAATTTTGGATTAAGATTGAAGGAATTCAGTTTCAATACTTGATCTAAAATTCATCTTTGTCCTCTTCTGCATAATTCTTGTTTCAATATATGAGTTTCATTCACTGCTTTCATCTATATTTCTTCTGCAATTCATTTTCTGTTTAATCAAGGAAGGAATTGAGATCTAGATCTAGCTGTTAGTCTCATTGATCCCCTGAGATCTTCAACTTCACTTTTAGATTTCAAAATAGAGCTAAGTTTACTTTCTGTTTTGTTCTTCAAGCAAATTTTCCATTCATGTTGAGATCTGCTGCAATTTACTTCATCTTCTACTTCTCTGCTTGATTGCTCTTTACATTCTCTTGTTAAATTTTGAATCCCAGCTCCCACATCCCTTTATTATTCAAGCAATTTATATTTCTTGCACTCTAAGTTCTAGCAATTTACATTTCTTGCAATCTAAGCTTCAGTCATTTACCTTACTTGCACTTTAAGATTCAGCTCATTTACTCTTCTGCACTTTTCTTTTCTGTCAATTCCCCCTCTCCTTTTAGTTTCATGCAATTTAGCTTCTGTTGGTTATAATACAACTCAAATCATCAACTGTTTGGTTGACTAAATCAACCATCTAACTAAAATTGCTCAATCCATCAATCCCTGTGGGATCGACCTCACTCATGTGAGTAATTACTACTTGATGCGACTCGGTACACTTGCCGATGAGTTTTGTGTTAGAATCTGATTTTTGGTCATCACATTTCTTATCAGGACCAAGTCATCCATGGTGAAGTTTCTTCATATGACCATTTTGTTATATCTGGCTGACATCCTTTGCTTCAGCGCTGCTTCTCTTATCTTGGCTTGTTCTCAAACTTCTGGGAGGAGTTCGAGTTCTTCTCTTATCTCGGACTTTGTTGGCTGCTTCAGCCTGTCCATTAGCTTGGGGATATTCTACCGATGTGAACTTAAGCTTGATCTTCATACTGGCTACTAAATTCCTGGATGTAGAATCGGTGAACTGTGTACCATTATCTGTTGTAATGGAGTGAGGAACTCCGAACCGAGTAATGATATTCTTGTATAGGAATTTCTGGCTTCTAGTGGCTAGTGGTTCTACTTCTATCCACTTAGTGAAGTAATCCACTTACACAATTAGGTATTTGACCTGTTCAGGGGCTTGAGAAAAAGGTTTGAGTAGGTCCAAGCCCCATTTCACAAAAGGCCATGGAGAGGTTACATTGATGAGCTCTTCGGGTGGAGCGATGTGGAAGTTTGCATGCATTTGGTAGGGCGGACACTTTCTCACAAAGTTGGTCGCGTCTTTTTGCAAGTTCAGTCAAAAGAATCCAGCTCAAATCACCTTTCTAGCTAGAGATCGTGCTCCAAGATGGATTCCACAGATGCCATTGGGTACTTCCTCTAAAACTTTTTCAATTCTACTAGTCGGAACACATTTTAGTAAAGGTGTGGATACTCCCCTTCTGTAAAGGAAATTTTGTACCAAGGTGTAATTTCGGGCCTCCCTCCGAATTCTCTTGGCTTCCTTTCGCTCCTTAAGAAGGATGTCAAATTTTAGGTATTCGATAAGGGGAGTCATCCACCCGAGGTTTAAGCCGGAGACAGATAGTACGTAAGACTTACTATCTGACTTGATAACGGAGGCCTCTTTGAGGGTTTCTTGTATCAGACTTCTTTTATTTCCCCTAGGCTTAATACTTACCAATTTAGAAAGGGCATCTTCTTGGCTATTAAGTTTCTGAGTTATATGTCGGACCTCAAGTATCACTAAATTATTGAAGATCCTCAAGCATTTTCTCTAAGTATCTCTTTATATTAGGGTCCTTTGCTTGGTACTCTCCATTGATTTGTGAGGTTACTATCTGGGAATCATTGAATACTACCACTTTAGTTGCCCCAACTTCTTTGGCAAGTTTTAGTCCTGTAATCAAAGCTTCATACTCGGCCTGGTTATTGGAAGTAGGAAATTCAAATTTCAAAAAAACCTCTATTTGAGTTCCTTTTTCATTGACCAATATGATACCCGCACCATTTTCGACCTTATTAGAAGATCCGTCTGTATAGAGCTTTAATGGCTATTTGAGTTTCATATTTCAAATAAAACTCGGACAGTTCTATGACCCACTGTACCATCCGACCTGCTATGTCTGTCTTCTGAAGGATCTGCTTCATTGGTTGATTCGTTCGAACCCTTATGGTGTGCACCTGGAAGTAAGATCGAAGTCTCCTAGATGCCACAATTAAGGCGTATGCAAAATTTTCAATTTTTTGATACCTTAATTCTGGCCCTTATAAGACTTTGCTAGTGAAATAAATGGGATGCTGTCCGACTTCATCTTCTCGTATCAGCGCCGACGCTACTGCCTTTTTGGTGACAGCTAGGTACAATACGAGCTCTTCTCTCGTTTCTGGCCGGGAAAGGATGGGTGGTTGACTTAAAAATTTCTTGAATTCTTGAAAAGCTTCTACACATTCAAAAGTTCACTCAAATTGGCATCCTTTTCTAAGCAGTAAAAAAAGTAGCAAGGACCTCAAGGCTGATCTTGCCAAAAATCTGGACAAAGCTGCAAGTCGATCATTCAATTGTTGGACTTTTTTGAAACAAGTCAGACTCCTCATTTCTAAGATTGCTCTACACTTGTCGAGGTTAGCCTCAATTTCCCTTTGTGTGAGCATAAATCCAAAGAATTTTTCTGTCTCTACTACAAAGGTGCATTTGGTAGGATTAGTCTCATCCCATGTCTTCTTATGGTGTCGAAGACTTGTGAGAGGTCGGACAGAAGACTGGCCTCATCCTTGGTTTTTACTAACATGTCGTCCACATATACCTCCATTAAGTTTTCGAGGTGAGGTTCAAACATCTTGTTCATCAACCTTTGATATGTGGCCTCTGCATTTTTTAATCCAAAAGGCATGACCACGTAGCAGTAATTTGCTCTGGGTGTAATGAACGACGTCTTCTCTTGGTCTGACTTGTACATCGTGATTTGATTGTATCCCGAATAAGCATCCATAAAGGATAGGTACTGGTATCCTGAAGAGGAATCCACCAGAGCATTGATATTTGGCAGGGGATATGGGTCCTTTGGACAGGCTTTGTTAAGGTCAGTGTAATTGACACACATCCTCCATTTTCTATTTTGCTTTTTTACCAGCAGCACATTTGCTAACCATGTCGGATACTTGACCTCCCCGATGAATCCGACTTTAAGTAGAGCTTGAACTTGTTCTTCAGCCACTTGAGCTCGCTCTGGTCTGAGCTTTCACCGTCTTTGTTGGACAGGTCAGGACCCGGGGTAGATTGCCAGCTTGTGTGTCATGAGCTCGGAGTCTATTCCAGGCATATCAGCAGCCTTCCAAGCGAAGAGATCAGAATTCTCCTGCAGGAGTTGTACGAGCTCTTTCTTTAATTCTGTTCTTATATTAACTCCTATGTTGGTATTTTTTCTAACTTCTTCTCCGATTTGGACTTCTTCTGTCTTTCCTTCAAGCTGTGGTCGTAGCTCTTCTCTTCCTCAAACTCCTCCGAGCTCAATGGCATTGACTTCTTTACCTTTACCTTGCAGGTTCAAGCGTTCATTATAACATTTTCTTGCTAGGTTTTGGACTCCCTTGATGGTATCGATTCCTTCCTGTGTTGGGAATTTCATGCAGAGGTGAGGAGTAGAAACAATATCTCCCAGTAGATTTAGTGTTGTCCTGCCAATTAGGGCATTGTAGGCTGACGCTACATCAATGACAATGTAGTCAATATTTAGGGTTTTTGACTTCAATCCCTTTCCAAAAGTAGTATTTAGGGAAATGAACCCTAGTGGCCTAATCGGCATATCTCCCAACCCAAAAAGGGTATCAAGATAGGACTTCAATTCTTTTTCTTCTATCCCTAACTTATCGATTGCAGGCTTAAACAGTATGTCGGATGAGCTTCCTTGGTCCAGCAAATTTCTATGTAAATTTGCATTGGTAAGTATCATAGTAATTACAACGGGATCATCATGCTCCTGTGCAATTCCCTGCACATCCTCTTTTGTAAAAGAGATGTTAGGGAGATCGGGGGTCTCTTCTCCAACGTTGTAGACTTCTTTCAAGTATCTCTTTCGAGATGATTGGGTCATTCCCCTACCAGCAAAACCTTCTGCTATCATGTGGACATGTCGCTCTAGAGTTTGTGGGGCCTGACCTCTTCGACCACCTTCTTCGTTGTCTCTCTTCCTCTTTCCATGACCGTTTTACCTTTCCATGAGATATTTATCCAACCGACCTTCCCTTGCTAGTTTTTCAATCACATTTTTCAAGTCGTAACAGTCAATTGTAGAGTGCTCATACATCTTATAATACTCGCAATACTCATTGCGGCTTCCCTCCTTTTTATTCTTGATCGGATGCAGGGGGAAGTTTCTCGGTATGACAACTTTTTCTGTAGACATCCACGAGAGAAACTCATAGCAGGGTGTAATTGTGATACCTCCTAGGTTTTTTCGATTTGTATTCTTCTTTTTTCTTGGGCTCTTTTTCTTTTTCCCGTGCTTGATGATGGTTCCCTAGTTGCCAATTGGGTTCTCGCAACCTGGTATTTTCTTCCATATTGATGTACTTTTTAGCTCGTTCTTGTACATCACTCAAGGATGTCAGATGTCTCTTTGATATAGACTGGGAAAAGGGGCCTTCTCGGAGACCATTGACTAGTCCCATGATTATTGCCTCAATGGGTAGGTCTTCGATTTCCAAACATGCCTTGTTGAATCTCTCCATATAGTCTCTGAAGGATTCGCCAATCTCCTGTTTGACTCCGAGTAGATTGGGCGCGTGCTTAACTTTGTCCTTCTGAATTGAAAATCGCATACGAAATTTCCGCGCAAGGTCATCGAAACTAGTAACTAACCTAGGTCGCAGGCTGTCAAACTATTTCATGGCCGACTTTGTCAAGGTTGTCGGGAAGGCCTTACAGCGAGTAGCACCGGAGGCATCAGCCAAGTACATCTGACTTTTGAAGTTACTAAGGTGGTGTCTTGGGTCGGTCGTCCTGTCATACAGATGCATGTCTGGGCTTTTGAAGTTTCTAGAAACACTAGCCCGCATGATATCTTCAGTGAAAGGATCTTCTCCCCCCAACGGGGTGTCCTCCCGAGTTGTACGTGAACTCTTACCTCGAATGTCAGATTCCAGCTTCGCGGGTTTTTCCTCCAGCTCTCTTCATCATTTGATTTCTCTTTTCAAATTTCTCTCTATCTCCCGCTGTCGTTCCAACTCTTGCTCTAGTTGTTCAAGTCGGCCATGATTTCCATGTAGCATCCCCATAAGGCTGGTGGAATGGGGTTGGTTTTCTCCTTCTGGGTGGTGAACCTCAGAAGGGATTATTGGATGGTGATGTTCACCCGACGTGCCTTCACCATGTGGTCCCTCCATCCTTGGAGGAGGTACCACAAGGGCTTGGTCGTTGTTGACCATATCTTGGTACTTTGGGTCTGATTTTGACACTGTGCATCCGTTTTCTAGGTGGTCATGTTCAGAGAGTTACCCGAAACTGGATCGTGTTTGGGCTTGAAACGTGAGGTCCAAGCTCTTAGTGAGGTGGTCTCTGACTTGGTCTGCGTCAGGCTGCCTTCGTCCGAGTTGTTTGTGAGAAGGTGAGGGTGGTACCTGTAAAACACTCGGATGCCTAAGTCAGCAAGGGTCTTAGCAGGTTTAAGTGTATTGGGACTTAAATATACGTGAAGAGTATCAGTGTATTTATAGGTGGTGAATCAAAAACCATCGTTGGAGTAGTTCCACTTCTCAGGGTGGATAACCGTCCCTTTATCTTAGGGTTATTGAGATTTCTCTTCTAGTAGTGGGTGAGAGATATTAGGGTTTAGTTATAACTCCTTTGGGAGTGAAGGGGTTGTCATGCAGCACTTCGGTTCAACCTGTAAAAAGATCGGTTATGGATAGCTGTATTTTAGGCTTTCTCTGTTTTTGTGTCTGGCTTACGTTTTGGGCCAAGTATGAACAAGTCTAAATATCGAATTGAACCGAATAATTCAATCGAATTAAACGAAAACTAGTCCTTTAGTTGATGTGAAAAACTATCGTGCAAAAAACCAATAAAAAATTTGGCTAAACCAGTGGTTAATCGGTAAATTAATAGAACCAAACCAATTTTTAGAGGGTCAGTGATTCGGATTTTTTAAGAAAATGCCCCTTCCAAAATGGGGCCGTTTAGATTTTAAAAGAAAACAGAGACCATCCCTCCCCCTCGTCTCCTTTCTCTCTCAAACTCACAAATCCAACCCTAAACCTTCGAATGCAGCAACCCAGCCAGGAAGCCACCAAATTCAAACACAATGCCCAACTCCACGGACCATTCAACCAGAAACCGCCTACGTTGCAATGTCGTCGTTAGTCGTCACCTCTACTCGTGAAGATCCCCGCCGTCTCTGCTTGGTTCTCGCCTTTCCAGCCGTTGATCGCGGTCGCTCTCATTGTCGCCCCCTCGTCGTTGCTTATGAGTTCTGAACTTCGGACAGGATTTTTTTTATTTCTTTAAAAGAAAAGAAAGGAAAAAGGAAACAGCAACCTTAGGAGTTAGGATAGAGCACCGTTTCAAAAATATTTTTTATTTATTTTTTTATTGAGAGCCTAATGACGGCGCTGAATGCTCGTAAATAGCTTTAGCGTTTTGATTTGTACTTTTATATTTTGGTTCTTCTCTTTATATCTTAATGGGCCAACTTATTCTTAGTTTTAGATCATCAATTGGGCTAATCAATTATTTTACATTATAAAATGATATAATAAGCTTATTCTTCATGTTTTTCTTATCTTTTTAGATAATAAATAGGCGCAATCTTACTATTTCATTTTTAAATATAGTCATTAAATTTTAAATATAATTAAAAAGATAATTTTAGTATTTATTAGTAGCTGTATTGAATGTAAAATTGTAATGAAATTTTGAATTATATTAATATTAAATGATTAATTTTGGAAATTTAAAAATTTATATAATAATTTAAATTATTTTATTAATTATTTATTTAAATCTGTTCAATTTCAGATAAACAATGATTGATTCATTAAACTTTTGAACCAATTTTTTGACCGATCCGATTTTTAGAACCTTCATTTTATGTCATAATTATTGTAATAAATATTTTTTTAATTAAATGGGAGGTAATTAATATTTCAAAATTGAATATAGTAGTAGAACAATTGTTTAAAAAACATAAAAGTTGATTTTCATTCTTCAAAATATGTATTTTTTTACGGTTCATAGTTATGTGGAGCTAGATATAGGATTTAGGATTTAAAGTTCAGCGTTAAGTGTATTTGAATGTATCGTGCCAGTGTTACTCTTTAGGGTTTACGGCTCGGTATTAAGGTTTAAGATTTACTGTAAAATAGATAGCATCTAGTGTGTACTTCGTAGGGTTTATAGTTGTCGATTTGTTGTTTAGAGTTTAGGATTTAGGATTTTTTATTATTCATGAGTCTCAATTTTAAAGACAAAATATTTTGTTTAATTTTTAATTTTTATTTGTGGGAGGAGGTCGATTTATGATTTAGCTAAAGTATTTTGTTTTTGTTTTATAATTTTTTTTCTTTTTTAACTATTTCATATAATGATAATGTATTTTTTTTTGTCAAAGTTGTTCATTTTTAAGGTATAAATCAATTAACATAATAGTAATGTTTCAAATATAATTGGAACCTAATCAATTGCACTTGATGATTGAAATTATAATATGTTGATAAAAAAATTTTTATTTGAATTTTGAGAGTAAAAGGATGTTTCAAATAACTTAACACTGATAGATGAATATAATATCTGAATCATTTGCAATAATAGTGAATAATATGCTTTATAAACTCTTCAAATTGTCGAAATTAGAAACATGAAGGTGATAAACCCCGATTTTGTGGTTTATTTTGTGCTTATTTTAGGGAATTTTATCACCTTTTCCCACATTTATTCAATGAAATAGCATGGTTTTGTAATTCTCCTTTGAATTGTACTTAAATGCAAAAACATGCTTTTTAGGCCCTAAAATTGGTGATTTTAATCCACTTTAATTCCATTCGATGCCTTGATATGTTTGTTAAGTGATTTCAGGTTCATAAGGCAAGTATTGGATGTAAGAAGTGAGGAGAAAAGCATGCAAAGAGGAGAATGCATGAAGAAACAAGAATTGGAAATGCACCACGGGATGCGCATGCGTACAAGGCGCGCATGCGCGAAAGTGGTCTTGCCAATGGACGCGCGCGCGTACATGTCACGTCCGCGTGGGTGAAGAATTGCCAATCGACGCGCACGCGCACTTTGCGCGCACGCGCCGATGCTGTACGTGGCCCACTTTAATTAAATCGCCCCCAGCGATTTTACAGCTCATTTTGGTCCCAATCCAACTCATTTCTGATGCTATTGAACCCAAGGATTGGAGGGGGAATGAACACACTTAGTCATAGTTTAGTTTCATTATGCTTTAGCTTAGTTTCTAGAGAGAGAAGCTCTCACTTCTCTCTAGAATTAGGATTAGGATTAGGTTTAGTTCTTAGATCTAAGTTTTAATTCATGTTTTCTTCTACTCCTTCTTCTTAATTCCTTGTTGTTACATTTATCATTCTTCCATTGTTGTTATTACCTTCTTCTACTTTGTTTGTAGATCTAGTTTTGTTTATCCTATTTTCTTTTAGTGTAATTTGAAGTAATTCATTCAGATCTTGTTTCTTTTGATTGTTGTTATTGATTTCTTACATTCAATTGTTGTTAGATTTTACTCTTGTCATCAATTTACTATGCTTTCCTTTTATGCCTGCCAAGTGTTTGACAAAATGCTTGGTAGGATGTTAGAGTAGATTTTGAGCATTCTTGGCTTGGAAAGAGTGATTGGGTAATCTTGAGTCATGAAAACCCAACTTATGTTGGTGATCTAGAGTTGTTAGCTAGTATTGTTTCCATTGACGCTAATCTTTTGCTAATTTAATTAGTGAGTTGATTAGGACTTATGGAAGATTATTTCCATTGACGCTAATCTTTTGCTAGTTTAATTAGTAAGTCGATTAGGACTTTTGGATTGAGATTAGCTAGTCTCATTAGACTTTCTCCCTAATTGTTGGAGTTGATGTAATGAGATAAATTCTTGTTTATAATTGTGACATGATTAATTAATCTTGTTTGACATTCTCCCGATGTGTGAGTTAACTAAATAATGAATTAATCATGCATGACTAGGATAGAAAGCCTATGATCTCAACCCTTGCCATGAATGTCTCTCTTTATTAATCACTTTCTTTAGTTACTTGCTTAATTTACTTTTCCTTGCCATTTATTTGTTGCCCAATTATCAACCAAACCCCCTTGATCCCCAAAGCCAATAATTGACCACTTCATTGCAATTCCTTGTGAGACGACCCGGAGTCTAAATACTTCGGTTAATTTTCATTGGGGTTTGTACATGTGACAACTCAAATTTTTGATGTGGGAATTGTTTGTTGGTTTAGAACTATACTTGCAACGAGAATTCATTCATTGGTGGAATTCTAGACTACACAAAAGTTCTTTCATCAAAATGGCGCCGTTGCCGAGGAGTTGCAATGGTGTTATATTATTGGCTATTGTGAATATGTGAATATGTTTGTCTTTTGCTTATTTGTTAGTTTTTGTTATCTTTAGGACTTTGTTGCTTATTTTTGTTAGTTTTTGTTTTATTTGCTATCATGAATTCTCACCCCATTGGCTATGAGTTTGGTTCAAATTATGTTGTAGGGAATGGGAGCTACAATGAGGATGGGCATCAAGGATGGAATAATCAAAGATGGGATGAGGCTCAAGGGATTGATCAACCTTATTGGCAACAACAACCTCCGGTTTCTTATGGGTATAATTCTAATCCTAATGCATATCAATCTAATGGATGTGGTGACCCTTATTGTGATTGTCAACAACCACCACCACATGCCTATGAACCACCCCCTCAACATGATTTTGAACCACCTTACTCACAAGCCCCCTACCACCAAACACCTCATTATGACCCTAATCCATATCCACCATACCAACCACCTTATGAACCATATGAACCATACATAGAACCACCACCATTCCAACATAATTACTCTCAAGAACCACCTCAATATACACCACCTCCATACCAAGATGAACCACCCTCCAATTATGAAACTTCCCTCCCAAACAATGAACCTTCTCTTCCACCATCACTTCCCGATGAAGCCCCCATGCATGAATTGAGAGATCTTGAATCTCATATCCTAGGGCGACACGAGGAGGATGAAAAGAAGTTTGCAGAGCTAAGAGCTAAAATGGCTATCCTAGCGGAAGCCGTTAGCAATATGGCCTCCTCCCAACTAAGCAATCAAGGAACTCCCATTGACGAATGTGGAGAAGCGACCAAGGAGCATAGTGAGGGAGTGAGTTTAGAGCTTCAAGGTGAAGAAGAAGAGGCGAAACAAGGATTGCCACAAGGGGAGGAAGATGAGACAATTGAGCCGGAAGAAGTGGTTGAAGCCTTTGAAGAGGTTGACCAAGAGATGGATTCAATCATTGAAGAATTCTTATGTATAATTGAATCCTCTCCCATTGGGTTTGACATAGAGGGTAAGAAAGAAGATACCTCACCTCCTATACCCTTGGTAAGCAATGAAGAAGAGATTGAATTGGAAGGAAGCTACCAAGAGGAGGAGGTTGAGCAAGAAGCAAGCTCCATCATTGAAGATGATTCCACACCAACTAATGAGTCTTTTGGAATTGATGAATCTCCTTCATTGTGATGTGAAATTAATGACAAGGAGGATCGTGCACAACCTCCAACACATGGTTTGAGCAATGAAGGGTGTATAGAAGAAGTTGGTGAGCAAGGAATTGGAATTGAAGAAGCTTGCAAGGAGGTGGAGGTAGTCAAGAAAGAGCACAAGGGAGTAGACCTCGCATTGTCTAAGTGTGGGGAGGTCCCCCTTCCTAAGTCACCATCTTACACAACATTCAAGTGGGTAAAATCTTTATCTCTAATCTTTACTTTCCCACTTGAATATGGTTTGATTGAAAATGATGGTCAACTTAGAGCTCTTTGTGGAGTTAAGAGTAAGAGAGAGTTGTGTAATGGTTGGAAACATCATTCTAGGTTCATTATGGTTGCATGCTCGAAGTTGAATGGCAATGGTTGGTGTAGAACCAAATTACATGGGTCTAGGAGAATGTTTGGGTGCTTAATTGAGAATTCCAAGGCTAAACCACCCAAGTGGAATCGTGATGATCAATTTGAAGATGGGTGTTAAAACAAAGTGTGGGATCCCGGATCGCACAGGGAAAATCAACTTTGGGAGCTCATGGTTTGTGAAGAACTCCATCAAGGCTTGAAGATATTAACATTGAAGGATGGAGCTTATTGGAGATTCAAGCATTGGTGGATGTTCCAAGATGGTTACAAGCACAAGCCACCTTAAGAGGAGCTCCCCATAAGTCCAACTTAAGTACAATAAACAAAAGTGCTAGGTGGGAGACACCCCACCATGGTAATATCTTTTCATTTTCTCTTTTGTACATATTGGTAATTAGTTTAATTTCATGTTTTGATTGATTTGTTAGGTTTGTTTGGTAGTTTAGTAGGTTAAATAAGGCTTTTATGGTGTCTGGGTAGCTGTTTAGAGGTTTGGAATGCTTGGATTGGTGCAAGAACATGAAAAATTTTGAAAAGCAGAGCACCAATCCGTGCGTGCGCGCACCTGGCGAGTACGCGCACCTCAAGCATTTTCGACCATCCACGTGAGCACGCCATGTGCGCGGACGCGTGGATTGAAAAAAATTACCCCTCCATACATTGACCCGAGAGTTGCGCCTACACTGCGCCAGCACCATGCCTGAGGCACAAACCAACCACGCGTGCGCGCACTTGGCGCGTACGCGCCCTTTTGGCAATTCGCGGATCAACGCGCTAGCGCACCTTGCGCGCGCGCCGATCGCCCATTTGCACTCCTGGTACATTTTTCAGAGAGTTGTGCCACTTTTGTGCCTATCCTGTGCCTGCCACCCGCGCGTGCGCGCGCTTTGCGCGTCCGCACCGGTAAAAAAAGAGTTTTTTTTTCCTCTTCCATTTTCTTTTGCCCATTGCATTCGTATACTTCCACTCTTTCCATTTTTATTTTGTTTTCATAGCTTATTTTTACCTTTTTTTTGAGTTTCTTATTTTAATAATGGTGTTGCATTTCCCTACTCAATTGTTGAGAATTCGTTGGTTAATCTTGGTGCTTCTTGACTTGTTTGATATTGATGGGTAATGAAATTTCTAATTCAATGCTTAACCCTTGATGATCCTTGTATCTTTTGTGCATTGATATGAGCTTACATGTCCTTCATGACCCACTCTTTCTTGTTTAAGCTCGATGCAACATGCTCTTCATACTTTGACTTTACTCTTGCATAAAGTATTAGTTGATATGCCCTTAGCTTATATTGTTCTCTCACTTACATGCGTAGCTAACATGTAGTGAGAACCTTACTTTTATTTGGCATTAGCCCCGCCTATGTTTTATTGCTTTGATATCTTTGATGTAGGCTTAACTTTCTTTCTTTCTCTTTCCTTTTAGGTTGGCCACCAAGAAGGAAAGAAAAAGAAAAGCTTATAAATGGGGCAACAAACAAGTCCTTTCGCACAACCTTTTGGAGGAACTCATCAATTGTAGCAACCCGTCCACCTTGCTCTTCTTTGCATGCACCGAGAACGGTGCAAATTTCTAAGTGTGGGGAGGTCGTCCGACCGATCTCCATGGGTAACAACTTCCTTTTTCAACACCAATTTTAAATTTTTGTCTTTGTTAGATTAGCTATTGCATTGCATGATAGATTGCATGATAGTTAGAATTTGTACATATTTTTACCACTTCCTTTTTATGTTAGGACTACTTGGTTAGGATGATAATTTCTTTTCCAAGAAACTATTTTTAGGGCACCCTACCAATTTGAAAAAAAAAATTTGTGTTGAACTTGCTTGAAGGATTTATTTTGGAACATGATTTTTGAGCTAAGAACACAAGCATGTGAGTTTTGAGCCTAATTGTGTGGTTACATCTTATAACCACTTATTTCCATTCTTGTGTGTATTATTCTCTTTCTATGATTGTAATCTTTGATTTGGTTGATTCTTTATGTCCATTATTCCATGTATACATGCATTTATATGATTGAGGCCATCATTTTATTTAGCTCACTTACCCAAATAGCCTACCTTTCATCAACCATTGTTAGCCAATTTGAGCCTATTAAATCCCTTTTGTTCTTAATGTTAGCACATCACTACCCCTAAGTGAAAAACAATAACTATCCCTTAATTGGGATCTTTGATTAGCTTAGGCTAGTGAGGGTATATATCATTTGGATATGGGAAACTTGGGACATTGGTTGAGGTAAAAGTGCAATTTTTATTTTTTTGAAAATACTGGGAATTGGGTACATATTCATGCACTATATGTAAAACCATATTGGTGCGCGAAATTGTGATCACTACAACTTCGCACAACTAACCAGCAAGTGCATTGGGTCGTCCAAGTAATAAACCTTACGCGAGTAAGGGTCGATCCCACGGAGATTGTTGGTATGAAGCAAGCTATGGTCACCTTGTAAATCTTAGTCAGGCAGACTCAAATGGGTATAGATGATGAATGAAACATAAAGATAAAGATAGAGATACTTATGTATATCATTGGTGAGAGCTTCAGATAAGTGTATGAAGATGCTTTCCCTTCCGTCTCTCTGCTTTCCTACTGTCTTCATCCAATCCTTCTTACTCCTTTCCATGGCAAGCTTATGCAAGGGTTTCACCGTTGTCAATAGCTACCTCCCATCCTCTCAGTGGAAATGTTCAACGCACCCTATCACGGCACGGCTATCCATCTGTCGGTTCTCAATCAGGCCGGAATAGAATCCAGTGATTCTTTTGCGTCTGTCACTAACGCCCCGCCCTCAGGAGTTTGAAGCTCGTCACAGTCATTCAATCATTGAATCCTACTCAGAATACCACAGACAAGGTTAGACCTTCCGTATTCTCTTGAATGCCACCATCAGTTCTAGCCTATACCACGAAGACTCTAATCTCACGGAATGGCTGGCTCGGTTGTCAGGCGAGCGCTCGGTTGTCAGGCGATCAACCATGCGTCGTGTATCAGGAATCCAAGAGATATTCACCCAATCTAAAGTAGAACGGAGGTGGTTGTCAGTCACACGTTCATAGGTGAGAATGATGATGAGTGTCACGGATCATCACATTCATCAAGTTGAAGAACAAGTGATATCTTGGAACAAGAACAAGCGGAATTGAATAGAAGAACAATTGTAATTGCATTAATACTCGAGGTACAGTAGAGCTCCACACCTTTAATCTATGGTGTGTAGAAACTCCACCGTTGAAAATACATAAGAACAAGGTCTAGGCATGGCCGTGAGGCCAGCCTCCCAATGATCTAAGATCTAAAGTGATCAAAAGATTCCAAAGATCAGAAGATCTCCTTTTCCAAATACAATAGTAAAAGGTCCTATATATAGAGAACTAGTAGCCTAGGGTGTACAGAGGTGAGTAAATGACATAAAAAATCCACTTCTGGGCCCACTTGGTGTGTGCTTGGGCTGAGCATTGAAGCATTTTCGTGTAGAGACTCTTCTTGGAGTTAAACGCCAGCTTTTATGCCAGTTTGGGCGTTTAACTCCCATTTAGGTGCCAGTTCCAGCGTTTAACGCTGGGAAATCTGAAGGTGACTTTGAACGCCGGTTTGGGCCATCAAATCTTGGGCAAAGTATGGACTATCATATATTGCTGGAAAGCCCAGGATGTCTACTTTCCAACGCCGTTGAGAGCGCGCCAATTAGGCTTCTGTAGCTCCAGAAAATCCACTTCGAGTGCAGGGAGGTCAGAATCCAACAGCATCTGCAGTCCTTTTCAGTCTCTGGATCAGATTTTTGCTCAGGTCCCTCAATTTCAGCCAGAAAATACCTGAAATCACAGAAAAACACACAAACTCATAGTAAAATCCAGAAAAGTGAATTTTAACTAAAAACTAATAAAAATATACTAAAAACTCAACTCAAACTACTAAAAACATACTAAAAACAATGCCAAAAAGCGTACAAATTATCCGCTCATCACAACACCAAACTTAAATTGTTGCTTGTCCCCAAGCAACTGAAAATCAAATAAGATAAAAAGAAGAGAATATACTATAGACTCCAAATTATCAATGAAACTTAGCTCCAAATTAGATGAGCGGGACTAGTAGCTTTTTGCCTCCGAACAGTTTTGGCATCTCACTTTATCCTTTGAAATTCAGAATGATTGGCTTCTTTAGGAACTCAGAATCCAGATAGTGTTATTGATTCTCCTAGTTAAGTATGATGATTCTTGAACATAGCTACTCATTGAGTCTTGGCCGTGGCCCAAAGCACTCTGTCTTCCAGTATTACCACCGGATACATACATGCCACAGACACATAATTGGGTGAACCTTTTCAGATTGTGACTCAGCTTTGCTAGAGTCCCCAATTAGAGGTATCCAGGGTTCTTAAGCACACTCTTTTTTCCTTGGATCACAACTTTATTTCTTTCTTTTTCTTTCTTTTTCTCCTTTTTTTTTCCTTTTCTTTTCGTTTTTCTCCTTCTCTCTTTTTTTTTTTGTATTCACTGCTTTTTCTTGCTTCAAGAATCATTTTTATGATTTTTCAGATCCTCAGTAACATGTCTCCTTTTTCATCATTCTTTCAAGAGCCAACAATTTTAACATTCATGAACAACAAATTCAAAAGACATATGCACTGTTCAAGCATACATTCAGAGAACAAAAAGTATTGTCACCACATCAAACTAATTAAGCTAGTTTTAAAGATGAATTCGAAATCCTGTACTTCTTGTTCTTTTGTGATAAAAACAGTTTTCATTTAAGAAAGGTGATGGATTCATAGGACATTCATAACTTTAAGGCATAGACACTAAGACACTAATGATCATAAGACACAAACATAGATAAACATAAGCACTAAAATTCGAAAAACAGAAAATTAAAGAACAAGGAAATTAAAGAACGGGTCCACCTTAGTGATGGCAGCTTGTTCTTCCTCTTGAAGGTCTTATGGAGTGCTTGAGCTCCTCAATGTCTCTTCCTTGTCTTTGTTGCTCCTCTCTCATGATTCTTTGATCTTCTCTAATTTCATGAAGGAGAATGGAGTGTTCTTGGTGCTCCACCCTTAGTTGTCCCATGTTGGAACTCAGTTCTCCTAGGGAGGTGTTCAGTTGCTCCCAATAATCTTGTGGAGGAAAGTGCATCCCTTGAGGCATCTCAGGGATCTCATGATGAGAGGGGTCTCTTGTTTGCTCCATCCTTTTCTTAGTAATGGGCTTGTCCTCATCAATGAGGATGTCTCCCTCTATGTCAACTCCAACTGAATAACAGAGGTGACAAATGAGATGAGGAAAGGCTAACCTTGCCAAGGTAGAGGACTTGTCCGCCACCTTATAGAGTTCTTGGGCTATAACCTCATGAACTTCTACTTCTTCTCCAATCATGATGCTATGAATCATGATGGCCCGGTCTAGAGTAACTTCGGACCGGTTGCTAGTGGGAATGATTGAGCGTTGGATAAACTCCAACCATCCTCTAGCCACGGGTTTGAGGTCATGCCTTCTTAATTGAACCGGCTTCCCTCTTGAATCTCTCTTCCATTGTGCGCCCTCTTCACATATGACTGTGAGGACTTGGTCCAACCTTTGATCAAAGTTGACCCTTCTTGTGTAAGGATGTTCATCTCCTTGCATCATGGGCAAGTTGAATGCCAACCTCACATTTTCCGGACTGAAATCTAAGTATTTCCCCCGAACCATAGTAAGCCAATTCTTTGGATCCGGGTTCACACTTTGATCATGGCTCTTGGTGATCCATGCATTGGCATAGAACTCTTGAACCATTAAGATTCCGACTTGTTGAATGGGATTGGTGAGAACTTCCCAACCTCTTCTTCGAATCTCATGTCGGATCTCCGGATATTCACTCTTTTTGAGTGAACAAGGGACCTCGGGGATCACCTTCTTCAAGGCCACAACTTCATAGAAGTGGTCTTGATGCACCCTTGAGATAAATCTCTCCATCTCCCATGACTCGGAGGTGGAAGCTTTTGCCTTCCCTTTCCTCTTTCTAGAGGTTTCTCCGGCCTTGGATGCCATAAATGGTTATGGAAAAACAAAAAGCAATGCTTTTACCACACCAAACTTAAAAGGTTTGCTCGTCCTCGAGCAAAAGAAGAAAGAAGAGAGTAAAAGAAGAAGAAATGAGGAAAAAGGGAATGGCTTTGTGTTCGGCCAAAGAGGGGGAGAAGTGGTTTTTAGGTTGTTTGAAAATGAAGGGGTGAAGAAGGGTTTATATAGGAGAGGGGGGGCTCATGGTTCGGTCATGTATGGGTGGGTTTGGGAGGGAAAGTGGTTTGAATTTGAAGGGTGGGTAGGTGGGGTTTTATGAAGGATGGATGTGAGTGGTGAAGAGAAAGATGGGATTTGATAGGTGAAGGGTTTTTGGGGAAGAGGTGTTGAGGTGATTGGTGAATGGGTGAAGAAGAAAAGAGAGGGTGGTGGGGTAGGTGGGGATCCTGTGGGGTCCACAGATCCTGAGGTGTCAAGGAAAAGTCATCCCTGCACCAAGTGGCAAGAAAATTTGCGTTTTGTGCCAAATCTGGCGTTAAACGCCGGGCTGGTGCCCATTTCTGGCGTTTAACGCCAGGTTCTTGCCCTTTTCTGGCGTTTAACGCCAGTCTGGTGCCCCTTTCTGGCGTTAAACGCCCAGAATGGTGCCAGACTGGGCGTTAAACACCCAACTGCTAGCCTTACTGGCGTTTAAACGCCAGCAACATCTTCTTCCAGGGTGTGCTGTTTTTCTTTCTGTTTTTCATTCTGTTTTTGCTTTTTCAATTGATCTTGTGACTTCTCATGATCATCAACCTACAAAAAACATAAAATAACAAAAGAAAATAGATAAAATATAACATTGGGTTGCCTCCCAACAAGCGCTTCTTTAATGTCAGTAGCTTGACAGAGGGCTTTCATGGAGCCTCACAAATGCTCAGAGCAATGTTGGACCCTCCCAACACCAAACTTAGAGTTTGAATGTGGGGGTTCAACACCAAACTTAGAGTTTGGTTGTGGCCTCCCAACACCAAACTTAGAGTTTGACTGTGGGGGCTCTGTTTGACTCTGTTTTGAGAGAAGCTCCTCATGCTTCCTCTCCATGGTGACAGAGGGATATCCTTGAGCCTTAAACACAAAGGATTCTTCATTCACTTGAATGATCAGTTCACCTCCATCAACATCAATCACAGCCTTTGCTGTGGCAAGGAAGGGTCTGCCAAGGATGATGGATTCATCCATGCACTTCCCAGTCTCTAGGACTATGAAATCAGTAGGGATGTAATGGTCTTCAACTTTCACCAAAACATCTTCTACAAGTCCATGAGCTTGTTTCCTTGAGTTGTCTGCCATCTCTAGTGAGATTCTTGCAGCTTGTACCTCAAAGATCCTTAGCTTCTCCACTACAGAGAGAGGCATGAGGTTTACACTTGACCCTAAGTCACACAGAGCCTTCTTGAAGGTCATGGTGCCTATAGTGCAAGGTATGGAAAACTTTCTAGGATCTTGTCTCTTTTGAGGTAATTTTTGCCTAGACAAGTCATCCAGTTCTTTGGTGAGCAAAGGAGGTTCATTCTCCCAAGTCTCATTACCAAATAACTTGTCATTTAGCTTGATGATTGCTCCAAGGTATTTAGCAACTTGCTCTTCAGTGACATACTCATCCTCTTCAGAGGAGGAATACTCATCAGAGCTCATGAATGGCAGAAGTAAATTCAATGGAATCTCTATGGTCTCATTTTGAGCCTCAGATTCCCATGGTTCCTCATTGGGGAACTCATTGGAGGTCAGTGCACGCCCATTGAGGTCTCCCTCAGTGGCGTTCACTTCCTCTCCCTCCTCTCCAAATTCGGTCATGTTGATGGCCTTGCACTCTCCTTTTGGATTTTCTTCTGTATTGCTTGGGAGAGTACTAGGAGGGAGTTCAGTAACTTTCTTACTCAGCTGACCCACTTGTGCCTCCAAATTCCTAATGGAGGATCTTGTTTCAGCCATGAAACTTTGAGTGGTTTTGATTAGATCAGAGACCATGGTTGCTAAGTCAGAGGGGTTCTGCTTAGAATTCTCTGTCTGTTGCTGAGAAAATGATGGAAAAGGCTTGCCATTGCTAAACCTGTTTCTTCCACCATTATTGTTGTTGAAACCTTGTTGAGGTCTCTCTTGATTCTTCCATGAGAAATTTGGGTGATTTCTCCATGAAGAATTATAGGTGTTTCCTAGGTAATTCACCTCTTCCATTGAAGGGTTCTCAGGATCATAAGCTTCTTCTTCAGATGAAGCATCCTTAGTACTGCCAGGTGCATTTTGCATTCCAGACAGACTTTGAGAAATCAAATTGACTTGTTGAGTCAATATCTTGTTCTGAGCCAGAATGGCATTCAGAGTATCAATCTCAAGAACTCCTTTCTTATGACTTGTCCCATTGTTCACAAGATTTCTTTCAGAAGTGTACATGAATTGGTTATTTGCAACCATTTCAATTAGCTCTTGAGCTTCTGTAGGCGTCTTCTTCAGATGAAGAGATCCTCCAGCAGAGCTATCCAATGACATCTTGGACAGTTCAGACAGACCATCATAGAAAATTCCTATGATGCTCCATTCAGAAAGCATGTCAGAGGGACACTTTCTGATTAATTGTTTGTATCTTTCCCAAGCTTCATAGAGGGATTCTCCTTCCTTCTGTCTGAAGGTTTGGACTTCCACTCTAAGCTTACTCAATTTTTGAGGTGGAAAGAACTTTGCCAAGAAGGCATTGACTAACTTTTCCCAAGAGTTCAGGCTTTCTTTAGGTTGTGAGTCCAACCATATCCTAGCTCTGTCTCTTACAGCAAAAGGGAATAGCATAAGTCTGTAGACCTTAGGGTCAACCCTATTAGTCTTGACAGTGTCACAGATTTGCAAGAACTCAGCTAAAAACTGATGAGGATCTTCCAATGGAAGTCCATGGAACTTGCAATTCTGTTGCATTAGAGAAACTAATTGAGGCTTAAGCTCAAAGTTGTTTGCTCCAATGGCAGGGATAGAGATGCTTCTCCCATAGAAGTCGGGAGTAGGTGCAGTAAAGTCACCCAGCACCTTCCTTGCATTGTTGGCATTGTTGTTGTTTTCGGCTGCCATGGTTTCTTCTTCTTTGAAGATTTCTGTCAAGTCCTCTACAGAGAGTTGTGCCTTAGCTTCTCTTAACTTTCACTTCAAGGTCCTTTCAGGTTCAAGGTCAGCTTCAACAAGAATGCCTTTGTCTTTGTTCCTGCTCATATGAAAGAGAAGAGAACAAGAAAATATGGAATCCTCTATGTCACAGTATGGAGACTCCTTAAAGTGTCAGAGGAACAGAAAAATAGAAAGAAGAGGTAGAAGAATTCGAACTTAATTAGATAGAGTTCGAATTGTGCATTGAGAATGAGTGGTACTCCATAAATAGAAGGATGTGGGAAGAGAGGAAGAAATTTTCAAAAATCAAGTGAAATATTTTGAAAACATTTTTGAAAAACTTTAATTGATTTTCGAAAATCAAGAGTGGGAAAGAAATCAAGTAATTTTTGAAAAAGATTTTGAAATTAGAAATCAAAAAGATATGATTAAAAACTGTTTTGAAAAAGATGTGATTAAAAAGATATGATTGAAAAGTTATGGTTTTAAAAAGATATGATTGAAAAGATATGATTTTGAAAACAATTTAAAAAGATTTGATTTTAAAAATTAATGACTTGCCTAACAAGAAAAGATATGATTCAAACATTAAACCTTTCTCAACAGAAAAGGTAACATACTTGAAATGTTGAATCAAATCATTAATTGATAGCAAGTATCTTTAAAAAAGGAAAGAAATTGATTTTGAAAGCATTTGATTGAAAAGATATGATTTGATTTTGAAAAACTTTGAAAACTTGAAAAAAAAATGATTTTGAAAACAAAATCCTCCCCCTTGTGCCATCCTGGCGTTAAACGCCCAGAATGGTGCACATTCTGGCGTTTAACGCCCAATGCACTACCTTTTTGGGCGTTAAACGCCCAACCAGGTACCCTGGCTGGCGTTTAAACGCCAGTCTGTCCTTCTTCACTGGGCGTTTTGAACGTCCAGCTTTTTCTGTATAATTCCTCTGCAGTATGTTCTGAATCTTCAATTCTCTGTATTATTGACTTGAAAAGACACAAATAAAAAATATTTTTGGATTTTTAATAATGAGGAATAATCAGAATGCAACTAAAATCAAATAACAATGCATGCAAGACACCAAACTTAGCAGTTTGTATACTATTGACACTAACAAAATGAGAATGCACATGAGAAATAACAAAACACTCAAGTCAATAGAATTCAAAGATCAAAACAAGGAAATCATCAAGAACAACTTGAAGATTAATGAAGACACATGCATAAATTCGAAAAATGCAAGAAGAACAGAAACATGCAATTGACACCAAACTTAAAATTAGACACTAGACTCAAACAAGAAACATAAAATATTTTTGGTTTTTATGATTTTGAAAATTTTTTTTTTGATTTTTCGAAAATTATGTGGAAGAAGAAAATAAAGGTATCAAAATTCTTAATGAGAATTCCAGGAATCATGCAATGTTAGTCTAAAGCTTCAGTCTAAAGGAATTAGACATGGCTAGCCAAGCTTCAGCAGGACATTGCATTCAAGAGCTAAATTGATGAGGATCAATCAGCCTTGGTGATGATAAGAACATCACCTTGAAACACTAGAATTCATTCTTAAGAACTCTGAAGAAAAATACCTAATCTAAGCAACAAGATGAACCGTCAGTTGTCCATACTCGAAACAATCCCCGGCAACGGCGCCAAAAACTTGGTGCGCGAAATCGTGATCACTACAACTTCGCACAACTAACCAGCAAGTGCACTGGGTCGTCCAAGTAATAAACCTTACGCGAGTAAGGGTCGATCCCACGGAGATTGTTGGTATGAAGCAAGCTATGGTCACCTTGTAAATCTTAGTCAGGCAGACTCAAATGGGTATAGATGATGAATGAAACATAAAGATAAAGATAGAGATACTTATGTATATCATTGGTGAGAGCTTCAGATAAGTGTATGAAGATGCTTTCCCTTCCGTCTCTCTGCTTTCCTACTGTCTTCATCCAATCCTTCTTACTCCTTTCCATGGCAAGCTTATGCAAGGGTTTCACCGTTGTCAGTGGCTACCTCCCATCCTCTCAGTGGAAATGTTCAACGCACCCTGTCACGGCATGGCTATCCATCTGTCGGTTCTCAATCAGGCCGGAATAGAATCCAGTGATTCTTTTGCGTCTGTCACTAACGCCCCGCCCTCAGGAGTTTGAAGCTCGTCACAGTCATTCAATCATTGAATCCTACTCAGAATACCACAGACAAGGTTAGACCTTCCGGATTCTCTTGAATGCCGCCATCAGTTCTAGCCTATACCACGAAGACTCTGATCTCACGGAATGGCTGGCTCGGTTGTCAGGCGAGCGCTCGATTGTCAGGCGATCAACCATGCGTCGTGTATCAGGAATCCAAGAGATATTCACCCAATCTAAAGTAGAACGGAGGTGGTTGTCAGTCACACGTTCATAGGTGAGAATGATGATGAGTGTCACGGATCATCACATTCATCAAGTTGAAGAACAAGTGATATCTTGGAACAAGAACAAGCGGAATTGAATAGAAGAACAATTGTAATTGCATTAATACTCGAGGTACAGCAGAGCTCCACACCTTTAATCTATGGTGTGTAGAAACTCCACCGTTGAAAATACATAAGAACAAGGTCTAGGCATGGCCGTGAGGCCAGCCTCCCAATGATCTAAGATCTAAAGTGATCAAAAGATTCCAAATATCAGAAGATCTCCTTTTCCAAATACAATAGTAAAAGGTCCTATATATAGAGAACTAGTAGCCTAGGGTGTACAGAGGTGAGTAAATGACATAAAAAATCCACTTCCGGGCCCACTTGGTGTGTGCTTGGGCTGAGCATTGAAGCATTTTCGCGTAGAGACTCTTCTTGGAGTTAAACGCCAGCTTTTATGCCAGTTTGGGCGTTTAACTCCCATTTAGGTGCCAGTTCCAGCGTTTAACGCTGGGAAATCTGAAGGTGACTTTGAACGCCGGTTTGGGCCATCAAATCTTGGGCAAAGTATGGACTATCATATATTGCTGGAAAGCCCAGGATGTGTACTTTCCAACGCCGTTGAGAGCGCGCCAATTGGGCTTCTGTAGCTCCAAAAAATCCACTTCGAGTGCAGGGAGGTCAGAATCCAATAGCATCTGCAGTCCTTTTTAGTCTCTGGATCAGATTTTTGCTCAGGTCCCTCAATTTCAGCCAGAAAATACCTGAAATCACAGAAAAACACACAAACTCATAGTAAAGTCCAGAAAAGTGAATTTTAACTAAAAACTAATAAAAATATACTAAAAACTCAACTCAAACTACTAAAAACATACTAAAAACAATGCCAAAAAGCGTACAAATTATCCGCTCATCACATATGCATTGATATGTTTGTATATACTTTTGAAAAAATAATACAAAATAAAGAAAAATTAAAGAAAAAAATATATATCAAAATAAAAAAATATATATATATATAGAAAAAGAAAGAAAAAGAAATTCAATAAAAAGGGGACAAAAACGCCCCAAAGTAAAGTTCAATAAAAATCAATGCATATGGAATGTGAATTAAAAAGAATGCATGAGTATGTAAAAAAAAAAGTGGGAATCATGGGTAGCTAGGTTGTGTATTAGAATTGTATAGGTTGTTATATGTGTTTCGTTAGAGCTTAGGCTAATCAAAGATGCAAATTTCAAGCTCACTTGACCATATACATCCTTACCTTTACCCTAGACCCATTACAACCTATGAATAAGTCCTCATGATGAATGTATGCATGCATTGAATAATTGTTGATTGTTAGATAAAAAACAAATCTTGGAAAGCATGAGTAGAAGAGAATTGAGTGATCGACCCTATACACTAGAGCGACTAAAATAGATACACATCTGATGAGGGTTCGATGCTCAATTCCTTGTTCCCGGCTTTCATGAGCTTTCTTCTTGCAAGTCTATTTGAACTTCATTTTGATATTTGAATTGGTAGAGTTTGTGAGTCGTCATATGACCTTTGCCCTACTTGCTTATATATGTTCTTGGAGATTCATTTGTTTTTAACCAAGTAGGTAGAATCATATTGCATTTAGTGGCATTCATATAGATAGTTGCATATAGTTTATTTGCATTAAATAAATGTTCATACCCTTTTCTTGTCCTTCTTTATTCTTAGCATGAGGACATGCTTGGTTTAAGTGTGGGAAGATTTGATAAACCCCGATTTCGTGGTTTATTTTGTGCTTATTTTGGGGGATTTTATCACCTTTTCCCACATTTATTCAATGAAATAGCATGGTTTTGTAATTCTCCTTTGAATTGTACTTAAATGTAAAAACATGCTTTTTAGGCCTTAAAATTGGTGATTTTAATCCACTTTAATTCCATTCGATGCCTTGATATGTTTGTTAAGTGATTCCAGGTTCATAAGGCAAGTATTGGATGGAAGAAGTGAGGAGAAAAGCATGCAAAGAGGAGAATGCATGAAGAAACAAGAATTGGAAATGCACCACGGGACGCGCACGCGTACAAGGCACGCACGCGCGAAAGTGGTCTCGCCAATGGATGCGCACGCGTACATGCCGCGTCCGCTCGGGTGAAGAATTGCCAATCGATGCGCACGCGCACTTTGCCCGCCCGCGCCGATGCTGTCCGTGGCCTAATTTAATGAAATCTCCCCAGCGATTTTGCAGCTCATTTTGGGCCTAATCCAACTCATTTCTGATGCTATTGAACCCAAGGATTGGAGGGGGAATGAACACACTTAGTCATAGTTTAGTTTCATTATGCTTTAGCTTAGTTTCTAGAGAGAGAAGCTCTCACTTCTCTCTAGAATTAGGATTAGGATTAGGTTTAGTTCTTAGATCTAAGTTTTAATTCATGTTTTCTTCTACTCCTTCTTCTTAATTCCTTGTTGTTACATTTATCATTCTTCCATTGTTGTTATTACCTTCTTCTACTTTGTTTGTAGATCTACTTTTGTTTATCCCATTTTCTTTTAGTGTAATTTGAAGTAATTCATTTATATCTTGTTTCTTTTGATTGTTGTTATTGATTTCTTACATTCAATTGTTGTTAGATTTTACTCTTGTCATCAATTTACTATGCTTTCCTTTTATGCCTACCAAGTGTTTGACAAAATGCTTGGTAGGATGTTAGAGTAGATTTTGAGCATTCTTGGCTTGGAAAGAGCAATTGGGTAATCTTGAGTCATGAAAATCCAAGTTATGTTGGTGATCTAGAGTTGTTAGCTAGTATTGTTTCCATTGATGCTAATCTTTTGCTAATTTAATTAGTGAGTTGATTAGGACTTATGGAAGATTATTTCCATTGATGCTAATATTTTGCTAGTTTAATTAGTAAGTCGATTAGGACTTTTGGATTGAGATTAGCTAGTCTTATTAGACTTTCTCCCTAATTGTTGGAGTTGACGTAATGAGATAAATTCTTGTTTATAATTGTGACATGATTATTTAGTCTTGTTTGACATTCTCCCGATGTGTGAGTTAACTAAATAAGATGAATTAATCATGCATGACTAGGATAGAAAGCCTATGATCTCAACCCTTGTCATGAATGTCTCTCTTTATTAATCGCTTTCTTTAGTTACTTGCTTAATTTACTTTTCCTTGCCATTTATTTTGTTGCCCAATTATCAACCAAACCCCCTTGATCCCCATAGCCAATAATTGACTACTTCATTGCAATTCCTTGTGAGACGACCTGGAGTCTAAATACTTCGGTTAATTTTCATTGGGGTTTGTACATGTGACAACTCAAATTTTTGATGTGGGAATTGTTTGTTGGTTTAGAACTATACTTGCAACGATAATTCATTCATTAGTGGAATTCTAGACTACACAAAAGTTCTTTCATCAGAAGGACACTATTTAGAATATATAAAATCATACCAATTTCAAAAAATGCAAAATTGGAAAAATTTATCAACCATGACAAAGCTAAGTTCTCAAAGTAAAATTTTTATTAACTTAATTCAACAAAAAAAAGAGCACAAAATACACAGCACAACAGTGAAAAAGACACAAAACAGCATCGTACAATAAAACTGCAGTGAATAGAGCTAATCAATAATCATTAGTAATCAATATAATTTCTGAACAAAAAATAAAAACAAAAAGAAGAACAAGCACTAAAAGTGAGCAGAGAAGCCATTGCCTTCTTTGATTTGAGTAGTTTGGGCAGAGTACGAGGAAAAGTGGTTGAGTGCGAAGGACGATGGTGACTAGGCGACGATCACAATGACAAAAGTGTACCTGACCAGAGGTAGACCAGACGACAGAGGTGGAGCTTGAGGAAGAAGCTGCGATAGGTGAAATTAGGAGAGGAGTTTGAGACTTGGAGCACAACGATGACCAAACGAGGACCGAAGCACCTAACTGAGAGGGATGACAACAAAAGCATGGTTGATCTGACAATGACAACACGACGGACGCCGAGCTCAATGAAGAGGATGTAATTGGAGTGAACAGTGGTTGGAGAGCTCAAGAACGACGATAGCACAATAGATGGAGGCAGTGTCTTACTCTTTGTGGCAATGGTGGAGGCTACTGTAAGTTAGGATTTCTTTTTGGGGAAAAAGACCTTCATTAAGAGTTGAGACTTTGTGGAGAAGGAGGATTGATGCCAAAGGAGGCTACTGAACCTACCTTCCTTTTTCTTTCCTGTAACAATATGTAAAATGACGCCTTTTCACAAAAACTGGCCAATAATCAAAACCATGCTTCATTAACCTAAAACAAAATTTACTCCCTTTTGCTATAAAAAGTTAATTGCAAACCGACCCTTCTTTTTAAGCAAATTCAATTTCTTACTTAGTCCTTCAAGGTCTACATTATACTTTTATTATTGAAGAAAGTTCCAAAATAGATTTGCCATAAGTAGATGAATGAAAAGGTTTCAAATAAGAATGTTGAATTCAATTAATACAAATTATACAATACATATAAATACGTATACAATACTCTAAAAAAATTATCAAATAGATTATAAATACATAAAAAATCTGTCTTTCAAACTATAAATACATACGATGACTTCATATGTAATGAGAGGAGACTACCAAGATTCAAATAGTCACTTTGAAAGAGTAGAAACTCGCTAGACCGACTTGGTTATAACAAAAGTCTGCCGAGATATAAGAAAGAGAAGCAAATAACAACGAGTGAGAACTAGAAAAATTCCAGCAAGGTAACGAATCCAAATAATGACTATATATAGAAACATGAAGCTTCTAAACATTCCTAATCTCCTACTCGTAAGATTTCAAAGCCTAGGGTTTAGTTCAACTATTTGAAGAGAACCTCTACTGTGTAGTATAATTTTAATTATAATTTAATTGACCTCTTAATTGTCAATTCATTAACTAAGCCCTTAGTATCATAATTCACTTAAAGTTACAAGCTAAGAATCCTAGAGCAATTAACTTACTTATCAACATTAAATTAACACCATTCATTAATTGACCATATCAGACATAGTTGTAAGAATCGGATCGGATCGATCGATTTGACCAAAAAACTGATGAACCAAATTCTCAACCATTCCGGTCTAGTCTTTGAACCATTTAAGGAGAAGAACTGGTCAAAACTGATAAGAACCGGTCAAAACCGTCCAAAATCGGTGAAAATCAGTTCAATCAAACCGTTCGAGAGAACACTCTAAAATTGATGAAGATGTGGTTCGAACTTGGATCTTCTCTCGCCTGCATGTTCTCTTTACCACTAAACTACATTGTTCTTTATTATTTTATAGTAAAAACGTACCATAATTTTTTTAGATATTATTTTAATTTTATACTCACTTATATGTAAATTAATTATATTTTTTATTATTCATAATTATTAATTTAAATGTAATTAAATATGTATAAATAAAAATATCAAATATTTTTATTAATTATAATATTAAAATACTAGAATATATATTTATTTAATAATAATCAGATTATTACTTGTTGGATTATAATTTGTTAAAACTTGATTATTTTTAAAATATTAGTGAAGATATATTTATTTTAAATTTTAATTTTAGGTTTTTGACTATTTTATATTTTTTATTTACGTAAAATCAGTTCTATCGGTTCAACCAGTAACTTATCAGTTGAACCAATAAACTAATAAACCAATAACCTGACAAATTCGATTACCGGTTCAGTTCTGACAACTATGATATCAGACCTTAAAATTAGCGTTATATATATTGTATGCAACATTAGCTTCGTAGCAAGGGACAAGGCGTTAAGACCTTGAGTTTAAGGTTTTAATCCTGCTTTAAGTTTTTTGTGAATTAGGACTCGTTTGGAAAGTTTTAAACATAATTTTTTTTGAGCTTTTTACTTATAAAAAGTAGTAGTAGTAATGTCTGGTGTAATTTTCAAAATCAAATTGTAGCTTTTTAAGAAGCTATTTAGGAGTTTATAGAGAAGTTTAAAAAAATGACTTCTCTCATAATAAAAAACTTTTTATCATATTTCTTTTAAAATAAGCATTTTTAGAACTAAAAATTTAGATACAAAATAACTTATTTATAATGTACTTTTAACATAAATATTTATTATTAAAAGTTTAAAACTATTTTTTTGAAAGAAACTTAATTAAGTTATTTATTTAAATTGGACCTTATTCACAAAAGAGGGGCTTTCCTAGCATGATCAAACAGGACTGCTGTTGCACCATGGGCATGCGTGATTCATGAGTCTTATTAGTGCCGATTCAATGCAAAATTGTCCGGTTTTGAGGAGCATTGACCAAGTTTGACCAGTCTAATAGCTGAACCGATTCTGGTCTAAGTTTAACAACTATGCTATTAATTATCTTAATTACTCCTGCCACTTTATTTCTTTACGTGCATGAACAGTTTCAACCTCAATGTAGCATATAATTTATTATGTTATGCCTGCTAAAATATCTCTTATTGTGGGACACTTGTCCTCCTCTCATCTTGACAACAACAACCTATATGTGTAGAAAACACAAAGATGATAAAACGGGTCGAATATATCGGATCGAATCGCTAAACTCACTAAAAAAGATGGGTCAGATTAGAATTCGAAATCCGCCAAATTAAAAAAAATTTGCCAAACTCGCATTACCAAATTTGCAGGTTTTGGCAGGTAACGGGCCGGCCCGCCAAACCAAAGATTTTTTTTTTTATTAAATAAAAGAGTAATTACAACTATAAAATTAATAATTATACAATTCTCAAACATTTTTTATATTTTTTGTTTTTATTCTTTTTTTAGTTATTAACTTTATTTATTTTATTTTATAATTTCGTATATATGTTCAAATTATGTGACTTATTTTTTAAAATAAAAATAGTTCTATTGACAATATTATTTTAAATAATTTTATTAAAATTAAAAATTAAAAGAAAAATAGTAAAAAAATTATATTGTAATCTGACTTTTTTTATTTATATTTAATTTTTTAATTATTTTTTTTGGTTAATTTTAATGAATTTTATTTTAAAAAAAAGAAATGAGTCAAGCGTGCTAGTCCGCCGGCCCGCCAATCCGCCATAAAGCGGGGTGGACTAGCATTTTGAACTCACCTTAGTTGGCGGGGTGGACCGGCCTTCTTTGCCACCCCTCAGTAGAACCATCAAATGCTCTTATATAACATTTCGTATTTTTAAAAATTTAAATATTAATAAATTATAATTTTATCTTATTAAATTTAAATTTTATAATTTTAGAAATTATTCTATTAGAAATAATTAAATAGAATCAGAGATAATCTTATTTTAAATTAAATTAAATTTTTAAATAATTTTGTTATAATTAAATATTTTATATAATTTTAGTAATTGAAAAATAAAAAAGAATTGTATAGTATAATTTAAGTAACTTTTATTATGAAAACATTATAATTAATTTTATTAATATGAACTCTTTATTTTTAGAAACTAATCGATTAAGAGTAATTAAATTAGTTTTATTAATATTTAGAGTTAAGTTAATTAATATTTTTGTGTAACTTTTATAATTGGTTATTTCATATAATTTGAAATTAAAATTTAGTAATGGAAGTATTATATAATTTAATTTAAGAAATTTGTATTATGAATAAATTACGGTTTATGTTATTAAATTGAGCCCTTAGAGATTAGTTTGTTAAAAATGATTAAATTGATTTTTGTAAATACTTTATGTTTAAGAAAATTAATATTTATATACAATTTTTATTATAATTAGTTATTTTATATAAATTAAAATTAAAGTTTTGGAGATAGAAAAATAATGAAAAGTTATATCATTTAATTTGAATAATTAGTTTGAGTTTGAACTATTTTATAAAATGTAATCAATACATTCATTTTATAACTTAAATTTGAAATAAATATTTAACTAATTGATATATTGATAAATAAAATTTTGTGTGTTCCGAAAATAATCTTTATAGTATTATATTTAAATTCAAAATTGTTTTCTATTTCAATATTTTAAAAAATTATTATATTACTTATATATACTTTACCCTAATTCTAAATTTTCAAATCAAAACCTAATTTAACCTAATTTTTGCCCTGACTCACTAAACACACATATAGAAAAGGAAACAAAAGGAGAACGGGGAAACTCGAAGGAGAAACGGAGATCAGAGGGAGAGACAGAGGACGAGGGGAAAGAAAGGGGAAGGAAGTCGCGGTGCCTTGCCCACTAGTCGCCGTTCCGTGGAGCAGCCGCCATCATCGCACTAAATGGAGGGTGTGGAGATGGAGAAGAGTGCAAGCAAGAGAGGAGAAGTAGTCACCGTCGTCGAGGACTCCATCACTGCCACTAAAGGTCCTGACCATTGAGCTCATCGTCGCCATCGCACCTCACATCACTGTTGCCATTGAGGAGCTCGAAGAGAGAGAAAGGGTTCGCGCAGCGAGAGAAACGCGACGAGTATAATACCCTTACTATCAGAATGTCACACTTCCGGATGTGCCACTCTAATAGCGGGGATATTATGATGACTCTCATATATTAAATGATAAGTTATGAGCCTTTACGCATAAATCTATCGATGATTTTACTAAAAAAATAAAAATTTTACAACAAGAACAAACAACACATATTTGCATATTTAATATTAATAATACAGTATAGTATTACATATACAAAAGCAATTACAAAACCTACCCCTCTAAATAAAACTCTAACTAACAAGACGAGAGAAAAGTAAATTCTAACAACTCAACTCGTAAATATAATCTTCTATGCTCTTGTAGCTCCACACTAAACCTTCGTACCTGTAGCTGAAATAGGTGGAAATAGAGAGTAAGAAATGGGGAGTTCTTAATAGGGTCGGGGTGTATAGGTATGTTCATTTTATTACCATAACTAACAACACCGAGAAATAGAACACATTTAGACTTAACAAATAAAGAATACATAAATTAAACAATCATATAGCACATCCACAATCACAGGAAACACACTCACAAATAAATATGCGCAAACAAGTATGACACATGTTTGTCCTATATATGGCTAATGAGCTCATTTGTCCGTTATATAGCCAAACCTAACATGTCTGGTAGGTAATCCAGACACTATCTCTCTATTGTGCATTAATACCGTTTGAGAAAATATGTGTTCTATCACCATTAGATGGATTATGTGTCCTGTCACAATTAGAGGGAATATGTGCCCTGTCACCCTTACAACCAGAGAGAAAACATAGACATACTTGTCAACAATCATCCTCAATCATTTGTTTAATTTTAATTATATTTTCATAGGTTTTAGTGCAAATTTCACATTTTTGGATTCTACTTTGAGTTTATGTGTTTTATGATGATTTTAGGTATTTTCAGATTGAAATTGAGGAGTCCTGGAAAAGTCTTATTCAGAGACAGAGAAAGGACTGCAGATACTGTCGGATTCTAACTTCCATGCACTTGAAGGAGCATTTCTAGAGCTACAGAAATCCAAATGGCATGCTCTCAACGGAATTAAAAAGCTAACATCCAGGCCTTTTCAGAAATATATAGTAGTTTATACTTATCTCTGGAAATAAAGGTCCAAAACTGACGTTCAACACCAGCTACCAACCCTATTTCTGGCTTTGGATGCCAAAAAGAGAGCAGCTGGCGTCCAACGCCCAAAAAGGGAAGCAAAGTGGGCGTCTAACTCCCCAAAGGGAGTACCAACTCATGGCTTCACCTCAAGCTCAGCCCAAATACTCACCAAGTGGGCCCGAAAAGTGAATTTTTTATGGAGAGAATTTTGTGCCAATTTGGAATTTTAGATAAAATAGGATTTCTTCCGTTGCAAGTATAGTCCAAACCGGAAATGGATCATCTCAATCAATTTTTAAATTCAAAGGTGTCACAATTCAAATCAATATAACTGGGAGTTTTAAGTCCCAGGTGGTCTTCCCTAGGAGTTGCAAAGAGATTCTCTATTATTGGCTATGGGGGGATTTGGGGATTTTGATTATAAGAGGCAAAAAATTAAAATGGCAAATAATTAAATGGAAAGTAAGTAAAAACAATGAAAATGGAAATTAAATGGCAGAAAGGGACTCTTGGCAAGAATTGGAGAAATAAGGATTCCTATCCTAGTTATGGACCACAAATATTGTAATTGTGTAGAATTAATCCCAATTAGTCAATCCTAACATCGAGAATTAGTCAAAAGGGCATAATTGATCTCAATCCACAAGTCCTAGCCAACTCTATTAATGGAATGCTTAGAGTTAGTAGAAACCAAATCAATTGACAATCTTCACACAATATAGAATGGACATCCACCACTCAAGTTCACCCAATTACCCAATTTTCCAACCAAGAGAGTGGAAAACTAGGAAAAAATCCAACCAAGCATTTTATCAAACACTTGGAAGGCTCAAAATTAAAGGATGGCAAAAAGACAAGAAATATAAATCTTACAACTACTAATTGCAAGAAAACAAGAATAACAACTAAGTTAAACAATAAGAAACATAAAACATGAATCGCATTAATTGAAATTAAAAATAATAAAGTGTCATAAACATAAAGGATCAAAAGAAAGGAAATAACAAGTAGAAGTAAAGAACAAAAGTACAATAACAATAAATGACAAGGAAAACTAAATGAAAACAAGAATTACACCTAAATTTAAGAGAGATCTAACCTAATCTACCCTAATTCTAGAGAGAAGGGAGAGCTTCTCTCTCTAGAATATGACCTAAAGCATGTTTCTAATCTACCCTAATTGCTCTCCATTTGAGATAGAGTGATGCCCCTTTGATATAGCACTCAATCAGTTTCAAAAAGTCCAAAACTGGGCTCTGGAGGCCCAAAAATCTCCCCCAGCGTTTTCCTTTAAGTGAGTCACGTGTGCTGATTTGTGCGTACGCATAGATGTGTGCGTACGCAGACATGCTAAATTTTCCTCTTGTGAATACACACACATGGCTGTGAGCTTCTCCTTTGATTTCTTCATGTTTTCTCCCAATTGCATGCTTTTCTCCCACTCTTATCAAGCCATTCCAACCTATTACACCTGAAATCACTCATCAAAACCATCAAGGCATCGAATGGAATGAAAGTAGAATAAAATTGGTTAAATTAAGCACAAAATAGTATGTTTTAACAATTAAGCTTAATTTAAGGAGAGAACACAAAAATATGCTATTTGAATGAATAAATGTGGGTTTATATGATGAAATCTACTCAAATCAATCCAAAATTTATCGTCAAATATGGATTCATCAATTCTCCCACACTTAAACAATAGCATGTCCTCATGCTATTCACAATCAAAGGAGAATGATTAAAGGGGAGCAATTCATTCAATGTACTAACTACATGCATGCAACTATACTAAATACTATCTATCTATATCTATGACATGGTTCCTACGGAGTTTGGCAAAAACAAACAATAGAACTCCAATCAATCCAAAGTAGATAATCATTAGGGCCAAGGCAAGAAAATATAGCAATATGATCAATGTCCAAAGATTTGATTTGAAATTTTCAAAAATTACTTCCACAACTTGCAAGAAGAAATAGGATAAGAGATGGAAACATAGAATTGAGCAATTGAATCCCTCACCGGTTGTGTATACACTCTAGTTTCTCAATGTTTAGGGCTTAATCACTCAATCCTCCTTTAATAATGATTTCTAGGATTTGCTAGTCATCTAACAATCAACAAGTACTTGATGACTGAATGCAAATATCATGAGGTATTTGGAGGATTGTAATGGGACTAGGGTAAGGGTAGGATTAATATGGTTAAGTGGGCTAATAGATTGGATCTTTGATTAGCTCAAGTATCCCTCCTAATCCTATATCAACCTATGTACACAAAAGAGAACAACCTAACTTCCCATTCACCTCTTTTCTCACATTCACTCATGCATTTCCTTTCACATTCTCATACATATGCATCCTTTATTTACATTATTATTGTCATTTCTTTTCTTTTCTTTTCTTTTATTTTATTTTCTTTTTCTCTTATTTTTTTAAACAAAGTATGTACACCAAAATTTTTCTTTTGTCATAAAAAAAATATGCATATGTTTTAAGTAATGACTGCAGTTACCCATTTTTCCATATTTTCTCAATGAATACCCAAAAAAACTAACTACCAATGTGTCCCACGAATTTCCCCCACACTTGATTAACACACACTCTTAAACCCAAGCTAATCAAAGATATAATTCATGGACATTAATGGTTTTTTGCTTAGGGCAAAAGATGTGCTTAGAATTAGAACAAAAAGGGAATTAAAGGCTCAAAAGTGGTTTACAAAGGTAGATGTAAGGGTTGGCCATATGGGTTAAGTGAGTTCAATTCAAAAATGGCCTCAATCATACTAAATGCATCAAAAACATCAAATATAGGACATATAGACTAAAGCATATCTAAGATCACAATCATGAAAGGAGTATTGCACACAAGAACAAAATTTATGGTTGAAAAATGTGCAACCATCCAATTAAAGCTAAAATCCCACTAGGTATTTTGTTCAAGCTCTTTTCTATGTCCCACAAAAATACTTCAAGCAAGTTCAAAAACAAGTTTTCAAATATAATTAATAGAATGCCCTGAAAGAGATTTCTTAAAAATTCTTTGTTGTTTTACCAAACTTATTCTTATACTAGGTAACATGCAAAGAAAACTATAAGCAAACTAAGCAAAGTGCAATGCAATAAAATATTTACAAGTATTCACAAAAACATAACTATTAAAACAAGAAAATGATTCAAAGTGTTTAGGAAGAGAAAATTTACGCCCCAAAATTACAGATCCTCCCCCACACTTAAACGTTGCACGGTCCTCCGTGCACGCACACAATTTGGCGGTGAAGAGATGTGAGGCTCCACCTTTTGCTGGTGGGCACCGGGGCTCTGGTCACTGGAGAAAGTAAATAAGAAAGAATTGGAAAAAAGTAAGATGTGTGTGGTAAATAAAAAAAAGCATATATTCCTCAGTCAAGTAGCCTAGGTTGCATGTAAAGCATAAGCAAGAGTAAAGGCATAGACCAACCTAGGTAACCACAACTAAAGTGAATTGAATATATAAGATATTGGTTTTTGAAATTGTGCAAGTGAAAGCGCAGAATTGATATAGAGGCACAATAAACAACAACCAATTCAATGATGAAAAGCAAACTACTTGTTCATCCTCAACATAATAAAATATTCACATAATAAAGGTAGTTGTTGCAAAAAGTGACAAGCTTGATAAGAATCAAGTCAAGTCACTCAAACAAATGCATGGCATTAACAAGAAACAAGTACCGGTCATGTGATAAATTTGATATGAAATTCCTGATGAACAAGTAATTCAATTTAATTCACTAAAGTAAAGCTGCACAATTCATGATTAAGATGCCAAACAAGGATATAGTTTAATGCATATGGTAGCTACAACATATGAATCAAACTCACAATTCATTTAGGCAATAAAATTAAGATGCAATGCTCGGAGCATAGATTCAACAAATTTCAAATAAGAAGTAACCCAATCAACATCAATCAAACACTTGCAATTTATTTAATTGACAAACAACTAAACTAAACCTAATATAATTACTAAAATGAAAATGAGATGCAATAAAGAGTAAGTAAAACAAGTAGAAAAATATGGAAAAACCAAGAGAAGAAAGGGATGGAGAGGTGGAAGTGCATTGGTGCTTAATTCAAAGAGCAATAAAAAATTCTCCAAAAATAGCACTTGTGCATAAGCACAAGCATGTGTGCGTATGCACACTAGGTGAAAAGGGGAAGGTGTGCGCTCGCACCAGCGTGTGCGAGTGCTCCGAGAAGAGAGGGGATTAAGAAGTGTGCGTACGCACAGAACACACATTTTTTAGACAAAGGATCATGTGTGCGTGTGCACGCACAAAAGTAAAAAGTGGCAGGGGTTCATACGTACTAGGTGTGCCAGCGCTCCCAATAGAGGGAGTGTAGGTGAGTGTGTGTACGCACAAGATGGTGCGTACGCATACAGTGCACAAAAAGAAGGTTGCATGCGTACAAACAATGGCGTGCGCACGCACAAAGCACAAAACAAAGGGAGATGCGCGCGTACAAGGCGTGTAAGTGCTCCCAACATTGGGCATACAGGCTAGTGTACGTATACACAGGTGGGTGCGCACGCACAAGACGCGAATTTTAGCCATTGTGTGCGTACACACAAAGGTGTGCGCACGCACAGTGCCCTGTTTTTCCAAAAAAATTTCTTTCAAAATCTAAGGTACCAAGCCTTAGCTCAACAAAAGCTCAACCCCAAAACATCCAAAAACCCATAAATTCATGATCCATACAGAAATTAACCTAAAAAATCTCAAAATTATCAAATCCTAAGCTAACTAAAATAAGCAAAATGCAATAAAGTCAAATTATAAACAAAAAGGGAAGGTAAGAACAATATTGCCATGGTGGGGTGTCTTCCACCTAGCACTTTGGTTTATTGTCCTTAAGTTGGACTTATGGAGAGCTCTAATCAAGGAGTTTCCAAGCTTTGATTGTACCAAGTTTTGATGGCGTTTCCAACAAGCTATGAGCTCCCAAAATTAACCTCCTATACAAACAAAACCAAGAAAACAAACAAAAAGCAAGATATTCACATATTAACATATTCACAATAGTCAATAATATAACACCATTGCAACTGCCCGGCAATGGCACCAAAAATTTGATGGAGAGAATTTTGTGCCAATTCGAAATTTTAGATAAAATAGGATTTCTTCTGTTGCATGTATAGTCCAAACCTGCAATGGATCCTGTTCATACCCTGACCGAGCTCCCCAAAACTCGGTAAGTTCATAGAAGGTCCGACCTCATCCCAAAGGCCCACGCCTGAGGTCGGACCTCGGACAAATAAGCTAAGAAGGCCCATCAAAAGGAACGAAGCCCAAAAACCTAAAGGCCGAAAAGGCCTAGGAAAGGCGGTTCCACAAAGATAGGGATAAAACCCCCAAAAGATAAGATAAGATAAGAATATCTTATCCAGGGAAGATCACAGCCAACTACTATAAATACACTGGAGCACCCAGGTATGACACACATTCTACATTCTACACATATCTGCTTGGACCCATGCTAACTTAAGCATCGGAGTGTCATTGCAGGTACAACCACCCGCCGCTCAGCGCGTCAAGCTCGGGTCACGGAACCCCCACCTCGGGTCTTGCCAGACGACCGAGCTCCACGTTTCAGGTAACCCCCGGAACATTGGCGCCGTTGCCGGGGACCTGGAAGTCATCCCTTTACCATGGCGGACGATCCTCTCAACAGTGACCACGCTGCTTCAGAACAAGAGGAGGAAGTTGACACCGGAGAACGACCGGACAGCCCTCTATCACCACGCACTCCAGGAGGAAACAAACAGAATCGCCCAAAGACATCACTCCCAAACAAAGATCCACAAAATCCCGAAAGAGAAAAGAGCTCGGAAATTCTAGAAGCAGTCCGGGCACAACAAAACCGACTGAAACAACTCGAAGAGGATATAAAAAAGCAAAAAGAAACTGAACAAGATCTGAGAAGAGAGGCTCGCAAGCGCAGAGAATTAGAAGAAAAACTGCGGAAAATAGAGGCCAACCTGAAAGATCGGACAGAACGCGACACCACCCCCGAAGGCAATCATGATCCCTTCACAAAAGAGATCATGAAGGAGAAGGTACCGCGAAACTTCAAACCACCCGATATGGATCTCTACGACGGCACCACCGATCCAAGTCACCACCTCAGCAACTTCAGAAGCAGAATGTACGTAGTCGACGCCTCCGACGCGATTCGGTGCAAAGCCTTCCCCACCACTCTCACCAAGTCAGCTATGAAGTGGTTCGACAAAATGCCACCAAGATCAATCACTAGCTTCGAAGACCTAACCAAAAAATTCCTAACGAGGTTCTCCATTCAAAAGGACAAGGCAAAACATGCCCCCAGTCTACTCGGGATCAAACAAGGTAACCAAGAAACTCTCCGAGAATACATGGAGCGATTCAACAAAGCCTGCCTGGACATACAACACTTGCCCACTGAAGCGGCCATTATGGGACTAGCAAACGGCCTGAAAGAGGGACCGTTTAGCCAATCCCTATCCAAACGATACCCGACCTCCCTATACGAGGTGCAGGAGCGGGCAGAAAAATATATCAACATGGAGGAAACCTCCCAGCTAAGAGACTCTTCTAGGAAGGAATCAACCTACCCACTCCGAGATCGAGATAGGGAACAGAAGAAGAAAGAAGAACCCAGCTCGGACAAGCCACGAAAGTACCACAACTACACCCCCCTCCGAGTCTCCCTGGTAGACGTCTACAGAGAAGTATGCCACACCGAAAAGATTCCACCGCCCCGACCTCTAAAACACAAGAGATCGGGGAGAGATCGGTCCGAATACTGCGAATATCACAAGCTCTACGGTCATTCTACCAACGACTGCCACGACCTAAAGAATGTTATAGAAAAGCTAGCCAGAGAAGGAAAGCTCGACAGATACATAGCGGAGAAAGGAGAAGAGACCAGAAAGAGAAGACGGGGAGACAATGAAGGTCGGGCCGAACAAATCCCGCGAACCCCTGAAAGACACGTTCACATGATAAATGGAGGTTTTGCAGGCGGAGGAACATCCAGATCCTCGCGAAAAAGACACCTCAAAGAAGTCTATCATGTCCGAGAAGACAGTCCCCTGCCCGAGTTGCCCACTATCTCATTTACCCGAGAAGATGCTCAAGGGATAATACCCGGGCACGACGATCCAATGGTGATCACCGTTATTCTAGCAAACGCCAACTTACATCGAACCCTGATTGACCAGGGAAGCTCAGCAGATATCCTGTTCAAAGCGGCCTTCGACAAGCTCGGACTTGAAGAAAAAGAGCTAAAAGCCTATCCCACCGACCTATTTGGGCTAGGGGACACCCCGGTCCATCCCTTAGGATACATCTCGCTACACACTACCTTTGGAAGGGGCGAGCAATCTAAAACATTAAGCATCGACTACATTGTAGTCGACGTCACTTCAGCATACAATGCCCTCATTGGGCGACCCACCTTAAACAGACTGGCAGCTATAGTCTCGACCCCACACCTCTGTATGAAGTTCCCTACCACAAAAGGAATCGCTACCCTAAAGGGCGACCAAAAACTAGCACGGCGATGCTACAACGAAAGCCTAAGCCTAAAAGGGAAAGAGATCAACACGATAGAACTCGGACGAGTTCAAGCCCGAGAAGATCTTCGGCCACAACCAGAGGGAGAAACTGAAAAAGTCCAGATTGGGAGCACACCCGAAAAAATAACGAACATAGGGGCAAATCTCGAGGCAGGCCTAAGAGAGGAACTCATAAACCTCTTAAGGGAGAATTCCGACCTCTTCGCCTGGAAAGCCTCCGACATGCCAGGCATAAGCCCCGATCTGATGTGCCACAAGCTATCAGTATACCCGGGATCCCGACCTGTCCATCAAAGACGCAGGAAGCTCGGGCCCGAACGCATGCAAGCAATAAAAGAACAAGTACAAGCACTACTGGATGCAGGGTTCATTAGGGAAGTAAAATACCCCCTATGGCTCGCAAACGTGGTCCTGGTAAAAAAGCCTAATGGAAAATGGAGGATGTGCGTCGACTACACAGATCTCAACAAAGCCTGCCCCAAAGATCCATACCCACTACCAAACATCGACGCCTTAGTAGACGCAGCCTCAGGCTATAGATATCTCTCCTTCATGGACGCATACTCGGGATACAACCAAATCCCGATGTATGGACCTGACCAAGAAAAGACCTCGTTCATAACCCCAAGGGCAAACTACTGCTACGTAGTAATGCCCTTCGGGCTGAAGAACGCAGGGGCAACCTACCAGAGGCTAATGAACAAAGTGTTCTCAGAGCACATTGGACTACAACTGGAGGTGTACGTCGATGACATGCTGGTAAAGACACAAGAAGACAGAAACTTACTGACCGACCTCACCAGTGTCTTCGGCACCCTCAGAAAACACAATATGAGACTTAACCCGACGAAGTGCACCTTCGCCGCAGAAGCCGGAAAGTTCTTAGGTTTCATGCTGACTCAAAGGGGCATCGAAGCAAACCCGGACAAATGCCAAGCAATACTCAATATGAAGAGCCTGACGTGTGTCAAAGAAGTACAATAACTGAATGGAAGGCTGGCCGCCCTATCAAGATTCTTGGCAGGATCAGCGATAAAGTCACTACCTCTCTACTCACTCCTAAAGAAAGGGAAACCCTTCTCATGGACCCCGGAGTGCGAAAAAGCCTTTCAAGAATTCAAGGAGTTCCTCGGGCAGCCACCAATCCTAACCCGACCTGTAAAAGGGGAAGAGCTCGTACTATACCTCTCGGTCGGACATCGAGCAGTCGCTTCAGCATTGATACGAGAAAATGACCAAGGACAACACCCCGTATACTTTGTAAGCAAGGCACTACAAGGGGCCGAATTAAACTATCAGAAAATAGAAAAATTCGCCTACGCCCTAGTGTTCACAGCTCGGAGGCTCCGTCCCTACTTTCAGGCCCACACCATCAAAGTCCGGACAAACCAACCCATGAGACACATCCTACAAAAAACAGACCTGGCGGGACGAATCCTACAATGGGCGGTGGAACTGTCCGAGTTCGACCTCCACTACAAAGCCCGGACTGCCATAAAATCTCAGTATCTAGCCGACTTCGTCGCAGAATACACTGAGACCCCTGGAACCCCACTCTCATGGAACCTGTATGTTGACGGGTCCTCAAACAAAACAGGAAGTGGAGCAGGGGTTATACTCGAAAGCGACCAAGGAACGCGGATAGAACTATCCCTAAAATTCGAGTTCCAGGCTTCGAACAACCAAGCCGAATACGAGGCCCTACTAGCGGGGCTAAAACTAGCCGAAGAGGTCGGAGCCCAGAAAATCACAATCTTCAGCGACTCCCAGGTCGTCACATCACAAGTAAATGGAAGCTACCAGGCCAAAGACCCAACTATGAAGAAATACCTGGACCAAACACAGGCACAATTATGCCACTTTTCAGAAATACAGATCCAGCATATACCTCGGGAACAAAATGCCCGGGCAGACGCCCTCTCAAAGCTTGCCAGCACCAAGCCCGGAGGCAACAACAGAAGTCTCCTCCAGGAAACCTTACGATCTCCCTCTGTGCTAAGAGAGGAAGAAACGCTAAATATATCCGACCAACAGCAAGGATGGATGACCCCCATACTCAGCTACCTGAAGTCGGGAACTCTCCCCGCCGAAAGAAAGGAAGCTAAAAGACTCACGAAAGACGCCCAGAATTATACACTAATTCACGACGTATTATATAGAAGAGGATTCGCAAACCCCCTCCTTAGGTGCGTCCCGACCTCAGAGACAAAGAGCGTCCTCGAAGAAGTCCACGGAGGCATGTGTGGGAACCACCTCGGAGCTCGGGCATTATCCAAAAAAGTAATCCGAGCCGGGTTCTACTGGCCAACTTTGCAAAAAGACGCCACGGAGTTTGTGAAAATATGCCCCCCTGCCAAAATCACGCCAATTTTCACAAGGCACCACCCGAAGACCTTATCAGCATCACCGCACCATGGCCCTTCGCAAAATGGGGACTTGACCTACTCGGCCCGTTCCCCCAAGGACCGGGGCAAGTCAAATACCTCATAGTAGGGGTCGACTACTTCACAAAGTGGATCGAAGCTGAACCTTTAGCCACCATTACGGCTCAAAGAAGCCGGAAATTCCTATACAAAAACATTGTCACAAGGTTCGGAGTCCCCTACTCCATCACAACAGACAATGGAACACAGTTCACGGACACAAGTTTTCAAAACTTGGTGGCCGAACTAAAAATCAAACAGCAATTCACCTCAGTCGAGCACCCACAAGCCAACAAGCAGAAGCTGCAAATAAAGTCATCTTGGCCGGATTAAAACGAAGACTCCAAGAGGCCAAAGGGGCATGGGCCGAGGAGCTCCCCCAGGTACTATGGGCATATCGGACAACACCACACTCTACAACGGGAGAATCACCCTTCCGACTAGCTTATGGGATGGAGGCAATGATTCCTATCGAAATAGATGAAGGGTCACCCAGAGTCATCCTCTACAACGAAGAAGGTAACCCACAGGCTCAAAAGAAAGAACTCGACCTCCTGCCCGAGGTCCGAGAAAGAGCCCGGATCCGAGAAGAAGCCCTAAAACGACGAACGGCCCTTAGATACAATCAGAAAGTAATAAAACGGTGCTTCTCCACTCACGACCTAATTCTAATCCGAAACGACATCGGAACGCAAAAGTCGGGAGAAGGAAAGCTAGCTGCAAACTGGAAAGGACCCTACAAAGTAACGGAAGTCTTAGGAACAGGCTATTACAAGATATCCGACCTAGAAGGCAATGAGCTGCCCAGGGCCTGGCATGCCTGTAATCTAAGACGGTACTACAGCTAGAAAAATTTGACCCGAGGTGTACTCTTTTTCCCTACAAGGGTTTTTTAATGAGACACCCGGTCAAGTAAGGCACCCGACCTAATCAAGGGTAAACACTCTGTAAATATTCTTTCTTTTTTAATACTAATCAAATTTTTCTATTTTCTTTTGTTCTTCATAAAACAAAATCCTGGAAAAGTACCCCGCCAAGGCGCATTAATTTATGCTCGACAAAACGCAAAAAATCATTTGCCAAGAGACCACACAAGGTCGGCAAAGATAAAGCGACGAGGTTCAAATTAATGTGAGAAGTTATAAAGTAACTCTGGAAAGGCTCAAAAAGCCAAATAAAAAGAGATTACAAAAATAACTTAAAGGGCCGACCGGCAACAAGGTCGGACCCAACAAAGGAGGTACTCGAAGCATCCGAGGTCCGAGGAAAGGCCCGGACCAGAGAAAGAAGCCTTAAAACGGCGAAAAACCAAGATTTCGAAAACGCTTACTAAAAAGTTGCTTTACAAAAAACAACTAAAAAGTACACGCGAAAGAACGAAATCGAAGGAAGTTTCGAAAACGCTTACTAAAAAGTTGCTTTACAAAAAACAACTAAAAAGTACAAGCGAAAGAACGAAAGCACAAGAAATCAAAACGCTAGCTAAAAAGTTGTTATCCGAAAACAACTAAAAAGCACGAAAGCGAAAACAAAAGGTCAAAACGCTAGCTAAAAAGTTGTTATCCGAAAACAACTAAAAAGCACAAAAGCGGAAACAACAAGTCAAAACGCAAACACCGCATAAATAAAGCTAAAAAGTTACTACAAAGTAGCTAATAAGCAAAAAGGTGTCCAAAGGCGTTCACAGTAACCATCCAAAAACAAAAAAGCCCACAGGTCGGGCAAAACATCAAAGATTACAGAAGATCAAGGTCCTTTCCAGACTCCGCATCAACAGAAGGCTGCGGAGCAAACATAGAAATCGGGACTGCATCGACGGCAACGTCACCCGGGTTTGAAACCCCCACACCAGATCCATCCCCGGCCAAAGAGGAAGTCGGGTTCTCAACAGGAACTTCGGGGTCGGACGCCGGAACCTCATCCTCGTTTGGAGCAGGAACAATCTTTCCCTCCACAACGACGTTATCCGTACTGAACAAGCTCAGATCTAGGTCAGGAGCAAGAACCCGAACCTGAGCCTTCAGATTTTCAAACATAGCATCCATACCCTTGGCCACATGACTTTCCAGCTCGTAAAACTTGTCCTGCGCAGATTGCAACTCCTCCTTCGTCTCCACAAGCTCGGCATATAGCCGAGTATAATTCTCTGTGGCCGCCTTCGCCATCTCCTCAGATGTCTTCGCTGACGCCACAGCCGCAGTAGCCCTAGCTTTCTCTTTCTCCAAAGAAGCCTCCAGCTCAGTAATCCTGGCAGCCTTCAGTTGACTAATCTTATCAAGCTCGGACTGAGCCTTCTCAAGTCGGGAGCTAGTCGCCCCAAGAGGAGATTTCTTGAACTCCCGGGCAATAGCGGCATCAAGACTAGCCATCCGGACACAGCTCCGCGCCATATACTGAAAATGATGCTCCATAGACACATCATCAGTAGAAATAAAGGTCTGAGGGAGGATATGCTGCTCAATCCAACCAAGAGCATCAAAGTCCTTATCATTAAAACCGGCAAGCCCTTGAGAGGTCTTCTGCTTCTTGGGAGGAGGACCCGAGAACGGAGGAGGAGAAGAAGTAACAGGCCCAGAGGTCGGAGGATCCTGACTTATAGCTCGGAACTGAGGAGTCGGAATAGTCTTCGACCGAGTCTGAACACCCACAGTAGTCTTCTGCGGAGAAGATCGGGCAGAAGCCTCCCCGGCCTCGATATTCCGAGCAGCCACCGACTTCTTCGTCCGACGAAGGAATTTCATGGAATCCGCCTGAGAAGACATCTCTGCAAAGAAATAAAGAAAAGGATTACAACAACAAAAATTCCACCAAAAACAGGCAATACAAAAATACTAAAAAAGATGAATTCCGGAAGAGGTCGGGAACTACCTAACTCGGAACGGAGAAGGCTTGGATCTCCCAACATTTTCTTCGTGTCCAAGTGAGGTGCCCGACCCCATAAACTGCTCACCACACCCACAAAAGCCTGCTCCACCTCATCTAGACTCTCAAAGGTATACTTAACAGACACTACATTTTCCTGCCAACAAAGAGGAAAAGAAGGCTCCCCACTCTCATCTAGAAAGAAAGGTCGGACGTCTCCAATAGCCCGGACTTTGAAATAAAAGTTCTTAAAATCGTGAAAGGACTCATCATACAGGGTACAAAACTTTCTTCCCTGGTTAGCCCTAAAAGAGACCCAGGACACCTTCCCTCCACCCGACCCCGGCTTCGTCAACACAAACAAATAGGAAAAAAGAGAAATAGAGGGAGAGACACCAAAAAACTGACACAAAAGTTGGAACAGCTTTAAAAATGCCCAAGAATTTGGATGGAGCTGCGTAGGGGCAAGGTTACAAGACCACAACACCTCGGACTCCAAGTCGGTAAAAGGAAGTCGGACGCTCAGTTTAGAGAAAAAACAATCATAAGCGTAAAAGAAGAGCTTCTCGGAACTATCTAAGGGCGGGAAGCACACTCTCTCCTCGGAATCCGGGGCTACTAGCTCATAATCCCTCTCAGACTCTCTATCTTCACATATACTACATTGCCTACGAAACCTAGCTAAATACTCAGAATCTACCACAGAAGGGACTTTTAGAGGAACAGGATCTACCCAACCAAGACCACTCGGAATCTTGGTCGACATTGCTTGAAGAACCTTTCGAGACATAAAAATCTTGCCTACAAAGAAGAGTACAAACAGCAAAACAAAAATCACATAAAAGCAGACGGCGAAAACCCATTCAGCAAAACAAGAAACAAAGATCTTTTAGAAAGAAAATGCAGCAACCCGAAACGAAATACCAGAGAAAAGAGCCCCCCATACAAACAAACAAAGTGATGGCGGCGCCTCTTTTCGGGGCAACCCAGGCATAGAGAAAAAGAAACAAAACAGAGAGCCACACAAAAGAACAGAAGCATATGTACACAAAAAGAAAAAGAGAAGAGAACGAACCTGGAAAGAAAGAGAACGACGAAGTTCCAACAGCAAGGAGAAACAGGCGGCGCAGAAGAAACCCCGGAAAAACGCACAGAAAGAATCGGAGAAGAAGAACAAAGAGAAAGAAGGAGCGGTGCTCGAAGGAGAGATGGCGAAAACTCAGAAAACGGAAAAGGGAACAGAATAAACGAAGAAAATGAGGAAAGGGGCAAATAAATAATGCCTTCACAGAGCCCGAACGGAAATCGAGGAGAAACGGTAAAAAGCAATAAATGCTGAAACCGCCATTTTCAAATTTTGAAAAAACTACTATGCCCGAGCTCGACCTCTCAAGAAGGACGAACTCGGGCAGGGGCACTGTTCATACCCTGACCGAGCTCCCCAAAACTCGGTAAGTTCATAGAAGGTCCGACCTCATCCCAAAGGCCCACGCCTGAGGTCGGACCTCGGACAAATAAGCTAAGAAGGCCCATCAAAAGGAACGAAGCCCAAAAACCTAAAGGCCGAAAAGGCCTAGGAAAGGCGGTTCCACAAAGATAGGGATAAAACCCCCAAAAGATAAGATAAGATAAGAATATCTTATCCAGGGAAGATCACAGCCAACTACTATAAATACACTGGAGCACCCAGGTATGACACACATTCTACATTCTACACATATCTGCTTGGACCCATGCTAACTTAAGCATCGGAGTGTCATTGCAGGTACAACCACCCGCCGCTCAGCGCGTCAAGCTCGGGTCACGGAACCCCCACCTCGGGTCTTGCCAGACGACCGAGCTCCACGTTTCAGGTAACCCCCGGAACAGTCATTTTCTCGTATCAATGCTGAAGCGACTGCTCGATGTCCGACCGAGAGGTATAGTACGAGCTCTTCCCCTTTTACAGGTCGGGTTAGGATTGGTGGCTGCCCGAGGAACTCCTTGAATTCTTGAAAGGCTTTTTCGCACTCCGGGGTCCATGAGAAGGGTTTCCCTTTCTTTAGGAGTGAGTAGAGAGGTAGTGACTTTATCGCTGATCCTGCCAAGAATCTTGATAGGGCGGCCAGCCTTCCATTCAGTTGTTGTACTTCTTTGACACACGTCGGGCTCTTCATATTGAGTATTGCTTGGCATTTGTCCGGGTTTGCTTCGATGCCCCTTTGAGTCAGCATGAAACCTAAGAACTTTCCGGCTTCTGCGGCGAAGGTGCACTTCGTCGGGTTAAGTCTCATGTTGTGTTTTCTGAGGGTGCCGAAGACACTGGTGAGGTCGGTCAGTAAGTTTCTGTCTTCTTGTGTCTTTACCAGCATGTCATCGACGTACACCTCCAGTTGTAGTCCAATGTGCTCTGAGAACACTTTGTTCATTAGCCTCTGGTAGGTTGCCCCTGCGTTCTTCAGCCCGAAGGGCATTACTACGTAGCAGTAGTTTGCCCTTGGGGTTATGAACGAGGTCTTTCTTGGTCAGGTCCATACATCGGGATTTGGTTGTATCCCGAGTATGCGTCCATGAAGGAGAGATATCTATAGCCTGAGGCTGCGTCTACTAAGGCGTCGATGTTTGGTAGCGGGTATGGATCTTTGGGGCAGGCTTTGTTGAGATCTGTGTAGTCGACGCACATCCTCCATTTTCCATTAGGCTTTTTTACCAGGACCACGTTTGCGAGCCATAGGGGTTATTTTACTTCCCTAATGAACCCTGCATCCAGTAGTGCTTGTACTTGTTCTTTTATTGCTTGCATGCGTTCGGGCCCGAGCTTCCTGCGTCTTTGATGGACAGGTCGGGATCCCGGGTATACTGATAGCTTGTGGCACATCAGATCGGGGCTTATGCCTGGCATGTCGGAGGCTTTCCAGGCGAAGAGGTCGGAATTCTCCCTTAAGAGGTTTATGAGTTCCTCTCTTAGGCCTGCCTCGAGATTTGCCCCTATGTTCGTTATTTTTTCGGGTGTGCTCCCAATCTGGACTTTTTCAGTTTCTCCCTCTGGTTGTGGCCGAAGATCTTCTCGGGCTTGAACTCGTCCGAGTTCTATCGTGTTGATCTCTTTCCCTTTTAGGCTTAGGCTTTCGTTGTAGCATCGCCGTGCTAGTTTTTGGTCACCCTTTAGGGTAGCGATTCCTTTTGTGGTAGGGAACTTCATACAGAGGTGTGGGGTCGAGACTATAGCTGCCAGTCTGTTTAAGGTGGGTCGCCCAATGAGGGCATTGTATGCTGAAGTGACGTCGACTACAATGTAGTCGATGCTTAATGTTTTAGATTGCTCGCCCCTTCCAAAGGTAGTGTGTAGCGAGATGTATCCTAAGGGATGGACCGGGGTGTCCCCTAGCCCAAATAGGTCGGTGGGATAGGCTTTTAGCTCTTTTTCTTCAAGTCCGAGCTTGTCGAAGGCCGCTTTGAACAGGATATCTGCTGAGCTTCCCTGGTCAATCAGGGTTCGATGTAAGTTGGCGTTTGCTAGAATAACGGTGATCACCATTGGATCGTCGTGCCCGGGTATTATCCCTTGAGCATCTTCTCGGGTAAATGAGATAGTGGGCAACTCGGGCAGGGGACTGTCTTCTCGGACATGATAGACTTCTTTGAGGTGTCTTTTTTCGCGAGGATCTGGATGTTCCTCCGCCTGCAAAACCTCCATTTATCATGTGAACGTGTCTTTCAGGGGTTCGCGGGATTTGTTCGGCCCGACCTTCATTGTCTCCCCGTCTTCTCTTTCTGGTCTCTTCTCCTTTCTCCGCTATGTATCTGTCGAGCTTTCCTTCTCTGGCTAGCTTTTCTATAACATTCTTTAGGTCGTGGCAGTCGTTGGTAGAATGACCGTAGAGCTTGTGATATTCGCAGTATTCGGACCGATCTCTCCCCGCTCTCTTGTGTTTTAGAGGTCGGGGCGGTGGAATCTTTTCGGTGTGGCATACTTCTCTGTAGACGTCTACCAGGGAGACTTGGAGGGGGGTGTAGTTGTGGTACTTCCGTGGCTTGTCCGAGCTGGGTTCTTCTTTCTTCTTCTGTTCCCGATCTCGATCTCGGAGTGGGTAGGTTGATTCCTTCCTAGAAGAGTCTCTTAGCTGGGAGGTTTCCTCCATGTTGATATATTTTTCTGCCCGCTCCTGCACCTCGTATAGGGAGGTCGGGTATCGTTTGGATAGGGATTGGCTAAACGGTCCCTCTTTCAGGCCGTTTGCTAGTCCCATAATGGCCGCTTCAGTGGGCAAGTGTTGTATGTCCAGGCAGGCTTTGTTGAATCGCTCCATGTATTCTCGGAGAGTTTCTTGGTTACCTTGTTTGATCCCGAGTAGACTGGGGGCATGTTTTGCCTTGTCCTTTTGAATGGAGAACCTCGTTAGGAATTTTTTGGTTAGGTCTTCGAAGCTGGTGATTGATCTTGGTGGCAGTTTGTCGAACCACTTCATAGCTGACTTGGTGAGAGTGGTGGGGAAGGCTTTGCACCGAATCGCGTCGGAGGCGTCGACTAGGTACATTCTGCTTCTGAAGTTGCTGAGGTGGTGACTTGGATCGGTGGTGCCGTCGTAGAGATCCATATCGGGTGGTTTGAAGTTTCGCGGTACCTTCTCCTTCATGATCTCTTTTGTGAAGGGATCATGATTGCCTTCGGGGGTGGTGTCGCGTTCTGTCCGATCTTTCAGGTTGGCCTCTATTTTCCGCAGTTTTTCTTCTAATTCTCTGCGCTTGCGAGCCTCTCTTCTCAGATCTTGTTCAGTTTCTTTTTGCTTTTTTATATCCTCTTCGAGTTGTTTCAGTCGGTTTTGTTGTGCCCGGACTGCTTCTAGAATTTCCGAGCTCTTTTCTCTTTCGGGATTTTGTGGATCTTTGTTTGGGAGTGATGTCTTTGGGCGATTCTGTTTGTTTCCTCCTGGAGTGCGTGGTGATAGAGGGCTGTCCGGTCGTTCTCCGGTGTCAACTTCCTCCTCTTGTTCTGAAGCAGCGTGGTCACTGTTGAGAGGATCGTCCGCCATGGTAAAGGGATGACTTCCAGGTCCCCGGCAACGGCGCCAATGTTCCGGGGGTTACCTGAAACGTGGAGCTCGGTCGTCTGGCAAGACCCGAGGTGGGGGTTCCGTGACCCGAGCTTGATGCGCTGAGCGGCGGGTGGTTGTACCTGCAATGACACTCCGATGCTTAAGTTAGCATGGGTCCAAGCAGATATGTGTAGAGTGTAGAATGTGTGTCATACCTCGGTGCTCCAGTGTATTTATAGTAGTTGGCTGTGATCTTCCCTGGATAAGATATTCTTATCTTATCTTATCTTTTGGGGGTTTTATCCCTATCTTTGTGGAACCGCCTTTCCTAGGCCTTTTCGGCCTTTAGGTTTTTGGGCTTCGTTCCTTTTGATGGGCCTTCTTAGCTTATTTGTCCGAGGTCCGACCTCAGGCGTGGGCCTTCGGGACGAGGTCGGACCTTCTATGAACTTACCGAGTTTTGGGGAGCTCGGTCAGGGTATGAACAGTGCCCCTGCCCGAGTTCGTCCTTCTTGAGAGGTCGAGCTCGGGCATAGTAGTTTTTTCAAAATTTGAAAATGGCCGTTTTAGCATTTATTGCTTTTTACCGTTTCTCCTCGATTTCCGTTCGGGCTCTGTGAAGGCATTATTTATTTGCCCCTTTCCTCATTTTCTTCGTTTATTCTGTTCCCTTTTCCGTTTTCTGAGTTTTCGCCATCTCTCCTTCGAGCACCGCTCCTTCTTTCTCTTTGTTCTTCTTCTCCGATTCTTTCTGTGCGTTTTTCCGGGGTTTCTTCTGCGCCGCCTGTTTCTCCTTGCTGTTGGAACTTCGTCGTTCTCTTTCTTTCCAGGTTCGTTCTCGTCTCTTTTTCTTTTTGTGTACATATGCTTCTGTTCTTTTGTGTGGCTCTCTGTTTTGTTTCTTTTTCTCTATGCCTGGGTTGCCCCGAAAAGAGGCGCCGCCATCACTTTGTTTGTTTGTATGGGGGGGGGCTCTTTTCTCTGGTATTTCGTTTCGGGTTGCTGCATTTTCTTTCTAAAAGATCTTTGTTTCTTGTTTTGCTGAATGGGTTTTCGCCGTCTGCTTTTATGTGATTTTTGTTTTGCTGTTTGTACTCTTCTTTGTAGGCAAGATTTTTATGTCTCGAAAGGTTCTTCAAGCAATGTCGACCAAGATTCCGAGTGGTCTTGGTTGGGTAGATCCTGTTCCTCTAAAAGTCCCTTCTGTGGTAGATTCTGAGTATTTAGCTAGGTTTCGTAGGCAATAGTATATGTGAAGATAGAGAGTCTGAGAGGGATTATGAGCTAGTAGCCCCGGATTCCGAGGAGAGAGTGTGCTTCCCGCCCTTAGATAGTTCCGAGAAGCTCTTCTTTTACGCTTATGATTGTTTTTTCTCTAAACTGAGCGTCCGACTTCCTTTTACCGACTTGGAGTCCGAGGTGTTGTGGTCTTGTAACCTTGCCCCTACGCAGCTCCATCCAAATTCTTGGGCATTTTTAATGCTGTTCCAACTTTTGTGTCAGTTTTTGGGTGTCTCTCCCTCTATTTCTCTTTTTTCCTATTTGTTTGTGTTGACGAAGCCGGGGTCGGGTGGAGGGAAGGTGTCCTGGGTCTCTTTTAGGGCTAACCAGGGAAGAAAGTTTTGTACCCTGTATGATGAGTCCTTTCACGATTTTAAGAACTTTTATTTCAAAGTCCGGGCTATTGGAGACGTCCGACCTTTCTTTCTAGATGAGAGTGGGGAGCCTTCTTTTCCTCTTGTTGGCAGGAGAATGTAGTGTCTGTTAAGTATACCTTTGAGAGTCTAGATGAGGTGGAGCAGGCTTTTGTGGGTGTGGTGAGCAGTTTATGGGGTCGGGCACCTCACTTGGACACGAAGAAAATGTTGGGAGATCCAAGCCTTCTCCGTTCCGAGTTAGGTAGTTCCCGACCTCTTCCGGAATTCATCTTTTTTAGTATTTTTGTATTGCCTGTTTTTGGTAGAATTTCTGTTGTTGTAATCCTTTTCTTTATTTCTTTGCAGAGATGTCTTCTCAGGCGAATTCCATGAAATTCCTTCGTCGGACGAAGAAGTCGGTGGCTGCTCGGAATATCGAGGCCGGGGAGGCTTCTGCCCGATCTTCTCCGCAGAAGACTACTGTGGGTGTTCAGACTCGGTCGAAGACTATTCCGACTCCTCAGTTCCGAGCTATAAGTCAGGATCCTCCGACCTCTGGGCCTGTTACTTCTTCTCCTCCTCCGTTCTCGGGTCCTCCTCCCAAGAAGCAGAAGACCTCTCAAGGGCTTGCCGGTTTTAATGATAAGGACTTTGATGCTCTTGGTTGGATTGAGCAGCATATCCTCCCTCAGACCTTTATTTCTACTGATGATGTGTCTATGGAGCATCATTTTCAGTATATGGCGCAGAGCTGTGTCCGGATGGCTAGTCTTCATGCTGCTATTGCCCGGGAGTTCAAGAAATCTCCTCTTGGGGCGACTAGCTCCCGACTTGAGAAGGCTCAGTCCGAGCTTGATAAGATTAGTCAACTGAAGGCTGCCAGGATTACTGAGCTGGAGGCTTCTTTGGAGAAAGAGAAAGCTAGGGCTACTGCGGCTGTGGCGTCAGCGAAGACATCTGAGGAGATGGCGAAGGCGGCCACAGAGAATTATACTCGGCTATTTGCCGAGCTTGTGGAGACGAAGGAGGAGTTGCAATCTGCGCAGGACAAGTTTTACGAGCTGGAAAGTCATGTGGCCAAGGGTATGGATGCTATGTTTGAAAATCTGAAGGCTCAGGTTCGGGTTCTTGCTCCTGACCTAGATCTGAGCTTGTTCAGTACGGATAATGTCGTTGTGGAGGGAAAGATTGTTCCTGCTCCAAACGAGGATGAGGTTCCGGCGTCCGACCCCGAAGTTCCTGTTGAGAACCCGACTTTCTCTTTGGCCGGGGATGGATCTGGTGTGGGGGTTTCAAACCCGGGTGACGTTGCCGTCGATGCAGTCCCGATTTCTATGTTTGCTCCGCAGCCTTCTGTTGATGCGGAGTCTGGAAAGGACCTTGATCCTCTGTAATCTTTGATGTTTTGCCCGACCTGTGGGCTTTTTTGTTTTTGGATGGTTACTGTGAACGCCTTTGGACACCTTTTTGCTTATTAGCTACTTTGTAGTAACTTTTTAGCTTTATTTATGCGGTGTTTGCGTTTTGACTTGTTGTTTCCGCTTTTGTGCTTTTTAGTTGTTTTCGGATAACAACTTTTTAGCTAGCGTTTTGACCTTTTGTTTTCGCTTTTGTGCTTTTTAGTTGTTTTCGGATAACAACTTTTTAGCTAGCGTTTTGACCTTTTGTTTTCGCTTTTGTGCTTTTTAGTTGTTTTCGGATAACAACTTTTTAGTAAGCGTTTTCGAAACTTCCTTCGATTTCGTTCTTTCGCGTGTACTTTTTAGTTGTTTTTTGTAAAGCAACTTTTTAGTAAGCGTTTTCGAAATCTTGGTTTTTCGCCGTTTTAAGGCTTCTTTCTCTGATCCGGGCTCTTTCTCGGACCTCGGGCAGGAGGTCGAGTTCTTCCTTTTGAGCCTGTGGGTTACCTTCTTCGTTGTAGAGGATGACTCTGGGTGACCCTTCATCTATTTCGATAGGAATCATTGCCTCCATCCCATAAGCTAGTCGGAAGGGTGATTCTCCCGTTGTAGAGTGTGGTGTTGTCCGATATGCCCATAGTACCTGGGGGAGCTCCTCGGCCCATGCCCCTTTGGCGTCTTGGAGTCTTCGTTTTAATCCGGCCAAGATGACTTTATTTGCAGCTTCTGCTTGTCCGTTGGCTTGTGGGTGCTCGACTGAGGTGAATTGCTGTTTGATTTTTAGTTCGGCCACCAAGTTTTGAAAACTTATGTCCGTGAACTGTGTTCCATTGTCTGTTGTGATGGAGTAGGGGACTCCGAACCTTGTGACAATGTTTTTGTATAGGAATTTCCGGCTTCTTTGAGCCGTAATGGTGGCTAAAGGTTCAGCTTCGATCCACTTTGTGAAGTAGTCGACCCCTACTATGAGGTATTTGACTTGCCCCGGTCCTTGGGGGAACGGGCCGAGTAGGTCAAGTCCCCATTTTGCGAAGGGCCATGGTGCGGTGATGCTGATAAGGTCTTCGGGTGGTGCCTTGTGAAAATTGGCGTGTTTTTGGCAGTGGGGGCATATTTTCACAAACTCCGTGGCGTCTTTTTGCAAAGTTGGCCAGTAGAACCCGGCTCGGATTACTTTTTTGGATAATGCCCGAGCTCCGAGGTGGTTCCCACATGCCTCCGTGGACTTCTTCGAGGACGCTCTTTGTCTCTGAGGTCGGGACGCACCTAAGGAGGGGGTTTGCGAATCCTCTTCTGTATAATACGTCGTGAATTAGTGTATAATTCTGGGCGCCTTTCGTGAGTCTTTTAGCTTCCTTTCTTTCGGCGGGGAGAGTTCCCGACTTCAGGTAGCTGAGTATGGGGGTCATCCATCCTTGCTGTTGGTCGGATATATTTAGCGTTTCTTCCTCTCTTAGCACAGAGGGAGATCGTAAGGTTTCCTGGAGGAGACTTCTGTTGTTGCCTCCGGGCTTGGTGCTGGCAAGCTTTGAGAGGGCGTCTGCCCGGGCATTTTGTTCCCGAGGTATGTGCTGGATCTGTATTTCTGAAAAGTGGCGTAATTGTGCCTGTGTTTGGTCCAGGTATTTCTTCATAGTTGGGTCTTTGGCCTGGTAGCTTCCATTTACTTGTGATGTGACGACCTGGGAGTCGCTGAAGATTGTGATTTTCTGGGCTCCGACCTCTTCGGCTAGTTTTAGCCCCGCTAGTAGGGCCTCGTATTCGGCTTGGTTGTTCGAAGCCTGGAACTCGAATTTTAGGGATAGTTCTATCCGCGTTCCTTGGTCGCTTTCGAGTATAACCCCTGCTCCACTTCCTGTTTTGTTTGAGGACCCGTCAACATACAGGTTCCATGAGAGTGGGGTTCCAGGGGTCTCAGTGTATTCTGCGACGAAGTCGGCTAGATACTGAGATTTTATGGCAGTCCGGGCTTTGTAGTGGAGGTCGAACTCGGACAGTTCCACCGCCCATTGTAGGATTCGTCCCGCCAGGTCTGTTTTTTGTAGGATGTGTCTCATGGGTTGGTTTGTCCGGACTTTGATGGTGTGGGCCTGAAAGTAGGGACGGAGCCTCCGAGCTGTGAACACTAGGGCGTAGGCGAATTTTTCTATTTTCTGATAGTTTAATTCGGCCCCTTGTAGTGCCTTGCTTACAAAGTATACGGGGTGTTGTCCTTGGTCATTGTTCATATCCTGACCGAGCTCCCCAAAACTCGGTAAGTTCATAGAAGGTCCGACCTCATCCCAAAGGCCCACGCCTGAGGTCGGACCTCGGACAAATAAGCTAAGAAGGCCCATCAAAAGGAACGAAGCCCAAAAACCTAAAGGCCGAAAAGGCCTAGGAAAGGCGGTTCCACAAAGATAGGGATAAAACCCCCAAAAGATAAGATAAGATAAGAATATCTTATCCAGGGAAGATCACAGCCAACTACTATAAATACACTGGAGCACCCAGGTATGACACACATTCTACACTCTACACATATCTGCTTGGACCCATGCTAACTTAAGCATCGGAGTGTCATTGCAGGTACAACCACCCGCCGCTCAGCGCGTCAAGCTTGGGTCACGGAACCCCCACCTCGGGTCTTGCCAGACGACCGAGCTCCACGTTTCAGGTAACCCCCGGAACATTGGCGCCGTTGCCGGGGACCTGGAAGTCATCCCTTTACCATGGCGGACGATCCTCTCAACAGTGACCACGCTGCTTCAGAACAAGAGGAGGAAGTTGACACCGGAGAACGACCGGACAGCCCTCTATCACCACGCACTCCAGGAGGAAACAAACAGAATCGCCCAAAGACATCACTCCCAAACAAAGATCCACAAAATCCCGAAAGAGAAAAGAGCTCGGAAATTCTAGAAGCAGTCCGGGCACAACAAAACCGACTGAAACAACTCGAAGAGGATATAAAAAAGCAAAAAGAAACTGAACAAGATCTGAGAAGAGAGCCTCGCAAGCGCAGAGAATTAGAAGAAAAACTGCGGAAAATAGAGGCCAACCTGAAAGATCGGACAGAACGCGACACCACCCCCGAAGGCAATCATGATCCCTTCACAAAAGAGATCATGAAGGAGAAGGTACCGCGAAACTTCAAACCACCCGATATGGATCTCTACGACGGCACCACCGATCCAAGTCACCACCTCAGCAACTTCAGAAGCAGAATGTACCTAGTCGACGCCTCCGACGCGATTCGGTGCAAAGCCTTCCCCACCACTCTCACCAAGTCAGCTATGAAGTGGTTCGACAAACTGCCACCAAGATCAATCACCAGCTTCGAAGACCTAACCAAAAAATTCCTAACGAGGTTCTCCATTCAAAAGGACAAGGCAAAACATGCCCCAGTCTACTCGGGATCAAACAAGGTAACCAAGAAACTCTCCGAGAATACATGGAGCGATTCAACAAAGCCTGCCTGGACATACAACACTTGCCCACTGAAGCGGCCATTATGGGACTAGCAAACGGCCTGAAAGAGGGACCGTTTAGCCAATCCCTATCCAAACGATACCCGACCTCCCTATACGAGGTGCAGGAGCGGGCAGAAAAATATATCAACATGGAGGAAACCTCCCAGCTAAGAGACTCTTCTAGGAAGGAATCAACCTACCCACTCCGAGATCGAGATCGGGAACAGAAGAAGAAAGAAGAACCCAGCTCGGACAAGCCACGGAAGTACCACAACTACACCCCCCTCCGAGTCTCCCTGGTAGACGTCTACAGAGAAGTATGCCACACCGAAAAGATTCCACCGCCCCGACCTCTAAAACACAAGAGAGCGGGGAGAGATCGGTCCGAATACTGCGAATATCACAAGCTCTACGGTCATTCTACCAACGACTGCCACGACCTAAAGAATGTTATAGAAAAGCTAGCCAGAGAAGGAAAGCTCGACAGATACATAGCGGAGAAAGGAGAAGAGACCAGAAAGAGAAGACGGGAGACAATGAAGGTCGGGCCGAACAAATCCCGCGAACCCCTGAAAGACACGTTCACATGATAAATGGAGGTTTTGCAGGCGGAGGAACATCCAGATCCTCGCGAAAAAAGACACCTCAAAGAAGTCTATCATGTCCGAGAAGACAGTCCCCTGCCCGAGTTGCCCACTATCTCATTTACCCGAGAAGATGCTCAAGGGATAATACCCGGGCACGACGATCCAATGGTGATCACCGTTATTCTAGCAAACGCCAACTTACATCGAACCCTGATTGACCAGGGAAGCTCAGCAGATATCCTGTTCAAAGCGGCCTTCGACAAGCTCGGACTTGAAGAAAAAGAGCTAAAAGCCTATCCCACCGACCTATTTGGGCTAGGGGACACCCCGGTCCATCCCTTAGGATACATCTCGCTACACACTACCTTTGGAAGGGGCGAGCAATCTAAAACATTAAGCATCGACTACATTGTAGTCGACGTCACTTCAGCATACAATGCCCTCATTGGGCGACCCACCTTAAACAGACTGGCAGCTATAGTCTCGACCCCACACCTCTGTATGAAGTTCCCTACCACAAAAGGAATCGCTACCCTAAAGGGCGACCAAAAACTAGCACGGCGATGCTACAACGAAAGCCTAAGCCTAAAAGGGAAAGAGATCAACACGATAGAACTCGGACGAGTTCAAGCCCGAGAAGATCTTCGGCCACAACCAGAGGGAGAAACTGAAAAAGTCCAGATTGGGAGCACACCCGAAAAAATAACGAACATAGGGGCAAATCTCGAGGCAGGCCTAAGAGAGGAACTCATAAACCTCTTAAGGGAGAATTCCGACCTCTTCGCCTGGAAAGCCTCCGACATGCCAGGCATAAGCCCCGATCTGATGTGCCACAAGCTATCAGTATACCCGGGATCCCGACCTGTCCATCAAAGACGCAGGAAGCTCGGGCCCGAACGCATGCAAGCAATAGAAGAACAAGTACAAGCACTACTGGATGCAGGGTTCATTAGGGAAGTAAAATACCCCCTATGGCTCGCAAACGTGGTCCTGGTAAAAAAGCCTAATGGAAAATGGAGGATGTGCGTCGACTACACAGATCTCAACAAAGCCTGCCCCAAAGATCCATACCCGCTACCAAACATCGACGCCTTAGTAGACGCAGCCTCAGGCTATAGATATCTCTCCTTCATGGACGCATACTCGGGATACAACCAAATCCCGATGTATGGACCTGACCAAGAAAAGACCTCGTTCATAACCCCAAGGGCAAACTACTGCTACGTAGTAATGCCCTTCGGGCTGAAGAACGCAGGGGCAACCTACCAGAGGCTAATGAACAAAGTGTTCTCAGAGCACATTGGACTACAACTGGAGGTGTACGTCGATGACATGCTGGTAAAGACACAAGAAGACAGAAACTTACTGACCGACCTCACCAGTGTCTTCGGCACCCTCAGAAAACACAATATGAGACTTAACCCGACGAAGTGCACCTTCGCCGCAGAAGCCGGAAAGTTCTTAGGTTTCATGCTGACTCAAAGGGGCATCGAAGCAAACCCGGACAAATGCCAAGCAATACTCAATATGAAGAGCCCGACGTGTGTCAAAGAAGTACAACAACTGAATGGAAGGCTGGCCGCCCTATCAAGATTCTTGGCAGGATCAGCGATAAAGTCACTACCTCTCTACTCACTCCTAAAGAAAGGGAAACCCTTCTCATGGACCCCGGAGTGCGAAAAAAGCCTTTCAAGAATTCAAGGAGTTCCTCGGGCAGCCACCAATCCTAACCGACCTGTAAAAGGGGAAGAGCTCGTACTATACCTCTCGGTCGGACATCGAGCAGTCGCTTCAGCATTGATACGAGAAAATGACCAAGGACAACACCCGTATACTTTGTAAGCAAGGCACTACAAGGGGCCGAATTAAACTATCAGAAAATAGAAAATTCGCCTACGCCCTAGTGTTCACAGCTCGGAGGCTCCGTCCCTACTTTCAGGCCCACACCATCAAAGTCCGGACAAACCAACCCATGAGACACATCCTACAAAAAATAGACCTGGCGGGACGAATCCTACAATGGGCGGTGGAACTGTCCGAGTTTGACCTCCACTACGAAGCCCGGACTGCCATAAAATCTCAGTATCTAGCCGACTTCGTCGCAGAATACACTGAGACCCCTGGAACCCCACTCTCATGGAACCTGTATGTTGACGGGTCCTCAAACAAAACAGGAAGTGGAGCAGGGGTTATACTCGAAAGCGACCAAGGAACGCGGATAGAACTATCCCTAAAATTCGAGTTCCAGGCTTCGAACAACCAAGCCGAATACGAGGCCCTACTAGCGGGGCTAAAACTAGCCGAAGAGGTCGGAGCCCAGAAAATCACAATCTTCAGCGACTCCCAGGTCGTCACATCACAAGTAAATGGAAGCTACCAGGCCAAAGACCCAACTATGAAGAAATACCTGGACCAAACACAGGCACAATTACGCCACTTTTCAGAAATACAGATCCAGCACATACCTCGGGAACAAAATGCCCGGGCAGACGCCCTCTCAAAGCTTGCCAGCACCAAGCCCGGAGGCAACAACAGAAGTCTCCTCCAGGAAACCTTACGATCTCCCTCTGTGCTAAGAGAGGAAGAAACGCTAAATATATCCGACCAACAGCAAGGATGGATGACCCCCATACTCAGCTACCTGAAGTCGGGAACTCTCCCCGCCGAAAGAAAGGAAGCTAAAAGACTCACGAAAGACGCCCAGAATTATACACTAATTCACGACGTATTATACAGAAGAGGATTCGCAAACCCCCTCCTTAGGTGCGTCCCGACCTCAGAGACAAAGAGCGTCCTCGAAGAAGTCCACGGAGGCATGTGTGGAACCACCTCGGAGCTCGGGCATTATCCAAAAAGTAATCCGAGCCGGGTTCTACTGGCCAACTTTGCAAAAAGACGCCACGGAGTTTGTGAAAATATGCCTCCCCTGCCAAAAACACGCCAATTTTCACAAGGCACCACCCGAAGACCTTATCAGCATCACCGCACCATGGCCCTTCGCAAAATGGGGACTTGACCTACTCGGCCCGTTCCCCCAAGGACCGGGGCAAGTCAAATACCTCATAGTAGGGGTCGACTACTTCACAAAGTGGATCGAAGCTGAACCTTTAGCCACCATTACGGCTCAAAGAAGCCGGAAATTCCTATACAAAAACATTGTCACAAGGTTCGGAGTCCCCTACTCCATCACAACAGACAATGGAACACAGTTCACGGACACAAGTTTTCAAAACTTGGTGGCCGAACTAAAAATCAAACAGCAATTCACCTCAGTCGAGCACCCACAAGCCAACGGACAAGCAGAAGCTGCAAATAAAGTCATCTTGGCCGGATTAAAACGAAGACTCCAAGAGGCCAAAGGGGCATGGGCCGAGGAGCTCCCCCAGGTACTATGGGCATATCGGACAACACCACACTCTACAACGGGAGAATCACCCTTCCGACTAGCTTATGGGATGGAGGCAATGATTCCTATCGAAATAGATGAAGGGTCACCCAGAGTCATCCTCTACAACGAAGAAGGTAACCCACAGGCTCAAAAGGAAGAACTCGACCTCCTGCCCGAGGTCCGAGAAAGAGCCCGGATCCGAGAAGAAGCCCTAAAACGACGAACGGCCCTTAGATACAATCAGAAAGTAATAAAACGGAGCTTCTCCACTCACGACCTAATTCTAATCCAAAACGACATCGGAACGCAAAAGTCGGGAGAAGGAAAGCTAGCTGCAAACTGGAAAGGACCCTACAAAGTAACGGAAGTCTTAGGAACAGGCTATTACAAGATATCCGACCTAGAAGGCAATGAGCTGCCCAGGGCCTGGCACGCCTGTAATCTAAGACGGTACTACAGCTAGAAAAATTTGACCCGAGGTGTACTCTTTTTCCCTACAAGGGTTTTTTAATGAGACACCCGGTCAAGTAAGGCACCCGACCTAATCAAGGGTAAACACTCTGTAAATATTCTTTCTTTTTTAATACTAATCAAATTTTTCTATTTTCTTTTGTTCTTCATAAAACAAAATCCTGGAAAAGTACCCCGCCAAGGCGCATTAATTTATGCTCGACAAAATGCAAAAAATCATTTGCCAAGAGACCACACAAGGTCGGCAAAGATAAAGCGACGAGGTTCAAATTAATGTGAGAAGTTATAAAGTAACTCTGGAAAGGCTCAAAAAGCCAAATAAAAAGAGATTACAAAAATAACTTAAAGGGCCGACCGGCAACAAGGTCGGACCCAACAAAGGAGGTACTCGAAGCATCCGAGGTCCGAGGAAAGGCCCGGACCAGAGAAAGAAGCCTTAAAACGGCGAAAAACCAAGATTTCGAAAACGCTTACTAAAAAGTTGCTTTACAAAAAACAACTAAAAAGTACACGCGAAAGAACGAAATCGAAGGAAGTTTCGAAAACGCTTACTAAAAAGTTGCTTTACAAAAAATAACTAAAAAGTACAAGCGAAAGAACGAAAGCACAAGAAATCAAAACGCTAGCTAAAAAGTTGTTATCCGAAAACAACTAAAAAGCACAAAAGCGAAAACAAAAGGTCAAAACGCTAGCTAAAAAGTTGTTATCCGAAAACAACTAAAAAGCACAAAAGCGAAAACAACAAGTCAAAACGCAAACACCGCATAAATAAAGCTAAAAAGTTACTACAAAGTAGCTAATAAGCAAAAAGGTGTCCAAAGGCGTTCACAGTAACCATCCAAAAACAAAAAAGCCCACAGGTCGGGCAAAACATCAAAGATTACAGAAGATCAAGGTCCTTTCCAGACTCCACATCAACAGAAGGCTGCGGAGCAAACATAGAAATCGGGACTGCATCGACGGCAACGTCACCCGGGTTTGAAACCCCCACACCAGATCCATCCCCGGCCAAAGAGGAAGTCGGGTTCTCAACAGGAACTTCGGGGTCGGACGCCGGAACCTCATCCTCGTTTGGAGCAGGAACAATCTTTCCCTCCACAACGACGTTATCCGTACTGAACAAGCTCAGATCTAGGTCAGGAGCAAGAACCCGAACCTGAGCCTTCAGATTTTCAAACATAGCATCCATACCCTTGGCCACATGACTTTCCAGCTCGTAAAACTTGTCCTGCGCAGATTGCAACTCCTCCTTCGTCTCCACAAGCTCGGCATATAGCCGAGTATAATTCTCTGTGGCCGCCTTCGCCATCTCCTCAGATGTCTTCGCTGACGCCACAGCCGCAGTAGCCCTAGCTTTCTCTTTCTCCAAAGAAGCCTCCAGCTCAGTAATCCTGGCAGCCTTCAGTTGACTAATCTTATCAAGCTCGGACTGAGCCTTCTCAAGTCGGGAGCTAGTCGCCCCAAGAGGAGATTTCTTGAACTCCCAGGCAATAGCGGCATGAAGACTAGCCATCCGGACACAGCTCCGCGCCATATACTGAAAATGATGCTCCATAGACACATCATCAGTAGAAATAAAGGTCTGAGGGAGGATATGCTGCTCAATCCAACCAAGAGCATCAAAGTCCTTATCATTAAAACTGGCAAGCCCTTGAGAAGTCTTCTGCTTCTTGGGAGGAGGACCCGAGAACAGAGGAGGAGAAGAAGTAACAGGCCCAGAGGTCGGAGGATCCTGACTTATAGCTCGGAACTGAGGAGTCGGAATAGTCTTCGACCGAGTCTGAACACCCACAGTAGTCTTCTGCGGAGAAGATCGGGCAGAAGCCTCCCCGGCCTCGATATTCCGAGCAGCCACCGACTTCTTCGTCCGACGAAGGAATTTCATGGAATCCGCCTGAGAAGACATCTCTGCAAAGAAATAAAGAAAAGGATTACAACAACAGAAATTCCACCAAAAACAGGCAATACAAAAATACTAAAAAAGATGAATTCCGGAAGAGGTCGGGAACTACCTAACTCGGAACGGAGAAGGCTTGGATCTCCCAACATTTTCTTCGTGTCCAAGTGAGGTGCCCGACCCCATAAACTGCTCACCACACCCACAAAAGCCTGCTCCACCTCATCTAGACTCTCAAAGGTATACTTAACAGACACTACATTCTCCTGCCAACAAAGAGGAAAAGAAGGCTCCCCACTCTCATCTAGAAAGAAAGGTCGGACGTCTCCAATAGCCCGGACTTTGAAATAAAAGTTCTTAAAATCGTGAAAGGACTCATCATACAGGGTACAAAACTTTCTTCCCTGGTTAGCCCTAAAAGAGACCCAGGACACCTTCCCTCCACCCGACCCCGGCTTCGTCAACACAAACAAATAGGAAAAAAGAGAAATAGAGGGAGAGACACCCAAAAACTGACACAAAAGTTGGAACAGCTTTAAAAATGCCCAAGAATTTGGATGGAGCTGCGTAGGGGCAAGGTTACAAGACCACAACACCTCGGACTCCAAGTCGGTAAAAGGAAGTCGGACGCTCAGTTTAGAGAAAAAACAATCATAAGCGTAAAAGAAGAGCTTCTCGGAACTATCTAAGGGCGGGAAGCACACTCTCTCCTCGGAATCCGGGGCTACTAGCTCATAATCCCTCTCAGACTCTCTATCTTCACATATACTACATTGCCTACGAAACCTAGCTAAATACTCAGAATCTACCACAGAAGGGACTTTTAGAGGAACAGGATCTACCCAACCAAGACCACTCGGAATCTTGGTCGACATTGCTTGAAGAACCTTTCGAGACATAAAAATCTTGCCTACAAAGAAGAGTACAAACAGCAAAACAAAAATCACATAAAAGCAGACGGCGAAAACCCATTCAGCAAAACAAGAAACAAAGATCTTTTAGAAAGAAAATGCAGCAACCCGAAACGAAATACCAGAGAAAAGAGCCCCCCCATACAAACAAACAAAGTGATGGCGGCGCCTCTTTTCGGGGCAACCCAGGCATAGAGAAAAAGAAACAAAACAGAGAGCCACACAAAAGAACAGAAGCATATGTACACAAAAAGAAAAAGAGAAGAGAACGAACCTGGAAAGAAAGAGAACGACGAAGTTCCAACAGCAAGGAGAAACAGGCGGCGCAGAAGAAACCCCGGAAAAACGCACAGAAAGAATCGGAGAAGAAGAACAAAGAGAAAAAAGGAGCGGTGCTCGAAGGAGAGATGGCGAAAACTCAAAAAACGGAAAAGGGAACAGAATAAACGAAGAAAATGAGGAAAGGGGCAAATAAATAATGCCTTCACAGAGCCCGAACGGAAATCGAGGAGAAACGGTAAAAAGCAATAAATGCTGAAACGGCCATTTTCAAATTTTGAAAAAACTACTATGCCCGAGCTCGACCTCTCAAGAAGGACGAACTCGGGCAGCGGCACTGTTCATACCCTGACCGAGCTCCCCAAAACTCGGTAAGTTCATAGAAGGTCCGACCTCATCCCAAAGGCCCACGCCTGAGGTCGGACCTCGGACAAATAAGCTAAGAAGGCCCATCAAAAGGAACGAAGCCCAAAAACCTAAAGGCCGAAAAGGCCTAGGAAAGGCGGTTCCACAAAGATAGGGATAAAACCCCCAAAAGATAAGATAAGATAAGATAAGAATATCTTATCCAGGGAAGATCACAGCCAACTACTATAAATACACTGGAGCACCCAGGTATGACACACATTCTACATTCTACACATATCTGCTTGGACCCATGCTAACTTAAGCATCGGAGTGTCATTGCAGGTACAACCACCCGCCGCTCAGCGCGTCAAGCTCGGGTCACGGAACCCCCACCTCGGGTCTTGCCAGACGATCGAGCTCCACGTTTCAGGTAACCCCCGGAACAGATCCTTTCAATCAAATTTTAAATTCAAAGGTGTCTTTCAAATTAAAATAACCAGGAGCTTTAAGTCCCGAGTCGTCTTCCCTAGGAGTTGCAATGAGATGCTCTATTATTGACTATGGGGGGATTTAGGGGTTTTAATTATAAGAGGCAACAAATTAAAATGGCAAGTAATTAAATGGAAAGCAAGTAAAAGCAATGAAAATGAAAATTAAATGGCAAAAAGGGACTCTTGACAAGAATTGGGGAAATAAGGATTCCTATCCTAGTTATGGACCACAAACATGGTAATTATGTAGAATTAATCTAAATTACTTTGTCCTAACATCGAGAATTAGTCAAAAGGGCATAATTGATCTCAATCCACAAGTCCTAGCCAACTCTATTAATGGAAGGCTTAGAGGTAGTAGAAACCAAATCAACTAACAATCCTCACACAATGTAGAATGGACATCCACCACTCAAGTTCACCCAATTACCCAATCTTCCAACCAAGAGTGTGGAAAACTAGGCAAAAATCTAACCAAGCATTTTATCAAACACTTGGAAGGCTCAAAATTAAAGGATGGCAGAAAGACAAGAAATATAAATCCTACAACTACTAATTGCAAGAAAACAAGAATAACAACTAAGTTAAACAATACGAAACATAAAACATGAATTGCATTAATTGAAATTAAAAATAACAAAGTGTCATAAATATAAAGGAACAAAAGAAAGGAAATAACAAGTAGAAGTAAAGAACAAAGGTGCAATAACAATAAATGGCAAGGAAAACTAAATGAAAACTGATGAATGAAAACTTGTCTCTCAACAAATTTCCCTGCGGAAAGTATACCGAATTGTCGTCAAGTAAAAACTCACAATAAAGTGAGGTCAAATCCCACAGGGATTGATTGGTCAAGCAACTTTAGTTAGAAGAATATGCTAGTTGAGCTAAACATAGTATAGTTTGGGAATTGCAGAAAATTAAATGGCGGGAAAGTAAATAGCAGAAAATAAAGTGCAGAATCTTAAATGGGGATTTGGAGAAATGAGAAGGGAAATAAATGGCAGAAAGTAAAGAGAATGGGTAAGATCAGAAATAGGGAATTCATTGGGCTCAGGAGATGTTGTATTCTCCGGATCAAATTCATTTTCATCTCTTCCTCAATCAAAGCATCTATTGATCTCCTTGGCAATCTTAATTGATTGGGTTCCAATTCCTTGGCAACCCAATCTCTCTAAGCTTGAACAATTGCCCAATTCCTTGACTTAATTTCTCATGGGAAGAGATAAAGTGTGGTCACTAATTATACCACATGTATTTCCAAATCAAAGTGTTGGGAGGATTACATGTCACTATATCCGCCCAGACCCTAATTTGGTCCAACATGAGAAAGCAATTCTAGCATGATCTCCTCATCCCTTTTCCAAGGCTTAGAGGAGATCCAATTATGGAGAGTTTGTTTTCCAAGACAACTAACCAATTGAATTAAGATCGAAAGCTTTCTAGTAAATCAAAAGAGAGGAAAGAATAAGAAGAATGAAAACTATAATTGATCCATCAAATTACAACAGAGCTCCCTAACCCAATGAAAGGGGTTTAGTTGTTCATAGCTCTAGAAATAGAAAATGGCAGAAAAAAATCCATGCTTAGAAAATGCAGAAAATTAAATATACAGAGGGTAGTTCCCCAAAGTGCCGAGCTTCTCTATAGTTCAAAACTACTCCTATATATACTACTCTTCTTGATCTTCTAGTGAATTCTTCAAGTCTTGGATGTGGGCCTTAGATCTTGAGTTGAAGCAGTTACAATCTTTAGTGGGCTCAGCTTGCAGAAAAGTGTGAGTTACGCATGGGTGTTAGTGATGTTAATCGTTAAGTGAAATTATGGGTTTGAGAACGTTAGTGGCAATCACCTTTTTCAGTAACGTTCCAACCCTATATAGTCTACGTTAACTTCAACGTTAGTGGCACTAACGTGACCACTAACGTTGCCTTATGATCCTTTGCAAGCATTATTGGGAATCACCTTTTCCAATGACGGTGTCTTGTGCCCCTTGTCCCTACGTTAGAGTTCACGTTAGTATAACTAACGTGGCTCTTAACGTGGGCATGCCTCATCTTCGAGAGCGTTAGTGACAATTACCTTTGTCACTAACACTCCAAACGCCCCTACTCTCCACGTTAGAGTTCACGTTAACTAAGTTAACGTGACCAATAACGTGGTGGTGAATGCCATCTCCAACGTTAGTGACAAAGATGAGTGTCACTAACGTTGGCTCATCAATCTTAGCTCCACATTAACTTTCACGTTAGTGGTCTTAACGTGACCACTAACGTGGGCAATGCTAGCTTGATCCAACATTAGTGACAAAGGTGAGTGTCACTAACGTTGGCATTGTTCCTCCCTTCCATGTTAGAGTTCACGTTAACTAAGTTAATGTGACTCTTAACGTGGCTAATTGCCAACTTTTGGAGCATTAGTGGTGTTCACGTTTACCACTAATGCTGGAGCTCTCTTTATCTCCACGTTAACTATCACGTTAACCTAGTTAACATGACAATTAACGTGGGCTTATGATGGCTTCGCAGGCGTTATTGGTGATCACTTTTCTCATTAACGTTGCAAGTTTATTCCCATTCCACGTTAGTGATCACGTTAACTAGATTAACGTGGCTACTAACGTGGTTCTTCCTTGCTTCCTTTGTCCTGAAATCAAGCAAATAAAGTGCATCAAAGCTCTAGCCCAAGTCATGAGATTATGCATCATCAATTTGTCATTCAATCCTTGCAAAATCCTTATGAAATCATGTAAAATTCACAATAGTTGCTTGAATCAAGGTGTAAGTGTATTTTCATCCAAAACTTGCCTTATTCACTAAGAAAATGCATGAAACTACCCTAAAACAAAAAAAAAGGTCAGTGAAACTGGCCTAGATGCCCTGGCATAAAAAACTAGAATTAAACCTAAATCTAAGAGAGATCTAACCTAATCTACCCTAACTCTAGAGAGAAGGGAGAACTTCTCTCTCTAGAATATGACCTAAAGTATGTTTCTAATCTACCCTAATTGCTCTCCACTTGACATGGAGTGATACCCCTTTGATATAGCACTTAATCAGCTTCAGAAAGTCCAAAACTAGGCTCTCGAGGCCCAGAAATCGCCACCAGCATTTTCGTTTAAGTGAGTCATGTGCGCTGATTTGTGTGTACGCACACGTGCTGAATTTTCCTCTTGTGCGTACGCATAGTGATTTGTGCATATGCACACATGGATGTGTGCTTCTCCTTTGATTTCTTCATGTTTTCTCCCAATTTCATGCTTTTCTCCCACTCTTATCAAGCCATTCCAACCTATTACACCTGAAATCACTCATCAAAACCAACAAGGCATCAAATGGAATGAAGGTGGAATAAAATTGGTGAAATTAAGCACAAAATAGCATGTTTTCACAATTATGCTCAATTTAAGGAGAGAACACAAAAGTACGCTATTTGAATGAATAAACATGGGTTTATACGATGAAATCCACTCAAATCAATCCAACATTTATTGTCAAATATGGATTCATCAATTTTCGCATTAGAAGACTAGTTTATCTTATTTCTGTAATCCTTAGTCATTAGATTAGTATTTAAGGAGAAGATTACCCATGTTTAAGATCTACCTCACCTTACCCCCTCCATTCGAACATTATTGTACAGTATGAGCAATTGAACCTCTTAGGTTAAGGTTAGTAACTCTGCTGATTCTCATGGATTAATAATATCACTATTCTATTTCAATATATGCTTGATTCCATTCTAAGATGTATCTTCGTTTGTCATCCTAATGAATTGGGAGTGTAACTTGACCACCATCCCTATTCTACATAGGTTCTTGCGAGTCCTTAAGGGGATAGTATTGAACCACAAGCTTGATTATACATCTCTTAGAAGGCTAATCCACGACTTTGTTGGGGACTTGAAGACATTAGTTCAGCCGAGCTATGGCGCGATTAGGGCCTGTGTGGTATAAGCTAGAATCACGAAGCATCATTCTCTTATTTGGAAGATCCGACCATGTCTGTGGCATTTTAAGTAGGATCACCAAGGGAATGGACTGCAGGAGCTTCACCCCCGTTCAGATTGGATGACCACTGACCTGGCATTTGATCTAAAGCAGAGGAGATTTATGACCACTGACCTGGCATTAATCACTTACAGCCTGCCATGGAATGCATCATCAGAAATTAAAGTAAACAGTGAGAAAAGTTGGTCCAGAAGTAGGAAGTATCTCCGAAGCCTTAACCGTTCTCTTATCATTGATTTCACACCTATTCAGTAATACTTTATTTATTCTATTTTTATGCATTTTTCCACAATAACTATATTTTCTATCCGCTTGACTAAGATCTACAAGATAGCCATTGTTTGTTCAATTCGACATACTCCGTGGGATCGCCCTCACTCACCTGAGGTATTACTTGGTCGACCCGATGCACTTACTGGTCTATCTGTGTGAATATTGCGGAGTCAATTTTGTGCACCAGTCTCATTTATCATAATCATTCACTTTCATAATCAAAATCAGTTTTCATCATTCTTCTTCCCCATCCCTTTCCCAGAGCAAGTGGACAACGCCACTGCATCTTACCTGGATTCTTAAATCCTTATCCAGAACAAGTGGACAATACCACTGCATCTTTCCCGGTGTCTCTTCTTCAAATAAGTCAAACTCGAAACATAAACCTTTTCTTGATAAATCAAATTCAAACATAATACTTTTCTTGATAAAACTCAAAACATAATCATTTCTCTAATAATTCAAAATTAGCTAATATCATTTTTACAGCTTTTGAAAATTCATTTTGACATCCAAACTTTTTAAAAATTACACTTTAATCATTAAACTTCTAAAAATTCTATTTTAACTCACAGACTTTATTTTATTTTACTTCCAGCCCCAAAACTCTTTCTTAATTATGTTTTGGCCACAAAATAGTCAAAACATGAGGGTTTTTTATTTTTCAAAGAACCAAATCAAACTCATCAAAAGTTCATCAAAATTACTCGATTTTTAACTAGTTTTTCAGCAGTTTCGGTAACTACTTTTTCACAGCTTTTAATTTAATCTGTGGCCATCATACCTCTTCAAATTTATCTGTTGATCAGCTGAGGATTGAGCATCAGAACCACTCAGCCCTCCTCCATCAACTAGTGGAGGAGCAGCTGAGGCAGAGGTGCGACTTGGATGAGCTGAAGCGCCAGAGAGGATTCTCGAGAGAGAGCAACAGCCACCATAACTGAGGTGGTTGAGTTTCATTATCTTCTGCTTATTTTATTTTCTATGTGTTTTATCTTATTTTCTATTTTCTGTTTGAAAGTCTTTGCATGATTAGTAGTAGTATTTTATTGCTTTCTGGTCTAGTTATTTATTTTGATAATTTATATTTATTTTAAAAAATTGTCTCATGTATTGCTCACTGAGCTTGAAAACTCAAAAAGAAAAAGAAATGAATTAGTAAAATACATGAGACTTGAGTTATATATTATGTGTTATTCTAATTATTTTAATGTGGTGGTATTATTTATGATTCTGAATGTATGAACTGAACAGTGCATGTTTGATAGTGAGGTTAAGAATGTTGATTCCTGAGGTACAGAAACTTAGAGAAATATTATGGATTCTCCAAAACTTAGTGAGGAATCAATCCTCGAGGCAAAACAAACAATAGAAAGAAAAAAGAAAAATAAAAAGCAAGGTCCAAGGCTGTGAGCATCAATGGTTAGGAAGGTCAAATATGATTAAAAGCTCAAAGAGTTATTTTCATAACCATATGCTTGTGGTGTGAACGTGTCAAGTAATCCTTGAGACAGAGCACTAAGAGTCAAGATTAAGTGCAATTACATAGTATGCCAAAGGCTTTGAGCACTACTATCTGGGAGGAATTAAAAGAAAGGAATTAGAACTCAAAGAGTTCTCCAGTTAAGTGCTTGTGGTGTTTTTGTGCCAAGTTAAGCTTGAGGACAAAACACTAAGAGTCACAGCTAGGCTCAAGGTCCAAAGCACCAAAGAAAAGAAAAAAAATCTGAGTTCAAGGATCAATCAGAGCTCAAGTAGGAAGAGAGTTCATAATATCATCCATGCTCTAATTCTGAAGGATATCAATATTTCTGAGCTTCAAAGGATAGTAAGATGCTTAACCTATTCAGAATCACAATGTCATTAACCCCACTCAGTAATTAGACAAGAGCTTAAATGAATACTCAAGTCTTGGTCAATTTTCTACTTCTTAGTCTTATATTTTTAGTTGCTTGAGGACAAGCAACAGTTCCACTTTGGTGTTGTGATATGTGAGCATCTTCACCCTATTTTCTATTTATTTTAAGTTAGAATTTATTGAGTTTTAGTATACTTTAGTATTAAAATCCTCTTTGGATGCTATTTTGAGTCATTTTAGTGTTTTAATTATTTTAGGTGAAATTTCGACAAGTTTTCCAGAGTTTTGTGCAAGAAAGAAAATAATTAGAGCTATCCATCAACGACATTAAACGCCTGGCTGGCGTTTAGCGCCAGTAACTCAGAATCCACAAGGAGCGTTCTGCCCTCGAGGGCACTAAATGCCAAAGTTGGCATTTAGCACCAGGCAATCCAGATCTCACCTCACTCTTAGAGCATCTTTAGTTAGGATTTAACTTTTAATTATTGTTTTATCTTTTATTTTTAATTATTTTTATTTACAAACAAAATCTTTTAGTTTTAGAATTTATTATTTTATTTTAGTTTCAAATCAAATTAGGTTATATATAAAAGGAAAAGGATTCACCCTTTAGGAGGATCTTCTCACTTCAGCACTTTCATACTTTCGGAACCCTTATTTTCTCTCTAAAGCATGAGTCACTAAGCCTCCCTGGTTAAAGTTAGGAGCTTTATTTATTTTTATGGATTAAAACTATTGTTTTTCTATATTAATTAATGTATTGATTCAGTTTCAAGGATTACTTTTGTTCTTCATTTTATGGATCCGGGTGGACTGGAAGAATGGCCCTTATTCTATATGCGTTCTTGTGATTCTTGGAAGAGATATCTCACCTGAACAACATATTGAAAGTAAATTCCTCCTAAATCATTAATTACTTGAACTAATCAGGATATGTGACATATAATCCTCTTACCTTTGGGTAATTAGGGTTTTTGTGGCCATAAACTAGAATTGAACTTAGTCCTCTAATCGAAATTAAGTGACCAAGACATTGGCGTTAACTAGGTTAGAGGAGACTAAATAACTAAGACTTAAGGTTTAGTCATTGATAGTTCGCCATGAAATAAATCTTGCATGATTAAAATAGTTAGTAAGAAAACTTAATCCGGAAAAGTAACATCTCCGATACCTAAATTGTTTTCTCTCGTATATTTCACACCACTCTCACTATTTGCGTTCTTATTCCTTTAAGTATTGTTTAATGCTTTTTGAACCCCCAAAACATCACTTTCTGCTTGCTTGACTAAGGAATCATTTGACTATTGTTACCAGTGCATCAATCCTCGTAGGATCAACCCTTATTCACATGAGGTACTACTTGCCGCACTAAGTTTTCGGCGCCATTGCGGGAATTGATGATAAGGCACAATTTTATAGTTTATCTTGTATTAAATTTGGTGGAATTTATCAAATTTTCCTACATTTATTCAATGAAATAGCATGGTTTTGTAAATTCTCCTTAATTTGTGCTTATGAGTGAAAAGATACATTTTAGGCCCTTAATTTGATAAATTTAATTCATTTTAATTCCATTCGAGGCCTTGATATGTTTGTTGAGTGATTTCAGTTTTAGAAGGCAAATATTGGATTGAAGGAATGAAGAAAACGCATACAAAAGTGGAGAATTCATGAAGAAATGAAGTTTTAGAAATCTGCCATGCGAGGCGTACGCGTGACCAGAATTTATCAAGCAACGCGTACGCGTGACAAGCAGTGGTGCACGAAATTGTGATCACTACAACTTCGCACAACTAACCAGCAAGTGCACTGGGTCGTCCAAGTAATAAACCTTACGCGAGTAAGGGTCGATCCCACGGAGATTGTTGGTATGAAGCAAGCTATGGTCACCTTGTAAATCTTAGTCAGGCAGACTCAAATGGGTATAGATGATGAATGAATAAAACATAAAGATAAAGATAGAGATACTTATGTATATCATTGGTGAGAGCTTCAGATAAGTGTATGAAGATGCTTTCCCTTCCGTCTCTCTGCTTTCCCACTGTCTTCATCCAATCCTTCTTACTCCTTTCCATGGCAAGCTGTATGTAGGGTTTCACCGTTGTAAGTGGCTACCTCCCATCCTCTCATTGGAAATGTTCAACGCACCCTGTCACGGCACGGCTATCCATCTGTCGGTTCTCAATCAGGCCGGAATAGAATCCAGTGATTCTTTTGCGTCTGTCACTAACGCCTCGTCCTCAGGAGTTTGAAGCACGTCACAGTCATTCAATCATTGAATCCTACTCAGAATACCACAGACAAGGTTTAGACCTTCCGGATTCTCTTGAATACCACCATCATTTCTAGCTTATACCACGAAGATTCTGGTTAAAGAACCCAAGAGATAAACATTAGAGCCTTGTTTGCTTGTAGAACAAGAGTGGTTGTCAGTCACTTTGTTCATCAGTGGGAATGATGATGAGTGTCACATAATCATCACATTCATCAAGTTCTTGAGTGCGAATGAATATCTTAGAATAAGAACAAGCGGAATTGAATAGAAGAACAATAGTAATTGCATTAATACTCGAGGTACAGCAGAGCCCCACACCTTAATCTATGGTGTGTAGAAACTCCACCGTTGAAAATACATAAGAACAAGGTCTAGGCATGGCCGTGAGGCCAGCCTCCCAAAATGATCAAAAGATCTAAAGAACAAAGGATTTCAAAGATCAGAAGCTCTCCCCAAATACAATAGTAAAAGGTCCTATATATAGAGAACTAGTAGCCTAGGGTGTACAGAGGTGAGTAAATGACATAAAAATCCACTTCCGGGCCCACTTGGTGTGTGCTTGGGCTGAGCATTGAAGCATTTTCTTGTAGAGACTCTTCTTGGAGTTAAACGCCAGCTTTTATGCCAGTTTGGGCGTTTAACTCCCATTTAGGTGCCAGTTCCGGCGTTTAACGCTGGGAATTCTGAAGGTGACTTTGAACGCCGGTTTGGGCCATCAAATCTTGAGCAAAGTATAGACTATCATATATTACTGGAAAGCCCAGGATGTCTACTTTCCAACGCCGTTGAGAGCGCGCCAATTGGGCTTCTGTAGCTCCAGAAAATCCACTTCGAGTGCAGGGAGGTCAGAATCCAACAGCATCTGCAGTCCTTTTCAGTCTCTGAATCAGATTTTTGCTCAGGTCCCTCAATTTCAGCCAGAAAATACCTGAAATCACAGAAAAACACACAAATTCATAGTAAAGTCCAGAAAAGTGAATTTTAACTAAAAACTAATAAAAATATACTAAAAACTCAACTCAAACTACTAAAAACATACTAAAAACAATGCCAAAAAGTATGATGATTGGCTTTGAAATTCAGAATGATTGGCTTCTTTAGGAACTCAGAATCCAGATAGTGTTATTGATTCTCCTAGTTAAGTATGATGATTCTTGAACACAGCTACTTATTGAGTCTTGGCCGTGGCCCAAAGCACTCTGTCTTCCAGTATTACGACCGGATACATACATGCCACAGACACATAATTGGGTGAACCTTTTCAGATTGTGACTCAGCTTTGCTAGAGTCCCCAATTAGAGGTGTCCAGGGTTCTTAAGCACACTCTTTTTGCCTTGGATCACAACTTTATTTCTTTCTTTTTCTTTCTTTTTCTCCTTTTTTTCCTTTTTTTTCGTTTTTCTCCTTCTCTCTTTTTTTTTGTATTCACTGCTTTTTCTTGCTTCAAGAATCATTTTTATGATTTTTCAGATCCTCAGTAACATGTCTCCTTTTTCATCATTCTTTCAAGAGCCAACAATTTTAACATTCATGAACAACAAATTCAAAAGACAAATGCACTGTTCAAGCATACATTCAGAAAACAAAAAGTATTGTCACCACATCAAACTAATTAAGCTAGTTTTAAAGATGAATTCGAAATCCTGTACTTCTTGTTCTTTTGTGATTAAAAACAGTTTTCATTTAAGAAAGGTGATGGATTCATAGGACATTCATAACTTTAAGGCATAGACACTAAGACACTAATGATCATAAGACACAAACATAGACAAACATAAGCATGAAAATTTCGAAAAACAAGAAAATAAAGAACAAGGAGATTAAAGAACGGGTCCACCTCAGTGATGGCAGCTTGTTCTTCCTCTTGAAGGTCTTATGGAGTGCTTGAGCTCCTCAAAGTCTCTTCCTTGTCTTTGTTGCTCCTCTCTCATGATTCTTTGATCTTCTCTAATTTCATGGAGGAGAATGGAGTGTTCTTGGTGCTCCACCCTTAGTTGTCCCATGTTGGAACTCAATTCTCCTAGGGAGGTGTTCAGTTGCTCCCAATAATCTTGTGGAGGAAAGTGCATCCCTTGAGGCATCTCAGGGATCTCATGATGAGAGGGGTCTCTTGTTTGCTCCATCCTTTTCTTAGTAATGGGCTTGTCCTCATCAATGGGGATGTCTCCTTCTATGTCAACTCCAACTGAATAATAGAGGTGACAAATGAGGTGAGGAAAGGCTAACCTTGCCAAGGTAGAGGACTTGTCCGCCACCTTATAAAGTTCTTGGGCTATAACCTCATGAACTTCCACTTCTTCTCCTATCATGATGCTATGGATCATGATGGCCCGGTCTAGAGTAACTTCGGACCGGTTGCTAGTGGGAATGATTGAGCGTTGGATAAACTCCAACCATCCTCTAGCCACGGGTTTGAGGTCATGCCTTCTTAATTGAACCGGCTTCCCTCTTGAATCTCTCTTCCATTGGGCGCCCTCTTCACAAATGTCAGTGAGGACTTGGTCCAACCTTTGATCAAAGTTGACCCTTCTAGTGTAAGGATGTTCATCTCCTTGCATCATAGGCAAGTTGAATGCCAACCTTACATTTTCCGGACTAAAATCCAAGTATTTCCCCCGAACCATAGTAAGCCAATTCTTTGGATCCGGGTTCACACTTTGATCATGGTTCTTGGTGATCCATGCATTGGCATAGAACTCTTGAACCATTAAGATTCCGACTTGTTGAATGGGGTTGGTAAGAACTTCCCAACCTCTTCTTCGGATCTCATGTCGGATCTCCGGATATTCACTCTTTTTGAGTGAAAAAGGGACCTTGGGGATCACCTTCTTCAAGGCCACAACTTCATAGAAGTGGTCTTGATGCACCCTTGAGATGAATCTCTCCATCTCCCATGACTCGGAGGTGGAAGCTTTTGCCTTCCCTTTCCTCTTTCTATAGGTTTCTCCGGCCTTGGATGCCATAAATGGTTATGGAAAAACAAAAAGCAATGCTTTTACCACACCAAACTTAAAAGGTTTGCTCGTCCTCGAGCAAAAGAAGAAAGAAGAGAGTAGAAGAAGAAGAAATGAGAAAGAAGGGAATGGCTTTGTGTTCGGCCAAAGAGGGGGAGAAGTGGTGTTTAGGTTGTGTGAAAATGAAGGAGTGAAGAAGGGTTTATATAGGAGAGGGGGGCTCATGGTTCGGTCATGTATGGGTGGGTTTGGGAGGGAAAGTGGTTTGAATTTGAAGGGTGAGGAAGGTGGGGTTTTATGAAGGATAGATGTGAGTGGTGAAGAGAAAGATGGGATTTGATAGGTGAAGGGTTTTTGGGGAAGAGGTGTTGAGGTGATTGGTGAATGGGTGATGAAGAGAGAGAGTGGTAGGGTTGGTGGGGATCCTGTGGGGTCCACAGATCCTGAGGTGTCAAGGAAAAGTCATCCCTGCACCAAGTGGCAAGAAAATTTGCGTTTTGTGCCAAATCTGGCGTTAAACGCCGGGCTGGTGCCCATTTCTGGCGTTTAACGCCAGGTTCTTGCCCTTTCCTGGCGTTTAACGCCAGTCTGGTGCCCCTTTCTGGCGTTAAACGCCCAGAATGGTGCCAGACTGGGCGTTAAACGCCCACCTGCTAGCCTTACTGGCGTTTAAACGCCAGTAGGTTCTTCCTCCAGGGTGTGCTATTTTTCTTCCTGTTTTTCATTCTGTTTTTGCTTTTTCAATTGATTTTGTGACTTCTTATGATCATCAACCTACAAAAAACATAAAATAATAAAAGAAAATAGATAAAATATAACATTGGGTTGCCTCCCAACAAGCGCTTCTTTAATGTCAATAGCTTGACAGAGGGCTCTCATGGAGCCTCACAGATACTCAGAGCAATGTTGGAACCTCCCAACACCAAACTTAGAGTTTGAATGGGGGGGTTCAACACCAAACTTAGAGTTTGGTTGTGGCCTCCCAACACCAAACTTAGAGTTTGACTGTGGGGGCTCTGTTTGACTCTGTTTTGAGAGAAGCTCCTCATGCTTCCTCTCCATGGTGACAGAGGGATATCCTTGATCCTTAAACACAAAGGATTCTTCATTCACTTGAATGATCAGTTCACCTCTATCAACATCAATCACAGCCTTTGCTGTGGCTAGGAAGGGTCTGCCAAGGATGATGGATTCATCCATGCACTTCCCAGTCTCTAGGACTATGAAATCAGCAGGGATGTAATGGTCTTTAATCTTTACCAAAACATCCTCTACAAGTCCATCAGCTTGTTTTCTTGAGTTGTCTGCCATCTCTAGTGAGATTCTTGTAGCTTGTACCTCAAAGATCCCTAGCTTCTCCACTACAGAGAGAGGCATGAGGTTTACACTTGACCCTAAGTCACACAGAGCCTTCTTGAAGGTCATGGTGCCTATGGTTCAAGGTATGGAAAACTTCCCAGGATCTTGTCTCTTTTGAGGTAATTTCTGCCTAGACAAGTCATCCAGTTCTTTGGTGAGCAAAGGAGGTTTGTTCTCCCAAGTCTCATTTCCAAATAACTTGTCATTTAGCTTCATGATTGCTCCAAGGTATTTAGCAACTTGCTCTTCAGTGACATACTCATCCTCTTCAGAGGAAGAATACTCATCAGAGCTCATGAATGGCAGAAGTAAATCCAATGGAATCTCTATGGTCTCATTTTGAGCCTCAGATTCCCATGGTTCCTCATTGGGGAACTCATTGGAGGTCAGTGCACGCCCATTGAGGTCTCCCTCAGTGGCGTTCACTTCCTCTCCCTCCTCTCCAAATTCGGCCATGTTGACAGCCTTGCACTCTCCTTTTGGATTTTCTTCTGTATTGCTTGGGAGAGTACTAGGAGGGAGTTCAGTAACTTTCTTGCTCAGCTGACCCACTTGTGCCTCCAAATTCCTAATGGAGGATCTTGTTTCAGCCATGAAACTTTGAGTGGTTTTGATTAGATCAGAGACCATGGTTGCTAAGTCAGAGGGGTTCTGCTTAGAATTCTCTGTCTGTTGCTGAGAAGATGATGGAAAAGGCTTGCCATTGCTAAACCTGTTTCTTCCACCATTATTGTTGTTGAAACCTTGTTGAGGTCTCTCTTGATTCTTCCATGAGAAGTTTGGGTGATTTCTCCATGAAGAATTATAGGTGTTTCCATAGGGTTCTCCTAGGTAATTCACCTCTTCCATTGAAGGGTTCTCAGGATCATAAGCTTCTTCTTCAGATGAAGCATCCTTAGTACTGTTTGGTGCATTTTGCATTCCAGACAGACTTTGAGAAATCAAATTGACTTGCTGAGTCAATATTTTGTTCTGAGCCAATATGGCATTCAGAGTATCAATCTCAAGAACTCTTTTCTTCTGACTTGTCCCATTGTTCACAGGATTCCTTTCAGAAGTGTACATGAATTGGTTATTTGCAACCATTTCAATTAGCTCTTGAGCTTCTGTAGGCGTCTTCTTCAGATGAAGAGATCTTCCAGCAGAGCTATCCAAAGACATCTTGGACAGTTCAGAGAGACCATCATAGAAAATACCTATGATGCTCCATTCAGAAAGCATGTCAGATGGACATTTTCTGATCAATTGTTTGTATCTTTCCCAAGCTTCATAGAGGGATTCTCCATCCTTCTGTCTGAAGGTTTGGACTTCCACTCTAAGCTTACTCAATTTTTGAGGTGGAAAGAACTTTGCCAAGAAGGCATTGACTAGCTTTTCCCATGAGTCCAGGCTTTCTTTAGGTTGTGAGTCCAACCATGTCCTAGCTCTGTCTCTTACAGCAAAAGGGAATAGCATAAGTCTGTAGACCTCAGGGTCAACCCCATTAGTCTTGACAAAGTCACAGATTTGCAAGAATTCAGCTAAGAACTGATGAGGATCTTCCAATGGAAGTCCATGGAACTTGCAATTCTGTTGCATTAGAGAAACTAATTGAGGCTTGAGCTCAAAGTTGTTTGCTCCAATGGCAGGGATAGAGATGCTTCTCCCATAGAAGTCGGGAGTAGGTGCAGTAAAGTCACCCATCACCTTCCTTGCATTGTTGTTGTTGTTGTTGTTATTTTCGGCTGCCATGGTTTCTTATTTTTTGAAGATTTCTGTCAGGTCCTCTACAGAGAGTTGTGCCTTAGCTTCTCTTAGCTTTCGCTTCAAGGTCCTTTCAGGTTCAGGGTCAGCTTCAACAAGAATGCTTTTGTCCTTGCTCCTGCTCATAAGAAAGAGAAGAGAACAAGAAAATATGGAATCCTCTATGTCACAGTATAGAGATTCCTTGAGGTGTCAGAGGAACAGAAAAATAGAAAGAAGAGGTAGAAGAATTCGAACTTAATTAGATAGAGTTCGAATTGTGCATTGAGAAGGAGTGGTACTCCATAAATAGAAGGATGTGGGAAGAGAGGAAGAAATTTTCGAAAATCAAGTGAAATATTTTGAAAACATTTTTGAAAAACTTTAATTGATTTTCGAAAATCAAGAGTGGGAAAGAAATCAAGTAATTTTTGAAAAAGATTTTGAAATTAGAAATCAAAAAGATATGATTAAAAACTGTTTTGAAAAAGAGGTGATTAAAAAGATATGATTGAAAAGTTATGGTTTTAAAAAGATATGATTGAAAAGATATGATTTTGAAAATAATTTAAAAAGATTTGATTTTAAAAATTAATGACTTGCCTAACAAGAAAAGATATGATTCAAACATTAAACCTTTCTCAAAAAGGTAACATACTTAAAATGTTGAATCAAATCATTAATTGATAGCAAGTATCTTTGAAAAAGGAAAGAAATTGATTTTGAAAACATTTGATTGAAAAGATATGATTTGATTTTGAAAAACTTTGAAAACTTGAAAAAAATTGATTTTGAAAACAAAATCCTCCCCCTTGTGCCATCCTGGCGTTAAACGCCCAGAATGGTGCACATTCTGGCGTTTAACGCCCAATGCACTACCTTTTTCGGCGTTAAACGCCCAACCAGGTACCCTGGCTGGCGTTTAAACGCCAGTCTGTCCTTCTTCACTGGGCGTTTTGAACGTCCAGCTTTTTTCTGTATAATTCCTCTGCAGTATGTTCTGAATCTTCAATTCTCTGTATTATTGACTTGAAAAGACACAAATAAAAAATATTTTTGGATTTTTAATAATGAGGAATAATCAGAATGCAACTAAAATCAAATAACAATGCATGCAAGACACCAAACTTAGCAGTTTGTATACTATTGACACTAACAAAATGAGAATGCACATGAGAAATAACAAAACACTCAAGTCAATAGAATTCAAAGATCAAAACAAGGAAATCATCAAGAACAACTTGAAGATTGATGAAGACACATGCATAAATTCGAAAAATGCAAGAAGAACAGAAACATGCAATTGACACCAAACTTAAAACGAGACACTAGACTTAAACAAGAAATATTTTTGGTTTTTATGATTTTGTAATTTTTTTTTTTGATTTTTCGAAAATTAAGTGGAAGAAGAAAATAAAGGTATCAAAATTCTTAATGAGAATTCCAGGAATCATGCAATGTTAGTCTAAAGCTTTAGTCTAAAGGAATTAGACATAGCTAGCCAAGCTTCAGCAGGACATTGTATTCAAGAGCTCAATTGATAAGAATCAATCAGCTTTGGTGATGATAAGAACATCACCTTGAAACACTAGAATTCATTCTTAAGAACTCTGAAGAAAAATACCTAATCTAAGCAACAAGATGAACCGTCAGTTGTCCATACACGAAACAATCCCCGGCAACGGCGCCAAAAACTTGGTGCACGAAATTGTGATCACTACAACTTCGCACAACTAACCAGCAAGTGCACTGGGTCGTCCAAGTAATAAACCTTACGCGAGTAAGGGTCGATCCCACGGAGATTGTTGGTATGAAGCAAGCTATGGTCACCTTGTAAATCTTAGTCAGGCAGACTCAAATGGGTATAGATGATGAATGAATAAAACATAAAGATAAAGATAGAGATACTTATGTATATCATTGGTGAGAGCTTCAGATAAGTGTATGAAGATGCTTTCCCTTCCGTCTCTCTGCTTTCCCACTGTCTTCATCCAATCCTTCTTACTCCTTTCCATGGCAAGCTGTATGTAGGGTTTCACCGTTGTAAGTGGCTACCTCCCATCCTCTCATTGGAAATGTTCAACGCACCCTGTCACGGCACGGCTATCCATTTGCCGGTTCTCAATCAGGCCGGAATAGAATCCAGTGATTCTTTTGCGTCTGTCACTAACGCCCTGCCCTCAGGAATTTGAAGCACGTCACAGTCATTCAATCATTGAATCCTACTCAGAATACCACAGACAAGGTTTAGACCTTCCAGATTATCTTGAATTCCGCCATCAGTTCTAGCTTATACCACGAAGATTCCGGTTAAAGAACCCAAGAGATAAACATTAGAGCCTTGTTTGCTTGTAGAACAAGAGTGGTTGTCAGTCACTTTGTTCATCAGTGAGAATGATGATGAGTGTCACATAATCATCACATTCATCAAGTTCTTGAGTGCGAATGAATATCTTAGAATAAGAACAAGCGGAATTGAATAGAAGAACAATAGTAATTGCATTAATACTCGAGGTACAGTAGAGCCCCACACCTTAATCTATGGTGTGTAGAAACTCCACCGTTGAAAATACATAAGAACAAGGTCTAGGCATGGCCGTGAGGCCAGCCTCCCAAAGTGATCAAAAGATCTAAAGAACAAAGGATTCCAAAGATCAGAAGCTCTCCCCAAATACAATAGTAAAAGGTCCTATATATAGAGAACTAGTAGCCTAGGGTGTACAGAGGTGAGTAAATGACATAAAAATCCACTTCCGGGCCCACTTGGTGTGTGCTTGGGCTGAGCATTGAAGCATTTTCGTGTAGAGACTCTTCTTGGAGTTAAACGCCAGCTTTTATGCCAGTTTGGGCGTTTAACTCCCATTTAGGTGCCAGTTCCGGCGTTTAACGCTGGGAATTCTGAAGGTGACTTTGAACGCCGGTTTGGGCCATCAAATCTTGAGCAAAGTATGGACTATCATATATTACTGGAAAGCTCAGGATGTCTACTTTCCAACGCCGTTGAGAGCGCGCCAATTGGGCTTTTATAGCTCCAGAAAATCCACTTCGAGTGCAGGGAGGTCATAATCCAACAGCATCTGCAGTCCTTTTCAGTCTCTGAATCAGATTTTTGCTCAGGTCCCTCAATTTCAGCCAGAAAATACCTGAAATCACAGAAAAACACACAAACTCATAGTAAAGTCCAGAAAAGTGAATTTTAACTAAAAACTAATAAAAATATACTAAAAACTCAACTCAAACTACTAAAAACATACTAAAAACAATGCCAAAAAGCGTATAAATTATCCGCTTATCAAGCAGCATGTAACATCCTTAATGAAACATGATGGGGGCAATTTTTGGGGTTGCGGAAGCTTAATCTAACTCATTTCTGAAGCTATTTGATGCAGAATTCAAGAAGGAACAATGGAAGAGAAATTAGGAGTAGAATAGAAACATGTTTTAGGTTATATTCTAGAGAGAGAAGCTCTCTCTTCTCTCTAGAACCAGGGTAGAATTAGGTTAGATTCCTCTTAGGGATAGACTTTAATTGTTGCTTTGATTTATTTTCCTTGCAATTTATTATTCTTACATTTTGTTCTCTTAGTTTTATTTACTATTTCCTTTATTTTGTCACTTTTATGTTCATGTACTCTTGTTGGATTTTGATTTCCTTTAATGCAATTTGATGTTTCTTTGTCTATTGTTTTTTAATTGAGTTGCTATTATTGTTATCTTGCAATTGGTAGCTTTTTAGATTTTATATTTCTTGTTAATTTACCATGTTTTTCTTTTTTTGCCTTCCAAATGTTTGATAAAATTCTTGGTTGGATTTTAGAATAGGTTTTGGTACTCTTAGCTTGTGATTGAGGACTTAGGTCCCTTGAGATTATTGATTTCTAGTTCTATTTGTGATTTAGGGTTGTTAATTGGTTCTAGGACCAATTATGTCCACTTGACTTAACCCTCCGATGTTAGAGGAAAACTAAGTGGAATTAATCTTTTGTAATCACCATGTTGTGGTCAATGATCCAAGATAAGATACATTGACTCTTGATCCTTGCCTTGAGTAGCTTTTAGCATTTACATTCCTTAGTTGTTGGTTTTATTTTCTTGTTCATCATCTCAAAACCCCAAAAAGAAACCTCAAAATCAATAATATGCAGAGTTTCCTGCAATTTCTTGAGAGACGACTTGAGGTTTAAATACACTCGGTTTTTATTGGTTTGCTTAAGCGACAAACAAATTAAATCTTTGATTGAGGTTGTTTGTTCAGTTTGGAATTATACCTGCAACGAAATTATTTTAGTGAAAATTCTAGACCGACATTAATCCTATGTCAAGTTTTTGGAGCCGTTGTCAGAGAATTGCATATGTGCGCTTGTTATTGGTTATTGTATATATGTTAATATTGTGAATAGCTTGATTTTTGGTTTGTTTGTTAGTTTTTGCGAGCTCTAGGACTTTGTTTGCTTATTTCTTATTAGTTTTTGTCTTTGTTTTTTCTTCTACTATGAATTCTCACCCTTTTGGCTATGAGTGTGGTTCTAACTATGTTGTAGGAATGGGAATTACAATGAGGGCATGCATCAAGGATGGGACAATCAAAGGTGAGAAGAGCTTCAAGCTTATGGACAACCTTCATGGAAACAACTCCCTCCAATGTACTATGAACAAGAGCCATTCCATGATGCATACCAATCTAATGGCTATGGTGGACCTCTTTGTGGTTATCAACCACCACCATATGCCTATGAACCCGCTTGATCATAAATATTATCGTTGGTCTAAAATTTCATAAAAAATAGATACGTTGCTAGTATAGTTCTAAACCAACAATGGATCCCCAAATTAAATTTTAATATGGTTGTCATAAAGTCAACCCCAATATAAAGTAACCGAGAGTATTGGTCTCGGCTCATTCTCAATAGAATGGGCAAACATGTGCATCAATATTGGTTAGAATTCCAGGGTTGGGAGTCATAACAAGAATTTAAACTACTAAACTTAACATGCAAGGAATCTTAAAGTGTAAGAAACTAAATCAATCAACTAAAGCAAGGTATGAGCAATTTCAATCTAGCAAGAGAACATATAATCTAATTCTACTCTAGAACTAAGTAAACAACTAAACTAACTATAATAAGAATCATGCAATTGAGATTTTTGGGTTTCAAATATGAATAATAATAGGAACTCTTGGCTAGGCATATGAATTGGGGTCACCATCCTTATCTAATAACTATATCTTGACAATTATGAGGAACTAAGCTCATTAAGTCTACTTCTATGCCCGGAGTATGTATAATGTCTACTCCAACGCTTGAAGTACGTCAAATGGCTTGGTCAATCTCAACTCATAAGTCCCAATCCAACTACTAATTGGCTTAGTAGTAGATTGGTGTGAATGGGTATCAATTCGACGACTAAGGGTTCTCAAATCACCAAATCAATTAGACCCAATGACTTAAGATCACCCAATTTCCTTAGCCTAAGCCAAGAGTAAAGGAAACTACTCCATAATCAAAGGAAACATTTCATCAAACACAGTATGCATTAACAAAAGACATATTCAAATTACAAATTAATTGGAAACTACAAATACCCACTAACAATTATCAATAGAAAACAACACAAACAACACTATTAATCATAGAAAACATCAATGCACTAATAGAAATTCAAGATCCACAAAGTTCATAAAATGAGAAGAAAAGGGAAACAATAAGAGAGTTCAAATTCAACACAAGATCTAAACAAAATTATACCTAGAGAACTCAAATTAAGTAAGTGAAACTAAAATTAAAAAGATCTAATTCAGAATTTCAACAGAGGGAAATCAAAATAAATTAGATCTAGAGAGAAGTAAGAGTTTCTCTCTCTAGAAAACAAGAACCAAAAACTAGCTAGAATTGTGTGTAAGTTGTGAATGATTGATCCCCATTTCCTCCATAAGTTCCTGGATCTTTTCCATGCAGAATCAAGTTAGATTTGGGCCTGGAGCCTCCTAGAAATTGCCAGTCACGATTTCATTAATGATGTCACGTGCTAGGCATCATGCGTCCACGTCAGCCGTGCGCGTCATTCGAGTTCTGCGAGCCACGCGTACGCGTCAGGCACGCGTACGCGTCGGTAGGATTTTGCCAAACCACGCGAGTGCGTCTTGTGCTCGAGTCCTAGCTGCGTGCATCCATGCGTTCGTGTCGGCCACGCGTGTGTGTCGCCACCAATTCTCTAAAGCTCCATTCTTGATGTTTCTTCCACTTGTGCATGCTTCCTTTCCATTTTCTAGGCCATCCTTGCCCTATAGATCCTGAATCCATTTAACAAACACATCACAGCATCGAATGGTAATAGAAGAGGATTAAAATATAGCATTTTAAGGTCAAAGAAGCATGTTTTAAACCATGAAGCAAAATTAGGAAGGAAACACAAAACCATGCAATTTATATGAATATGTGCAGAAAATATTGACAAAACCAAGATAAATCACAAAATTGGGGTTTATCAAACCTCCCCACACTTAAACCAAGCATGTCCTCCTGCTAAAAATTAAAAGACCAAAGAACATAGGAGAATGAGGTTTATAAAATGCAATTTACCTACATGGATGCAACTAATGCAAATGCTTCTATCTACTTGGTCAAACGTGAATCAACTCCCAAGAACATATATGAATACATAGGGCTAAGGTGATATGATAATTCGTGAACTCTACCAATTCAAACATCAAAATGACGTGTAAACAACTTGCAAGAAGAAAGCTTGTGAAAGCTGGGAACAAGGAGTTGAGCATCGAACCCACACAGAAAGTGTATCTGCTCTATTCGCTCAAGTGTATAGGGTTGATCACTCAATTCTCTTCTAATCATGCTATCCAAGATTTATTTTTCATCTAACAATCAACAATTATTTGGTGCATGTGTACATTCATCATGAGGGCTTATCTTTAGGTTACAATGGGTCTACGGTAAGGGTAAGGATGCATATATAGCCAGGTGAGCTTGGAATTTGAATCCTTGATTAACCTAAGCTCTCACTTAACACACGAACAACAACCTATACAATTCTAATACACAACCTAACTACCCATTCATTCACTTTATACACACTCATGCATTCTCTTTTAATTCGCAACCCATATGCATTGGTTATTATTGGCTTCGCCTTAGGGCATTTTGTCCCGTTTTTATTGCTTTTTTTTTCTATATATTTTCTTTCTTTTATTTTTCTATTTCTTTTTCTACATTTTTTTCACATTTTCTTCATTTTTCTTTGCTTTTCTTTTAATGAATTATATACAATGGTGCCAATGCATATGATTCAAACATTCAATACATGAGTGTGCACCCAATTCCCAATATTTTCAATAAAAACTACAAAAACACACTTTTACCTCTACCAATGTTCCAAAGTTTCCCTCCCACTTAAATGACAAACACCCTTACTTGCCTAAGCTAATCAAAGATCCATATCCGAGGACATTTATTGTTTTTCACTTAGGGGTATCGATGTGCTAAATTAAAGAACAAAGGGGGTTTAACGTAGGCTCAAAATTGGCTAGCAATGGTAGATAAAAAGGTTAAGACTATTTGGGCAAGTGAGTGGTTGAAATAATGGCCTTAATCATATAAATGCATTCAGACACAAAATAATGGACATATAGAATCAAACAAATCAAGGATTGTAATCATAGAAAGAGAACAATACACATAAGAATGGAAATAAGTGGTTATAAGATGTAACCATACAATTGGGCTCGAAACTCACATGCTTGTGTGTTCTTAGCTCAAAAACCTTTTCCAAAATTAAGTTCTTCAAGTAAGTTTAACAAAAAAAATTTCTCAGATTGGTAGGGTGCCCTAAAAACAGTTTCTTGGAAAAAAAATCATCATCCTAACCAAGTAGTCTTAATAAGAAACAACTACAATGCAAAAAGTGTTCAAATACAAAACTAGCCATGCAATGCAAATTATCCTAATTAACAAAAGAAAATTAAAATTTGGGTGTTGAAAAGAAAGGGTTGTTACCTACGGAAGTCGGTAAACGACCTCCCCACACATAGAAATTTGCACGATCCTTCGTGCTAAAGGCATTTTTTTAGACAAGGACTCTGTTTTTTCCTCTTTTCGGATGGTAAATATTTCTCAGAACATGGAGTGTGAATCAAACCCACATTTGAATTTAAATTGAGATACTGATGCAAGTTCTTCCCTTCTGAATCAGGTAGATTCATATCTGAAAGAGGTTTACAATAAGTTCTTTCAAAATTGACTATTTGTCCCTCTGTTAGAGGTGTTCCCGAAATGTCTGCGATTGAGTAAATAGCTCTACGAACGAATGGATCGAATCGAATTGGAAAATGGAAAGATTTGTACAAGTTATACCCTTCGTCACCACTTTGCGGAAAATGGTTAGATATCAATATGTTAGATACCTGTGACTCGATTGGTGGAATAGTATCTCTCTCCAAGAAAGCATGTTTTTTTTACCGCCGCACAAAGAAAATATTTTGTTCTGAATGAACAAGATATTGAGGTAATATACAAGGTGGGATTGGGGTCGGCACTTTCACTGTCCATCTCTTGAGTGCTCGCTTCACTTTGGTTTGAAGTGGGTGTTGAAGTGTCCGGCTCCTCCATAGGTGGGTTAGCACAACCCAAGAGCTTCTTCAAGTAAGTATAGCGGCATTTGTTTTGCCGCCATATCGGTCTACCTTTTGAGTGAGCTCAACAAGCAGTTGGTGGGATGATTTCTGTGGTGCCGATGAGGTGGTTGAAATGTCGGAGGGAATGACCATGTGAAGGCTTGCGGTTCTCGCAGAAGGCTTAGGATATTTTGCACTCGGAACGATGTCGCCCATTGCTGGAATTATTGCCTTCATGTCCTTAGCCTCGTGGAGAACACCGGCGGCAGCAACCAAATCCGTTACCAAGGCAGAAAATGGGAGGTTGTTCTTAGTGTGGATGCGGCCCATTGCTTGTCGGATGATGAGGCAAGGGATGTTGATAGGCCTCTCAGTGAGTATGCACCAAACAAGAAGGGCTAAGTCTACTGTAATGGATGACTCATGAGTGCTCGGAAGTACATAGTGGGACAAGATTTGGGCCCATGATCGAGCCTCCATAGTAAGCGCATGTGCCTCAATGCACTTAGGCCGGGACTTGGCTTTCCCTTGGGTTCATTCACTACCCTTATCCTCACCTTTGAGTTTGGATTCTCCTTTCTTTATCCCCTTTCTTCTTCTACTAATAATAAGGAACCTCTTTACTGTGACATAGAGGATCCATCTTCTTTTTCTGTTCTCTTCTCTTTCATATGAGCAGGAACAAGGAAAAAGGCATTCTTGTTGAAGCTGATCTAGAACCTGAAAGGACTCTGAAGAGGAAACTAAGAGAAGCTAAATTACAACAATCCAAAGACAACCTTGCTGAAATTTTCGAACAAGAAAAGGAGATGGCAGCCAAACCCAACAACAATAATGCAAGAAGGATGCTTGGTGATTATACTACACCTACTTCCAAGTTTGATGGAAGAAGCATCTCAATTCCTACCATAGGAGCAAACAATTTTGAGCTGAAACCTCAATTAGTTGCTCTAATGCAACAAAACTGCAAGTTTCATGGACTTCCATAAGAAGATCCTTACCAGTTCTTAACTGAGTTCTTGCAGATCTGTGAGACTGTTAAAACTAATGGTGTAGATCCTGAAGTCAACAGGCTCATGCTTTTCTCCTTTATTGTAAGAGACAGAGCTAGAACATGGTTGGACTCTCAACCTAAAGATAGCCTAGACTCCTGGGATAAGCTGGTCACGACCTTCTTGGCTAAGTTCTTTCCTCCTCAAAAGCTAAGCAAGCTTAGAGTGGATGTTCAGACCTTCAAACAAAAAGGTGGTGAATCCCTCTATGAAGCTTGGGAAAGATACAAACAGATGACCAAAAGATGTCCTTCTGACATATTTTCAGAATAGACCATGATAGATATATTCTATTATAGTCTATCTGAGTTCTCTAAGATGTCATTGGACCATTCTACAGGTGGATCCATTCACCTAAAGAAAATGCCTGCAGAAGCTCAAGAACTTATAGACATGGTTGCGAATAACCAGTTCATGTACACTTCTGAGAGGAATTCCGTGAATAATGGGACGCCTCAAAGGAAGGGAGTTCTTGAAATTGATGCTCTGAATGCCATTTTGGCTCAGAACAAAATGTTGACTTAGCAAGTCAACATGATTTCTCAAAGTCTGAATGGATGGAAAAATGCATCCAACAGTACTAAAGAGGCATCTTCTAAAGAAGAAGCTTATGATCCTGAGAACCATGCAATAGCAGAAGTAAATTATATGGGTGAACCTTATGGAAACACCTATAATTCATCATGGAGAAATCATCCAAATTTCTCATGGAAGGATCAACAACAGCCTCATCAAGGCTTTAATAATGGTGGAAGAAATAGGCTCAGCAATATCAAGCCTTATCCATCATCTTCTCAGCAACAGACAGAGAATTATGAACAGAGTACCTCTAACTTAGCAAATTTAGTCTCTGATCTGTCTAAGGCCACTTTAAGTTTCATGAGTGAAACAAGGTCCTCCATCAGAAATCTAGAGGCACAAGTGGGCCAGCTGAGGAAGAAAATCACTGAAACTCCTCCTAGTACTCTCCTAAGCAATACTGAAGAAAATCCAAAAAGAGAGTGCAAGGCCATTGATATAATCAATATGGCCGAACCTAGAGAGGAAGGAGAGGATGTGAATCCCAATGAGGAAGATCTCATGGGACGTCTCTCAAGCAAGAAGGAGTTCCCTATTGAGGACCTAAAGGAATCTGAGACTCATATAGAGACCATAGAGATCCCATTAAACCTCCTTCTGCCATTCATGAGCTCTGAAGACTATTCTTCCTCTAAAGAGGATGAAGATGTAACTGGAGAGCAAGTTGCTCAATATCTAGGAGCCATCATGAAGTTGAATGCCAAGTTTTTTGGTAATGAGACTTGGGAAGGTGAACCTCCCTTGCTCATTAGTGAACTAAATACATGGGTTCAGCAAACTTTACCTCAAAAGAGACAAGATCCTGGCAAATTCTTAAATACCCTGTACCATAGGTACCATGACCTTTGACAAGGCTCTGTGTGACCTAGGGTCAGGCATAAATCTTATGCCACTCTCTGTAATGGAGAAACTGGGGATCATTGAGGTACAGCCTGCCATATTCTCATTACAAATGGCAGACAAGTCAGTAAAACAAGCTTATGGATTGGTAGAGGACGTGTTGGTAAAGGTTGAAGGCCTTTACATCCCTGCTGATTTCATAATCTTAGACACTAGGAAGGAGGAGGATGAATGCATCATCCTTGGAAGACCTTTCTTAGCCACAGCAGGAGCTGTGATAGATGTTAACAGAGGAGAATTAGTCCTTCAATTGAATGGGGACTACCTTGTGTTTAAGGCTCAAGGATCTTCTTCTTTAACAATAGAGAGGAAGCATGAAAAGCTTCTCTCAGTACAGAGTAAAACAAAGCCCCCACAATCAAACTCTAAGTTTGGTGTTGAGAGGCCACAGCCAAACTCTAAGTTTGGTGTTCAATCCCCACATCCAAACTCTAAGTTTGGTGTTGGGAGTCTACAACATTGACCTGATCACCTTTGAGGCTCCATGAGAGCCTATTGTCAAGCTATTGACATTAAAGAAGCGCTTATTGGAAGGCAACCCAATTTTTATTTATCTAATTTTATTTTATTTTCACTGTTCTTTTATGTTTTATTAGGTTCATGATCATGTGGAGTCACAAAAAAAATATTAAAATTAAAAACAGAAAAAAAAATAGCAGAAGAAAAATCACACCCTGGAGGAAGGGCTTACTAGCATTTAAACGCCAGTAAGGAGCATCTGGCTGGCGTTCAACACCAGAACAGAGCATGGATCTGGCGTTGAACGCTAGAAACAAGCAGCATCCTAGCGTTTAAACGCCAGGAATATACCCTGAGGAGAGCTGGCGCTGAATGCCAGAAACAAGCATGGAACTGGCGTTCAACGCCAGAAACATGCTGCAGTTGATGTGTGGAAAACGATCCAACACAAAACTCACCGGCAAGTGTACCGGGTCGCATCAAGTAATAATAACTCACATGAGTGAGGTCGATCCCACAGGGATTGAAGGATTGAGCAATTTTAGTTTAGTGGTTGGTTTAGTCAAGCGAATCAAGTGTTGGTTGAGTGATTTGTGTTTAACAGGAAGTAAATGACAGTAATTGTAAAAAGGGTAGGGCAAATTGCAGTAAATTAAAGAACAGGAAAGTAAACTTGCAGAATCTTAAAGAACAAGAAAGTAAATGACTGAAACTTAAAGTGCAAGAAATGTAAATAGTAGTAACTTAAATGGCAAGAAATGTAAATTGCTTGAATGTAAGAGGGATTTGAGGACTGGGATTGCAGAATCTAAACAAAGAGAAATTAACTTGCAACAATTAATTAAGTAGAGGATGGATTGGATCAAACAGAGATTCAAACAGAAAATGAAATTAACGTGCAGCAGGATTCACAGAAGAACCAAAAGTAAAATTGGGTCTCAGGTCTCAAGAGACTAGGTAGCAGAGCCTAGATCTCTATTTGCCTTCCTAGATCCAAGCTCTCAAAGCAATTGGTAGATAATTGAAGAAGAAGCAGTAAAAGTAACAGAAGTGAAATTGAATTGTGCAGAAAAAGATTTGAAGAGAATTTGAATGGGAATTGAGACAGAATTTCCTCAATTTCTCACACCCAAAACTCAGAAACAGAAGAGTAGAATTGCCCGAGCAAGAATGAGGAAGGAGATCAGTCAATTCTCCCTTAATCCTCTGAACTCTCGGTCAAGTCTCTCAAGAACAATTGCCAAAAATTCAAAGCTCAAAGAGAGTGCAAAATTAAAAAGCTAAGCCAAAGATAAGTCAAAAGGTAAAAGTCTCTAATTACATCAAACTAGCTCCTATTTATACACTTTCTATTCTTGGATTTTTGGATTTGGATGGGCTTTTGAATTGGTGAAGAAATGAATTAAAATGGGGTTTTAATTTGATTTTTCGGCCCATGAAAAGTTGCTCCCAGGAGGCTGCCCTGCCCTTGTGGAGGGCAGGGCAGGATTTGGTGCATGTTGGTGCGGCTTTGGTGCGGCCTGGTGCATGTTGGTGCGCAAAACGCTGCCCTGCCCGCACCGAGGGCAGGGCAGGAAAAATTGGTGCGCCAGAATGTGCCACGGTACGTGCTTGGTGCTGCCAGGATCGAGCTGTGATGCGCAGAATGCTGTCCTGCCCTCGCGGAGGGCAGGGCAGAAAAATTTGGTGCTGCCAGGATTGAGTTTGGTGCGCGCTGGTGCTGCCAGGATTGTGTGTGGTGCGCCAGATTCACTTTTTGGTGTGCCAGATTTGTGCATCAACCAAATGCTGCCCTGCCCTCGCGGAGGGCAGGGCAGTGTTTCCAAAATGCAATCCCGTGTTCGAACCTGGGCGAACGCACACGCTACACCATTTTCCTTGGTTTCTTGGCACGGCACTCAACCTTAGTTCCTTGCTTCTTCCTTGTTCCGTGTTCGATTCTTGTGGCATGCATGGGTGACATTTTTCCTTTGATTTTCTTCCTTGGTGAGCCCGATACTGCCCTTGTGGAGGGCAGGGCAAGGTTCTCTTCTTCTTGTTTCCAAGGCACAATTTTGTGCTCTGCCCTTGTAGTGGGCAGGGCAGAGTTGCCTTCCTTGCTTGGTTCCCTTATGTTGCCCTCCTAGAGGGCAGTGTGCCCTTGTGGAGGGCAATGTTTGCCTCCCCCTTTGCATGCGGCACACTTCCTCTTGCTTTGACCACACTTTCCTTTCCTTGGGCTACACTTCTTAGGCCACGCTTTTCCTTTTCTTTTCTTTTCTTCACCTACAATAAACCAAAACAACCACTCAAAGTATCACTAAATTCAAGAGGCTTATAAATCAATTAAAATCCAATTAAAATTAGCTTAAACCTCATGATTTAACATTAATTTCATGGTGGTTGCTTGATTTAAAGAAGTTATGCATTTTCACTCCAAATCACTTACTTAGGATGCAAGAAAGTGCATAAATGCTAACAAAACAAGTGAAATTAGCTTGAAAAATGGGTATATGATGACTTGTCATCACAACACCAAACTTAAATCTTGCTTGTCCCCAAGCAAGCATCAAAAAAATAAGAGTAAATGACATGAATAAGAAAAGAACACATATCCTTATTAGGCATATAGCAGAACTTGATTTATGGGGTCTTTATGCAGACAATGACAACTCACTTATTGTTGCTGCTACATAATACACATCTTTCCTCAAAGGCTTGCTAAACTTGCTGTTAGAAGACTCACTTTTTAATTACTCCCTTGCTAACTTTTCTTGGCTTACAATGCTTAACAAGCTTATTATTCTTTTGGAGGTTTGGTGTCAAATGTTGCAGTATTAGCCTTTGGCTTTATTTTCTTTTTCTTTTTACTCAACATCTTTCCACCACAGACACATGGCTCATTAATTCTTCCTAGGATCATTGATGCCCAGCATCTCTTTGGATAACTAAATGTTTTGTATCTAAGTTGCTCTTTATTGTGGACTTTCAATTGGCCATCCCAAATCAGTTGATCTAAGTGACCGGGTTTTAAAATACCCCTTAGAATTTACTCATCCAAGCATATCTTAGTACAAGAACACCACAGGCATATGTCCTAGGGTCCAAGCTATTGGTGTCCAGCCTTTATTCTTTGTTTTTCTTGCCATTTTGGCTTTTTCTTTCCCTTTTCTTTCTGTTTTTGTTACCAAGGGCTTTTTCATTATTGATAAGAGTCTTTACAACAGCAAGCTAACTCACAATTGAATGAGAATGATATTATGCAACAATTATTTCATGAGTTATGCATTTAATCAAACACATATACCACCACCAACTTCCATTCATGCTTATGCAACATTGGATATTTTACTTTTCAATTCAAACCAAACTCTTTTATTTAAGCATATGGGAAACAAAACAATTTTCAAGCTAAGTGATGGATAACAAGCATTGTGCAAACTTAGCATTTTTCTAGCTATTTATTAACTAACTAAAATGAAAAGCAAAGAACAAAAATTGCATAGAGTAAAAGAAATAATTGATGGAGGCATATCATGTTTCAGACATGCATCTCCTTATTAAAGACATGAAAGAGGAAATATGAAAGAACTTTGCCACCTTCTAATGGTCATGGCTGCTGCTTGATTCTCCCTTCTTCTTCTTTCTCTTCCCTGTCTTGGAATAATCTTAGATCTCTTCACCAGGACATCTTCTTCCCCAAACAGAATCTAAGAGTCCTGAAAGCCCAACATCTTCCAATCTTTTAAAGGTTGACTCAGTATATTGATGAGATCTTGCCTGTTGCTTGGCTAAAAATTCAGGGCATTGCTCAAATGGCTTGATCTCAGGATTGAGTGTTGGCAAATTGTGGGTCAAGTACTCCAACCTTGCTTGCATGTTTTCATCATTCTCCATTCTTTGTGCATATCTAACTTCTCCCATGGTGTGATGAACATTCTTCCATTGATACAGGTTGTGACTATATTCCCCTGCTTTAGCTTGACTAAAATACAGCTTATCATATGATTCTTTGAATTCTTTGTATTGCTCTTTTTGTCCTTCAAGAATCTGTGCTTGAAATTCTTGCTGCTGAATCATCATTTGTTGTTGCCATCTCTCTTGTTTTTCCTCCATTTGATGCTGCCAAGCTTCTCGTTCTTCTTTTTTTTTCAAAAATTGCTCCATAAATTCTGGATGGGGCTCTAGATATTTCTCTCGGCCCCCTTGATTTTGGCCTTGTTGAGCCTGCATGAGTTGCTGAGATAATTCTTCAATTGATCTTTGTAACTGGCTCATGTCTATGGCATCATGAGCTTGATTTCGTCCTTCCTCTCTTTGTGATCTCTTTTGTCTAGGAGCTACTACCCCTTCTTGATTTTCTTCTTCATTCGTTCCCTCCATGCTCTTCTTGGTAATCCATTTCCCTTTCTTCACTTTTGTTGTATCCTCATCTTCAAAAATCACTCCTGCTTTGTTGCATAGCCTAAGGATAGTACTTGGATGTCCAAGGCTACTTGATTTGCTTGTGCTATTGGCCATCTCTTGGATACTGTCGGCGATAAGTTGTGCAAGGTTGATTTCACCTCCATGTAAGATGCAGTACGTCAAGAGTGCCCGTTTGATTGTGACCCAAGAAGCATTTCCAGTAGGGAGGATAGATCTTCTTACTATTTCATACCATCCCTTGGCTATAGGAGTAAGATTTATCCTTCTCAAGTGGCTTGGAACTCCCTTTGAATCTCTTTCCCAATCTGTATTTTCCACACATAACCCTTGCAGGATCTCATCAGGATTATTTTCCATTTGCAATCTAGCCTCATAACTAGGCTCTGCATAGGTTATGGTTCTCAACTTTAGAGCTCTAGTGATGGCTGCTGGACTGAAGCTCACTTCAACTCCTCTGACATAACTTGTGTAAGGAGCACTATCTTTGTTTTCCTTCACAGCATTTGCATAGAACTCCCTAATCATAACTGCACTGATGTCAGTTAGAGGAGCACACAAGAGTTCCCACCTTCTTCCTCTAGTAATTTGCCTCATGATGGGGTATTCTCCTTCCCTTAAATCAAGACCTTTCTCATAGATGACATTCTTTGCCTCCATGAACCTATGATATCTCCCTTCATGGAATTGGGATCTAAACTTGGTTGCATCAAAGGATGGAGGTTCGGCTACCGTAGGTTCTTTTCCCGGCCTTCTTTTTGAACTTGAGGAGGCCATTGATGTTGAGGTGAAAAGAAAGAGGAAGTGAGAAAAGAAGAAGTTTGTGTTGTGTTTGGGAAGAGTTTTGGTTCGGTTTTGTTGTGAGACAAGGAGATTATGTTGGTTTTAGGAGCAAAGAGGATTATGATTCTCATATGAGGGTAGCTTGAGTGAGTGTGTAAACCGTTTGGTGCAACGGCTATTAATAGGCCAAGTTCTTCAAGCTTCTCAACAAAACCACAATGAATGAATGAAGAAGGAACCGTTAGTGCTCATGAAGGGCTGAGATTGAGTTGTTCATCTCAAGGACTCATGGAATGGACGGTCTGCATGCATGGTTGAGGCTTGACGAGGATCCTCTTCCCATTGGCTGCATGCATTTAGGCTTCCAATGATGCATGCATGCATACAAATTCTGCTTCCTCATGAGCGTGTTCTCCTAGGCACATGTGACCTCCCTCACATAGCTTCTCCTAGCCGTGACCTCTCCTAGCTTTTGTCTTAATCTTTTTCTCCCACCTAAGTCAAAACAGCTAGCTTAGATCATTAATATAATCGTTGGCAACTTATTTGCAAAAATAAAATAAATTGTTTTGGTTTGTTTAAAAAATTTTTTTTCTGTGATCAATTGTGTCCCTAAATAAAATGCTAAAAGTTGGTGAACACCAAACTTATCTTTTATTGAGGAGACGACTTAACAATGCAAACTATTCTCACAATTGATGCATTTTTTTTTTAAAAATGATGTATGATCCCTCGTCCGCATGGTTTTGAGTCCATGATTGGGAAATGATCTTCTGAACATTGTTGCACATGCAGACACCAAACTTAGTGTTTGGTCACATGCTTTATCAAAAGAATTATGCATATGTTCTAAAAAATAATCCCCTCTCCTTTTTTTTTTTTGAACAATGAACTTGGGTGTGCCTTAAGGTACACCAAACTTAGAAGTTTGCCATGTGCTTCAAAACGATGTATGCATTTACCAGGCATGAAAATTCAAAATCATATTCAGAGGAATCATAGCTCATTAAATGAAAGAGAAGACAGAAATCTTAAACCATGGGTTGCCTCCCATGAAGCGCTCTTTTATTGTCATTAGCTTGACATTGAACTCCCTTTAGGGTGGTTGATGTTGGTGATGTCTCAACTTGTCACCTCTCACTGTCAGCTTTCTCTGTGTGCCTTGATGCTCAATTTCCATATGCTCAAGAGAAAGTATTTGGTTGACAGTGTAATACTCTTCTGCTCCCTGCTGTTGATATACTAGTTGCACCTTATCACCTTTAGAAAATCCTTCAGTTGGGATTTTCTTGTTCTTCCACCCTTTGTGAGCCTTTTTCTTGCTCTTCATCTTTTTCTTGCTTGTTAATCTTTCTTTCTTGACAGTTACTTGAGTTGTGATACCTTCCTTCTTGCTTATCACCCCTGCTTCCTTTTGAATCCCTTTTTCTTCTTGCATCTGTTTGTTTTTCTGTTCTACTTCCTTGTCAGTTGATTGCTTTGGAAGGAGATCATCACTCATTTTGCTTGTTTCTTCATCCCTTTGTAATTCTGGAAAGACTTTCAGGATGATGCTCTCCTCATGCATCCTGAGGGTTAACTCTCCTTGCTCTATATCCACAATGGCTCTAGCAGTGGCCAGAAATGGTCGACCAAGTATTATGGAGTCACTTCCATTTTCTGAAGAATCCAGGATCACAAAATCTGCCGGATAGATGAACTTGCCAACCTTAACTAAAAGGTTCTCAATCAGCCCTTTAGGATATACTACTGATTGGTCCACCAGTTCCAAGGACATCTGTGTTGGTTTCACCTCCTCTATGCCAAGCTTTTTCACTAGAGAATATGGGATTAGATTTATGCTTGCTCCTAGATCGCACATCCCCTTGTTAATGAATAGGTTTCCAATAGTGCATGGTAAGAAGAAACCTCCAGGGTCTTCAAGCTTGGGAGGGAGTCCCTTTTTAATGAGTGCACTGCATTCTTCACTGAGCATTACAGTCTCCTTTTCATTCCACTGTCTCTTCTTGTTAATGAGCTCCTTTAAGAACTTGGCATATAAAGGCATTTGCTCCAATGCTTCAGCTAAAGGTATGTTGATCTCCAACTTCTTGAAAGTCTCAAGAAATTTGTGGAAATGCTGATCCTTTGTTTCCTTGTGAAATCTCTGTGGATAAGGCAGTGGTGGTGTTGAGCTCTTCTCCACTTGATGCTGTTTTGGAATTGGTTCTTCCCTGATTTGCACTCCTTTCTTCAAATTCTGTGGCTTGTTGTCTTCCTTTGTGAGTTTTTCTGGGACATTCTTGGTCATCATGTCCTTGTTGATGGCTTCATCATTCTTTGTTGGCTTAGTGTCATTATGCTTAGTTGCCCCTTGGTTACCATCTGTTAACACTTTTCCACTTCTTAGTTGCACAACCTTGCATTCTTCCTTTGGGTTGGGAATGGTGTCACTAGGTAGTGAACTTGATGGCTTCTCAACAGAAATCTGTTTGGAGATTTGTCCAATCTGCCTCTCTAGGTTCTTCATGGAGGCTTCTTGGTTCTTTGTTGTCAATTCTTGGTTCTTCATCAGTTTTTCCATGAGCAACTCTAGATTAGTGATCCTCTGTGAGTCTTGTGAGATGGGTTGATTTTGGGGTGTTGATGGATGATGATAAGTATTTTGGTTAGTTGGGTGGTTATTGGGTAGGTGATGGCTAGAGTTTGGGTAGTTGTTTTGTGGTTTTCTGTATGAGTTTTGGTTAGTGTTTGGCTGGGAGTTGTGGTTTGTGTTTTTCCAATTGTTCTGATTTGAGTTTCTTTGCCATGATTGTTGGTTTTGATTATGGTTGTCTCCCCATCTGAGGTTGGGATGGTTCTTCCAAGATGGAATGTAGGTATCCCCATAGACTTCATTTGTTCCAGGATTTTGGTTGTGCATGTATTGGACTTGCTCTTGCTGTTGCTCCTCTTGAGTTTCTTCACTTTGCACCCAAGTGGTTGGTGGTTGGCTTGTGGTGCTCACTGCTGCCACTTGCAAGCCATCAATTCTTTTGGCCATTTGCTCAAACTGTTGTTGAATCTGCTGCTGCATCATCTTGTTCTGAGCTAGAATTGAATCCACTCCTTCTAACTCCATTACTCCTCTTCTCTGTGATGGTTGGCGTTGTCTTTGATGAGCAAAGAAATATTGGTTGTTGGCCACCATGTCAATGAGGTTTTGAGCTTCCTCTGTGGTTTTCATGAGTTGTAAGGAGCCTCCAGCTGAGTGATCAAGTGCTTCTTGAGCTTTAAGAGTGAGTCCTTCATAGAAGTTTTGTAACTTATCCCATTCAGTAAACATCTCTGGTGGACACTTTCTCAATAGAGCTTTATATCTTTCCCATGCTTCATATAAGTTCTCAGCCTCCAATTGAGTGAACGTGTGAACCTCAGTCTTCAACCTTAGGATTCTTTGAGGGGGATAAAATTTGGCAAGAAACTTGCTCACCAAGTCATCCCAAGTGTTGATGCTTTCTTTTGGAAAGGTCTCTAGCCATTGAGTGGCTTTATCTCTGAGAGAAAATGGAAAGAGCAGCAACTTGTAACTATCAGGAGGTACACCATTGGTTTTCACTGTGTCACAGATTCTCAAGAAGGTAGACAAATGTTGATTTGGATCCTCCAAAGGCCCTCCTCCAAAAGAACAATTGTTTTGAACCAAAGTGATGAGTTGTGGCTTTAGTTCAAAATTGTTTGCATTGACATTAGGAGGAAGAATGCTACTTCCACAGTGTCTAGCATTTGCAAATGTGTATGAAGCCAAGACTCTTCGTTGTTGTTGGTTATTGTTGGCTCCTTCTCCTGGTTAATTGGGATCTCCTTCCATTTCTTGGAATTCCTCCTCAGATTCTTCTTCTCCAATAACGTTCTTCCCTCTTTCAGCTCTTCTTATTCTCCGAAAAGTCCTTTGATCAATTTCAGAGAGGATAGGGGAAGATCTTCCTGTACCTGACATACAAACACACAACAATAAACACACAAACCCAGAAAGCTAATGAAACTTCAATCTATAGCTAGAATGAAGTTTTAGTTAGTTTAAGCAAAAATTCAAACAGTTAGTGTGTTAGTAAGAATTAGAATAACAGAAAAGAAAAAGTGCTTAATCTAGACCTCCACTTCACTTAATCATTGTCAATCTATTTCAATCCCTGGCAACGGCGCCAAAAACTTGATGTGTGGAAAACGATCCAACACAAAACTCACCGGCAAGTGTACCGGGTCGCATCAAGTAATAATAACTCACATGAGTGAGGTCGATCCCACAGGGATTGAAGGATTGAGCAATTTTAGTTTAGTGGTTGGTTTAGTCAAGCGAATCAAGTGTTGGTTGAGTGATTTGTGTTTAACAGGAAGTAAATGACAGTAATTGTAAAAAGGGAAGGGCAAATTGCAGTAAATTAAAGAACAGGAAAGTAAACTTGCAGAATCTTAAAGAACAAGAAAGTAAATGACTGAAACTTAAAGTGCAAGAAATGTAAATAGTAGTAACTTAAATGGCAAGAAATGTAAATTGCTTGAATGTAAGAGGGATTTGAGGACTGGGATTGCAGAATCTAAACAAAGAGAAATTAACTTGCAACAATTAATTAAGTAGAGGATGGATTGGATCAAACAGAGATTCAAACAGAAAATGAAATTAACGTGCAGCAGGGTTCACAGAAGAACCAAAAGTAAAATTGGGTCTCAGGTCTCAAGAGACTAGGTAGCAGAGCCTAGATCTCTATTTGCCTTCCTAGATCCAAGCTCTCAAAGCAATTGGTAGATAATTGAAGAAGAAGCAGTAAAAGTAACAGAAGTGAAATTGAATTGTGCAGAAAAAGATTTGAAGAGAATTTGAATGGGAATTGAGACAGAATTTCCTCAATTTCTCACACCCAAAACTCAGAAACAGAAAAGTAGAATTGCCCGAGCAAGAATGAGGAAGGAGATCAGTCAATTCTCCCTTAATCCTCTGAACTCTCGGTCAAGTCTCTCAAGAACAATTGCCAAAAATTCAAAGCTCAAAGAGAGTGCAAAATTAAAAAGCTAAGCCAATGATAAGTCAAAAGGTAAAAGTCTCTAATTACATCAAACTAGCTCCTATTTATACACTTTCTATTCTTGGATTTTTGGATTTGGATGGGCTTTTGAATTGGTGAAGAAATGAATTAAAATGGGGTTTTAATTTGATTTTTCGGCCCATGAAAAGTTGCTCCCAGGAGGCTGCCCTGCCCTTGTGGAGGGCAGGGCAGGATTTGGTGCATGTTGGTGCGGCTTTGGTGCGGCCTGGTGCATGTTGGTGCGCAAAACGCTGCCCTGCCCGCACCGAGGGCAGGGCAGGAAAAATTGGTGCGCCAGAATGTGCCACGGTACGTGCTTGGTGCTGCCAGGATCGAGCTGTGATGCGCAGAATGCTGCCCTGCCCTCGCGGAGGGCAGGGCAGAAAAATTTGGTGCTGCCAGGATTGAGTTTGGTGCGCGCTGGTGCTGCCAGGATTGTGTGTGGTGCGCCAGATTTACTTTTTGGTGCGCCAGATTTGTGCATCAACCAAATGCTGCCCTGCCCTCGCGGAGGGCAGGGCAGTGTTTCCAAAATGCAATCCCGTGTTCGAACCTGGGCGAACGCACACGCTACACCATTTTCCTTGGTTTCTTGGCACGGCACTCAACCTTAGTTCCTTGCTTCTTCCTTGTTCCGTGTTCGATTCTTGTGGCATGCATGGGTGACATTTTTCCTTTGATTTTCTTCCTTGGTGAGCCCGATACTGCCCTTGTGGAGGGCAGGGCAAGGTTCTCTTCTTCTTGTTTCCAAGGCACAATTTTGTGCTCTGCCCTTGTAGTGGGCAGGGCAGAGTTGCCTTCCTTGCTTGGTTCCCTTATGTTGCCCTCCTAGAGGGCAGTGTGCCCTTGTGGAGGGCAATGTTTGCCTCCCCCTTTGCATGCGGCACACTTCCTCTTGCTTTGACCACACTTTCCTTTCCTTGGGCTACACTTCTTAGGCCACGCTTTTCCTTTTCTTTTCTTTTCTTCACCTACAATAAACCAAAACAACCACTCAAAGTATCACTAAATTCAAGAGGCTTATAAATCAATTAAAATCCAATTAAAATTAGCTTAAACCTCATGATTTAACATTAATTTCATGGTGGTTGCTTGATTTAAAGAAGTTATGCATTTTCACTCCAAATCACTTACTTAGGATGCAAGAAAGTGCATAAATGCTAACAAAACAAGTGAAATTAGCTTGAAAAATGGGTATATGATGACTTGTCATCAGCAGTTAGGCATTGAACGCCCATAACATGCATCACCTCGGCGTTTAAACGCCAGAATTGCATGCAAAGGCATTTTACATGCCTAATTGGTGCAGGGATGTAAATCCTTGACACCTCAGGATCTGTGGACCCCACAGGATCATCTCAGGATCTGTGGACCCCACAGGAGCCCCACCTACCATATTCACCCCTCTTCTCAACATTCATCCTCTCTTTCCAATAAATACTCTTCCCCAAAACCCTTCACCAATCACCTCAATCTCTCTTCCCAATTATCCCTTCACCACTCACATTCATCAACTCTTTCCCAAAAACCCCACCTACCTTCAAAATTCAAAATTTCTTTCCCACCCAAACCCACCCTAAATAGCCAAACCTACTCCCACTCCCCTCACTATATAAACCCCTCTATTCTCCTTAATTTTCACACAACACAAATCCCTCTCCTATATCTTGGCCGAATACACTTTAGTCCACTCTCCTCCATATTTTCTCTTCTTCTTTTCTTTTCTTTCTTCTCTTGCTTGAGGGCGAGCAATATTCTAAGTTTGGTGTGGTAAAAGCATAAGCTTTTTGTTTTTCCATTACCATTGATGGCACCTAAGGCCGGAGAAACCTCTAGAAAAGGGAAAAGGAAGACAAAAGCTTCCACCTCCGAGTCATGGGAGATGGAGAGATTCATCTCCAAAGCCCATCAAAACCACTTCTATGATTTTGTGGCTAAGAAGAAGGTGATCCCTGAGGTCCCTTTCAAGCTCAAGAAAAATGAGTTTCCGGAGATCCGACATGAGATTCAAAGAAGAAGTTGGGAAGTTTTGACAAACCCCATTCAACAAGTCGGAATCTTGATGGTTCAAGAGTTCTATGTCAATGCATGGATCACTAGGAACCATGATCAAAGTATGAACCCAAATCCAAAGAACTATCTTACAATGGTTCGGGGGAAATACTTAGATTTTAGTCCGGAAAAAGTGAGGTTGGCATTCAACTTGCCCATGATGCAAGGAGATGCACACCCCTACACAAGAAGGGTCAACTTTGATCAAAGGTTGGACCAAGTCCTTAGGGACATATGTGTTGAAGGAGCCCAATGGAAAAGAGACTCCAAAGGCAAGCCGGTTCAATTAAGAAGACTGGACCTCAAGCCTGTGGCTAGAGGATGGTTGGAGTTCATCCAACGCTCCATCATCCCCACTAGCAACCGATCTGAAGTTACTATGGATCGGGCCATCATGATTCATAGCATCATGAATGGAGAGGAAGTAGAAGTTCATGAAGTCATCTCCCTTGAATTCTACAAAATAGCCGAAAAGCCCTCTACCTTGGCAAGGCTAGCTTTTTCTCATCTTATTTGCCATCTATGTTACTCAGCTGGAGTCATCATAGAAGGAGACATCGCCATTGAGGAGGACAAGCCCATAACTAAGTAAAGGATAGAGCAAACAAGAGAGCCTACTCATGGAACGCAAGAGACGCATGAGGAAGCTCATCACCAAGAAATCCCGGAGATGCCTCAAGGGATGCACTTTCCTCCCAACAACTATTGGGAACAACTCAACACTTCTCTTGAAGATTTGAGTTACAATATGGATCAATTAAGGGTGGAACATCAAGAGCACTCCATCATTCTCCATGAAATTAGAGAAGATCAAGAGCAATGAGGGAGGAGCAACAAAGGCAAGGAATAGACATAGAAGAACTCAAGGACATCATTGGTTCTTTAAGAAGAAAGCGCCACCATCACTAAGGTGGATTCATTCCTTGTTCTTATTTTTCTGTTTTTCAGTTTTTATGCTTATTGTGTGTCTCTGTTACATGATCATTAGTATTTAGTAACTATGTCTTAAGGCTATAAATAATTCCATGAATCCTTCACCTCTCTTAAATGAAAAATGTTTCTAATTCAAAAGAACAAGAAGTACATGAATGAATGAATGCTTGAAGTGGTGACAACACTTTTTGTTTTCTGAATGAATGCTTGAATAGTGCATAATTTTGATCTTGTTGTTTATGAATGTTAAAATTGTTGGCACTTGAAAGAATGATGAACAAAGAGAAATGTTATTGATAATCTGAAAAATCATGAAATTGATTCTTGAAGCAAGAAAAAGCAGTGAAGAACAAAGGCTTGCGAAAAAAAAGAAAAGTGCGAAAAAAAAATATTTTATAAAATTAAAAGAAAAAGCAAGCAGAAAAAGTCAATAGCCCTTAAAACCAAAAGGCAAGGGTAAAAAGGATCCAAGGCTTTGAGCATCAATGGATAGGAGGGCCCAAGGAAATAAAATCCAGGCCTAAGCGGCTAAATCAAGTTGTCCCTAACCATGTGCTTGTGGCATGCAGGTCCAAGTGAAAAGCTTGAGACTGAGTGGTTAAAGTCGTGATCCAAAGCAAAATGAGTGTGCTTAAGAGCTTTGGACACCTCTAACTAGAGACTTTAGCAAAGCTGACTCACAATCTGAAAAGGTTCACCCAGTCATGTGTCTGTGGCATTTATGTATCCGGTGGTAATACTGGAAAACAAAGTGCTTTGGGCCACGGCCAAGACTCATAAAAGTAGCTGTGTTCAAGAATCAACATACTTAGCTAGGAGAATCAATAACACTATTTGAAATTCTAAGTTCCTAGAGATGCCAATCATTCTAAACATCAAAGGAGAAAGTGAGATGCAAAACTGTTCAGAAGCAAAAAGCTACAAGTCCCGCTCATCTAATTAGAACCAATATTCATTGATATTTTGGTATTTATAGTATGTTCTCTTCTTTTTATCCTAATTTTTTTTCAGTTGCTTGGGGACAAGCAACAATTTAAGTTTGGTGTTGTGATGAGCGGATAATTTATACGCTTTTTGGCATTGTTTTTAGGTAGTTTTTAGTAGGATCTAGCTACTTTTAGGGATGTTTTCATTAGTTTTTATGCTAAATTCACATTTCTGGACTTTATTATGAGTTTGTTAATTTTTCTGTGATTTTAGGTAATTTCTGGCTGAAATCGAGGGACCTGAGCAAAACTCTGATAAAAGGACTGCTGATGTTGTTGGATTCCGACCTCCCTACACTCAAAATAGATTTTCTGGAGCTACAGAATTCCAAATGGTGCGCTCACAACGGCGTTGGAAAGTAGACATCCAGAGCTTTCCAGAAATATATAATAGTCTATACTTTATTCGTGATTAAATGATGTAAAGTGGCGCTCAACGCCAGTTCTATGTTGCATTCTGGAGTCAAACGCCAGAAACACGTCACGAACCAGAGTTGAACGCCAAAAACATGTTACAACTTGGCGTTCAACTCCAAGAGAAGCCTCAGCTCGTGTAAAGATCAAGCTTAGCCCAAGCACACACCAAGTGGGCCCCGGAAGTGGATTTCTGCATCAATTACTTACTTTTGTAAACCCTAGTAGCTAGTCTAGTATAAATAGGACTTTTTACTATTGTATTCAGTGTCTTTGATTGTATTTTTTGATCTTTTGATCACATTTGGGGGCTGGCCATTCGGCCATGCCTGGACCTTCATCACTTATGTATTTTTAACGGTGGAGTTTCTACATACCATAGATTAAGGGTGTGGAGCTCTACTGTACCTCAAGTTTCAATGCAATTACTACTATTTTCTATTCAATTTTGCTTGTTCTTATTCTAAGATATTCGTTGCACTTCAACATGATGAATGTGATGATCCGTGACACTCATCATCATTCTCACCTATGAACGCGTGACTGACAACCACTTCCGTTCTATCTTAGACCGGGCGCATATCTCTTGGATTCCTTAATCAGAATCTTCATCGTATAAGCTAGATTGATGGTGGCATTCATGAGAATCAGGAAAGTCTAAACCTTGTCTGTGGTATTTCGAGTAGGATTCAGGGATTGAATGACTGTGATTTTCTATCTTTATTTTATGTTTTATTTACTATTCAAAAACTCCATAACATTTATTATCCGCCTAACTGAGATTTACAAGATGACCATAGCTTGCTTCATACCAACAATCTCCGTGGGATCGACCCTTACTCACGTAAGGTATTACTTGGACGACCCAGTGCACTTGCTGGTTAGTTGTGCGGAGTTGTGACTAAGTGTGATTCACGTTGAGAGCGCTACCAAGTTTTTGGAGCCATTGTTGATGATCACAATTTCTATCTTTATTTTCTGTTTATTTGTTATTACTATTCGAAAACTCCATAACCAATTATTATTCGCCTAACTGAGATTTGCAAGATAACCATAGCTTGCTTCATACCAATAATCTCCGTGGGATCGACCCTTACTCACGTAAGGTTTATTACTTGGACCACCCAGTGCACTTGCTAGTTAGTTATGCGAGGTTGTGAAGAAAGTGCTGAGTTATAAACGCGCATACCAAGTTGAATGCCATTATTAGAGATCACAATTTCATGCACCAACCTATATCGACCAAATCAAAACAAAGAAGTGAAACCCTAACCTTCCATCATTTTTTGTTTACTAACACTCATGTATGCTTTTCCCATAAAAACATCACATATGCAATTCTTTTATTTGTTTCTTCACTCTTTAGGGTACCGTTGTGCCCTTTTTAGGATGAAGAGTTTTTTTTTTAATTAGAATTGCATATGGTATAAATAGTTCATACATGAATGTTTTCATTTTCCAAAATTTTCAATGAATGCCCAAATTAAACATTTTCTTTTGCTACCAAAGTTTCCCAAAAGATTCCCCCACACTTAAATGCAACACATTCCTTCAACCTAAGCTAATAAAGGATTCAATCTAAGGTAATTCATGGTTTTCTGCGTAGGGTTGTGATGTGCTAAAATCAAGTATAATTGGGTAAATAAAGCTCAATGGGGTTTAACAATGGTAAATGAAAAGGATAGGCTATATGGGAAAAGTAAGCTTTAAACAAATATGGCCTCAATCATGCTCAATACAACTCAAAACGTCAACCCTTGGAAATAAAGAGTCAAGCAAAACCAAGATTACAATCGTAGAAGAGATATAACACACAATGAACAAAATTAATGGTTACAATGTATAACCACTCTTTGAAGCTCAAAAACTTGCAAGGTATTTGTTCTTTACTCTTCTATGTTCCAAGGAAATCCATTCAAGAAAGTTTGAAAAAAAAATAGTTTTCCAATTAATTCAATAGAAATCCCAAAATTGTTGGAAAGTCTTGTTGTTTTTCACCAAAATTATTCCCTATACATGTATGTATGTATGTTGTTATGGATGCAAAATTTTCAAAATTTCCTAGTTCTTCTCCTAGTTTTCAACAAGAAAAAAGTAACATGAATAATTAGGATCAAAATGAGCTAGGCATCACCTATTCACATTATCCAATCACAATCCATATCTATACTATGTACCATGCGATATAAAATGCAATATGTATATATATACCAAATTAAAAGCGCAATACTGGATATAATTGTAAGAAACTAATATATTTATACCAAGGAAAAAAAAAGTGCATAAGTAAACGTACTAAAAGTATCCACAAAAGCATCATAAAGACTAAAAGTAACTAAATGACAATTGTCTAGAAGAGAATATTTACAACCAAAAATAGAAGATCCTCCCCACACTAAGATGAGGCACAGTCCTCTGTGCCAAAAATAGACCGGGGTGATCAATTCTACGAAGCTCCACCACCTGGCGGTGGTGGGTGGTGATGGTGGTGGTAGACAATGATGTCGGTGAATGGCCATGGTGTGGGATCGAGCCTATGCTCCTTAGATGCCTGCCCAGCTGGCTCTGATATGGTCTCAACAATCGGCTCGGCTACAGCTGCGTCTCCTCAACTATGTGATCTGCAGGCTCCTCCATTGTAGTCTCTACCGTCATCTGGTCAATGGGCTCATCTGCCTGGCCAGCTTTAGCTGCTGGCTCCTCCGGTGCTGGCTCCTCTCTCTCAGGCTCATGCTCAGGCTCAGGCTTAGGCTCAGGCTCAGGTGTGTCTGGAGGAGGTGGTCCAAGATTGCAACCGTCAAACTTTACCACTATTCACTGGAAGCAGCGAGCGTTGCGGCGCTCAATGCGGTGTGATGAGCGGATGATTTATACGCTTTTTGGCACTGTTTTTAGTATGTTTTTAGTACATTTTAGTTAGTTTTTAGTATGTTTTATGAGTTTTTATTTAAAATTCACTTTTCTGGGCTTTACTATGAGTTTGTGTGTTTTTCTGTGATTTCAGGTAATTTCTTGCTGAAATTGAGGGACCTGAGCAAAAATCTGATTCAGAGGTTGAAAAAGAACTACAGATGCTGTTGGATTCTGACCTCCTTGCACTCGAAGTGGATTTTCTGGAGCTACGGAAGCCCAATTGGTGCGCTCTCAATTGCGTTGGAAACTAGACATCCTGGGCTTTCCAGCAATTTATAATAGTTTATACTTTGCCCGAGATTTGATGGCCCAAACCGGCATTGCAAATCGGCTTCAGAATTCCCGGTGTTTAACGCCGGAACTGGCACAAAAGTTGGAGTTAAACGCCCAAACTGGCACAAAAGCTGGCGTTTAACTCCAGGAAAAGTCTCTACACATGAAAGCTTCAATGCTCAGTCCAAGCACACACCAAGTGGACCCCGGAAGTGGATTTTTACGTCATTTACTCATTTCTGTATATCCTAGGTTACTAGTTCACTATAAATAGGATCTTTTGACATTGTATCTGGACCGGATGACACTTTACACGTTTCATATTGTACCTTCTACGGCATGAGTCTCTAAACCCCATGGTTGGGGGTGAGGAGCTCTGCTGTGTCTTGATGGATTAATGCAATTACTACTGTTTTTTATTCAAAAACGCTTGTTTCGATTCTAAGATATCACTTGCTCCTCAACTTGATGAATGTGATGATCCGTGACTGATGAGCGGATAATTTGTACCCTTTTTGGCATTGTTTTTAGTATGTTTTTAGTATGTTTTAGTTATTTTTTATTATATTTTTATTAGTTTTTAGTTAAAATTCACTTTTCTGGACTTTACTATGATTTTGTGTGTTTTTCTATGATTTCAGGTATTTTCTGGCTGAAATTGAGGGACCTGAGCAAAAATCTGATTCAGAGACTGAAAAGGACTGCAGATGCTGTTGGATTCTGACCTCCCTGCACTCGAAGTAAATTTTCTGAAGCTACAGAAGCCCAATCGACGCGCTCTCAACGGCGTTGGAAAGTAGACATCCTGGGCTTTCCAGCAATGTATAATAGTCCATACTTTTCCCGAGATTTGATGTCCCAAATCGCCATTCCAAATCAGCTCAAAACTGCCCGGCGTTAAACGCCGGAACTGGCACAAGAATGGGAGTTAAACGCCCAAACTGGCAGAAAAGCTGGCGTTTAACTCCAAGAAAAGTCTCTACACGAAAATGCTTCAATGCTCAGCCCAAGCACACACCAAGTGGGCCCGGAAGTAGATTTTTATGTCATTTACTCATCTCTGTAAACCCTAGGCTACTAGTTCTCTACAATAGGACCTTTTACTATTGTATTCTCATCTTTGAATCATTTTCGATCTTAGGATCATCTTCGGACATCTAGTTCTTAGATCAGATCTTGGTTTTTCTGGTTCCCTCTCTGGGGCCGAAGCCAATGATCACTTTTGTTCTTATGTATTTTCAACGGTGGAGTTTCTACACACCATAGATTAAGGTGTGGAGCTCTGCTGTACCTCGAGTATTAATGCAATTACTATTGTTATTCTATTCAATTCAGCTTGTTCTTATTCCAAGATATTCATTCGCACTCAAGAACTTGATGAATGTAATGATTATGTGACGCTCATCATCATTCTCACTTATGAACGCGTGCTTGACAACCACTCCCGTTCTACTAGCAAACAAAGCTTGAATGTTTACCTCTTGGATTCCCTAATCGGAATCTTCGTGGTATAAGCTAGAATTGATGGCGGCATTCAAGAGAATCCGGAAAGTCTAAACCTTGTCTGTGGTATTCTGAGTAGGATTCAATGATTGAATGACTGTGACGAGCTTCAAACTCCTGAAGGCTGGGCGTTAGTGACAGACGCAAAAGAATCAATGGATTCTATTCCAACCTGATTGAGAACCGACAGATGATTAGCCGTGCTGTGACAGGGTGCGTTGAACATTTTCACTGAGAGGACGAGATTGTAGCCACTGACAACGGTGATGCCCAACATACAGCTTGCCATGGAAAGGAGTAAGAAGGATTGGATGAAGACAGTAGGAAAGCAGAGAGACGGAAGGGACAAAGCATCTCCATACGCTTATCTGAAGTTCTCACCAATGAATTACATAAGTATCTCTATCTTTATTTTATGCTTTATTCATATATCATCCATAACCATTTGAATCTGCCTGACTGAGATTTACAAGGTGACCATAGCTTGCTTCATACCAACAATCTCCGTGGGATCGACCCTTACTCGCGTAAGGTTTATTACTTGGACGATCCAGTGCACTTGCTGGTTAGTTGTGCGAAGTTGTGAAATTATGTTTATACCATGGTATTGAGCACCAAGTTTTTGGATTCATTACCGGGGATTATTTGAGTTGTGAAAAGTAGAGATCACAATTTTGTGCACCATGTTTTTGGCGCCATTGTCGGGGATTGTTCGAGTTTGGACAACTGTCGGTTCATCTTGTTGCTTAGATTAGGTATTTTTCTTCAGAGTTCTTAAGAATGAATTCTAGTATTTCAAGGTGATGTTCTTATCATCACCAAAGCTGATTGATTCTCATCAATTTAGCTCTTGAATGCAATGTCCTGCTTAAGCTTGGCTAGCCATGTCTAATTTCCTTAGACTGAAGCTTTAGACTAACATTGCATGATTCCTGGAATTCTCATTAAGAATTTTGATATCTTTATTTTCTTTTCCACTTAATTTTCGAAAAATCTAAAAAAAAATTACAAAATCATAAAAACCAAAAATATTGTATGTTGAGTCTAGTGTCTCATTTTAAGTTTGGTGTCAATTGCATGTTTCTGTTCTTCTTGCATTCATTCATGTGTTTTCATTAATCTTCAAGTTGTTCTTGATGATTTTCTTGTTCTGATCTTTAAATTCTCTTGTCTTGAGTGTTTTATTGTTTCTCATATGCATTCTTATTTTGTTAGTGTCAGTAGTATACAAACTGCTGAGTTTGGTGTCTTGCATGCATTGTTATTTGATTTTAGTTGCATTGTGTCTATTCCTCATTATTAAAAATCCAAAAATATTTTTAATTTGTGTCTTTTCAAGTCAATAATACAGAGAATTAAAGATTCAGAATATACAGCAGAGGAATTATACAGAAAAAGCTGGGCGTTCAAAATGCCCAGTGAAGAAGGCAAACTGGCATTTAAACGCCAGCCAGGGTGCCTGGTTGGGTGTTTAACGCCCAAAAGGGTAGTGTTTTGGGCGTTAAACGCCATAATATGCACCATTCTGGGCGTTTAACGCCAGGATGGCACAAGAGGGAAGATTCTGTTTTTAATTCAAATTTTTTTTCAGGTTTTCAAAATTTTTCAAAACCAAATCTTTTTCAAATCACATCTTTTCAATCAAATCTTTTTCAAAATCAATTTCTTTCCTTTTTAAAAAATACTTGCTATCAATTAATGATTTGATTCAACATTTCAAGTATGTTGCCTTTTCTGTTGAGAAAGGTTTAATGTTTGAATCATATCTTTCCTTGTTAGCCAAGTCATTAATTTTTAAAATCAAATCTTTTTAAATTGTTTTCAAATCATATCTTTTCAATCATATATTCTTCTCACATCTTTTTCAAAATAGTTTTCAATCATATCTTTTTGATTTCTAATTTCAAAATCTTTTTCAAAAATCACTTGATTTCTTTTCCACTCTTAGTTTTCGAAAATCAATTAGTATTTTTCAAAATGTTTTTAAAATCTTTTACTTAATTTTCGAAAATTACTTCCCCTCTTCTCACATCCTTCTATTTATGGACTAACACTATTCCTCAATGAACAATTCGAACTCCATCTCTCTTGATAAGTTCGAATTCTTCTACTTTTTCCTTCTATTTTTCTTTTCCTCTGACACCTCAAGGAATCTCTATATTGTGACATAGAGAATTCCATATTTTCTTGTTTTATTCTCTTTCATATGAGCAGGAGCAAAGACAAAAGCATTCTTGTTGAAGCTGACCCTGAACCTGAAAGGACCTTGAAGCGAAAGCTAATAGAAGCTAAGGCACAACTCTCTATAGAGAATCTAACAGAAATCTTCAAAGAAGAAGACATGGCAGTCGAAAACAACAACAATGCCAAGAATGCAAGGAAGGTGCTGGGTGACTTTACTGCACCTACTCCCGACTTTTATTGGAGAAGCATCTCTATCCCTGCCATTGGAGCAAACAACTTTGAGCTTAAGCCTCAATTAGTTTCTCTAATGCAACAGAATTGCAAGTTCCACGGACTTCCATTGGAAGATCCTCATCAGTTTTTAGCTGAATTCTTGCAAATCTGTGACACTGTCAAGACTAATGGGGTTGACCCTGAAGTCTACAGACTTATGCTATTCCCTTTTGCTGTAAGAGACAGAGCTAGAATATGGTTGGACTCACAACCTAAAGAAAGCCTGAACTCTTGGGAAAAGCTGGTCAATACCTTATTGGCAAAGTTCTTTCCACCTCAAAAATTGAGTAAGCTTAGAGTGAAAGTCCAAACCTTCAGACAAAAGGAAGGAGAATCTCTCTATGAAGCTTGGGAAAGATACAAACAATTGATCAGAAAGTGTCCCTCTGACATGCTTTCTGAATGGAGCATCATAGGTATTTTCTATGATGGTCTGTCTGAACTGTCCAAGATGTCTTTGGATAGCTCTGCTGGAGGATCTCTTCATCTGAAGAAGACGCCTACAGAAGCTCAAGAACTAATTGAAATGGTTGCAAATAACTAATTCATGTACACTTCTGAAAGGAATCCTGTGAACAATGGGACGAATCAGAAGAAAGGAGTTCTTGAGATTGATACTCTGAATGCCATATTGGCTCAGAACAAACTATTGACTCAGCAAGTCAATTTAATTTCTCAAAGTCTGTCTGGAATGCAAAATGCACCAGGCAGTACTAAGGATGCTTCATTTGAAGAAGAAGCTTATGATCCTGAGAACCCTTCAATGGAAGAGGTGAATTACATGGGAGAACCCTATGAAAACACCTATAATTCTTCATGGAGAAATCATCCAAATCTCTCATGGAAGGATCAACAGAGACCTCAACAAAGTTTCAACAACAATAATGGTGTAAGAAACAGGTTTAGCAATGGCAAGCCTTTTCCATTATCTTCTCAGCAACAGACAAAGAGTTCTAAGCAGAACCACTCTGACTTAGCAACCATGATCTCTGATATAATCAAAACCACTCAAAGTTTCATGACTGAAACAAGGTCCTCCATTAGGAATTTGGAGGCACAAGTGGGACAGCTGAGCAAGAAAATTACTGAACTCCCTCCTAGTACTCTTCCAAGCAATACAGAAGAGAATCCGAAAGGAGAGTGTAAGGCCATCAACATGGCCGAACTAGGAGAGGAGGAAGAGGCAGTGAACACCACTGAGGAAGACCTCAATGGACGTCCACTGGCCTCCAATGAGTTTCCTGATGAGGAATCATGGGAATCTGAGGCTCACACTGAGACCATAGAGATTCCAATGGATTTACTTCTGCCATTCATGAGCTCTGATGAGTATTCTTCCTCTGAAGAGGATGAGTATGTCACTGAAGAGCAAGTTGCTAAATACCTTGGAGCAATCATGAAGCTAAATGACAAGTTATTTGGTAATGAGACTTGGGAGAACGAACCTCCTTTGCTCACTAACGAACTGGATGACTTGTCTAGGCAGAGATTACCTCAAGAGAGACAAGATCCTGAGAAGTTTTCAATACCTTGTACCATAGGCACCATGACCTTTAAGAAGGCTCTGTGTGACTTAGGGTCAAGTGTAAACCTCATGCCTCTCTCTGTAATAGAGAAGCTAGGGATCTTTGAGGTACAAGCTGCAAGAATCTCACTAGAGATGGCAGATAACTCAAGAAAACAAGCTTATGGACTTGTAGAGGGTGTTTTGGTTAAAGTTGAAAACCATTACATCCCTGCTAATTTCATAGTCCTAGAGACTGGGAAGTGCATGGATGAATCCATCATCCTTGGCAGAGCCTTCCTAGCCATAGCAAAGGCTGTGGTTGATGTGGACAGAGGAGAATTGATCATTCAAGTGAATGAAGAATCCCTTGTGTTTAAGGCTCAAGGATATCCCTCTGTCACCATGGAGAGGAAGCATGAAGAGCTTCTCTCAAAACAGAGTCAACCAGAGCCCCCACAGTCAAACTCTAAGTTTGGTGTTGGGAGGCCACAACCAACTTCTAAGTTTGGTGTTGAACCCCCACATTCAAACTCTAAGTTTGGTGTTGCGAGGTTCCAACATTGCTCTGAGTATCTGTGAGGCTCCATGAGAGCCCTCTATCAAGCTACTGACATTAAAAAAGCGCTTGTTGGGAGGCAACCCAATGTTATATTTAATCAATTTTCCTTTGTTATTTTATGTTTTCTGCAGGTTGATGATCATGGGAAGTCACAAAATCAATTGAAAAAGCAAAAACAGAATGAAAAACAGAAAGAAAAATAGCACACCCTGGAGGAAGACCTTGCTGGCGTTTAAATGCCAGTAAGGGCAGCAAATGGGCGTTTAACGCCAGTTTGTGCCAAAAAGGGGCACCAGATTGGCATTAAATGCCAGAAAATGGAAAAAAGCTGGCGTTAAATGCCAGAAATGGGCACCAGCCCGGCGTTTAACGCCAGAATTGGCAGAAAGAGCATTTTTGCTCGCCACTTGGTGCAGGGATGAATTTTCCTTAACACCTCAGGATCTGTGGACCCCACAGGATCCCCACCTACCCCACCACCCTCTCTCTTCTTCTTCACCCATTCACCAATCACCTCAACACCTCTTCCCCAAAAACCCTTCACCTATCAAATCCCATCTTTCTCTTCACCACTCACATCCATCCTTCATAAAACCCCACCTACCTCACCATTCAAATTTAAACCACTTTCCCTCCCAATCCCACCCTCCCATAGCCGAACCCTACCCCTCTTTCCACCCCTATATAAACCCATCTTCACTCCTTCATTTTCACACCACCTAAACACTACTTCTCCCCCTTTGGCCGAACCACAAAGCCATCTCCATCTCCTCTATTTCTTCTTCTTCTACTCTCTTCTTTCTTCTTTTGCTCGAGGACGAGCAGACCTTTTAAGTTTGGTGTGGTAAAAGCATTGCTTTTTGTTTTTCCATAACCATTTATGGCATCCAAGGCCGGAGAAATCTCTAGAAAGAGGAAAGGGAAGGCAAAAGCTTTCACCTCCGAGTCATGGGAGATGGAGAGATTCATCTCAAGGGTGCATCAAGACCACTTATATGAAGTTGTGGCCTTGAAGAAGGTGATCCCCGAGGTCCCTTTGGAAACTCAAAAAAGGTCAACTTTAATCAAAGGTTGGACTAAGTCCTCATGGATATCTGTGTGGAAGGAGCTCAATGCAAACAGGAGATCCCACTCATAGACATGAGCAAGAGGAAATTCCTCATCATGAAATCCCTGAGATGCCTCAAGGGATGCACTTTCCTCCACAAAACTATTGGGAGCAAATCAACACCTCCCTAGGAGAATTGAGTTTCAACATGGGACAACTAAGGGTGGAGCACCAAGAACATTCCATCCTCCTCCATGAAATTAGAGAAGATCAAAGAATCATGAGAGAATGAGCAACAAAGGCAAGGAAGAGACATTGAGGAGCTCAAGCACTCCATAAGATTTTCAAGAGGAAGAACAAGCCGCCATCACTAAGGTGGACCCGTTCTTTAATCTCCTTGTTCCTTATTTTCCTGTTTTTCGAATTTTCATGCTTATGTTTATCTATGTTTGTGTCTCATGATCATTAGTGTCTTAGTGTCTATGCCTTAAAGTTATGAATGTCCTATGAATCCATCACCTTTCTTAAATGAAAAAATGTTCTTAATTGAAAAAGAGAAGAATTGCATGAATTTTAAATTTTATAACAGATTAATTATTTTGATGTGGTGGCAATACTTTTGTTTTCTGAATGTATGCTTGAACAGTGCATATGTCTTTTGAATTTGTTGTTCATGAATGTTGGCTCTTGAAAGAATGATGGAAAAGGAGACATGTTACTGAGGATCTGAAAAATCATAAAAATGATTCTTGAAGCAAGAAAAAGCAGTGAATACAAAAAAAAGAGGAGAAAAACGAAAAAAAAGGAAAGAGAGAAAAAGAAAAAGAAAAAAAATAATAAAGTTGTGATCCAAGGCAAAAAGAGTGTGCTTAAGAACCCTAGACACCTCTAATTGGGACTCTAGCAAAGCTGAGTCACAATCTGAAAAGGTTCACCCAATTATGTGTCTGTGGCATGTATGTATCTGGTGGGAATACTGGAAGACAAAGTGCTTTGGGCCACGGCCAAGACTCATAAAGTAGCTGTGTTCAAGAATCATCATACTTAACTATGAGAATCAATAACACTAGCTGGAATTCATTGCATATTCTCTTCTTTTTATCTTATTTGATTTTCAGTTGCTTGGGGACAAGCAACAATTTAAGTTTGGTGTTGTGATGAGCGGATAATTTGTACGCTTTTTGGCATTGTTTTTAGTATGTTTTTAGTATGTTTTAGTTAGTTTTTATTATATTTTTATTAGTTTTTAGTTAAAATTCACTTTTCTGGACTTTACTATTAGTTTGTGTGTTTTTCTGTGATTTCAGGTATTTTCTGGCTGAAATTGAGGGACCTGAGCAAAAATCTGATTCAGAGACTGAAAAGGACTGCAGATGCTGTTGGATTCTGACCTCCCTGCACTCGAAGTTAATTTTCTGAAGCTACAGAAGCTCAATCGGCGCGCTCTCAACAGCGTTGGAAAGTAGACATTCTGGGCTTTCCAGCAATGTATAATAGTCTATACTTTTTTCGAGATTTGATGGCCCAAACCGGCATTCCAAATCGGCTCAAAACTGCCCGGCGTTAAACGCCGGAACTGGCACAAGAATGGGAGTTAAACGCCCAAACTGGCACAGAAGCTGGCGTTTAACTCCAAGAAAAGTCTCTACACGAAAATGCTTCAATGCTCAGCCCAAGCACACACCAAGTGGGCCCGGAAGTGGATTTTTATGTCATTTACTCATCTCTGTAAACCCTAGGCTACTAGTTCTCTACAAATAGGACCTTTTACTATTGTATTCTCATCTTTGGATCATTTTTTATCTTAGGATCATCTTTGGACATCTAGTTCTTAGATCAGATCTTGGTTTTTCTGGTTCCCTCTCTGGGGCCGAAGCCAATGATCACTTTTGTTCTTATGTATTTTCAACGGTGGAGTTTCTACACACCATAGATTAAGGTGTGGAGCTCTGCTGTACCTCGAGTATTAATGCAATTACTATTGTTCTTCTATTCAATTCAGCTTGTTCTTATTCCAAGATATTCATTCGCACTCAAGAACTTGATGAATGTGATGATTATGTGACGCTCATCATCATTCTCACTTATGAACGCGTGCCTGACAACCACTCCCGTTCTACAAGCAAACAAGGCTTGAATGTTTATCTCTTGGATTCCCTAATCGGAATCTTCGTGGTATAAGCTAGAATTGATGGCGGCATTCAAGAGAATCCGGAAGGTCTAAACCTTGTCTGTGGTATTTTGAGTAGGATTCAATGATTGAATGACTGTGACGAGCTTTAAACTCCTGAAGGCTGGGCGTTAGTGACAGACGCAAAAGAATCAATGGATTCTATTCCAACCTAATTGAGAACCGATAGATGATTAGCCGTGCCGTGACAGGGTGTGTTGAACATTTTCACTGAGAGGACGGGATTGTAGCCACTGACAACGGTGATGCCCAACATACAGCTTGCCATGGAAAGGAGTAAGAAGGATTGGATGAAGACAGTAGGAAAGCAGAGAGACGAAAGGGACAAAGTATCTCCATACGCTTATCTGAAGTTCTCACCAATGAATTACATAAGTATCTCTATCTTTATTTTATGCTTTATTCATATATCATCCATAACCATTTGAATCTGTCTGACTGAGATTTACAAGGTGACCATAGCTTGCTTCATACCAACAATCTCCGTGGGATCGACCCTTACTCGCGTAAGGTTTATTACTTGGACGACCCAGTGCACTTGCTGGTTAGTTGTGCGAAGTTGTGAAATTATGTTTATACCATGGTATTGAGCACCAAGTTTTTGGATTCATTACCAGGGATTATTTGAGTTGTGAAAAGTAGAGATCACAATTTCGTGCACTAGTGACACTCATCATCATTCTCACCTATGAACGTGCCTGACAACCACCTCCGTTCTACTTTAGATTGAGTGGATATCTCTTGGATTCTTTATCCAGAATCTTCGTGGTATAAGCTAGAATATATTGGCGGCCATTCTTGAGAATCCGGAAGGTCTAAACCTTGTCTGTGGTATTCTGAGTAGGATTCATGGATTGAATGACTGTGACGAGCTTCAAACTCGCGATTGTGGGGCGTTAGTGACAGATGCAAAAGAATCACTGGATTCTATTCTGACATGATCAAGAACCGACAGATGAATAGCCGTGTTGTGATAGAGCGCGTTGAACATTTTCACTGAGAGGATGGGAGGTAGCCATTGACAACGGTGAAACCCTACATACAGCTTGCCATGGAAGGAGCCTTGCGTGTATGAAGAAGAAGACAGTAGGAAAGCAGAGATTCAGAAGATAGAGCATCTCCAAAACCTCAACCTGTTTTCCATTACTGCAAAACAAGTATTTATTTCATGTTCTTCTACTTTTCACAATTAAACCTGAGAATTATTGATATCCTGACTAAGAGTTACAAGATAACCATAGCTTGCTTCAAGCCGAAAATCTCCGTGAGATCGACCCTTACTCACGTAAGGTATTACTTGGACGACCCAGTGCACTTGCTGGTTAGTTGTGTGGGATTGCAAAAGTGTGATTGTAATTTCGTGCACCAAGTTTTTGGCGCCGTTGCCGGGGATTGTTCGAGTTTGGACAACTGACGGTTTATCTTGTTGTTTAGATTAGGAATATTTTATTTTTGTTGGTTTAGAGTCTTTTATTTGAGTTTAGTTTCATATTTTAAGTTTAGTGTCTATTGCATGCTTTTGTTTTCTTTTAATTTTTCGAATTTGCATGTTCTTAGTCCTTTCTTGATCTTTAAAAATTCTAAGTTTCGTGTCTTCCTTGTGTTTTCCTTTAAATCTTCAAAATTTTGCACTAATTTTCGAAAATTAAATCTTTTTAATTTCTTCAATCATATCTTTTCAATCATATCTTTTTAAAAATAATTTTCAATCATATCTTTTTAATTGCTAATTCCAAAATCTTTTTAATTACTTAATTAATTTAGTTTTCAATTTGCTTTGATTTTATTTTCTTTCAGTTTTCGAAATTTTTTTTCTTTTCCATTTATTTTAGTTTATTATTTTCGGTCACTTTTAATTAAATAAAATAAAATAAAAAAAATTAATCTACTTGCAATCCATATCATCTCCCTTTCTCCATCATGGACCTAAGTGGAATTGAGCAGTCCAAAAGGACTCTGGGGTCATATGCTAACCCCATTACAGCTGCATATGGGAGTAGCATCTGTATACCTCCCATTAAAACAAGCAGTTTTGAGCTAAATCCTCAACTCATTATCATGGTGCAGCAAAATTGCCAGTATTTCGGTCTTCCACAGGAAGAACCTACTGAGTTTCTGGCACAGTTCTTACAAATTGCTGACACAGTACGTGATAAAGAGGTGGATCAGGATGTCTACAGATTATTACTATTTCCATTTGCTGTAAAAGATCAAGCTAAGAGGTGGTTGAATAACCAACCCACAGCAAGTATAAAAATATAGAGACAGTTATCAGACAAATTCCTGAATCAATTTTACCCTCCAAAAAGGATGACATAGCTGAGGCTGGACATCCAAGGCTTTAAACAAGAGGATAATGAATCCCTTTATAATGCCTGGGAGAGGTACAGAGGTATGCTAAGGAAATGCCCCTCTGAAATATTTTCAGAGTGGGTACAGTTAGACATCTTCTACTATGGGCTTACAGAAAAAGCTCAGATGTCTTTACACCACTCAGCTGGTGGATCTATACACATGAGAAAGACGATTGAAGAGGCTCAAGAACTCATAGATACTGTTGCTAGAAATCAACATTTGTACTCTAACAATGAGCCCTTTACAAAAGAAGAAGCCATGGCAGTAACTACTAATCCTAATCCTCAAGAATAGGTAGTTGTGCTTAATCAGCAATTACTCCTGATGATAAAACAGTTAGCAGAATTTAAAGAGATGCTCCAATAAACTAAAATTGCTAACAAGAATATAGAATCACAGTTGAATCAGACAAAACAGTAGTTATCTAAACAGATAACAGAAGAATGCCAAGCAGTTCAACTAAGGAGTGGGAAGACATTAAATAACATTGCTCAAAGTGGCAAAAAGCCAAGAAAGGAACAACTGACAGAGGATAACCAAACCACAGCCCAAAATCCCTCTGAGGACAGTAAGAGCCCAGAGAGGAATACTCCTGGCGTTCAAACGCCAGAAAGGAGGGAAAAGTTGGCATTAAACGCCCATTCCTTGCCCAGTTCTGGCGTTTAAATGCTAGAAAAGGGTGGAAAGCTAGCGTTAAATGCCCGTCCTACACCCAGTCCTAGCATTCAAACGCCAATGAAGAATCAGACATCTGAGAGTGCTGATAGTAACCCCTCTAAGAAGGCTTCTCCAACCACCTCTGTAGCGAATAAACCTGCAGCAACTAAGGTTGAAGAATATAGAGCCAATATGCCTTATCCTCAAAAACTCCGCCAAGCGGAACAGGATAAATAATTTGCCCGCTTTGCAGACTATCTAAGGACTCTTGAAATAAAGATTTCATTTGCAGAGGCACTTGAGCAAATACCTTCTTATGCTAAGTTCATGAAAGAGATCTTAAGTCATAAGAAGGATTGGAGAGAAACTGAAAAAGTGTTTCTCACTGAAGAATGCAGTGCAGTCATTCTGAAAAGCTTACCAGAGAAGCTTCAAGATCCAGGAAGCTTTATGATACCATGCACATTAGAATGTGCTTGTACCAAGACAGCCCTATGTGACCTTAGAGCAAGTATCAACCTAATACCTGCATCCACTATCAGAAAGCTTGGGTTGACTGAAGAAGTCAAACCAACCCGAATATGTCTCAAGCTTGCTGATGGCTCCATTAAATATCCATCAGGCATAATTGAGGACATGATTGTCAAGGTTGGGCCATTTGCCTTTCCAACTGATTTTGTAGTGCTGGAAATGAAGGAGCACAAGAGTGCAACTCTCATCCTAGGAAGACCCTTCCTTGCAACTGGACGAACTCTCATTGATGTACCAAAAGGGGAAGTGACCCTGAGAGTCAATGAAGATGAGTTCAAGTTGAATGCTGTCAAAGCTATGCAGCATCCAGGCACATCAAATGAATGCATGAGCGCTGATATTATTGACTCTTTAGTGGAAGAGATCAATATGACTGAGAGTCTCGAATCTGAGCTTGAGGATATCTTTAAAGATGTTCAGCCTAACCTGGAGGAACCAGAGGAAATAAAAGAACCTCTGAAAATTCCTCAGGAAGAGGATAAATCTCCTAGACCCAAGCTCAAGCCACTACCACCATCCTTGAAGTATGCATTTCTGGGAGAAGGTGACACTTTTCCAGTGATCATAAGCTCTGCTTTAAACTCACAGGAAGAGGAAGCACTAATTCAAGTGCTAAGGACACATAAGATAGCTCTTGGGTGGTCCATAAGTGATCTTAAGGGCATTAGCCCAGCAAGATGCATGCACAAGATCCTATTGGAAGATAATGCCAAGCTAGTGGTTTAACCACAGAGGCGGCTAAATCTAGCCATGAAGGAGGTGGTGCAGAAAGAGGTCACTAAGTTACTAGAGGCTGGGATTATTTATCCTATTTCTGATAGCCCCTGGGTGAGCCCTGTCCAAGTTGTCCCCAAGAAGGGAGGCATGACAGTGGTTCATAATGAAAAGAATGAACTGGTTCCCACAAGAACAGTTACAGGGTGGCGTATGTGTATTGACTATAGAAGGCTCAATACAGCCACCAGAAAGGATCATTTTTCTTTACCATTCATAGACCAAATGCTAGAAAGACTAGCTGGTCATGATTATTACTGCTTTTTGGATGGCTATTCAGGTTACAACCAAATTGCAGTAGATCCTCAGGACCAAGAGAAAACAGCATTCACTTGCTCTTCTGGCGTGTTTTCCTACAAAAGAATGCCTTTTGGTCTGTGTAATGCACCTGCAACTTTTCAGAGATGCATGCTATCCATCTTCTCTGATATGGTAGAGAAGTTCCTGGAAGTCTTCATGGATGATTTCTCAGTATATGGAGACTCATTCATCTCCTGTCTTAATCATCTAGCACTTGTCCTGAAAAGGTGCCAAGAGACTAACCTGGTCTTAAACTGGGAGAAATGTCAGTTTATGGTGACTGAAGGAATTGTCCTTGGGCACAAAACTTCAGGCAAGGGAATAGAGGTGGATCAAGCAAAGATAGAAGTAATTGAAAAATTACCACCACCTACCAATGTTAAGGAAATCAGAAGCTTTCTAGGGCATGTAGGATTTTACAGAAGGTTCATAAAGGACTTTTCAAAAATTGCAAATCCTCTAAGCAACCTACTAGCTGCTGACACGCCATTTGTGTTTGACACAGAGTGTCTGCAGGCGTTTGAGACCCTGAAAGCCAAGCTGGTCACAGCACCAGTCATCTCTGCACCAGATTGGACATTACCATTTGAACTAATGTGTGATGCCAGTGACCATGCCATTGGTGCAGTATTGGGACAGAGGCACAACAAGCTTCTGCACGTCATTTATTATGCTAGCCGTGTTCTAAATGATACACAGAAGAATTACACAACCACAGAAAAAGAGTTACTTGCAGTGGTTTATGCCATTGACAAGTTTAGGTCCTACTTAGTAGGGTCAAAAGTGATTGTGTACACTGACCATGCTGCTCTTAAATACTTACTCACAAAGCAGGATTCAAAACTCAGGCTCATAAGGTGGGTGTTGCTTCTGCAAGAGTTTGATATAGAAATAAGAGACAGGAAAGGGACAGAGAACTAGGTAGCTGATCATCTGTCCCAGATAGAACCAATAGCTGGGGCGTCCCTCCCCTCTACTAAGATCTCTGAGACCTTTTCCGATGAGCAACTCTTTGCCATTCAGGAAGCTCCATGGTTTACAGACATTGCAAACTATAAAGCTGTGAGGTTCATACCACAGGAGTACAGCAGAGTGCAAAGAAAAAAATTAATTTCAGATGCCAAGTACTACATATGGGATGAACCATATCTCTTTAAGAGGTGTGCAGATGGAATGATCCGCAGATGTGTACCTAGAGAGGAAGCACGGAGGATCCTATGGCATTGTCATGGATCGCAGTATGGGGGACATTTCGGAGGTGAGCGAACAGCCACTAAGGTCCTCCAATGTGGCTTCTACTGGCCTACTCTCTATAGGGATGCCTGAGAGTTTGTGCGTAACTGTGACAGTTGCCAAAGAGCTGGTAACTTACCTCATGGTTACGCCATGCCTCAACAAGGGATCTTAGAGATTGAGTTGCTTGATGTATGGGGTATTGACTTCATGGGTCCCTTCCCACCATCGTACTCAAACACTTATATTCTGGTAGCAGTAGACTATGTATCTAAATGGGTGGAAGCAATTTCCACTCCCAATAACGATACTAAGACTATGCTGAAATTCCTCCAGAAACACATCTTCAGCAGGTTTGGTGTTCCCAGAGTACTAATCAGTGATGGGGGCACTCATTTCTGCAATAAACAGTTGTACTCTGCTATGGTCCGATATGGAATTAGCCACAAAGTAGCAACTCTATATCATCCACAGACAAATGGGCAAGCTGAAGTCTCTAATAGAGAGCTAAAAAGAATCCTGGAATGGACTGTTATTGCCCGTAGAAAGGATTGGGCAAAGAGCTTGGATGATGCTTTGTGGGCATACAGAACAGCATTCAAGACTCCTATAGGAACCTCTCCATACCACTTGTGTATGGGAAGGCCTGTCATCTGCCCGTGGAACTGGAACATAAAGCCTACTGGGCAACCAGATTCTTAAACATGGATGCTAAGTTAGCCGGTGAAAAAAATTGCTCCAGCTAAATGAGCTAGAGGAGTTCAAACTCAGTGCCTTTGAAAATGCAAAAATTTATAAGGAAAAGGCAAAGAAGTGGCATGATAAGAAGTTGTCATCCAGAGTCTTTGAGCCAGGACAAAAAGTTTTGCTCTTCAACTCTAGGCTCAGACTATTCCCAGGAAAACTTAAATCCCGGTGGAGGGGTCCGTATGTGATTACAGGAGTGTCACCATATGGATATGTTGAGCTTCAAGATATTGATTCTGATAAAAAGTTCATTGTTAATGGACAGATGATCAAACATTATCTTGAAAGCAATTTTGAGCAAGAATGCTCAAAACTGAGGCTTGAATGAAGCACAGTAAAGGTCCAGCTAAAGACAATAAAGAAGCGCTTGCTGGGAGGCAACCCAGCTATTAGCAGGTGATTTATTTTACTTAATAGAATACTGACATACATTCTTCAAGGTTGATCATCAAAATTGAAGGAATTCACAGAGTTATAGAAGGATTCAGTGCAAAAAGCAGAGAAAAGGAGTTTGCTGGCAAGAAAATGCCAGTAAAGGGTACTCTGGGCATTAAACGCTAGAATGGATATCATTCTGGGCGTTTAACGCCAGTAAAGGTACCATTTTGGGCGTTAAACGCCAGAATGGGTACCATTCTGGGCGTTTAACGCCAGGATTGCAGCGTCCTGGGCGTTTAGAAAAACGCCCAGTGATGAAGGGGTTTCTGGCATTTAACGCCAGCCAAGGTACCTGGCTGGGCGTTAAACGCCCATAATGGCCAATATTTGGGCGTTAAACGCCAGAATGGTTGATGACAAGTCATCATATACCCATTTTTCAAGCTAATTTCACTTGTTTTGTTAGCATTTATGCACTTTCTTGCATCCTAAGTTAGTGATTTGGAGTGAAAATGCACAACTTCTCTAAATCAAGCAACCACCATGAAATTAATGATAAATCATGAGGTTTAAGCTAACTTTAATTGCATTTTAATTGATTTATAAGCCTCTTGAATTTAGTGATGCTTTGAGTGGTTGTTTGGTTTATTTTAGGTGAAGAAAAGAAAAGAAAATGGAAAGCGTGGCATAAAAAGTGTAGCCAAAGAAAGAAAAGCGTGGCCGAATCAAGAGGAGGCGTGCCGCATTATAATGGGGAAGCAACCTTGCCCTCCACAAGGGCAGAATGCCCTCTAGGAGGGCAGCATCAAGTGACCAAGCAAGCAAAGGCAACCCTGCCCTGCCCACTCTAAGGGCAGAGCACAAAATGGTGCCTTGGAGCCAAGAGAAGCAAACTCTGCCCTGCCCTTGTGGAGAGCAGGATCGGGCTCCATGAGAAAGAAATCCAAGGAAAAATAGCTCCCATGCAAGCCACAAGGTTCGAACCAAGAACCATGAGGAAGCCAAGCCTTGAGACCAAATAGCGTGCCAAGAAATCAAAAGAAAAAGTAGCGTGTTTGCAAGCCACCAGATTCGAACACGGGCCATGAGATTGGGAACCTTGCCCTGCCCTTGGCGCGGGCAGGGCAGCATTTGAAATTGGCGCATCACACACAAGACCTTGGCGCACCAACTCTGCTTCCTGGCGCACCAAACCATTCCTGCCCTGCCCTTGGCGCGGGCAGGGAGCATCCACGCGTCAACGTGCTTCGCGCGCACGCGCGCTCCTCAAATCTGGCCGTCCCACGCATCAACGTGCAGCACGCGCACGCGCGCTTCTCAATTCTGGCAGCACCAAGCGCAAGCACGCATCACGTTCTGGCGCAGCAGCTTTCCCGCCCTGCCCTTGGCGCGGGCAGGGCAGCCTCTGGCGCACCAAGCTCATGCCAGACACGCACCAACTCGCACCTGAATCGCACATGGCCGCACCAACTCCAAGCACCAAGCATCAATTTTCTGCCCTGCCCTCCACAAGGGCAGGGCAGCCTCCTGGGAGTGGTTTTTGGGCCAAAATTCAAATTAAAAATTGGTTTGAATTCATTTCTTCACCAATCCAAAAGCCCATCCAAATCCCATCATCCAAGAATAGAAAGTGTATAAATAGGACTTAGTTTGATGTAGAGAAAACTTTTAGCTACCTTTACTTTTGAGCTTTGAAATTTTGGTTTTCATTCTGAATTTTTGAACTTCTTTTGAGCTTTCTTGAGAGATTTGTCCGAGCACCAAGAGGATCAAAGGAGAATTGCTTGATCTCCTTCCTCAATTCCCTTGGGCAATTCTTCTCTTCTGTTTTCTGAGTATTGGGTGTGTGAAATTGGGGAAATTCTGTCCCAATTCCCATTCAAACTCTTTGCATTATATTTTCTGCATAATTCAATCCAAATTCTATTCTTCTACTGCTTCATCTTTAATTTTCTGTCAATTGCTCAGTAACTTCAGATCTGGGAAGGAAATTGGGTTTTAGGCTCTGCTACCTAAGCCCTTGGGATCCTGAGATCACTTTTGGTTCCTCTGTGAACCTTTACTGCACTTTAATTTCCTTGCTGTTTAAATTTCCTGTTTGCATCCAATTCATTTCTGCTACCTTCTTTACTGCAATTTACTTCTTCTTGTTTAGATCCTGCAATCCCATTCCTCAATTCCCCTTTACATTCAGCAATTTATCTTTCTTGCCATTTAAGTTATTGCAATTTAAGTTTCTTGCACTTTAAGTTTCAGTCATTTACTTTCTTGCTCTTTAAGTTTCTGCACTTTTACTCTTCTGTTCTTTATTTTACTGCATTTCTCCCTTCCCCCTTTACATTTACTGTCATTTAATTTTGATAAACACAAATCACTCAACCAAAACTTGATTCGCTTGACTAAACCACCCACTAAACTAAAATTGCTCAATCCTTCAATCCCTGTGGGATCGACCTCACTCATGTGAGTTATTATTACTTGGTGCGACCCGGTACACTTGCTGGTGAGTTTTGTGTTGGATCGTTTTCCACACCATCAAGTTTTTGGCGCCGTTGCCGGGGATTGAAATAGATTGACAATGATTAAGTGAAGTGGAGGTCTAGATTAAGCATTTTTCTTTTCTGTTACTCTAACTCTTACTAACACATTAACTGTTGGAGTTTTTGCTTAAACTAACCAACCAAAACCTCATTCTAGCAATAGATTGAAGTTTTGTTAACTCTCTGGGTTTGTGCGTTTGTTGCTGTGTGTTTGTATGTCAGGTATAGGGAGATCCTCTCCTATCATTTCTGAAATTGATCCAAGGACTCTTCGGAGAATAAGAAGAGCAGAAAGAGGGAAGAATATTGTTGGAGAAGAAGAAGAATCTGAGGAGGAATTCCAAGATATGGAAGGAGATACTAGTCAACCAGGAGGAGGAGCCAACAATGACGAACAGAGAAGAGTCTTGGCTTCATACACATTTGCAAATGCTAGGCATTGTGGGAGTAGCATTCTTCCTCCCAATGTCAATGCAAACAACTTTGAACTCAAGCCACAACTCATAACTCTGGTGCAAAACAATTGTTCCTTCGGAGGAGGACCTTTGGAGGATCCAAACCAACATTTGTCCACCTTTTTGAGAATCTGTGATACAGTGAAGACAAATGGTGTACCCCCTGATAGCTACAAGTTGCTACTCTTCCCATTCTCTCTTAGAGATAAAGCCACTCAATGGCTAGAGACTTTTCCAAAAGAAAGCATCAACACTTGGGATGACTTGGTGAGCAAGTTCCTTGCTAAATTCTATCCACCTCAAAGAGTCCTAAGGTTGAAGACAGAGGTTCAAACCTTCACTCAATTGGAGGCCGAGAGCTTATATGAAGCATGGGAGAGATACAAGGCTCTATTGAGGAAGTGTCCACCAGAGATGTTCACTGAGTGGGACAAGCTACAAAACTTCTATGAAGGCCTCACTCTTAAAGCTCAGGAGGCTCTTGATCACTCTGCTGGAGGCTCTCTACAACTCATGAAAACCACAGAGGAAGCTCGAAACCTCATTGATATGGTGGCCAACAACCAATATTTCTTTGCTCATCAAAGATAACGCCAACCATCACAGAGAAGAGGAGTCATGGAGTTGGAAGGAGTTGATTCAATCTTAGCTCAAAACAAGATGATGCAACAACAGATTCAACAACAATTTGAGCAAATGGCTAAGAGAATTGATGGCTTGCAAGTGGCAGCAGTGAGCACCACAAGCCAACCTCCAAACACTTGGGTACAAAGTGAAGAAACTCAAGAGGAGCAACAACAAGAGCAGGTTCAATACTTGCACAACCAGAATCAGGGAACAAATGAAGTTTATGGAGAGATTTACAATCCATCTTGGAAGAATCATCCAAACCTCAGATGGGGAGACAACCATAATCAAAACCAACAACCATGGCAAAGGAACACAGGCCAAAACAATTGGAAAAACACAAACCACAACCCCCAGCCAACTACTAACCAAAATTCATACAGAAAACCACAAAACAACTACCCAAATTCTAACCAATACCCACCCAATAACCACCCAACTAACCAAAACACTTACCTTCATCCATCAACACCCCAAAACCAACCCATCACACAAGATTCACAGAGAATCACCAATCTAGAAGTACTCCTGGAGAAACTAATGAAGAGCCAAGAATTGACAAACAAAAATCAAGAAGCTACCATGAAGAACTTAGAGAGGCAAATTGGCCAAATCTCTAAGAAGATCTCTGTTGAGAAACCATCAAGTTCACTACCTAGTGATACCATTCCCAACCCAAAGGAAGAATGCAAGGTGGTGCAACTAAGAAGTGGAAGGGTGTTAACAGACAGCAACCAAGGAGCAACCAAAGAGCTCATGGAAGATAACACTGAAGCCATCAACAAGGATAAGATAAGCAAGAATGCTCCAGAAAAACTCACAGAAGAAGATAACAAGCCACAGAATTTGAAGAAAGGAAAGAATATCTTGGAAGAACCAAGTCCAAAACAGCATCAAGTGGTGAAGAGCTCAACACCACCACTGCCGTACCCACAAAGATTTCACAAGGAAACAAAGGATCAGCACTTCCACAAATTTCTTGAGACTTTCAAGAAGCTGGAAATCAACATACCTTTGGCAGAGGCTTTGGAGCAAATGCCCCTGTATGCTAAGTTTCTAAAGGAGCTCATCAACAAGAAAAGAAGTTGGAATGAGAAGGAAACCGTGATGCTTAGCGAAGAGTGTAGTGCACTCATCAAAAAGGGACTTCCTCCCAAGCTTGAAGATCCTGGAGGATTCTTCCTACCATGCACTATTGGGAACCTGTTTATCAACAAAGGGATGTGCGATCTAGGAGCAAGCATAAATCTAATCCCATATTCTCTAGTGAAAAAGCTTGGCATAAAGGAGGTGAAACCAACAGAGATGACTTTGGAATTGGTGGATCAATCAATAGTCCATCCTAAGGGGTTGATTGAGAACCTTTTAGTTAAGGTTGACAAATTCATTTATCCGGCAGATTTTGTGATTCTGGATTCTTCAGAAAATGGAAACGACTCCATAATACTTGGTCGACCATTTTTGGCCACTGCTAGAGCCATTGTGGACATTGAGCAAGGAGAGTTAACTCTGAGGATGCATGAGGAGAGCATCATCCTGAAAGTCTTTCCAGAGGAACAAAAAGATGAAGAAACAGGCAAAATGAGTGATGATCCCCTTCCAAAGCAATCAACTGAAAAGGAATTGGAACAAAAAAACAAACAGATGCAAGAAGAAAAGGGGATTCACAAGGAAGCAGGGGTGATCAGCAGAAAGGAAGGCATCACAACTCAAGTAACTGCCAAGAAGGGAAGATCAACAAGCAAGAAAAAGGTGAAGAATAAGAAAAAGGCTCACAAAGGGTGGAAGAACAAGAAAATCCCAACTGAAGGATTTTCTAAGGGTGATAAGGTGCAGTTAATATACCAACAGCAGGGAGCAGAAGATTATTACACTGTCAACCAGATTCTTTCTTTTGAGCATGTGGAGATTGAACATCAAGGCACTCAGAGAAAGTTGACAGTGAGGGGTGACAAGTTGAGACACCACCAATATCAACCACCCTAAAGGGAGGTCAATGTCAAGCTAATGACAATAAAAGAGCGCTTGTTGGGAGGCAACCCAACCTGAGGTAGTTTCTTTTCATAACTTTTCAATAAAAATGTTGAGTAATTGGTATGGATTGCAAGGAGCTAAGTTTGATGTTGCACACCAAAACAATTTGAGGAAGAATGAAAACTTCTAAGTTTGGTGTTCCACCAAAAATATCATTTAATACATTCTCACCGCTTGCATGATTCTAACTCCAAGCAATCAACCACATTACTCAACTGTTAAATTGTTTTCTAGCTTTAATTCCATTAACCTTTAGCAAGGATACATGGTTTCAAATATGGTTAACTTTGTACATCTGAGACGGTGGCAAAACAATTAAGTTTGGTGTTCACACACCAAAACAAATCCTGAAACCACACTCAGTTATGCTTACTAACCATATGATCAAGGGCTTGAGAAGCAAGCAACTTTGAGGATTATGCAGGACATGAATCAATAATTGAAGACACTATGCATTTTGACTCAAAGGGATCATAGCAGAAAGAAAAATCAAAGGGCTGCAACTACAAAGGTTGTATCTGAACTTAACTCTTGCTGCTGTGTGATATTTTGAATTTGGAAACCATTACATGCCTTGCTAAAGTGTTCATCTAGTTGCAAGTGAAATTGTTTGTGAAAATGATAAGTCTGCATAATGCTTGTAGCCATCACTCAGATTTAAATATTGCTTTGTTTCCCATATGCTTAAATAAAAGAGTTTGGTTTGAATTGAAAAGAGAAAAATCCAATGTTGCATGAGTATGAATGGAAGTTGGTGGTGGCACATGTGTTTGATTAAATGTATAACTCATGAAATAAATGTTGCATGATATCATTCTCATTCAATTATAAGTTAGCTTGCTGTTACATAGACCTTTATCAATAATGAAGCACCCTTGGTAACAAAAACAGAAAGAAAAGGAAGAAAGAAAAAGCCAAAATGGCAAGAAAAACAAAGAATAAAGGTTGGACACCAATGGTTTGGACCCTAGGACAAATGCCTGTGGTGTTCTTGTACTGAGATCTGCTTGGATGAGTAAATTCTAAGGGGTATTTTGAAACCCGGTCACTTAGATCAACTGATTTGGGATGGCCAATTGAAAATCCACAATAAAGAGCAACTTAGATACAAAGCACTTAGTGATCCAAAGAGATGCTGGGCATCAATGATTCTAGGAAGAATTAGTGAGCTAAGTGTCTGTGGTGGAAAGATGTTGAGCAAAATAAAAGAAAATGAAGCCAAAGGCTAAGCTGCAACATTTAACACCAAACCTCTTAAAGAAATAAAAAGCTTGTTAAAGCATTGTAAACCAAGAAAAGTTACCAAGGGAGTGATCAAAAGGAGAGTCTTATAACAGCAAGTTTAGCAAACCTTGGATGCAAAATGTGTATTATGCAGCAGCAACAATAAATGAGTGTCATTGTCTGCATAAATGCCCCATGAATTGAAGTTCTGCTATCTGCATAATAAGGATTTATGTTCTTTTCTTATTTCATATCATTTACTCTTAGTTTTGATGCTTGCTTGGGGACAAGCAAGGTTTAAGTTTGGTGTTGTGATGACAAGTCATCATATACCCATTTTTCAAGCTAATTTCACTTGTTTTGTTAGCATTTATGCACTTTCTTGCATCCTAAGTTATTGATTTGGAGTGAAAATGCACAACTTCTCTAAATCAAGCAACCACCATGAAATTAATGATAAATCATGAGGTTTAAGCTAACTTTAATTGCATTTTAATTGATTTATAAGCCTCTTGAATTTAGTGATGCTTTTAGTGGTTGTTTGGTTTATTTTAGGTGAAGAAAAGAAAAGAAAATGGAAAGCGTGGCATAAAAAGTGTAGCCAAAGAAAGAAAAGCGTGGCCGAATCAAGAGGAGGCGTGCCGCATTATAATGGGGAAGCAACCTTGCCCTCCACAAGGGCAGAATGCCCTCTAGGAGGGCAGCATCAAGTGACCAAGCAAGCAAAGGCAACCCTGCCCTGCCCACTCTAAGGGCAGAGCACAAAATGGTGCCTTGGAGCCAAGAGAAGCAAACTCTGCCCTGCCCTTGTGGAGAGCAGGATCGGGCTCCATGAGAAAGAAATCCAAGGAAAAATAGCTCCCATGCAAGCCACAAGGTTCGAACCAAGAACCATGAGGAAGCCAAGCCTTGAGACCAAATAGCGTGCCAAGAAATCAAAAGAAAAAGTAGCGTGTTTGCAAGCCACCAGATTCGAACACGGGCCATGAGATTGGGAACCTTGCCCTGCCCTTGGCGCGGGCAGGGCAGCATTTGAAATTGGCGCATCACACACAAGACCTTGGCGCACCAACTCTGCTTCCTGGCGCACCAAACCATTCCTGCCCTGCCCTTGGCGCGGGCAGGGAGCATCCACGCGTCAACGTGCTTCGCGCGCACGCGCGCTCCTCAAATCTGGCCGTCCCACGCATCAACGTGCAGCACGCGCACGCGCGCTTCTCAATTCTGGCAGCACCAAGCGCAAGCACGCATCACGTTCTGGCGCAGCAGCTTTCCTGCCCTGCCCTTGGCGCGGGCAGGGCAGCCTCTGGCGCACCAAGCTCATGCCAGACACGCACCAACTCGCACCTGAATCGCACATGGCCGCACCAACTCCAAGCACCAAGCATCAATTTTCTGCCCTGCCCTCCACAAGGGCAGGGCAGCCTCCTGGGAGTGGTTTTTGGGCCAAAATTCAAATTAAAAATTGGTTTGAATTCATTTCTTCACCAATCCAAAAGCCCATCCAAATCCCATCATCCAAGAATAGAAAGTGTATAAATAGGACTTAGTTTGATGTAGAGAAAACTTTTAGCTACCTTTACTTTTGAGCTTTGAAATTTTGGTTTTCATTCTGAATTTTTGAACTTCTTTTGAGCTTTCTTGAGAGATTTGTCCGAGCACCAAGAGGATCAAAGGAGAATTGCTTGATCTCCTTCCTCAATTCCCTTGGGCAATTCTTCTCTTCTGTTTTCTGAGTATTGGGTGTGTGAAATTGGGGAAATTCTGTCCCAATTCCCATTCAAACTCTTTGCATTATATTTTCTGCATAATTCAATCCAAATTCTATTCTTCTACTGCTTCATCTTTAATTTTCTGTCAATTGCTCAGTAACTTCAGATCTGGGAAGGAAATTGGGTTTTAGGCTCTGCTACCTAAGCCCTTGGGATCCTGAGATCACTTTTGGTTCCTCTGTGAACCTTTACTGCACTTTAATTTCCTTGCTGTTTAAATTTCCTGTTTGCATCCAATTCATTTCTGCTACCTTCTTTACTGCAATTTACTTCTTCTTGTTTAGATCCTGCAATCCCATTCCTCAATTCCCCTTTACATTCAGCAATTTATCTTTCTTGCCATTTAAGTTATTGCAATTTAAGTTTCTTGCACTTTAAGTTTCAGTCATTTACTTTCTTGCTCTTTAAGTTTCTGCACTTTTACTCTTCTGTTCTTTATTTTACTGCATTTCTCCCTTCCCCCTTTACATTTACTGTCATTTAATTTTTGATAAACACAAATCACTCAACCAAAACTTGATTCGCTTGACTAAACCACCCACTAAACTAAAATTGCTCAATCCTTCAATCCCTGTGGGATCGACCTCACTCATGTGAGTTATTATTACTTGGTGCGACCCGGTACACTTGCCGGTGAGTTTTGTGTTGGATCGTTTTCCACACCATCAATGGTAGGGGACAGAGATTTTGTTTTCCACTTCAAATTTTTTCAAACTTTCTTGTTTTGATCCATAATTTTCCGCATAAACACATTACAAACTTTCATCATTCACCTTCAACTTTCAAAAATTAAACAATTTTCTAAATCATTTTCAAATCTTTTTCAAATCCTTTCCAAATCTTCTTCAAAAACTCAAATATCTTCTTAAATTCTTTCCATATCTTCTTAAATCTCCTTCAAAATTTTCGAAATCTCTCCCCCTCCCTTATAAATACACGTTCGGCCATCCCCCTCTCCCCACCATTCGAATTTTCTCTCCTCCTCTCTCTCCTTTTTCCTTTTTTTTGCTTGAGGGCAAGCAAACCTCTAAGTTTGGTGTGTTTTTCCGTGATCACTAAGCCAAGATTTATCAAGATCATGGCTCATAAGGGAAAACAAACCAATTCCAAAGGCAAGAAAGAGAATGATCTAAATAATCTTTGGAATCAAGAGAAGTTTTTAACCAAAGAACATGCAGACCATTACCACAAAATAATGGGTCTGAGGTCAGTGATCCCGGAAGTCAGATTAGATCTGAAAGAAGAAGAATATCCGGAGATCCATGAGCAAATTCAAAACAGAGGATGGGAAGTTCTAACCAACCCTGAGACAAAGGTTGGAAGAAACATGGTTCAGGAATTCTACTCAAATCTGTGGCTGACAGATAAGCAGAGAATGACTGGAACTACTTTTCATACCTATAGAACCATGGTCAGAGGGAGAATTATTTACTTCCATCTGGACAAAATAAGAGAGGTCTTTAAATTGCCTCAACTACAAGATGATCCTGAATCCTTTAATAGGAGAATGGTGAGAGTAGATAAGGGGTTGGATCAAGTTCTAGAGGACATATGCGTCCCTGGAACTAAGTGGATAACCAATTCAAAAGGTTTCCCAAACCAACTCAAAAGGGGAGATCTCAAACCAATTGCAAGAGGTTGGCTAGACTTCATTGGGCGTTCTATATTGCCCACTAGCAACTGTTCTGAGGTCACGGTCAAGAGAGCACTGATGATTCATTGCATTATGATGGGAAAAGAAGTGGAGATTCATCATCTGATTGCTTGTGAGATTTACAAAATTGCAAACAAGAACTCCACTGAAGCCAAACTGGCTTACCCAAGCTTAATCTCTTTGCTATGTAAAGATGCTGGGGTAAGGATGGGAGTAGATGAATTTATCCCAATTGAACATCCAATCACCAAGAAGCCAATGGAAGGACAAATGCTAGATAACTCTATCAAAAGGAGGGGGCAGGAATTCCTCCCTGAACTTCTTGAAATTGACTACTGGGCCAGCCTAGAAGCATCTGTTGCCAAGCTGCAAGAAACTATGGAACAAATTAAGGAAGAACAACAGAATCAAAACTGCATGCTCTACAAATTGCTAAAGGAACAAAAGAAGCAGGGGCGTGAGCTACCGGAGCTGAAGTGCCAGAAGCTCTCCCTTGAAGGGTCAAATACCCCACAAGTTGAGGGAGCATCCACTTCTCAAAATCAAGGTTGTTGAGTCCTAACTTTGTGATAACCTCTATCATTAGGAGTCTATTTTAGAGTCATTTAAATTTTTGTTTTCTATTACTATTAGTCTTATCTTATATTTATTTTTGAGTCTTGTTCTTAATTCATGATTAATAAAATTTAAGGTTCATGTCTTAAAACTATGAATGTCCTATGAATCCATCACCTCTCTTAAATAAAAAATACTTTAATCACAAAAGAACAAGAAGTACAGGATTTTGAATTCATCTCTGAAACTAGTTGAATTAGTTTGATGTGGTGACAATACTTTTTGTTTTCTGAATGAATGCTTGAACAGTGCATATGTCTTTTGAATTTGTAGATTAAAGAATGTTAAACTTGTTGGCTCTTGAAAGAATGATGGAAAAGGAGAAATGTTATTGAGGATCTGAAAAATCATCAGATTGATTCTTGAAGCAAGAAAAAGCAGTGAATTCAAAAAAAAAGCAAGCAGAAAAAGCCAATAGCCCTTTTAAACAAAAAGGCAAGGGTAAAAATAAAAAGTGATCCAAGGCAAAAAGAGTGCGCTTAAGAACCCTGGACACCTCTAATTGGGGACTCTAGCAAAGCTGAGTCACAATCTGAAAAGGTTTACCCAGTTATGTGTCTGTGGCATGTGTGTATCCGGTGGTAATACTAGAAGACAGAGTGCTTTGGGTCACAGCCAAGACTTATAAAGTAGCTGTGTTCAAGAATCATCATACTTAACTAGGAGAATCAATAACACTATCTGAATTCTGAGTTCCTATAGATGCCAATCATTCTAAACTGCAAAGGATAAAGTGAGATGCCAAAACTATTCAGAGGCAAAAAGTTACTAGTCCCGCTCATCTAATTGGAGCTAAGTTTCATTGATATTTTGGAGTCTATAGTATGTTCTCTTCTTTTTATCCTATTTGATTTTCAGTTGCTTGGGGACAAGCAACAATTTAAGTTTGGTGTTGTGATGAGCGGATAATTTATACGCTTTTTGGCACTGTTTTTAGTATGTTTTTAGTACATTTTAGTTAGTTTTTAGTACGTTTTTATGAGTTTTTATTTAAAATTCACTTTTCTGGGCTTTACTATGAGTTTATGTGTTTTTCTGTGATTTCAGGTAATTTCTGGCTGAAATTGAGGGACCTGAGCAAAAATCTGATTCAGAGGCTGAAAAAGGACAGCAGATGCTGTTGGATTCTGACCTCCTTGCACTCGAAGTGGATTTTCTGGAGCTACAGAAGCCCAATTGGTGCGCTCTCAATTAAGGATGGAACATCAAGAGCACTCCATCATTCTTCATGAAATTAGAGAAGATCAAAGAGCAATGAGGGAGGAGCAACAAAGGCAAGGAAGAGACATAGAAGAACTCAAGGACATCATTGGTCCTTCAAGAAGAAAGCGCCACCATCACTAAGGTGGATTCATTCCTTGTTCTTATTTTTCTGTTTTTCGGTTTTATGCTTATTATGTCATCTATATTTGTGTCTCTGTTACATGATCATTAGTATTTAGTAACTATGTCTTAAGGCTATAAATAATTCCATGAATCCTTCACCTCTCTTAAATGAAAAATGTTTCTAATTCAAAAGAACAAGAAGTACATGAATTTCGAATTTATCCTTGAAATTAGTTTAATTATATTGAAGTGGTGGCAACACTTTTTGTTTTCTGAATGAATGCTTGAACAGTGCATAATTTTGATCTTGTTGTTTATGAATGTTAAAATTGTTGGCACTTGAAAGAATGATGAACAAAGAGAAATGTTATTGATAATCTGAAAAATCATGAAATTGATTATTGAAGCAAGAAAAAGCAGTGAAGAACAAAGGCTTGCGAAAAAAAAAAGAAAAGTCGAAAAAAAATATTTTATAAAAGAAAAAGAAAAAGCAAGCAGAAAAAGTCAATAGCCCTTAAAACCAAAAGGCAAGGGTAAAAAGGATCCAAGGCTTTGAGCATCAATGGATAGGAGGGCCCAAGGAAATAAAATCCAGGCCTAAGCGGCTAAATCAAGCAGTCCCTAACCATGTGCTTGTGGCATGCAGGTCCAAGTGAAAAGCTTGAGACTGAGTGGTTAAAGTCGTGATCGAAAGCAAAATGAGTGTGCTTAAGAGCTTTGGACACCTCTAACTGGGGACTTTAGCAAAGCTGAGTCACAATCTGAAAAGGTTCACCCAGTCATGTGTCTGTGGCATTTATGTATTCGGTGGTAATACTGGAAAACAAAGTGCTTAGGGCCACGGCCAAGACTCATAAAATTAGCTGTGTTCAAGAATCAACATACTTAGCTAGGAGAATCAATAACACTATCTGAAATTCTAAGTTCCTAGAGATGCCAATCATTCTAAACATCAAAGGAAAAAGTGAGATGCAAAACTGTTCAGAAGCAAAAAGCTACAAGTCCCGCTCATCTAATTAGAACTAATATTCATTGATATTTTGGGATTTATAGTATATTCTCTTCCTTTTATCCTAATTTTTTTTCAGTTGCTTGGGGACAAGCAAAAATTTAAGTTTGGTGTTGTGATGAGCGGATAATTTATACGCTTTTTGGCATTGTTTTTAGGTAGTTTTTAGTAGGATCTAGCTACTTTTAGGGATGTTTTCATTCGTTTTTATGCTAAATTCATATTTCTGGACTTTTATTATGATTTTGTGTGTTTTTCTGTGATTTTAGGTAATTTCAGGCTGAAATTGAGGGACCTGAGGAAAACTCTGATAAAAGGCTGACAAAGGACTGCTGATGTTGTTGGATTCTGACCTCCCTGCACTCAAAATGGATTTTCTAGAGCTACAGAACTCCAAATGGTGTGCCCGTAACGGCATTGGAAAGTAGACATCCAGAGCTTTCCAGAAATATATAATAGTTTATACTTTATTCGTGATTAAATGACGTAAAGTGGCGCTCAATGCCAGTTCTATGCTGCATTCTGGAGTCAAACGCCAGAAACACGTCACGAACCAGAGTTGAACGCCAAAAACATGTTACAACTTGGCGTTCAACTCCAAGAGAAGCCTCAGCTCGTGTAAAGATCAAGCTCAGCCCAAGCACACACCAAGTGGGCCCCGGAAGTGGATTTCTGCATCAATTACTTACTTCTGTAAACCCTAGTAGCTAGTCTAGTATAAATAGGACTTTTTACTATTGTATTCAGTGTCTTTGATTGTATTTTTTGATTTTTTGATCACGTTTGGGGGCTGGCCATTCGGCCATGCCTAGACCTTCATCACTTATGTATTTTTAACGGTGGAGTTTCTACACACCATAGATTAAGGGTGTGGAGCTCTACTGTACCTCAAGTTTCAATGCAATTACTACTATTTTCTATTCAATTTTGCTTGTTCTTATTCTAAGATATTCGTTGCAATTTAACATGATGAATGTGATGATTCGTGACACTCATCATCATTCTCACCTATGAACGCGTGACTGACAACCACTTCCGTTCTACCTTAGACCGGGCGCATATCTCTTGGATTCCTTAATCAGAATCTTCGTGGTATAAGCTAGATTGATGGAGGCATTCATGAGAATCAGGAAAGTCTAAACCTTGTCTGTGGTATTCCGAGTAGGATTCAGGGATTGAATGACTGTGACGAGCTTCAAATTTGTGATTGTTGGGCATGATGACAAACGCAAAAGAATCAAGGGATTCTATTCCAACATGATCGAGAACAGACAGATGATTAGCCGTGCCGTGACAGAGCATTTGGACCTTTTTCACTGAGAGGATGGGATGTAGCCATTGACAACGGTGATGCCCTACATATAGCTTGCCATGGAAAGGAATAAGAAGGATTGAAGGAAGACAGTAGGAAACCAGAGATCCAACAGGGACAAGCACCTCCACACACTTATCTGAAATTCCCACCATTGAATTACATGAGTAACTCTATCTTTATTTTCTGTTTTATTTACTATTCAAAAACTCCATAACATTTATTATCTGCCTAACTGAGATTTACAAGATGACCATAGCTTGCTTCATACCAACAATCTCCGTGGGATCGACCCTTACTCACGTAAGGTATTACTTGGATGACCCAGTGCACTTGCTGGTTAGTTGTGCGGAGTTGTGACTAAGTGTGATTCACGTTGAGAGCGCTACCAAGTTTTTGGCGCCATTGTTGATGATCACAATTTCTATCTTTATTTTCTATTTATTTATTATTATTATTCGAAAACTCCATAACCAATTATTATTCGCCTAACTGAGATTTGCAAGATGACCATAGCTTGCTTCATACCAATAATCTCCGTGGGATCGACCCTTACTCATGTAAGGTTTATTACTTGGACGACCCAGTGCACTTTCTAGTTAGTTGTGCGAGGTTGTGAAGAAAGTGCTGAGTTATAAACGCGCATACCAAGTTGAATGCCATTATTAGAGATCACAATTTCATGCACCAACCTATATCGACCAAATCAAAACAAAGAAGTGCAACCCTAACCTTCCATCATTTTTTGTTTACTAACACTCATGTATGCTTTTCCCATAAAAACATCACATATGCAATTCTTTTATTTGTTTCTTCACTCTTTAGGGTACCATTGTGCCCTTTTTAGGATGAAGAATTTTTTTTTAATTAGAATTGCATATGGTATAAATAGTTCATACATGAATGTTTCCATTTTCCAAAATTTTCAATGAATGCCCAAATTAAACATTTTCTTTTACTACCAAAGTTTCCCAAAAGATTCCCCCACACTTAAATGCAACACATTCCTTCAACCTAAGCTAATCAAGGATACAATCCAAGGTAATTCATAGTTTTCCGCGTAGGGTTGCGATGTGCTAAAATCAAGTATAATGGGGTAAATAAAGCTCAATGGGGTTTAACAATGGTAAATAAAAAGGATAGGCTATATGGGAAAAGTAAGCTTTAAACAAATATAGCCTCAATCATGCTCAATACAACTCAACACATCAACCCTTGGAAATAAAGAGTCAAGCAAAACCAAGATTACAATCGTAGAAGAGATATAACACACAATGAACAAAATTAATGGTTAAAATGTATAACCACTCTTTGAAGCTCAAAAACTTGCAAGGTGTTTGTTCTTTACTCTTCTATGTTCCAAGGAAATCCATTCAAGAAAGTTTGAAAAAAAATAGTTTTCCAATTAATTCAATAGAAATCCCAAAATTGTTGGAAAGTCTTGTTGTTTTTCACCAAAATTATTCCCTATACATGTATGTATGTATGTATGTTGTGATGGATGCAAAATTTTCAAAATTTCCTAGTTCTTCTCCTAATTTTCAACAAGCAAAAAGTAACATGAACAATTAGGATCAAAATGAGCTAGGCATCACCTATTCACATTATCCAATCACAATCCATATCTATACTATGTACCATGCGATATAAAATGCAATATGTATATATATACCAAATTAAAAGCGCAATACTGGATATAACTGTAAGAAACTAATATATTTATACCAAGGTAAAAAAAAGTGCATAAGTAAACGTACTAAAAGTATCCACAAAAGCATCATAAAGACTGAAAGTAACTAAATGACAATTGTCTAGAAGAGAATATTTACACCCAAAAATAAAAGATCCTCCCCACACTAAGATGAAGCACAGTCCTCTGTGCCAAAAATAGACCGGGGTGATCAATTCTACGAAGCTCCACCACCTGGCGGTGGTGGGTGGTGGGTGGTGATGGCGGTGGTAGACAATGATGTCGGTGAATGGCCATGGTGTGGGATCGAGCCTATGCTCCTTAGATGCCTGCCCAGCTGGCTCTGATATGGTCTCAACAATCGGCTCGGCTACAGCTGCGGCTCCTCAACTATGTGATCTGCAGGCTCCTCCACTGTAGTCTCTACCGTCATCTGCTCAATGGGCTTATCTGCCTGGCCAGCTTCAGCTGCTGTCTCTTCCGGTGCCGACTCCTCTCTCTCAGGCTCATGCTCAGGCTTAGGCTTAGGCTCAGGCTCAGGTGTGTTTGGAGGAGGTGGTCCAGGATCGCAACCGTCAAACTTTGCCACTATCCACTGGAAGCAGCGAGCGTTGCGGCGCTCAATGCGGTGTGATGAGCAAATAATTTATACGCTTTTTGGCACTGTTTTTAGTATGTTTTTAGTACATTTTAGTTATTTTTTAGTATGTTTTATGAGTTTTTATTTAAAATTCACTTTTCTGGGCTTTACTATGAGTTTTTGTATTTTTCTGTGATTTTAGGTAATTTCTTGCAGAAATTGAGGGACCTGAGCAAAAATCTGATTCAGAGGCTGAAAAAGGACTGTAGATGCTGTTGGATTCTGACCTCCCTGCACTCGAAGTGGATTTTCTGGAGCTACAGAAGCCCATTTGGTGCGCTCTCAATTGCGTTGGAAAGTAGACATCCTAGGCTTTCCAGCAATGTATAATAATTTATACTTTTCCCTGAGATTTGATGGCCCAAACCGGCGTTGCAAATCAGCTTCAGAATTCCCGGCGTTTAACGCCGGAACTGGCACAAAAGTTAGAGTTAAACACCCAAACTGGCACAAAAGCTGGCGTTTAACTCCAGAAAAAGTCTCTACACATGAAAGCTTCAATGCTCAGCCCAAGCACACACCAAGTGGACCCCGGAAGTGGATTTTTACGTCATTTACTCATTTCTGGATATCCTAGGTTACTAGTTCACTATAAATAGGATCTTTTGACATTGTATCTGGACCGGATGACACTTTACACGTTTTATATTGTACCTTCTACGGCATGAGTCTCTAAACCCCATGGTTGGGAGTGAGGAGCTCTGCTGTGTCTTGATGGATTAATGCAATTACTACTGTTTTTCATTTAAAAATGCTTGTTTCCATTCTAAGATATCACTTGCTCCTCAACTTGATGAATGTGATGATCCGTGACACTCATCATCATTCTCACCTATGAACGTGTGCCTGACAACCACCTCCGTTCTACTTTAGATTGAGTGGATATCTCTTGGATTCTTTAGCCAGAATCTTCGTAGTATAAGTTAGAATATATTGGCGGCCATTCTTGAGAATCCGAAAGGTCTAAACCTTGTCTGTGGTATTCTGAGTAGGATTTAGGGATTGAATGAATGTGACGAGCTTTAAACTCGCGATTGTGGGGCGTTAGTGACAGACGCAAAAGAATCACTGGATTCTATTCCGACATGATCGAGAACCGACAGATGAATAGCCGTGCTGTGACAGAGTGCGTTGAACATTTTCACTGAGAGGATGGGAGGTAGCCATTGACAACGATGAAACCCTACATACAGCTTGCCATCGAAGGAGATATTGATATCCTGAGAATTATTGATATCCTGACTAAGAGTTACAAGATAACCATAGCTTGCTTCAAGCCGACAATCTCCGTGGGATCGACCCTTACTCACGTAAGGTATTACTTGGATGACCCAGTGCACTTGCTGGTTAGTTGTGCGGGCTTGCAAAAGTGTGATTGCATTTTCGTGCACCACGGTGCAATCTCCGAAATCTCCCGACCCAACTCAAAGGGTGTCTGGAGTCGGGGTACGGGCACAAGAGGTGCTAGAGGTGCTGATGGCTCTGCTGAGGATGATGGCTCAGTGGTCTTCCTCTTCTTCTATGGCAGTTTGTCGTAGTCACCGTACGGAAGGAATGACTGCTTGCTAATCAGGACGGACATCCAGTCTGTCTGCCGTCTCTCTACTCCCGACAGAGTGGCTAATCTGGTGATCAACGATGGGAAAGGAATATTGTACTTCTGCTATTGTGTCACCTTCCACATCGAATCTCTGATGAGGAGAAGAACAGAGATCCTTTTCTCCTCCTTGCCTCCGGGTTGAGATCAGTGCACTTAATGCTCTGCGAGACCCTATTTTCTCCCCTGCTATACTCCCATCTAGCCTCAGGTGTGCCAATCTTCCTTAGAACAACATCTAGTGAAAGCTTGCCCGACAACAGATCTTTCACTATCTATGTGTAGGCGTCACGAGCCGGAGGAATATGCGGAATACATAGGAGGGCCTCTAAAGTAGTATTAGAGGTGTCCAGAGTGACACCTTTGAGGAAAACAGTTGGGACATCCATCTTTAGGAGATTTGCATAAAATTCTTTGACCTGGTGTTCATTAACTTCCACCAGATCGAATTTTACGAACTCCCAATGATAAAAATTAAGTCTGTCCAAAACATGGTCCGCATATTTCTTAGGCAAGTTAAGCTTTCGTTCATAGTGAAAAGCTTTGTTTTCTATTTTCTTATATTGCTCTTGGGCTTCAGCATTTATGAATGTATCTGGTTAGGTACTGGGAGGTGCAGAAAAAGGACGAGCCAAAGGGTTGGCTTTCTCTTTCCCTTTGTGAGTCATCCTGGAAGAAGGCAAAAACAGAATATAACTCAGGAGAACAGATAAAAGTCACAGGAAGAAGAACGATATAATTAAACAGTTCAAGTAAGAGCCAATCAGGTAACCAAATACAAAATCAAGGGATAATATGTATAAAACAGTTAAAGGTTCAAAAGAAATGTGTTCTTTCTAGATCAAGCAACCTAAGCAATAGCCGAATGAATGGATAAAGAATGAAAGCATAGGTATGACTTAGGTGCATTATGTAAGTGAATTGAATGGGAGAAATTGATTATTGCAATTGTCCTTGCAAGTTGAAAGAGTCTGGAAAATTTGGCACAAAAGGCAAAAATCAAAGTCACAGTAAAAACTTGCACATATTCATGTTGAAAGGATAAGGAATGAGCACATATACATAGCTTCCTGTCCAAAGCAGTGCTTGATTGAAAACAAGGGACATTGCTCAAAAACTTGAAGGAACAAGTTGCTATGAATATGGTCATTGATGTGTAAGATACATGAATAAGCACTTGATCAATTCACAAAACAACATTATATGTACTGCTGCAAAAGGCACCAAGCAGTTAGCACATAATGCAGTAATCCAGCATGCTATGCACTTAAAAGTACCAAATAGAATGATGAAAGCTATAATTTTCAATCCGGTTTGGATTTAAGAACAAAATCAGGAGTACATAGTTGGCAGGTTAAAGGATGATATGCACAGCCAAATTGGCATCAAATAGGATAATTACAAAGCAAAATCAAGTTCGGATTAATGCTTCAGCAAAGTGAATGTGCAAAGTGTATAACTCATAAATTTCATGCAGCAACTATAATCTTTAGAAATTTTGCACAACATGAAAGTAAAATGCCAAATGACAGCAAAATCCAATCGTTTATGCTGATCAGACCAAGAAATCAGACAAAACTTCATTCAGGCATTTCAACAAGCACAACATGTACAGAAATTAGCAACAGAAATCACAGTTCAATCTAGATAGCAGCAGTCAAAGTCCAGTTAGGAACAGCACTTAGTCTTAGCAAAATTCGACAGTAATCAGCCAACATCACCCAGTCTCAGCAACATTCAATAGTATCAGCAAACATCACAGATTCAATCCAGAAAGACTGGTCATCTAACCTAAAACCACTTAGTAACTAGAACAAAATTAAAAATAAAAATGAACAGAAGCAGTAAAATAAAGCAGGAAGCAGGAAGAAATGATACAGTGTAGGGGATAGGAAACCTAGAAGCATATAGAGAGGGAAGGACGAAGGAAGGTTGGGCGAGATAAGGAGGGGTACAGCGGTGCAGTGGCACAGTGGTCCGCCGCTGCAGGTGCTGCTTGCCAGAACAGAGAGGCGCGGCCTAGGGCTAGAAGTGGCCGAGACAGGGGAGAGAGAGACGGGCGAAATGTAGGTGAGAGAGAGAAAGGGAAAGGATGAGAAAAGAGAGAGAGAGAGAGAGAGAGAGAGAGAGAGGTGATGGCGGCGGGAGCATTGTCGCCGGCGGTGGTTTGTCGCGAGGTAGAGGTAGGTGGTGGTGTGAAAAGGTTGAGTGGTGGTGTGCAGAGAGAAACTCAGGGAAAGGAGGGGTGTGGAAAGTGAAGTGCGACCCTCCCTCTTTTCGAATTAACGTTCGAAAAGGGTCTTGTGCGGACGCACACAGGGAGAAAAAGGGGATATGCGCACGCACAAGGTCATGCGGACGCTACGAGTAGAAGGTGTAACGCAACCTGTGCGGGCGCACAAAGGGTGTGCGCTTGCACAAAAAGGAGGAAAGGGGCTGGATGCACACGCATAGCTTGTGCGTGCGCTGCGGCCAGAGGGTTGATTCCTTGCTGTGCATGCGCTTAGCTCTATGCGCACGCACAAGGTTTTTTTTTAGAAGGGGCACATGTGCGGCCGAATGAGTGGTGTGCGGACGCATAAAAGGGGAAAAGATTGTTCCCACGCACAGCCTGTGTGCGTGCTGGGAACAGAGGGGGTGTTTAAGGGTGTGCATGCGCACGTTGCTGTGCGTATGCATGGGAACTGGAAAAACAGGGGACCTATGTAGATGCACAAGGCTGTGCGCACTGAAGAACGAAACTCTCGCACGGTCTAGAATTTTCACAAATAAACTCCCGTTGCAAGTATATCTTCTAGACCGACAAGAATTCCTTTCTTACAAACGTTTGGTTGTCACAAGTAACAAACCCAATAAAATTTATAAACCGAAGTATTCAAACCTCGGGTCGTCTTCTCAAGGAATTGCAAGGAGGTATGTTTTATTATTCGTTATGGAAAACAGTAATTTTGGATTTTGAAAAGGGTTTGAACAAGAGAATAAATAGATTGCAGGAATTAATAAATCAATTACTATAAATCTCTTGGCAAGGTATGAAAATTGGAATTTCTATCCTAGTTATCCTTATCAGGTGTGCTGAGAATTGGGTTTTAATCCCACTTAATTATCCCTTATTAAATAAAGGAAAGTCAAGTAGACTAATTAAATTGATCCTCAAGTTTCAGTCAACTTTTAGAGCGATCCAAATTAATTAGCAATTGTCAATTTTAACCACTGCTGAGTTTGATAACTCAAGTATTACCAATTAATTAACCAAAGCTAAAAAGGAGAAGAAATCATAAAATAGAGCAAAACAATCATGAGTCTGATATACCTCAAATTATATTAAATAAAGAAAATCATAACATGAATGGCTCATAAGCCAATTGGACAACATAAATCAAATACACATAAAAGCATCAGAGTAAATAAAAGTAGAAGAGAAACATAGATTATTGAACCTGATATGAAGAGACAATCCTAATGACTAAAAGAAATCCTAAATCCTAAGATATATCCTAACCCTAAGAGAGAGGAGAGAACCTCTCTCTCTAAAAACAACATCTAATCCTAAAATTATGTATGATCTGATTATTTGAGCCTCTGCATGTTCCCTGACTTTAATATGTGTTTCTGGGCTGAAATCTAGGTCAATATGCAGCCCGAACTGTCTCCAGCGTATTCTGAAATTTCTGCAGATGGCGCATGTCACGCGTACGCGTCGGTCACGCGTACGCATCATTCAGTGTTTTCCTTGCCACGCATGCGCGTCAGGCACGCGCTCGCGTCATTTGCACGAACTCCAATCCACGTGTACGCATCGCTGTGATTTTGTCCAAAGCGCGCGCACGCGTCAGTCATGCGTGCGCGTCGCTGTTCGCTGGTTGTCTCCTTTATTTCTTATGCTCCTTCATTTTTTGCAAGCTTCCTCTCCATTCTCTAAGCCATTCCTGCCTTATGAAGCCTGAAACACTTAATCACACGGATCACGGCATTGAATGGTATAAAAGAGAATTCAAATACGCAATTAAGAGATCTCTAGGAAGCAAGTTTTCAATCATAGAACTAAACTAGGAAGGAATTGTAATATCATACAATTCATATGAATAAGTGGGTGAAAAGCTGATAAAAACCACTCAATTTAGCACGAGATAAACCATAAAACAGTGGTTTATCAACCTCCCCACACTTAAATATTAGCATATCCTCATGCTAAGCTCAAGAAGACAAAGAGAATGAATAAGGGAGAGTGAGACTCGTGAAATGCAACCTATGTATATGAATGCAACTACATGCTAAAATGATTCTACCTACTTGGTGAAAAAGTAAATAAATCTTTCAAGAACAAATATGAACTGGATTTCACTAATTCAAATCACAAAATAAAGTACAAATGACTTGCAAGAAGAAAATAGCTCATGAAAGCAGGGAACAAGGAATCGAGCATCGAACCCTCACGGAAGTGTATGCACTCTAATCGCTCAGGTGTTTAAGGTTTGATCTCTCAATTCTCTACTAACCTTGCTTTCTAAGGCTTGCTTTTCTTCTACCATTCAACAAATAATTAATGCACAGATACACATATCAGGAGGTCTTTTAAGGGTTGTAATGGGGTTAGGGTCAAGGTAGGATTGTATTTGGCCAAGTGGACTAAAATCTGAATCCTTAATTAACCTAAACTTTTCCCACCTAACTTAAGACAATCCATGCAATCACAATTCAAGATCTAACTGCCCATTAACTATTTTTACCATACATTCATGCATCCCAAATTTAAGTACAACTCATATGCATTAATTTCACCATTTACTTTGGGGTGTTTTGTCTCCTTTTTATTGTTTGCTCTTTTTCTTTTCTTTTTCACTTTTTTTTCTTTTTTATTTTTTTTCTTTTTTTTTTATTTTTCTCAATGCATATGATTAAAGTATTGAATGCAATAATATGTGCTCAACTATTATTTTGCACATTTTCACAAAAATATACAACACCTAATTACTCAAACCAAATATTTTCAAACCCAACTTCCCCACACTTAAATCATGAGCACTTTTACTAGTCTAAGCTAACCAAGGATTCAAATTAAGGACATTATTGTTTTTCGCTTAAATTTAGTAATGAGCTAAAGTAAAGAATAAACGGGTAGAATAGGCTCAAATTGGTTTGCAAAGGATAATGAAAGGGTAAGGCTATATGGGTATGTAAGTTTAGTGAAACAAGGCCTCAATTATATAAGTGCATGCATACATCAAACAATGGAAATATAGAATTAAGCAAGACAAAGATTACAATTTTGGAGAGAACAACACACACAAAAAATAAAATATATTGGTTGATAAAATGCAACCAATCAAATAGGCTCAAAATCTCACTGGTTTTGTGTGTTTGAGCTCTAAACCATGTTCCAATATAATATTTCTTCAAACAAATTTAACAAAAGTTTTAATTCAAATTAGTGAAATGCTCTAAAAAGTTTCTTGAAAAAGAATTCATCACTTCAACCAAGTAATGGTAATATATGCACAAAATCAAACAAACATGCAAATGCAACAATGAAAAACAAAAATTAAAAATTGGTGTTGAGACGGGACTAACTAACCCGTGGAGATCGGTATCGACCTCCCCACACTTAAAGATTGCACCGTTCTTGGTGCATGCAAAGATGTGCAGGTAGGCGGGGGTTGTGGTTCCTCAGCTGGTGCTCCTGTCGTTCTGCTCTTCGCCGGTGGCTTGTTAGAGGCTTCTTCTTTACCCTTTTTGGTGGCCATCCTGAAAAAGGGAGAAAGGAAAGGGACATGTAATTCAAATAGCTAGAACCGGGAGGAGGAAGGTTCAAGTGATAATCAATGCCAAGGTAAGGGATAATGTCTTAAATACATGGTCGTGACTACATGCAATTAGGACATCAATGGAAATATAGCAAGGCCTATTAAAGCAATTATATGCAAGATGTTTATTGGCATGCTGGCAAGGACATGAGTAGCATAAATCAAACATTAAAAGCCATAATGTATTATTAGTCATATGAAACTAACAATAATATTTGTATTGACAATTATATTTAATTAATAAAATATTGGAAAGGGTTTTGTGAAAAACAGGCATTAGAGTAGAAGGATAGAATAATGAAGAATGCACAATGCCATACGGGCATTTTCACAAACACTTAGTATGCATGTTTAATATGATAGGGGAAGAATGAATTTGGAACATGCAAGAAACCCTTTAAAAAGTAATATATAATTGTGAAACAATTCCGCACAAGCAAAATATAGAAAATAATGAGCCAAATAAATTTTTAACACCAATCAAAATAATGCAATGAATGAAAGTATGCAAATAAATTAAATGAATTAGAATGGAAGTGAAGAGGGATGAGAAGTTAAAGAGATGAAGAAGAAGAAAGTACGAAAAGGAAGAAGAAAGAATTGAGAAAGGGGAAAGAAAAAGATTAAGAAAAGATAAGATAGTTGGCACTGGGATGGATAAGCTGTGCGGCGCAGGTGATGCGGACGCGTGCGTCACGCCATCGCGTGGACTACGCTGGGCTCATGTGACGCGGACGCGTGAGATGCGTGGTCACGTGATTTGGTTAGTGCTTCCAGCACCATGCCAGCAACGTTCCAGCACAACTTTCTGTCTAAATACATTTTTATGTCGATTTCGTAGGCCACGCGTGCGCGTGGGTGACGCGGACGCGTGGGGGCTGGGTTTTGCAAATTGCGCGGACGCATAAGTGACGCGTTCGCGTGGGCCAGCTTGTAACTATGGCATGCCTCCAGCCACACTCTTGCATAACTCTCTGTTTCTTTTCTTCATTGTTGTGAATGCACTATGACGCGAGCGCGTAAGCAACGCAAGCGCGTCGCGTGCCTCAATCCCCTTTTTTTATGCAGTATGCAGAATGCAATGAATGTTATGCACAATTCCAGATTCAATCAAAATTCAAAAATAGACTAAAATGAAAAAGGAACAATCATACCATGGTGGGTTGTCTCCCACCAAGCACTTTTAGTTAAAGTCCTTAAGTTGGACATTTTGATGAGCGGATAATTTATACACTTTTTGGCATTGTTTTTAGGTATTTTTAGTAGGATCTAGCTACTTTTAGGGATGTTTTCATTGGTTTTTGTGTTAAATTCACATTTCTGGACTTTACTATGAGTTTGTGTGTTTTTCTGTAATTTCAGGTATTTTTTGGCTGAAATTGAGGGACCTGAGCACAACTCTGAAAGAAGGTTGACAAAGGACTGCTGATGCTGTTGGATTCTGACCTCCCTGCACTCGAAATGGATTTTCTGGAGCTACAGAACTTCAAATGGCGCGCTCTCAATGACGTTGGAAAGAAGACATCCAGATCTTTCCAGAAATATATAATAGTCTATACTTTATTCGTGATTAAACGATGTAAACTGGCGCTCAACACCAGTTCCATGCTGCATTATGGAGTCAAACGCCAGAAACACGTCACGAACCAGAGTTGAATGCCAGAAACACGTTACAACTTGGCGTCCAACTCTAAAAGAAGTCTCAGCTCGTGTAAAGTTCAAGCTCAGCCCAAGCATACACCAAAGTGGGCCCCAGAAGTGGATTTCTGCACTTAGACTTATTTTTGTATACCCTAGTAACTAGTTTAGTATAAATAGAACTTTTTACTATTGTATTTTCATCTTTGGTCTCGGTTTTATTCTATTATTCATCTTAGGAGACTATTGATCACGTTTGGGGGCTGGCCATTCGGCCATGCCTGAACCTTCATCACTTATGTATTTTCAATGGTGGAGTTTCTACATACCATAGATTAAGGGTATGGAGCTCTGCTGTACCTCAAGTTTCAATGCAATTACTACTATTTTCTATTCAATTCATTTTATTCCTGTTCTAAGATATTTGTTGCATTTCAACATGATGAATGTGATGATCTGTGACACTCATCATCATTCTCACCTATGAACGCGTGACTGACAACCACTTCCGTTCTACCTTAGACCGGGCGCATATCTCTTGGATTTCTTAATCAGAATCTTCGTGGTATAAGCTAGAATTGATGGCGGCAATCATGGGAATCCGAAAAGTTTAACCTTGTCTGTGGTATTTCGAGTAGCATTCTGGGATTGAATGATTGTGACGAGCTTCAAACTCGCGATTGTTGGGCGTGATGACAAACACAAAAGAATCAAGGGATTCTATTCCGACATGATCAAGAACCAACAGATGATTAGCCGTGCTGTGACAGAGCATTTAGACCTTTTTCACTGAGAGGATGGGATGTAGCCATTGACAACGGTGATGCCCTACATACAGCTTGCCATGGAAAGGAATAAGAAAGATTGAAGGAAGACAGTAGGAAAGCAGAGATCCAACAGGGACAAGCACCTCCACACACTTATCTGAAATTCCCACCATTGAATTACATGAGTAACTCTATCTTTATTTTCTATTTTATTTATTATTCGAAAACATGATAACATTTACTATCCGCCTAACTGAGATTTACAAGATGATCATAGCTTGCTTCATTCTCACGTAAGGTATTACTTGGACGACCCAGTGCACTTGCTGGTTAGTTGTGCGGAGTTGTGACTAAGTGTGACTCACGTTTGAGAGCGCTACCAAGTTTTTGGCGCCATTGTTGATGATCACAATTTCGTGCACCAAGTTTTTGGCGCCGTTGCCGGGGATTGTTCGAGGTTGGACAACTGACTGTTCATCTTGTTGCTTAGATTAAGTAATTTTGTTTTTATTTTCTTTTCAAAAGGTTTTCAAAAATATTTTTCAAAATTTTTCCCTTTGTTTTCGAAAATTATTCCAAAATTTTAAGAATGAATTATAGAGTTTCATAGTAACATGTTGAACCCTGACTAGCTGTAAAACCATATCCAAATCCTTTTGGATTAAGGCTTCAAAACCATCAGCATAGAGGCAAGTTAATTGGAATATCAGTTGTTGCATGCCTGATTTATATCTTCTAAAGCTGCCAAAACATTGAAAGATTCCTAGAATTCTTATTAAAAATTTTGAATCTCTTAATTTCTTTTCCTATATGTTTTTCGAAAAAAATAAAAGAAAATACAAAAAATCATAAAATCATAAAAAACCAAAAATATTTTGTGTTCTTGTTTGAGTTTTGTGTCACGTTTTAAGTTTGGTGTCAATTGCATATATATCTTGTCCTTGCATTTTTCGAAAATTCATGCATTCATAGTGTTCTTCATGATCTTCAGGTTGTTCTTGGTAAGTCTTCTTGTTTGATCTTGATGTTATCATGTTTTGTATCTTTTATTGTTTTTCATGTGCATCTTTGCATTCATAGTGTCCATGCATTAAAGATTTCTAAGTTTGGTGTCTTGCATGTTTTCTTTGCATAAAAAATTGTTCAAAAATATGTTCTTGATGTTCATCATGATCTTCAAATTGTTCTTGGTGTTCATCTTGACATTCATAGTATTCTTGCATGCATCATGTGTTTTGATCCAAAATCTTAATGTTTTGGGTCATTTTATATTTTTCTCTCTCATCATTAAAAATTCAAAAATAAAAAAAAATATCTTTTCCTTTTTTCTCTCAAAATTTTGAAAATTTTGGTTGACTTAGTCAAAAATTTTTAAAATTAGTTGTTTCTTGTAAGTCAAGTCAAATTTTCAAATTTTAAAAGTCTTATCCTTTCAAAACTTTTTCAAAAATCAAATCTTTTTCATTTTTTTTATTAATTTTCGAAATTTATTTTTTTTAAATTATTTTTTAAAAATCTTTTTCTTAATTCTATCTTTATTTTCGAAAATTATGCTAACAATTAATATGATCGATTCAAAAATTTGAAGTTTGTTACTTTCTTGTTAAGAAAGGTTCAATCTTTAAAATCTAGAATCATATCTTTTAGTTTCTTGTTAGTTAAGTAATTAATTTTAATTTTAAAAATCAAATCTTTTCCAACCATATCTTTTTAATCATATCTTTTATATCATATCTTTTTCAAAATTATTTTTTTATAAAAAATTTGATTTTAAAATATCTTTTCTAACTTCCTATCTTCTTATCTTCTTATCTTTTCAAATTTGATTTTCAAATCTTTTTCAACTAACTAATTAACTTTTTGTTTGTTTCTTATCTCTTTCAAAACCACCTAACTACTTTTCCCTCTCTACTTTTAGAAAATATCTCATCCCTTTTTCAAAATTCTTTTTAAATTAACTAATTGTTTTAAATTTTAATTTTAATTCTATTTCACCTTTAATTTTCGAAAATCACTAACTACTTTTTCAAAATTTATTTTCAAAATTCCTTCCCTCTCCTCTTCTTCTATTTATTTATTTATTCACTAACACTTCTCTTCATCTCAAATCACTACCTCTATCCTTACCTTTGTGTTTGGATTCTCCATTCTTCTTATTCCCTTTCTTCTTCTACTAATAATAAGGAACCTCTTTATTGTGACATAGAGGATTCCTCTTCCTTTTCTGTTCTCTTCTCTTTCATTTGAGCAGGAATAAGGAAAAAGGCATTCTTGTTGAAGCTGATCCAAAACCTGAAAGGACTCTGAAGAGGAAACTAAGAGAAGCTAAATTACAATAATCCAGAGACAACCTTGCTGAAATTTTCGAACAAGAAAAGGAGATGGCAGCCGAACCCAACAACAATAATGCAAGAAGGATGCTTGGTGATTATACTACACCTACTTCCAAGTTTGATGGAAGAAGCATCTCAATTCCCGCCATTGGAGCAAACAATTTTGAGCTGAAACCTCAACTAGTTGCTCTAATGCAACAAAACTGCAAGTTTCATGGACTTCCATCAGAAGATCCCTATCAACTTTTAACTGAGTTCTTGCAGATCTGTGAGACTGTAAAGACGAATGGAGTAGATCCTGAAGTCTCCAGGCTCATGCTTTTCCCTTTTGCTGTAAGAGACAGAGCTAGAACATGGTTGGATTCACAACCTAAGGATAGCCTGGACTCTTGGTATAAGCTGGTCAAGGCCTTCTTGGCTAAATTTTTTCCTCCTCAAAAGCTGAGCAAGCTTAGATTGGATGTTCAGACATTCAAACAAAAAGATGGTGAACCCCTCTATGAAGCTTGGGAAAGATACAAGCAGATGACCAAAAGGTGTCCTTCTGACATGCTTTCAGAATGGACCATTCTGGATGTATTCTATTATGGTCTGTCTGAGTTTTCTAAGATGTCACTGGACCATTCTGCAGGTGGATCCATTCACCTAAAGAAAATGCCTGCAGAAGCTCAAGAACTTATTGACATGGTTGCAAATAACCAGTTCATGTACACTTCTGAGAGGAATTCCGTGAATAATGGGACGCCTCAAAGGAAGGGAGTTCTTGAAATTGATGCTCTGAATGCCATTTTGGCTCAGAACAAAATGTTGACTCAGCAAGTCAACATGATTTCTCAAAGTCTGAATGGATGGCAAAATGCATCCAACAGTACTAAAGAGGCATCTTCTGAAGAAGAAGCTTATGATCTTGAGAACCCTACAATAGCAGAGGTAAATTATATGGGTGAATCTTATGGAAACACCTATAATTCATCATGGAAAAATCATCCAAATTTCTTATGAAAGGATCAACAAAAGCCTCAACAAGGCTTTAATAATGGTGGAAGAAATAGGCTCAGCAATATCAAGCCTTATCCATCATCTTCTCAGCAACAGACAGAGAATTATGAACAGAATACCTCTAACTTAGCAAATTTAGTCTCTGATCTGTCTAAGGCCACTTTAAGTTTCATGAATGAAACAAGGTCCTCCATCAGAAATCTGGAGGCACAAGTGGGCCAGCTGAGTAAGAAAATCACTGAAACCCCTTCTAGTACTCTCCCAAGCAATATAGAAGAGAATCCAAAAAGGGTGTGCAAGGCCATTGATATAATCAACATGGCTGAACCTAGAGAGGAAGGAGAGGACGTGAATCCCAATGAGGAAGACCTCATGGGACGTCTCTCAAGCAAGAAGGAGTTCCCTGTTGAGGACCCACGGGAATCTAAGGCCCATATAGAGACCATAGAGATTCCATTAAACCTCCTTCTACCATTCATGAGCTCTGAAGACTATTCTTCCTCATAAGAGGATGAAGATGTTACTGGAGAGCAAGTTGCTCAATATCTAGGAGCTATCATGAAACTGAATGCCAAGTTATTTGGTAATGAGACTTGGGAAGGTGAACCTCCCTTACTCATTAGTGAACTAGATACCTGGGTTCAGCAAACTTTACCTCAAAAGAGACAAGATCCTGGCAAATTCGTAATGCCCTGTACCATAGGCACCATGACCTTTGAAAAGGCTCTGTGTGACCTGGGGTCAAGCATAAATCTTATGCCACTCTCTGTAATGGAGAAGCTGGGGATCATTGAGGTACAGCCTGCCTTATTCTCATTACAAATGGCAGACAAGTCAGTAAGACAAGCTTATGGGTTGGTAGAGGACGTGTTGGTAAAGGTTGAACGCCTTTACATCCCTGCTGATTTCATAATCTTAGACACTAGGAAGGAGGAGGATGAATGCATCATCATTGGAAGACCTTTCCTAGCCACAGCAGAAGCTATGATATATGTTAACAGAGGAGAATTAGTCCTTCAGTTGAATGAGGACTACCTTGTGTTTAAGGCACACGGCTATCCTTCTGTAACAAGGGAGAGTAAGCATACAGAGCTTCTCTCAGTATAGAGTCAAATAGAGCCCCCACAGTCAAACTCTAAGTTTGGTGTTGGGACTATACAACATTGACCTGATCACCTGTGAGGCTCCATGAGAGCCCACTGTCAAGCTATTGACATTAAAGAAGCGCTTATTGGGAGGCAACCTAATTTTTATTTATCTAATTTTATTTTATTTTCATTGTTTTTTATGTTTTATTATGTTCATGATCATGTGGAGTCACGAAAAAATATTAAAATTAAAAACAGAATCAAAAACAGCAAAAGAAAAATCACACCATGGAGGAAGGACTTACTGGCATTTAAACGCCAGTAAGGAGCATCTCTCTGGCGTTCAACGCTAGAACAGAGCATGGATCTAGCGTTGAACGCCAGAAACAAGCAACATCCTGGCGTTCAAACGCCAGGAATGCACCCTGAGGAGAGCTGGCGCTGAACGCCAGAAACAAGCGTGGAACTGGCGTTCAACGCCAGAAACATGCTACACATGGGCGTTGAATGCCCAGAACATGCATCACTTCGGCGTTTAAATGCCAGAATTATATGCAAAGGCATTTTACATGCGTAATTGGTACAAGGATATAAATCCTTGACACCTCAGGATCTGTGGACCCCACAGGATCATCTCCGGATCTGTGGACCCCACAAGATACCCACCTACCATATTCTCCCCTCTTCTCAACATTTATCCTCTCTTTCCAATAAACACTCTTCCTCAAAACCCTTCACCAATCACCTCAATCTCTCTTCCCAATTACCCCCTTCACCACTCACATCCATCCACTCTTTCCCATAAACCCCACCTACCTTCAAAATTCAAATTTCTTTCCCACCCAAACCCACCCTAAATGGCCGAACCTACTCTCTCTCCTCTCCCTATATAAACCCCTCCATTCTCCTTAATTTTCACACAACACAACCCCCTCTTCTACACCTTGGCCGAATACACCTCCCCTACTCTCCTCCATATTTTCTCTTCTTCTTCTTCTTCTTCTTTTTTCTCTTGCTCGAGGGCGAGTAATATTTTAAGTTTGGTGTGGTAAAAGCATAAGCCTTTTGTTTTTCCATTACCATTGATGGCACCTAAGGCTAGAGAAACCTCTAGAAAAGGGAAAGGGAAGACAAAAGCTTCCACCTCTGAGTCATGGGAGATGGAAAGATTCATCTCTAAAACCCATCAAGACCACTTCTATGATGTTGTGGCCAAGAAGAAGGTGATCCCGGAGGTCCCTTTCAAGCTCAAGAAAAATGAGTTTCCAGAGATCTGACATGAGATTCAAAGAAGAAGTTGGGAAGTTTTAACTAACCCCATTCAACAAGTCAGAATCTTGATGGTTCAAGAGTTCTATGCCAATGCATGGATCATTAGGAACCATGATCAAAGTATGAACTCGAATCCAAAGAACTATCTTACAATGGTTCGGGGGAAATACTTAGATTTTAGTCCGGAAAATGTGAGGTTGGCATTCAACTTGCCCATGATGCAAGGAGATGCACACCCCAACACAAGAAGGGTCAACTTTGATCAAAGGTTGGACCAAGTCCTTAGGGACATATGTGTTGAAGGAGCTCAATGGAAAAGAGACTCCAAATGCAAGCCGGTTCAATTAAGAAGACTGGACCTCAAGCCTGTGGCTAGAGGATGGTTGGAGTTCATCCAACGCTCCATCATCCCAACTGGCAACCGATCTGAAGTTACTGTGGATCGGGCCATCATGATCCATAGCATCATGATTGGAGAGGAAGTAGAAATTCATGAAGTTATCTCCCTTGAATTCTACAAAATAGCCGATAAGCCCTCTACTTTGGCAAGGCTAGCTTTTCCTCATCTTATTTGCCATCTATGTTACTTAGCTGGAGTCATCATAGAAGGAGACATCCCCATCAAGGAGGACAAGCCCATCACTAAGAAAAGGATGGAGCAAACAAGAGAGCCCACTCATGGAACCCAAGAGACACATGAGGAAGCTCATCACCAAGAAATCCCGGAGATGCCTCAAAGGATGCACTTTCCTCCCAACAACTATTGGGAACAACTCAACACTTCTCTTGAAGATTTGAGTTACAATATGGATCAATTAAGGGTGGAACATCAAGAGCACTCCATCAATCTCCATGAAATTAGAGAAGATCAAAGAGCAATGAGGGAGGAGCAACAAAGGCAAGGAAGAGACATAGAAGAACTCAAGGACATCATTGGTTCTTCAAGAAGAAAGCGCCACCATCACTAAGGTGGATTCATTCCTTCTTCTTATTTTTCTGTTTTTCGGTTTTTATGCTTATTATGTCATCTATATTTGTGTCTCTTTTACATGATCATTAGTATTTAGTAACTATGTCTTAAGGCTATAATTAATTCCTTGAATCCTTCACCTCTCTTAAATGAAAAATGATTCTAATTCCAAAGAACAAGAAGTACATGAATTTCGAAATTATCCTTGAATTTAGTTTAATTATATTGACGTGGTGACAATACTTTTTGTCTTCTGAATGAATGCTTGAACAGTGCATAATTTTGATCTTGTTGTTTATGAATGTTAAAATTGTTCGCTCTTGAAAAGAATGATTAACAAAGAGAAATGCTATTGATAATCTGAAAAATCATAAAATTGATTCTTGAAGCAAGAAAAAGCAGTGAATAGCAAAAGCTTGCAAAAAAAAAAAGAAAGCAGAAAAAGCCAATAGCCCTTAAAAACCAAAAGGCAAGGGTAAAAAGGATCCAAGGCTTTGAGCATCAATGGATAGGAGGGCCCAAGGAAATAAAATCCAGGCCTAAGCGGCTAAATCAAGTTGTCCCTAACCATGTGCCCTTGGCATGCAGATTCAAGTAAAAAGCTTGAGACTGAGTGGTTAAAGTCGTGATCCAAAGCAAAAATAGTGTGCTTAAGAGCTCTGGACACCTCTAACTGGGGACTTTAGCAAAGCTGAGTCACAATCTGAAAAGGTTCACCCAGTTATGTGTCTGTGGCATTTGTGTATCTGGTGGTAATACTGGAAAACAAAGTGCTTAGGGCCACGGCCAAGACTCATAAAAGTAGCTGTGTTCAAGAATCAACATACTTAACTAGGAGAATCGATAACACTATCTGAAATTCTAAGATCCTAGAGATGCCAATCATTCTAAATATCAAAGGAAAAAGTGAGATGCCAAAACTGTTCAGAAGCAAAAAGCTACAAGTCCCGCTCATCTAATTAGAACTAATATTCATTGATATTTTGGGATTTATAGTATATTCTCTTCTTTTTATCCTAATTGATTTTCAATTGCTTGGGGACAAGCAACAATTTAAGTTTGGTGTTGTGATGAGCGGATAATTTATACGCTTTTTGGCATTGTTTTTAGGTAGTTTTTAGTAGGATCTTGCTACTTTTAGGGATGTTTTCATTGGTTTTTGTATTAAATTCACATTTCTGGACTTTACAATGAGTTTGTGTGTTTTTCTGTAATTTCAGGTATTTTCTGGCTGAAATTGCGGGACCTGAGCAAAACTCTGAAAGAAGGCTGACAAAGGACTGCTGATGCTGTTGGATTCTGACCTCCCTGCACTTGAAATAGATTTTCGAGAGCTACAAAACTCCAAATGGCGCGCTCTCAATGGAGTTGGAAAGGAGACATCTAGAGCTTTCCAGAAATATATAATAGTCCATACTTTATTCGTGATTAGATGACGTAAACTGGCGCTCAACACCAGTTCCATGCTGCATTCTGGAGTCAAACGCCAGAAACACGTCACGAACCAGAGTTGAATGCCAAAAACACGTTACAACTTGGCGTCCAACTCCAAAAGAAGCCTCCGCTCGTGTAAAGTTCAAGCTTAGCCCAAGCACGCACCAAAGTGGGTCTCGGAAGTAGATTTCTGCACTTAAACTTATTTCTGTAAACCCTAGTAACTAGTTTAGTATAAACACTACAAAAAAAGGGGGTTAAAATGGCATTCATATTAAGGCGGTTTTAAAGAACCGCCGTAATATCGAGATGTTACGGCAATTGTTGCTGCTGCCGTAATTGGCTATATATATTTTGGCGGTTCTGGTGATTATGGCGGTTTTAACCGCCGTTTTCACACACATATAAAAAGAAAAAAATTGTTCTCCTCTCTGAAGTCTGAACAAATGACGCTCTCATCTCCTCCGTGTAAAGAAGCTCTCCGACAACGCCGTTCTTCCTTCTAGGGCTTCTCTTCTCTCCGCCGGTTACGATCTCTCCAGGTACCTCTCCCTCTCAAGTTAAATTGAAATGCTGTTTTGTTTTGTTTTTTCTTTTGTGCTGTGGAGACGAAGATTCCGGCGAGAGGCAAGGTTCTGGTGGCTACTGACATCAGCATTTCGATTCCAGAAGGCACCGATTTTTTCGTTTTTGTTTGGGTTAGGGTTTCAAAATCGCTTTTGGTGTTGATTTTTTGGGGGTTTTGTTTCTCTGCAGCTCTGTTAGGGATTTTCGGGTCTTCCGTTGAAGCATTGACGTTGGTACAGGGTGATTGACGATGATCTCAGGTCTTCTTTCTTAACTTTACTCCCTCCTCTTTCCCTCTCTCTCTCTCTCTCTCTCTCTCTCTCTATTAAGGTGTTTCGCTGATCTCCGATCTTAGATCTTAGATCTCAGAAAAAACTGCTCCAATCTCAATTTCTCTATTTGCCTCTTTGGTTCTTTTTTGGTTCTTTTAAGCAAAGCTATAAATGAGTAATCTCTGTAGTTGTTTAGCTTTGCTGCCCTTGCTCTGTTCAATGTTTTTTGCATTAACTGAACCCTTGCTCTGCCCTTGAAACTTGCACGTACCTCGTTAGATGCATGATGCACACATGCACGTACCTCGTTTTATTTTACTAAAGAAATCAGGTTTAGTTTTCTATCCATTTGTATGTTTATTAAAAATTAAGATGTTAACATTTTTGATGTCTCAGGTTTTGTTTCGGCCATAAATCAATATATAAGATTTTACTTGGACAATCATTTTGGGAATTCTTTGAGGTTAAAGTTTTAAACAAATTTGTTCAATCTCTCAGGGGCTAGAACTATTAACACAAGAAAATATTTATATCAGCCATGTGACATTCATAATCATTGATAGATAGAGTGAGCTGGTTCAAGAAACAAGCTATCTTTGTGTGTAAGTTGGTGAATTTGCTAGACTTGGTTCTGGAAGTTTTAGTGTTTTCTTTGTGTGTCTTGTTCATTAATCATTAAGTTTTAGTGTTTCCTTTGTGTTTTCTAGATTTGTTTCCTGCTTTAAATTTGACCCCCTCTAAATCTTACGCTTAAATTTGACCCCCCTCATTACGCTTATTTGCAGCATTCTAATATTGTTTTTACCTTTGTGAATTTTATACACAGGCTGTTGACAAATTACCAATTATCCCTACTGCACTAGAATTAATTGGGATACTATTTACTATGGTAAATGCATACAGATTAAATCTTCTATTTATATTCTTAATGTGCTTAATGTTGTATAGTAATATAAACTTCTCTTTTTATTTCAGTGGTTTACATATCGATATCTCTTGTTCAAGCCCGACCGGTAAGTATTATTGCTTACCTTCATCTTGATATTGACTACATCATAATATTAATAGGATTGGTCGAAATCTACGTCAAAGGACTAATTATAACCATGCAAAATTGGTTGATGATTAAAGCTACCTTGTAAAGAGACTAACCTGTCTCAATTATAGTGGTTAATGATTTTTTTCCTACAATACTTTCTTAAATCGGATCTTTTTTGCTTGTCCTTTGTGACAGAGATCTCAATAAATTGGCTAGTATTGTACCTAATTTGCAAAAGAAATGGTAATTTTTCCGTGGCTATATAAAATTACTCTAGTTTGTTTTATTCATTGTTATAGTTACTCTTTTGATGTAAATATATCCTTATTTGCACTAAAAGGATACAAGTATTGAATCTTCAGTTCCAATGCTTAGCGTTAGATATTTTCTAAATCTCTTTTATAAATACTAACATTTTGAAATTAACATTGGTTTGGTCCTTAATAAATTTGATCTCAGTGTACTGTTATAATTTTTATGTTATTCTTGCCTATTGAGGTCAGATAATTTCATCTTATGAACTAGATGAAATTTCAAAACTCTGTCATGAATATATGTCAATTCTTTCTGAAACCAAACTGTGTTAAACTTAAAAATGTTTGGACTAAATTGATGTCAATATTTTAGGACAAAGTGACACTGATTTCAAAATGTTAGGAGTAAAGAAGGATATAGTCTCAATCTTCTACCTTTTTGTTTGTTTGGTTGTGGATAAAAGTTTTCTTATGTATTGAAGATATATTTTGGATTTTGCAGTAGTATTTAGATGGGTGTTCTGGCACATTGTGAGCATATAGTTTCCATGTTACATATTATAATTGGATGCCCTATCATTTAAGCGGTTCTCTTATTCTCTGTTCTTGAATGTATTCATTATAGTAAAATTAATACTTGTAGTGATATCTATTATGTGCCTTTCACTCTTTTTAGGCAAATCAACATTGTGATATTGCTACTTGTAGGTTAAGGCATTGACAGACCAATTTCCTGCTGCTATTCCACTTGCTTTGGTACTTAAACAATTTTTGGCAGACCGGAGCCTTGATCAGTCCTACTCTGGTGGCTTAAGCTCGTATTGTTTGGTATGTACGACTGCTTTCTTTTACATCTAATAATAATTTCTCAGTGAACTTGCCAAATCCTTTTTGTCCTTTTTGTAGAAAACTGGAGTACGTGTCTGCTAATCTTGCATTTCTTTTGATTTTATACATAGCTTAATAATTAAGAACATCTCAGATTGTACATAGAAATTCTATGAATACAGATTCATGTCTTAGATAATGTACATATTTATATCTATATTTAGATCAAAATCATCTTCATCAGCAGTCAAGTTATCATTATTAGCTACCTCGGAGGGAAAATTCGCATTCGAAAAGATCACTAAAAGTTCCTGGATAGTTTAATAAAGTTTATTTTCATGCTAAGTTATATAAGTTACTTTGCAGTTTGCACATCTCTCTTTATATTATTAATTTTATCATCATGGACAATATGGTCACTTTGTTTTTAATTTAATCACTTCCGATTAATTTTAAAATATATGATGTCAGTTAGGCCAATATGTTATATACATGAACATGCTTGCGTGAACCACCTAGCTAGCTTCCTTGGGATTTCGTGTACATTAATTAGTTATATATTTAATTTAATTTATTAGGTATATTTATTTATTATACTAAATAAAAAGTTAAGACTCTATATATAATGAATTATATTTTATAAATGTTGTATTAATTAATTTTTATTGTTCAAATCCGTTAATAATATAATTTGATATTAATCCTAAATTATCAAAAATACAACATTCATATATTTTTAGTTGATTATACATTTAATTTTAATAAATCTGTTAGATATTTAATTTCGTGTACATTAATTAGTTATATATTTAATTTTAATAAATCTGTTGGTGATAATTTTTCATGTGAAATAGGTTTTAGATCTTCTTCAACTCTTGCTGCTAGCTACTTTACTTTGAAAAAAGAAGGGAAATTATCATTTGAAAGAGGTAATTATAATTTTCTTATATTTTCTTTTAAATACTATTTAAGTTTTTAATATCTGATTTGCATATAAAAGAATAAATTTCTTGCCTTTAGAATATATATAGATTTTTAATGAATAGATTTTTTAAAATCCTTATTTGTAATCCCTCTTAGTCATGTCAATCGATAAGTCATGGATTGGAACACCACGAACCACGCATGAGTATAAAAATGGTTTAAACAAGTTTTTGGATTTTGCTTTTGAGCATCGATCTCTCGCGGGTCGTCAGATTAAATGCCCTTGTCCGGTGTGTGGTTTTGGCAAGTGGCAAACAAGAGAGAAAGTTTTTGAACATTTAATAGTCAAGCCATTTCCAGAAAACTACAAAGTTTGGTATTGGCATGGTGAAGAAGTAGTTGGAGTTGGGTCACAAGTTCATCAAACTAGTCACATTGTACAAGATGATTCGACATCTCAGCATCCAATGGTAACAATGCTCAATGACGCGTTTGGAGTTGCTGGACCTGACTTGAATGAAGATGGAGATGGAGATGAAGACAACATAGAAGATGGAGATGGAGACAATGCAGAAAATAAAGAGCACAATGGAGAAAATGTAGAATTTTACAAGTTGTTAGAAGATGGCAATGAACAATTGTATGAAGGGTGCACAAAGTATTCAAAATTGTCTTTCTTAATTAGTCTGTATCACATAAAGTGCTTATATAGAATAAGCGACAAAGCCATGACCGAAATTCTCAAGTTATTAAAAGATGCCTTTGGAAATGCAAAGATTTCAAATACATTCTATGAGGCCAAGAAAACCATAAATAAACTAGGGCTTAATTATACCAAGATACCTACTTGCCCTAATGACTGCATGTTATATTGGAGGGAGGATGAAGATTTGCAAGAATGCAAAAGATGCAAGACATCTAAATGGAGCGATGCTAAAAAGAAGAAACCAGCAAAGATCTTGCGATACTTTCCACTAAAACCGAGACTTCAACGATTATTCATGTGTTCTAAGACTGCTCAATCAATGCAATGGCATGCTTTGGCAGAAAAGAAAGATTCGAAGATGAGGCATCCTGTAACGACCCAATTTTCAATATGTCTAGATCATACCGGAAACTGAGTGCTACCAATTTGTCTTCCTAATTATTATCTATTATTTCTCATATGAGCCTGATTCGTTGTTAAAAGCGTGGTTAATTTGTGAGGTATATTTTTTTTTTGTTTGAAAACATTTGGGTTAATAGACAGAATCATACATAATCAATTCACAACTGATAATAGATAAAACGGTTATAAACAACTACACATAAATACATCACAAGCAGTCAACAACATTCAGTGATCCAACTTTTATTTAAGTATAGACTTTTAGTTAGAACACCCCTAGATATAGCTAAATAATATCTATATACATATATATATATACAACATCCTAGGTCCTGACCTGTTCAAGAAGTCCCTAAGCTGGCACCCAGGCAAGCCTAGACTATATACTCGCCTAGTCCCTCTAAACTACTAAAGCGAGGGAAAGTACGTTCTAAGTCTTCAAAACTCAAGTCAAGTGAACGTCACCAAAGGTAGGACATCATCTGCTATTCCTCTGCACGATCAGACATTGCCATAGAACGTCTCTTTGGTACCACATCAAGTAGCCACACAATGGGAATCTCGTACACAGGATTTAGGCTAAGGTGCACATACGAATGGGGTGCAGACGTTGGCTGGTCTCATAGTATATACATATAAACAGAGAACGATATTCACCCTAGACTCAGAAGACTATCTATAGCAGAATCCTCTTTGCAGAACCATCATCAACGAACTACGGTAAGGTACTCTTACTTCCATCTGAAGGGGGAAGGGAAAGAGAAGGGGTAAGAACTGGGGAGTTCTTAGTAGGGCCGGGGTTATTAGTTACGTTAATTAATTTTGTGTTGTTTAGCAGACTAATAGCAGAATATAGAGGAGTAGTAAACATAAGACAGATAAATAGAGAAAATAGAGAAAACAGAAAAAGATCACAAACAGAAGAATACAAGAAAGTAAAACACAAACACAAACACAGAGAATAGAATACAAACAAAGAAAGCATACATTCATGCAACAATCATAATAGAGAAAATGCACAACCAAGTATGATGCATGTCTAGCCCTAGTGCAGGTAATGAGCTCATCTATCGGTTACATACCCGCTCCCGACGTTACCCAGCAACCTCTGTCTGGATAAGGCTTTCCTGTTGGCAATATCCACTGCAAGCAACATTTGTCTTACAGGGTATCCACTGCAAGCAACCTTTGTCTTGCAGGGCGAAACTTATTAGCCGATATACGCCCAACAGACTCACTGTAAGCAACCTCTGTCTTACAGGAGCAACAACATACTCACTGTAAGCAACCTCTGTCTTACAGGAGCAACAACACACTCACTGTAAGCAACCTCTGTCTTATAGAAGCACATTCATCTTGATACCTCTGTAAGCAACCTCTGTCTTACAGCAAAGCATTATAGCAAGGTATCCCAGGAAAGCGTTCTCAGTGGTCGTACCACCATCTATCTGACTGCCTCTCTGCAGCAGATTCTTACATAATCATTCTCATTATCATCATTCATTAACATTCTCATTATTCATCATCACTTTCACATTCTTATGCTGTACTTCTTTCTTTCTCTGTTCAATCATGCTATACAAACTCTACAGCTTTTACTTTTACAACATCTTAACTCAAACCATTTCTCTTTGTCACATTACTCTCTTCTCAGTGTCTTTTTACTTTGCTTAATTTACTCTTTTCTCTGTATCCTTCTGTTCTGCTCTGGTTACTCTGTTCTCTGTGTTTCTTTACTCTGCTCTGGTTTCTCTGCTTAACATATGTATTTAAAGCTTATGTAAATTTCGATATGAATAGTTAGTCTGTCCCAAGTATAGGTTCATTAGGTCTATACTGAAACAGTTTCACTTTTCATATAATACCTAACCCTAGTCGCAACTCAAGGACTAACTATGTTGCCCTAGTTCGTTCACTTATTTCTGTCTGTTTCTGTCATTGAAACATTACAGACTTTTTCTTCGATTTTTATCTTTTCTTTAACTTTTTATCTTTTCTTTATCTTTGCCTCACTAACATGTTATTACCACTCCCTAAGTGTTTTATGAAGGTAATTATGAGATTCTGCACTTAAAGTTGTCTTTCTAAAGCTTTTATAGAAAACTACATTTTCTGTATTATTTTATTATTTTTATTAAAATATTATTTTTAATTAAATATTATTATTTAATATTTTATTATTATTTATTATTTTATTAATATATTTTTGAAAATTAACTTTACTTTAACCTTTAACTTTTAAAATTCACTTTTTACCACCCGTAACTTTTAATATTTCTACTTTTACCACCCTAACTTTCAAAAATTACAAAATAACCCCTCAAACACCAAAATAATTACTTCCTTGCCCTTTTATGAATCAAAAAGGTGTTCTTCATTGTTCTTCACCACACTCAAAGTGTTCTTCGTGTTCTTCATAAATTCTTCAGATTCTTTCTCTGTTTTTACCCGTTTTTCAATCTTTTCAGCAACCGATTTTTACCAAAATTCATAATAAATTTCCTGCCACTAAAACCCCATCTTTTCCACATGATTTCAACACAAATTGAACCTCAATTTAGGGCCTAGGGTTCGTTTTTCCATCAGCCACAAGAACACACATTCATAGCTTGAATTTCATCAAATTTCATCAAAATTTCAACAAACTTTCAACAAGAATTACTCATACAAACAATCAATTTCAAGCACAGCCAAACCATATTATAATCACACAAATCAAACACATATCAATCAAGATTAAATTTGTCAAACCCTACCTGGTTTTGCTGCTCCTAATTCAGTTAGACTTTCAGGTGGTCCTTTAGCAATTTTTCCTCCTAAATCACATCAAAAACAACTTTAAATCCAAAAACCCTCAACTAACCAAATCTCACTCAGCATGTTAGGAAGTGATTTCTAACCTTAGACTTTCTGGAAAGTCACGTTTCTTGGCCCTCAAGTCAAGTTAAGCATGATTCCTAAGGAAAAACATCAAGAAAACACATGTTTTGCATGGTTTTCCTTGAAAACCGAATTGAAGAGGGAGGGAGACAGCCATCTCACCTTATTTCCAGTCTTGATATGTTATATGGTTATGTAGAGAAAGAAGAGAGGATCATTTTGGTGAAATCGGAGTTTTGATTTGAGTTTTAGTTCAGCAGAAATCAAACTTTGAAGATTAAAGGGTCGTGAAAGTTTCTCTCTTTTCTCTCTTCACATTTTCGGCCAAAGGGAGTAAATGACCAGCCTTGGAGTGTCTTGGGGGTGTAAGGAGAGTTGTGATTGGTTGGCTTGAAGGTGGATTAAAATAATATTAAAATATCTCTGGTGTACAACTACTAAAACTAGGTGTATCGGAACACTCGTAGAAACATCTCTAAAAATTATTTTCTGAGCTACTAGCATAAATGACACTAGTAACATATTTATTATGATAATAGAACATGTATAATGAGGCCTTAGCATTGCTAAAGTCATCAGAGAGTGCTAGTGCTAAGCTGCACCAGTAAACCGTAAACCCGGTTAAACCGAGTTTCTGTTTTTAACAAAAATAGACCAGGTAACCTTATAATATCATTCAAGAATTTTCTAATACTAATATAATGATAATATTATACTATTATCTCTCTCCTCTCATGAATCGAGTCCGGTTCGTCAAATAGAGACTATTTACGAAAGTCAGAATCAAAACTACCAACCGATACGGTTCAAAAACTAGGTTCTTCGCGATCAAGCTTGCCTCAGAGGAGGTTCTAGCTTAAGGATGACATAATGACAATGAGGATCGAGATACTTGTTGATATAGAAGAGGTGCTCACTTCACTGATCTTCCGGAGAAATCCGTGCTTTCAGAAAAGATCTCAGATACTCGAAAATCAGGGTTGATACTTTCTACCCTCCTAAAAGAAAATTTTGCCCTCAAAATTTGAGGCGTAGGTAAAAAGTTACAATTATATCCGACTTAAGCAAATTCGTATCATAGAACTTACCTCGAGCGATAGATCCAAACTTTATAGTATTGCCAGCAGACTCATCTACCATTCTTTTTCGACTGTCTCTTGCCGATGTCCTTCCTTATTACAATAGTAGCATAAACCTGTTCTGACCCGGCAAAGCCTACTACCATGATTCTTTCCATAAGTTGGGCATACTACACCACTCTGAGCTTGGTGAGGTTGACTCTCATGTCCTTTTCGAATGTCACGGTTATTGTCACTACCATTATTGCGAGTTAGAAGGCTGACATCTCGGTGGTTTCCATTCCAACGCTGGAATTGACCAATGGCTTTAAAGTTGCGACCTTGAGGGGCTAAATTCTGAATAAAGTCTCTTTGTAAATCCTCCCTACGACTTGCTCGAGCTATTGCCAACTTCTTTGAACATTCTTCCACTAGTTTACTTTTATTCACTAGTTCAGCAAAATTTTGTATCTCTAGCGGATCAACAGAATTCATCAGTTCTTCTTGGAGTCTTCCTTCAAACTATAAACACTTTCATTCCTCAAAGTCTGCTGGATTCCTTTGACAAATCTTGGAGAAACAACACAAGTCATCAAACTTACGGGCATACTCAGCAATAGTCATATCCCCTTGTTTCAACTGCATAAGCTCCATCTCCTTAGCATCTCGTGCTGCTCCCGGAAAATACTTTTTATAAAATTCGTCCCTAAAGATATCCTAAGGAATGTCATTTTCATTCTGTTATAGCAGTCGCTGTATCCCCTGCCACCAGTACTCAGCTTCTCCCTCGAGCATATAAGTAGCAAACTCCACGTGTTGTCCTTCCGGAACATGCTGCGCTCTCAGTGATCGTTCAATACCTCGAAACCAATTATCAGCGTCAGTCGCAATGAGTGTACCCTTGAACTTAGGCGGATTAACCTTCAGAAAGGTTGCAAGGGTCATAGGTCTTTCAGGATGCCCTAAATTATTCTCATCATTCCCATTTCTCACTCCAAGACGTCCAACAGCCCTAGCCGCTGCTATAGCAGCTTCACGCACTACTTCAGCCACGTTGTTCATGGTAGCCATAAACGTTTCCTGTTCCCTCTCGTAGTTAACATTAGGAATTCCTTCCCATACGCCTTGTCTCTGTGAACCCATCGTGGTCCCGTTCACACCAAACAATCATTATTAAGGTGATCAGTCTTAACACTTCAAGTCAAGTGTGAACATTCCCAGAATGAAAACACAAAAACAATCATGCCCAATGTATCTTAAAGATACCCTAACAGCCTGAGACACACAAGCAGAGTATGCAATGAAGCATAGTCAGTCCACTCCCCAGGCTCTACTAGGAACGAACTGCTCTGATACAAAATTGTAATGACCCAATTTTTAATATGTCTAGATCATACCGGAAACTGAGCACTACCAATTTATCTTCCTAATTATTATCTATTATTTATCATATGAGCCTGATTCGTTGTTAAAAGCGTGGTCAATTTGCGAGGTATATTTTTTTTGTTTGAAAACATTTGGGTTAATAGACGGAATCATACATAATCAATTCACAACTGATAACAGATAAAACGGTTATAAACAACTACACATAAATACATCACAAGCAGTCAACAACATTCAGTGATCCAACTTTTATTTAAGTATAGACTTTTAGTTAGAACACCCCTAGATATAGCTAAATAATATCTATATACATATATATATATATACAACATCCCAGGTCCTGACCTGTTCAAGAAGTCCCTAAGCTGGCACCCAGGCTAGCCTAGACTCTATACTCGCCTAGTCCCTCTAAACTACTAAAGCGAGGGAAAGTACGTTCTAAGTCTTCAAAACTCAAGTCAAGTTAACATCACCAAAGGTAGGACATCATCTGCTATTCCTCTGCACGATCAGACATTGTCATAGAACGTCTCTTTGGTACCACATCAAGTAGCCACACAATGGAAATCTCGTACACAGGATTTAGGCTAAGGTGCACATACGAACGGGATGCAGACGTTGGCTGGTCTCACAGTATATACATATAAACAGAGAACGATATTCACCCTAGACTCAGAAGACTATTTATAGCAGAATCCTCTTTGCAGAACCATCATCAACGAACTACGGTAAGGTACTCTTACTTCCATCTGAAGGGGGAAGGGAAAGAGAAGGGGTAAGAACTGGGGAGTTCTTAGTAGGGCCGGGGTTATTAGTTACGTTCATTAATTTTGTGTTGTTTAGCAGACTAATAGCAGAATATAGAGGAGTAGTAAACATAAGACAGATAAATAGAGAAAATAGAGAAAACAGAAAAAGATCACAAACAGAAGAATACAAGAAAGTAAAACACAGACACAAACACAGAGAATAGAATACAAACAAAGAAGGCATACATTCATGCAACAATCATAATAGAGAAAATGCACAACCAAGTATGATGCATGTCTAGCCCTAGTGCAGGTAATGAGCTCATCTGTCGGTTACATACCCGCTCCCGACGTTACCCAGCAACCTCTGTCTTGATAAGGCTTTCCTGTTGGCAATATCCACTGCAAGCAACCTTTGTCTTGCAGGGCGAAACTTATTAGCCGATATACGCCCAACAGACTCACTGTAAGCAACCTCTGTCTTACAGGAGCAACAACATACTCACTGTAAGCAACCTCTGTCTTACAGGAGCAACAACACACTCACTGTAAGCAACCTCTGTCTTACAGAAGCACATTCATCTTGATACCTCTGTAAGCAACCTCTGTCTTACAGCAAAGCATTATAGCAAGGTATCCCAGGAAAGCGTTCTCAGTGGTCGTACCACCATCTATCTGACTGCCTCTCTGCAGCAGATTCTTACATAATCATTCTCATTATCATCATTCATTAACATTCTCATTATTCATCATCACTTTCACATTCTTATGCTGTACCTCTTTCTTTCTCTGTTCAATCATGCTATACAAACTCTACAGCTTTTACTTTTACAACATCTTAACTCAAACCATTTCTCTTTGTCACATTACTCTCTTCTCTGTGTCTTTTTACTTTGTTCAATTTACTCTTTTCTCTGTATCCTTCTGTTCTGCTCTGGTTACTCTGTTCTCTGTGTTTCTTTACTCTACTATGGTTTCTCTGCTTAACATATGTATTTAAAGCTTATGTAAATTTCGATATGAATAGTTAGTCTGTCCCAAGTATAGGTTCATTAGGTCTATACTGAAATAGTTTCACTTTTCATATAATACCTAACCCTAGTCGCAACTCAAGGACTAACTATATTGCCCTAGTTCGTTCACTTATTTATATCTGTTTCTGTCATTGAAACATTACAGACTTTTTCTTCGATTTTTATCTTTTCTTTAACTTTTTATCTGTTCTTTATCTTTGCCTCACTAACATGTTATTACCACTCCCTAAGTGTTTTATGAAGGTAATTATGAGATTCTGCTCTTAAAGTTGTCTTTATAAAGCTTTTATAGAAAACTGCCTTTTCTGCATTATTTTATTATTCTTATTAAAATAATATTTTTAATTAAATATTATTATTTATGATTTTATTATTATTTATTATTTTATTAATATATTTTCGAAAATTAACTTTACTTTAACCTTTAACCTTTAAAATTCACTTTTTACCACCCGTAACTTTTAATATTTCTACTTTTACCACCCTAACTTTCAGAAATTACAAAATAACCCCTCAAACACCAAAATAATTACTTCCTTGCCCTTTTATGAATCAAAAAGGTGTTCTTCATTGTTCTTTACCACACTCAAAGTGTTCTTCGTGTTCTTCATAAATTCTTCAGATTCTTTCTCTGTTTTTACCCGTTTTTCAATCTTTTCAGCAACAGATTTTTACCAAAATTCATAATAAATTCCCAGCCACGAAAACCCCATCTTTTCCACATGATTTCAACACAAATTGAACCTCAATTTAGGGCCTAGGGTTCATTTTTCCATCAGCCACAAGAACACACATTCATAGCTTGAATTTCATCAAATTTCATCAAAATTTCAACAAACTTTCAACAAGAATTACTCATACAAACAATCAATTTCAAGAACAGCCAAACCATATTATAATCACACAACTCAAACACATATCAATCAAGATTAAATTTGTCAAACCCTACCTGGTTTTGCTGCTCCTAATTAAGTTAGACTTTCAGGTGGTCCTTTAGCACTTTTTCCTCCTAAATCACATCAAGAACAACTTTAAATCCAAAAACCCTCAACTAACCAAATCTCACTCAGCATGTTAGGAAGTGATTTCTAACCTTAGACTTTCTGGAAAGTCACGTTTCTTGGCCCTCAAGTCATGTTAAGCATGATTCCTAAGGAAAAACATCAAGAAAACACATGTTTTGCATGGTTTTCCTTGAAAACCGAATTGAAGAGGGAGGGAGACAGCCATCTCACCTTATTTCCAGTTTTGATATGTTATATGGTTATGTAGAGAAAGAAGAGAGGATCATTTTGGTGAAATCGGAGTTTTGATTTGAGTTTTAATTCAGCAGAAATCAAACTTTGAAGATTAAAGGGTCATGAAAGTTTCTCTCTTTTCTCTCTTCACATTTTCGGCCAAAGGGAGTAAATGACCAGCCTTGGAGTGTCTTGGGGGTGTAAGGAGAGTTGTGATTGGTTGGCTTGAAGGTGGATTAAAATAATATTAAAATATCTCTGGTGTACAACTACTAAAACTAGGTGTATCAGAACACTCGTAGGAACATCTCTAAAAATTATTTTCTGAGCTACTAGCATAAATGACACTAGTAACATATTTATTATGATAATAGAACATGTATAATGAGGCGTTAGAATTTCTAAAGTCATCAGAGAGTGCTAGTGCTAAGCCGCACCAGTAAACCGTAAACCCGGTTAAACCGATTTTCTGTTTTTAACAAAAATAGACCAGGTAACCTTATAATATCATTCAAGAATTTTCTAATACTAATATAATGATAATATTATACTATTATCTCTCTCTTCTCATGAATCGAGTCCGGTTTGTCAAACAGAGACTATTTACAAAAGTCAGAATCAAAACTACCAACCGATACGGTTCAAAAACTAGGTTCTTCGCGATCGAGCTTGCCTCAGAGGAGGTTCTAGCTTAAGGATGACATAATGACAATGAGGATCGAGATACTTGTTGATATAGAAGAGGTGCTCCCTTCACTGATCTTCCGGAGAAATCCGTGCTTTTAGAAAAGATCTCAGGTACTCGAAAATCAGGGTTGTTACACATCCGCGGGATTTTGAAGCTTGGAAGACATTTGATTTACTTCATGATAGGTTTGCGAAGATCCTCGAAATGTACGTCTTGGTCTTGCAGCTGATGGATTCAACCCTTTTGGAGCTATGCGTACAAACTATAGCGTTTGGCTAGTGGTGCTTATTCCATACAATCGGCCTCCATGGGAGTGCATGAAGCCAACATCACTTATCTTGTCAATGATTATTCCTGGAGAGAAAATGCCGGGGAACAACATAGATGTATACTTACAACCTCTTATTAAAGAGTTAAAAGAGTTGTGGTATGATGGTGTTCAAACATTAGATAGGTTTAGGAATGAAATGTTTACATTGCGAGCAGCATTAATGTGGACAATTAGTGATTTTTCAGGCCTTGGTAACTTATCTGGGTGGAATGTACACAGTAAATATGCTTGTCCTACATGTAACTTCAGCACTGATTCATATAGATTAAAGCATGGTGGAAAATGGTGTTTTTTGGGGCATCGCCGTTTCTTAGAAAGGGGTCATAAGTTTAGGCTAAGTCGTGCAAAATTTAATGGAAAAATTGAGTTGAGGGATCCCCCAGCAGTACTAACAGGATCAGAAATATTGGAACAACTTGAAGGAATCAATGTTTCATTTAGGAAAGAACTACAGGAAAGTAAAGGTAAGAGGATTCGACGAAAAGTTGTTGAAGAAGATGATGAATCGGGGATGTGGAGGAAGAAAAGCATATTTTTTTATCTTCCTTATTGGGAGTCTAACTTATTGCGCCATAATCTAGATGTTATGCACATTGAAAAGAATGTTTGCGACAATGTATTATACACTTTGCTCAATGAGACTGGAAGGTTAAAGGATAATCTCAAAGCTCGTAAGGATCTTAAAGAAATGGGTATAAGGAAAGATTTATGGCCAGATGAAAATGGGAGATATCATCCATCTTTGTTCACAATGTCAAATTCCATGAAAGATATATTCTTGCGTACTATAAAGAATATTAGAGTACCAGATGGTCTCTCGAGTAATATTTCACGGTGTGTTGACCTGAAGCAAAGAAAGCTTTCTGGATTGAAGAGCCATGATTGCCACGTTCTTATGCAGCAACTATTAGCCATTGCCATACGTAATGTTCTGCCAGATAAAGTTACTGCAGTGCTAATAGAGTTGTCTTCATTCTTTCAACAGTTGTGCTCTAAAAGTTTAAGTCTTACAGAACTTGAGAAGCTCCAACCTCGAATTATTCTTACCCTTTGTCATTTAGAAATGTTGTTCCCTCCTTCTTTCTTTACAATCATGGTTCATTTAACTTGTCATCTAGTTGATGAAGCAAAACTCGGAGGACCAGTACACTATAGGTGGATGTATCCTATTGAGAGGTAAATATCTCTTTTCAATCATTATTCATTTAACTTATCACTTACTTATATCTTGCTTAGGTATTTAACCTATCACTTAATTATTCAAACTAGGTATTTAGGTCATTTGAAGTCCTATGTACGAAACAAAGCTAAATCAAAAGGTTCTATAGCTAAGGGATACGTGGCTGAAGAAGCTCTTACATTTTGCTCTCGATACTTAAAAGGGATTGAGACAAGATTTAATAGGCCACCACGTGTTGATGATCGTCCGGATGATAATTACAGTACACATGTAGATTCCCTTTTTCCACAAATGGGGAACTCAAAGGGAGCTTTCACAGTATTTGAGTTGTCACCTATGGAAAAAAAACAAGCACATCGATATGTGGTTTTAAATTGTCCATATGTCAAACCGTTCATTGAGTAAGTGCTTAAGGATTTTCGTACATGTTTTTTATTTACTTGAAAATAGTTGTTTAGTTAGAGTTAAACTTTCATATCTGACAGTGACTTCAAAGATTTTGTACGAAGACGATCTAAGGATAGAAGGCCTTCAAATGTAGAGATAGAAAAAAGAGTCAATAAAAATTTTGTTACTTGGTTTCCTGCGCAGGTAAATAGAGAAGTGATAATTTTTTGCTAATATTGAGCTAGTATTTGTGGATATAATAACTAATATCTCTATCATAATAGCTTATGAACCCATATATTATGAATACTGTGCATGAGGATTTGAGATACTTAGCAAGGGGTCCATCACGATATGCCAAGAGGTTTTTTACATTTAGTATTAATGGGTTCTCCTTTCGAACTACCAATCGAGACAAAGGGTTAAAGACCCAGAATAGTGGAGTTTTTTTAATGTCTTCAACTCCTTGTGTTGCTAGCGCTAGTGATCCTGATGTTAGGAATGTTGATTTGTCATATTATGGAAAACTAGAAGATATTATAGAACTAAACTACAATGGCCGATTTCGGGTTACTTTATTCAAATGTAAATGGGCTGACACCACTAGAGAACGGGGCTGTAGAAAGGATAATTGGGGTTTTACTTCTGTTAATTTTTCACAAGTAATACACAGTGGTGACCGAGAGGAGGATGATCCATATATTGAAGCCTCACAAGCTCAAATGGTGTATTTTGGCAATGATGAAGTGAATAAAGATTGGAGTGTTGTCGTGCATTTGAAGCCAAGAGATTCATATGATATGGGGGGAAATGAAGATAATGAACCATGCGAGAATGAGCCATGGTTAGAGCAAAACTTAGATTCTTTATTTGAAAATGGTGATAATCTATCATTGTTAAGAGATGAGGTAGATGATGAACTACTAGATAATAATATTGGAGAAGACGAACACATGTCAGAATAGTAGGTGAGTTTTATTAATAAGTGGTTTATTATAGAAAAATAATTTTTGTCTACATTTCTTCTTTTTCAATTTAACTTTTGTTTGTAAATTTTACATAAATATGTTGTTTAGACTCATTAATTGATTTAGTGGAACTACTAAACCTTGATGCACATTTTATTCTATATTTATTAATTATTTATTTGATCTATTATGCAGATATGCCAAAGCAAAAGAAGTACAAGAATTTACTTAAAGCAGCAGCTGCCAATTCTTCACAAGACAAGTCAGTAGCAGCTGCCAATTCTTCACAAGACAAGTCAGTAGCATCAAATACATCACAAGTCAAGTTCCTAGCAGCTGCAAATTCCTTCCGAGACAAGTCGGCAGCAGCTGCAAATTCCTCCCGGGACAAGTCGGCAGCAGCTGCAAATTCCTCCCGGGACAAGTCAGCAGCTTCAAATTCCTCCCGGGACAAGTCAGCAGCTTCAAATTCCTCCAGAGATAAGTCAACAGCAGTTGCAAGCTCCTCCCGAGACAAGTCGGCGGCTTCAAATTCTTCTGAGCCATTATCAGTTGCTCCAACTATATCTGAGCATCCATTCGAACCTAAACGTAAACGTGGGCGTGAATCTAAGCATTACTGGACAGTTGATGCCATAAGTATGTAATATTCTCAAATGTAATATTCTCCAGCCACCTATCACACCATTTCTTTCACTCCTCTTCCTTTCCAAATTTCACTATCTTCCAATTTACATGTCCTTGTTCAGATTTTCCTCCAAAATATTTATGAGCCATGAAATGTTCATTTTAGTTTTATTTTTCGTTAATTTGGAGCAAGATTAGCCCAGTTTTTTTCGAGAATTAATCTACTTATTTGGTTTAACTTATTCTTTAAGTTTTTTTCTCTTTCTAAAACGTCCCTACCTTTCTGAAAATATGTTAAATTAAAAAAGACTTTAAATTTTAGACAAATAAACCCACCTAAAAGACTCATTTCCACTTTGATTTTTAGAAATATTAAGCTGATTGTTGAAGTTTAGCTTCTTCCTCATTTAATTTCTATAGAGGCAATGCTTGGTCATTAAAACATTATCACAACAAAGAGTAAAATATTCAGAATAACAAAAAAGCTTTGAAGTTATTGATCTTCACGCATATTTTACATATGCATGATTTCTCTAAAGTTGATAATTCCATATTTTACATATGCATGATTTCTCTAAAGTTATTGATTCGAAATTCTGATGTATAATATATAGTATTATATATGTTGCTGTTACATTATACCCTGCACAAGAATCAATCTTTTATAATATATATCTATCATCATATGTTTTATTCTTTAGTTGCTCAATTACTCATTTATTTATATTTATTTATCTATTTTAGATGAATATGAAAATAGTACACGCCTTCATTTATTAGTGAAGGATGTGCATAATTTGCCGGAAGGTTTGCGCATAGTTGTCAATTTTGATAGACAACATGCAGCAATAGGAGAAGCAGCTGGACTCCTTGCAGGAATTTGTGGGCAATTGGCCACTGATTGTGTAGCATTTCCAATCAGTTTTGATAAGTGGTCAGACATTCCAGAGAGCTTTTTTGAAAATCAATGGAATATTTTTTTCCAAGTAAGAAGATTACTTAAACTCTAAAGCTTATTTCTTTGTCATTATTTAGTTATATTTGTTAGTTAATATATATTCTTTGTTCCATATTAAAGGCTCGATTTTGCTTCAAAGTATGTGATAGCTTGGCCAAACGATTTCTGCTCTAATCGCTTGGCAAAAAATGGAGGGAACATAGGATAAAGCTTTGGAACGAGTTTTATGATCCGAGGTTGAGTAAAACCGAGATCATAAATAATACACCAGAAGATATTGCTCTTGATCAATGGGCTTTATTCGTAGAATATCGTTTGAAGCCTGAAACTCAGGTAAGTACTTACAATCCTAGTTAAATGTTGTCCCACTAAAAAGCCTTATATATTTTGCTGCTGTAAATAGGATATTGAATTCATATGGAATGTTGTGAATGCATGTTTAACTCTATTTAATTGTGTCCAAATTTATCTTTCAGAATCTTTGTAAGAGGAATCAAGAAATTCGGCAAAAACAAATAATTCCTCATACTTCAGGTGCTAAATCAATTGTAAGAAGAAGGGCTGAATTGGTAATCATTTCTATGTGTGGATTTCATACATTTAATTTTATTTTGGCATTATCCAATTTTTCAATTTAATTCCACTTGTCTCCCCAACTATTATGAGAATTGTCATGATAAAATATCAACACAACTTTCACAGGTTCGTTTCTATGTTGGTAATCATGAATTGGTAATCATCAATAACATTAATTTCTCATCTTATGTTTAGTTTGCTGCCATTATTATATTTTATATAGCATAGGAGTCATTATGTTAGCACCTAATGCATCTCAGTTGTTATATTGTTGCTGTTAGTAACTTAATTTTATGCATATCTTTTCTTCAATGATATATTTCTTGATTGAGTCTTTCTACTTTTCTTGAATTTTAGACGGAAGAGACGGGAAAAGAAGTTAGTAGGGTTCAAATGTGGGACATCACTCACAAGAAAATAGATGGAAGTTATGTTAATGAAATGGCTAAAGAAATAGCGGTAAGACTAAAGTACAATAAGTAACTTGTTTGTATTTCTTTTTCTTTCTTTTTTATAAGATAATATTATGTTTGATTCTTTCCCTTTCTTTTTATATATGTTGGAGAAGATTGAAGCATATAGCAGTCAACAAGCGGTGGAATCAACCGTTAATTCTCCTCTTGATGCTCTTGGAGTAGTTCTTGGGAAAGAGCACCCTGGTCGTGTTCGAGGTTTAGGCATGGGAGCTGTTCCAACTGTTGCTTTCAAGAACAACACCACAAGAATTAATCAGATGAACTTAGGTTCTTCAAATGATGCTAGCACATCATCTACTTGTGGTCCCAATGTGCAAAAAGAGCTGGATACTGTTAAAGCGCAGTTGCAAGCATTAGTCTCTTATATTGCTTTTAAGGAAGGAGGTAAAATTCCAGTAGAATTAGCTGGAATGTTTCCTACTCAACAAATTTCACAGGTACAAATACAATTTATGTTCTTAATACCTTATTCCATGTGTAATACAAAAAAGTTGTTAAGTATCTTAATGGACTGGATCTACCAAATAAAGCTAACCCTATTCTAACATGCAGACCATCCTTTATCAAAAGAAACCTCGCTCCTTCTCCTTCTCTCTCTCTATTTCTTTCCGTCTCTCACTATCTCACATTCCTTCCTTGGATACTTTATTGAGCATGAATAGTTAATTACATTCTAAATAGAGATACCCTTTTATTGTTAAATATGGACTATGCAACATTTAATTAATTAATTTATTTCAGGTATAGTACAGCAGCCATAGTTAAATGTAATTAAACAATAATTTTTGCTTGATGTATTATGGACAACATAATCTCACATTTGGCTGTTTATGTGTTATGGCATAATGCATGGGGGCATTTCGTGGTACGACACCCTTTTTAGCATAATTATTAGTACGAACCTCGTCAATGACCTATCAGATACAATGGTAATAATAGAAAGCATTATTGACTTTATATATGTCTCAGTCATATGAGTATATATTTGGCAAAGTAGTGCTTCCTGATTATTTTAGGATTGGTCCTTACAATAATGAGCATATTATATATTATTGGCATATTATAAGACTCATAATAATCTTTATGGGCTCATTTTTGTATAGTGAAAGCTCATTGTTATCTATATGTTAGAGATATAACTTTATCTTTTTTTTATCAAGAGTAGAATAAAGTAGTAGCTCTGAATTCAAGTAGTACTGTATAAAAGTGCAGTTTGTGTGATTGTATATATATAGAGGGTGTGGAAGTGGTGGTGGTGATGGTGCATGTGGTATATAGCAGTTTTAAGATAAGATATAATTTGGAGGGTAGCTACATGGATATTTATTTGACAAAATAGAGAGAGATCGATGGTTGAAATAGTTAAATTAGTGTGAGTTTCCTTTTCCTAATTCCCAGAAAACAGAGGATTTATTGTGCAAAAGTGCAGTTTTCTTTTTTGATTGAATAAATTTATATTAATAGTTTCAGATTCAATTTTATATCTTTTTTTATTGTACTCATAATTATATTTTTGTTGTAGGGATTGGATCAAGAGAGTGAGATTCCATCACCAAGAGAGTTAGGAAGTAGGTCTTCTGGAGCGAGCAACAAAGAAGCATGATCTTGTATGATAAAGATTTTATGTATTAAGTATTATAGATATATGTTAAGACAAATTATTGAAAAATGTTATCTTTGATACTTTGTTTTTGGATTATGATTTTTTATTTTCGGAGATTGTGTATGAATTAAAAATCTTGTTATGATGTTTGATTTAAGGTTATGCTTTTTGGTTATTATGAGATTTTAAAGTTTGAGTTCTAAAAATGTCACTTTAAATATATAGTTTCAATCTCATTTTAAAAAGTATAAAATTGTAATTAGGTAAAAACGACGGCTAAAAATGCCATTTTAAACAAAAATGGTGTCATTATATCCTGGTAAAAACGGCAGTTAAAAAATGCCATTATATCCTGGTAAAAATGGCAGTTAAAAAATGCCATTTTAATCGAAAAGGATGCCATTAAACCCTGGTAAAAATGGCGGTTATAAACGCCATTTTAATCGAAAAGGATGCCATTAAACCCTGGTAAAAACGGTGGTTATAAACGCCATTTTAAACGAGGAGGATGCCATTAAACCCAGGTAAAAACGGCGGTTATAAACGCCATTTTAAACAAGGAAGATGCCATTAAACCCAGGTAAAAACGGCGGTTACAAACCGCCATTTTAAACAACAACAAAACCGCCGTTTTATCTGGTTAAAATAGTTTAACCGCCATTTTAACCGCCAAAAAACTGCCGTATTATCCACTGGTTATTATGGCGGTTTTCAAAAAACCGCCGTAATAACCAAAATGGCGCCCAGAATTCTGGTTGTAACCTCCGTAATTACCTTAAAAAACCGCCATTTTAACCCCTTTTTTTTGTAGTGAAATAGAACTTTTTACTATTGTATTTTCATCTTTGGTCTCAGTTTTATTCTATTGTTAATCTTAGGAGACTATTGATCATGTTTGGGGGCTGGCCATTTGGCCATGCCTAAACCTTTATCACTTATGTATTTTCAATGGTGGAGTTTCTACACACCATAGATTAAGGGTGTGGAGCTCTGCTGTACCTCGAGTTTCAATGCAATTACTACTATTTTCTATTCAATTCATTTTATTCCTGTTCTAAGATATTTGTTGCACTTTAACATGATGAATGTGATGATCTGTGACACTCATCATCATTCTGACCTATGAACGTGTGACTGACAACCACTTCCGTTCTACCTTAGACCGGGCGCATATCTCTTGGATTTCTTAATCAGAATCTTCGTGGTATAAGCTAGAATTGATGGCGACATTCATGGGAATCCGGAAAGTTTAACCTTGTCTGTGGTATTTCGAGTAGGATTCCAGGATTGAATGACTGTGACGAGTTTCAAACTCACGATTGTTGGGCGTGATGACAAACGAAAAAGAATAAAAGGATTCTATTCCGACATGATCGAGAACCAACAGATGATTAGTCGTGCTGTGACAGAGCATTTGGACCTTTTTCACTGAGAGGATGGGATGTAGTCATTGACAACAGTGATGCCCTACATACAGCTTGCCATAAAAAGGAATAAGAAGGATTGAAGAAAGACATTAGGAAAGCAGAGATCCAACAGGGACAAGAACCTCCACACACTTATCTGAAATTCCCACCATTGAATTACATGAGTAACTCTATCTTTATTTTCTGTTTTATTTATTATTCGAAAACTCTATAACATTTACTATCCGCCTAACTGAGATTTACAAGATGACCATAGCTTGTTTCATACCAACAATCTCTGTGGGATCAACCCTTACTCACGTAAGGTATTACTTGGACGACTCAGTGCACTTGCTGGTTAGTTGTGCGGAGTTGTGACTAAGTGTGATTCACGTTTGAGAGCGCTACCAAGTTTTTAGCACCATTATTGATGATCACAATTTCGTGCACCACATTTGATGAGCTTCCTGTTATGGTGGCTGATGCTTGAATTCGTCTAGGAGTCTCCACCAATGTTTGGAATGCCAACAGCCTCCGAGGTCCCAAACAAGGCACGTAAAACCCTTGAGCAGTTTCAAGCATGTTCTCAGGCTTCCAGTGTGCTGAATGTCGGAACAGACTCTAGGATCCCAAACTTTGCTTTTACACCCGTTTGTGTCTTGATCTGCATTTTTCCAGCCGGGTGGTGAGTAATTTGAATTCTCACTATAGTGACCAAACAGCTTCCGAGATCCTTTCAATTGAGTTTGACACCAATTTTTGTGCTTCAAATTGAAGTGTGAAGCCTCATTGAATCTTGCATACCAGCTCTGAGCGCGAGTCATTTCCCTTTTGCTCTTAAAGCCGCAAAGAGCTCTAAGCTAGCCATCTGTTTCAAGTAAACCATATTTAAGTGGAAAAGTAAAGATAAAAGCTAAGGATTTTACCCACTTGAAGTTTGTATTAGGTGGTAATGGCCTTGGGATAGGTGTTTCCAATGGTTTTGCAAGCTCTACTCCCTTGTGATCTTCTGTGAATTCCTCTACTTCTTTGCACACTTCTTCAATTTTCACCATGTCTTTAACAAAGTCCTCGATATCTTCCTCATCACTTGAGTCATAATTGGGAGGCCGAGAAAAGTCTACCTCTGCATCATATTCGTACTCACTCGCGGAAGATTCTTCTATCTCAAAGAATTCACTTGCGGATGCAAGTTCATTACTAAGAGAACTTGACTTGTGATTATCATCATCAAAGAGACTTGTGTCTTGGGTTGTTCCGTCCAGTTCCTCATAAGATACCTACTATGGGGGTCGTGCACTATCCTCCTTAGCATTAGCTGTAATTTCCTTGATGAAATTTTCCACAACTCTGGATTCCCATGGAGGTTCAGCATCTCCTAAGTCTTCAACCAATTCTGCTTCTTGAATAATTTGGGCTTCCTCCAATTGTTCCAGTACAAATTCATGCTCATTACTGTCCACTGGAGTTTCTGATATCTCCTTCATGCTACGTTCTTCATGAGATTGCCCACATGAAGCCATGGGGGTTCCTTGAATGTCCAAACGTCTGGAAGATAATTGATTTATTGCTTGCTCCAGTTGATGAAGGGTTGCATGAAATTGATCTACTAATTCTTCGAAGCGAACCTGTGATTCTTGGCTTGATGGATATGGACATGGTGCATAGGGAAGTGGTGGTTCTTGGGAGTAATTGGATTGGCATTGGGGCGGATAAGGATCATACGGTGGTGAATGGTGAAAAGGAGCTTGTGAGTGTGGTGGTTCGAAGCTATGTTGAGAGGATGGCCTATAAGCACAGGGTGGGGCTTGTTGGTAAATACAAGGGGGTTCACTATATCTATCAGCTTGGTATGCATTGTAGAATGGTCTTTGTCCATGATATCTTCAAGGGTGTTATTGCCTAAAGGGTTGATCAGATCCTCTTGGCTCCATCCATCTTTGATTGTTGAGACCTTGATGCATATTCCTGTTATAGCTTCCATTCCTTTCAACAAAATTAGAACCAAACTCAAAGCGAGAGGGGTGAGAACTCATAGTAGCTAATAGAGATAAAAAGGGAAAACAAAAACAAATAAACAAGTAAAAGAAAAATATTCACAATAACCAATAATAAGGCACACATTTGCAACTTCACGGCAACAGCGCCATTTTGAAGAACGAAACTCTCGCACGGTCTAGAATTTTCACAAATAAACTCCCGTTGCAAGTATAGCTTCTAGACCGACAAGAATTCCTTTCTTACAAACGTTTGGCTGTCACAAGTAACAAATCCAATAAAATTTATAAACTGAAGTATTCAAACCTCGGGTTGCCTTCTCAAGGAATTGCAGGGAGGTGTGTTTTATTATTGGTTATGGAAAACAGTAATTTTGGGTTTCGAAAAGGGTTTGAACAAGAGAATAAATAGATTGTAGGAATTAATAAATCAATTACTATAAATCTATTAGCAAGGTATGAAAATTGGAATTTCTATCCTAGTTATCCTTATCAGGTGTGCTAAGAATTGGGTTTTAATCCCACTTAATTATCCCTTATTAAATAAAGGAAAGTCAAGTAGAATAATTAAATTGATCCTCGAGTTTTAGTCAACTTTTAGAGCGATCCTAATTAATTAGCAATTACCAATTTCAACCACTGCTGAGTTTGATAACTCAAGTATTACCAATTAATTAACCAAAGCCAAAAGGGAGAAGAAATCATAAAATAGAGCAAAACAATCATGAGTTTGAAATACCTCAAATTATATTAAATAAAGAAAATCATAACATGAATGGCTCATAAGCCAATTGGGCAACATAAATCAAATACACATAAAAGCATCAGAGTAAATAAAAGTAGAAGAGAAACATAGATTATTGAACCTGATATGAAGAGACAATCCTAATGACTAAAAGAAATCCTAAATCCTAAGATAAATCTTAATCCTAAGAGAGAGGAGAGAACCTCTCTCTCTAAAAACTACATCTAATCCTAAAATTATGTATTATGATCTGATTATTTGAGCCTCTACATGTTCTCTGACTTTAATCTGTGTTTTTAGGCCGAAATCTGGGTCAATATGCGTCCCGAACTGTCTCCAACATATTCTGAAATTTCTACAGATCGCGCAGGTCACGCGTACGCATCAGTCACGGGTACGCATCATTCAGCGTTTTCCTTACCACGCCTACGCGTCAGCCACGCGCTTGCGTCGTTTGTGCGAACTACAATGCACGCGTAACGCGTCGCTGTGATTTTGTCCAAAGCGCGCGCATGTGTCAGCCATGCGTGCGTGTCGCTGTTCACTGGTTGTCTCCTTTATTTCTTGTGCTCCTTCCCTTTTTGCAAGCTTCCTCTCCATTCTCTAAGCCATTCCTGCCCTATGAAACTTGAAACACTTAATCACACGGATCATGGCATCGAATGGTATAAAGGGGAATTAAAATACGTAATTAAGAGATCTCTAGGAAGCAAGTTTTCAATCATAGAACAAAACTAGGAAGGAATTGTAATATCATGCAATTCATATGAATAAGTGGGTGAAAAGCTGATAAAAACCACTCAATTTAGCACAAGATAAACCATAAAATAGTGGTTTATCACGCACGCACAGGTCTCTGGTCCTACAACAAAATTATGCCTCCAAGGAATCAATTTTGACATTCAAAATAGGTTTTCAAGTCCCAAAACAACATAAAATTCCTAAAAACATATTATTTCACTAGAATTACCCAACAAACATCAAAATAAATGTGACCAACCTAGAAATATAGCCGATTATTCATGCAACAAAAAGGTAAAAGAGAGAAAGTTAGAAGGATATTACCATGGTGGGGTGTCTCCCACCTAGCACTTTGGATTATAGTCCTAAGTTGGACTTGGTGAGGTGATCCTTGTTAGGGCGGCTTATGCTTCCACTCCTCCTTGAATCTCAAACCAAGTTTTCCATTGACTAGACCTCCGGCATCCTAAATGGATTTCGTCAAACTCATGAGAGATTTTAGGCTAACAATTAGGATCCTTAAGTGTTGACTCATAAAACCAATGCCCGGATCCCATACTTGAGTTCCTCTATCACCATTGACATGCTTGTGCCCTCCCCAGAATCCACTAAATTCACTCTTGTACCAAAATTGAGCTCCAAATGTTAAGTCGGTCCTTTTGATGAAATTTTCATTCCGTTGCCAATTAACATTCTTCTCTTCACCACCCACTACTCCAAGAAAGGTTTGAAGTTGAGCATCCGTTTCCAAGACAGCATATTGATGTAGGGCTAGGAAGCTTGTTGGAGAACTCTTCACCCACTCAATTCTATCTTACACAAATACTTTCACCTCTTGGCGACTAAAATCTTCCTCAACCTCTCTTGAATCTTCTTCATCCTCACTCAAGTCAAAAATTGGAGGTTGTGTGAAGTCCACATCAACATCTCCTTCCAAATCTACTAACGGAGACTCATGAAGGTCATTGAAGGAATTAGCCAAGTTGGACAAAAAATCTTGAATGATGGTACCCTCTTGATCAATTCCTACCAACTCTTCATTTGACTCCTTTTTCACTTCATCTTGTGACTTGACATCTTCTTCTTGATTCCACAGTTCTTCTTTCACTCCACACTTTTCACTCGGTTCCACATATTCATCCACTAGAATTTCTTTCTTGTGTCCTGAACGTGATGAAGCTAAATGATTCAAAGCTTTTGCTAAGGTAGACATGGCGTGCTCTTGCTTCTTCCGTAACTCTTGTTGTCCTTGAATGAGCATGAGAAGTACGTCTTGCATGGCTTGATCCATATACGAAGATGAAGATGGAGGTGATGAAGGTTGACAACTAAACTCGTGAGGGTAAGGGTTTTGGTTTTGTATGTAGTGGGGTAATGGTGTGTAAGATTGGTGACTATAAAGGTAAATGTTTGGGTTCTGATGACAAGTCATCTTAGCCTAGTTTTACTAGTCTTTTTCTTTTGTTTTCACTTGAATTATGCACTTTCTTGAGGCTTAAGCAAGCCAATTCAGGTAGATTTTCATGCTTCCTTTGATTGAATCAACCATAGATAAATTAATGCAATTTCATGAGGTTTGATGCCATAATTAGTGCATATTAGGATAGAATGATCATCTCATGATTTCAAGCATAGCTTTGATGTGTTTGGTTGATTTATGATAGGTGAAGAAAGCTTGGAAAAGGATTGAAGTGAGAAGGAATGGCTAGAAGCTAAGAGAAGACAATGAAACAAGTGAAATTGAACCAGGAAGAATGAAGTTGGAGTTGAAGTTAGCCCTCAAACGTTGGCACAAACTTTTGAATGAAAAGTTAGCCTCAACGTTAGCCCCCTAACTTGGAGGCTAACGTTGGGAATTGAAAATGCTTCTCAGGGTGTTCCAACGTTAGCGCCAACGTTAGCCCCCTAACTTGGAGGCTAACGTTGGCATGAAGATTTGCTTCCCTTTTTAGAGTTTTTAGAGAGTTTACTTTTCTGTTTTTTTGGGAGCTTGAGTGATCTTTATTTTCTGAGTTTAATTGCTTTCACTTTCAATTATTCTTGTCTTGGATCTTGGGTTGGAGAATTGAAGGAATTCTGTTTCAATCTCACCTTGGATCTTGTTTACTTTTACTGCAAATTGAATTTCATTTCTGCTACTTGCTTTCTCATTTAATTTCCCTGCAATTTACAATTTCTTTTCTATTGTTCTTGTTAGATCTAGGAAGGCATTGAGATCTAGACTTGGTTTTCTAGTCTCTGGGTCCTGAGATCCAATTTTCCCATTTTCAATTTTCTGCTCTTGCTTTACCTGTTCATTTACTTTTCTGTTTGAATCGAATTCAATCCCAATTCCCATTTACTCTTCTGTTTGATGCAATTTAACTTCTCTTTGTTTAATTCCTGCAAATCCAAGTCCCAATCCCCTTTACATTTCAAGCCATTTACATTTCTTGTCATTTAAGATTCTTGCAATTTACATTTCTTGCAATCTAAGTTTCTGCCATTTAATTTCTTGTTCTTTAAGATTCAGCACTTTAATTCTTGTTCTCTTTACTTTTAATGCAAATTTAAATTCTGCAACTCAATCAACCAAATCTTGATTCGCTTGACTAATTTAACCACTAAACTAAAATTGCTCAATCCTTCAATCCCTGTGGGATCGACCTCACTCCCGTGAGTTTTTATTACTTGATGCGACCCGGTGCACTTGCCGGTTAGATTGGTGTTATTTTTGGGAGAGATCCTTGTCTCCACCAAAATAAATATCCCATCAAGTTTTTGGCGCCGTTGCCGGGGATTGATTAGATTGACAATGATTAAGTGAGGTGGTTATTTAGATCAAGCACTTTTTCTTAATTTTTGATTAACCCACTAACTGTTTGACTTTTTGCTTAAACTAACTAAAACTTCAATTTAGCAGTAGATTGAAGTATCATTGGTGTGTACATTTCTTATGATATGCTTGTATGTCAGGTACACGAAGAACCACACTAAATCTTCATGAACAAGATGAGAGGACCCTCAGGAGGTTAAGGAGAGCTGAAAGAGGAAAAAATATTGTTGGAGAAGAGGAATCAGAAGAAGAATTTCATGAGATGGAGGAACATTCAACTAATCCACCAGGTGGAGTAGACAACAACAATGGCAACCCACCTCAGAGGAGAGTTTTGGCTTCCTATACCTTTGCCAATCCTAGACATTGTGGAAGCAGCATCTTGGCTCCAAATGTCAATGCAAACAATTTTGAACTTAAGCCACAACTCATCACTTTGGTTCAGAATAATTGCTCTTTTGGTGGAGGATCACTTGAAGACCCACATCAACACTTATCCACCTTCCTGAGGATATGCAACACTGTCAAAACTAATGGAGTACCTCCTGACAGCTACAAACTGATGCTATTCCCATTCTCTCTCAGGGACAAGGCCACACAATGGTTGGAATCATTTCCAAGGGATAGCATCAACAACTGGGATGACTTGGTAACCAAGTTCCTTGCCAAGTTTTATCCACCACAGAGGGTTATAAGGTTGAAGGCCGAGGTACAAACATTCACACAAATGGAGAATGAACCCATCTATGAGGCATGGGAAAGGTACAAAGCTCTAGTCAGAAAATGCCCTTCTAACATGTTTAATGAATGGGAGAAGCTGCAAAACTTCTATGAAAGCTTAACACTGAAGTCTCAGGAATCCTTGGATCACTCAGCTGGAGGTTCCTTGCAACTCATGAAAACTGCAGAGGAGGCTCAAGAACTTATTGATATGGTGGCCAACAACCAATACTTCTTTGCTCATCAAAGAAGTCGCCAACCATCACAGAGAAGAGGAGTAATGGAGCTAGAAGGAGTAGATTCAATCCTGGCTCAAAACAAATTAATGCAGCAGCAAATTCAACAACAATTTGAGCAAATGACCAAGAGGATTGACAACCTCCAAGTTACAGCAGTCAACACTAGCCAACCATCAGGCACATGGGGACAAAATGAAGAAGTTCAAGAAGAGCAACAGCAAGAACAAGTTCAGTACATGCATTCTAATCCAAATGAAGTCTATGGTGATACATACAACCCCTCATGGAAGAATCACCCCAACCTCAGATGGGGAGATACTCACAACCAAAACCAACAACCATGGCAGAGAAACTCAAACCAAAACAACCCAAGACACAATCAAAATTTCAACCAGCAGCAAACCAACCAAAATACCTATAGAAAACCTCAAAACAATTACCCCACTCACAACCAATACCAATCCACCAACCAAAATTCCTATCATCCACCAACCACAGCTCATAACCCACCACAAGCACCACCTGAACCCCAAAGAATCACCAACATGGAAACCATGATAGAAAAAATGATGAAACTCCAGGAAATGACAAACAAAAACCATGAGGCATCCATAAAGAACCTAGAAAGGCAGATCGGGCAAATTTCCAAGCAAATGTCTGTTGAGAGACCTTCAAGCTCACTGCCTAGTGACACAATCCCAAATCCCAAGGAGGAGTGTAAGGCAATACAATTGAGAAGTGGGAGAATATTGATGAGCAACAATGACACTACAAAGAAATAAAAAGAGAGCATCAAAGAACCAACAGAGGATGAGAAGCAAACAAAAGCAGATCAAGCTAAGGAGCAAGTTGTGGTGCCAACCAAAAGCAATGAGAAACTCAAAGAACAGGAGAACCATCCACATAGCTCAAAGGAAAAGACTCAAGTACAGCAGCAAATAGGAAAGAACATCACACCTCCACTGCCATATCCTCAGAGATTCAACAAAGAGGTTAAGGACCAACATTTCCACAAATTCCTTGAGACCTTCAAGAAGCTGGAAATTAATATCCCTCTAGCTGAAGCACTTGAGCAAATGCCTTTATATGCCAAGTTTTTGAAGGACCTTATCAATAAGAAGATAAGTTGGCTTGAGAAGGAAACCATATTACTGACAGAGGAATGCAGTGCTGTGATTCAGCGGGGTATTCCCCCAAAACTCAAAGATCCGGGGGGTTTTGTAGTGTCATGCACCATTGGAAAAACAATTCTCAACAAAGCTCTCTGTGACCTTGGTGCCAGCATCAATTTAATGCCTCTCTCAATGATGAGAAAACTTGATATAGAAGAGCTTAAACCCACCAGGATGTCATTAGTTATGGCTGACAGATCCATTAAGACACCCAATGGAATTGTGGAAAATCTGTTGGTGAAGATTGGGGAATTTATCTTCCCGGCAGATTTTGTGATTTTGGATACTGAAGAGGAAGGAAGTGACTCAATCATTTTGGGGAGGCCATTCTTACACACAGCAAGAGCCATCATCGATGTAGAAAAAGGAGAAATGGTCTTCAGGGTCCATAATGAACAAATGATCATAAATGTTTTCAAGTCAATGCAAAATAGCCCTGAGCAAGAGGATTATGTAAAAGTAGATATGATAGAGAGTTTGGTGGAAGAAATGCTGGAAGAAAGTTCTCAAGAGCAAGAAGGAGATCAAAATGCAATAGAAGAACAAGTAGCCGAGACCTTCATAAGCAAAGAGGTGAAACCAAGCAAGAAAGAAGAGGTGCAAAAGCAAGAACTGAAGCCATTACCCTCTCATCTCAAATATGCATTTCTTGGCACTTCAGAAAGCCTCCCAGTGATCATCAACTCGTCTTTGACAAAGAAAGAAGAAGGAGAGCTTCTTGATGTTCTCAGAACTCATAAGGATGCCTTAGGATGGACCATTGATGACCTGAAGGGCATCAGCCCCACAGTATGCATGCATAAGATTCTTTTGGAGGACAATTCCAAAGCAGTGATTCAACCTCAGAGAAGACTCAACCCTGCAATGAAGGAGGTCGTCCAGAAGGAAGTGATGAAATTATGGAATGCAGGAATCATATACCCTATTTTCGATAGCTCGTGGATAAGCCCAGTCCAAGTGGTACCAAAGAAAGGAGGGATGACAGTCATTATTAATGAGAAAAGTGAACTCATTCCGACTAGAACTGTGACAGGGTGGAGGATGTGTATTGACTATAGAAGGCTGAATGATGCCACACGCAAAGATCATTTCCCACTTCCTTTCATTGATCAAATGCTCGAAAGGTTGGCTGGCCATGCTTATTATTGTTTCTTGGATGGATATTCTGGGTATAATCAGATAGTGGTGGACCCAAAGGACCAAGAAAAGACTTCATTCACATGCCCAGTTGGAGTTTTTGCTTATAGAAGAATGCCATTCGGATTGTGCAATGCCCCAGCTACTTTTCAAAGGTGTATGTTTTCCATTTTCTCAGATATGGTTGAAAAATTCTTAGAGGTTTTTATGGATGACTTCTCTGTCTTTGGTGATAGTTTCAATACTTGCTTAAACCATCTAACTCTTGTCTTGAAACGATGCCAAGAAACTAATTTGGTTTTGAACTGGGAGAAGTGCCATTTCATGGTACCTGAGGGAATTGTTCTTGGTCATAAAGTTTCAAGAAAAGGGATAGAGGTTGATAAGGCAAAGGTTGAGATAATAGAAAAACTCCCCCTACCAACTAATGTGAAATCTGTTAGAAGTTTCTTGGGGCATGCAGGATTTTATAGAAGGTTTATCAAAGATTTTTCTAAAATAGCCAAACCTTTGAGCAACCTTTTGATGATTGATCAACCTTTTGTTTTTGATAAAGAGTGCCAGCATGCTTTTGAAACTTTAAAACAGAAACTCACAACAGCACCAATTATCACACCTCCGGATTGGAATTTGCCATTTGAACTCATGTGTGATGCAAGTGAGATTGCCATTGGTGCTGTACTTGGACAGAAGAAGGGAAACTTGCATCATGTCATATATTATGCAAGTAAAGTATTGAATGAAGCTCAAAAAATTACACTACAACAGAGAAGGAATTGTTGGCTGTAGTCTATGCATTTGATAAGTTTAGATCATACTTGATAGGATCTAAAATTGTGGTTTATACTGATCATGCTGCTCTCAAGTATTTGATGTCAAAACAGGATGCCAAACCAAGACTCATCAGGTGGATTCTACTCTTACAAGAATTTGACATTGAGGTAAGGGACAGGAAAGGCACCGAAAATCTAGTTGCTGATCATTTGTCAAGGCTGCCACCAGAAACAATCCAAAAGGCTTCATTACCTGTGAATGAAAGCTTCCCAGATGAACATCTTATGCTGATCCAACAAACACCATGGTTTGCCGATATAGCTAACTACAAAGTGGGAAGGAAGATACCTCAAGAATTCACTAAGCAACAAGTGAAGAAGCTGATCAATGAAGCAAGGAAGTTCTTGTGGGATGAACCCTATTTGTTCAAAAGATGTTCTGATGGAATAATTAGAAGATGTGTCCCTGAGAGTGAAATGCAAGACATATTATGGCATTGCCATGGCTCTACATACGGCGAACACTTTGGTCCAGAAAGAACAGCAGCAAAGATACTACAAAGTGGGTTCTATTGGCCAACCATCTTCAAAGATGCCAGGGAGTTTGTCCACCAATGTAATGAATGCCAAAGAGCAGGAGGAATAACAAAAAGGAATGAGATGCCACAGAACTTCATTTTGGAAGTAGAATTGTTTGATCTATGGGGCATTGATTTCATGGGACCCTTTCCCCCCTCTTATTCATTCAAATATATCTTGGTAGCAGTAGAATATGTTTCAAAATGGGTGGAAGCCATAGCCACAACTACCTGTGATGCACAAATTGTTCTTCAATTCCTAAAGAAGCACATCTTTACTAGATTTGGAGTACCCAAGGGTCTCATCAGTGATGGTGGTGGTCATTTTTGCAATAGACAAATGGAGAAACTTCTCCACAAATATGGAGTTATTCATAAGGTAGCCACACCATATCATCCTCAAACTAATGGACAGGCAGAATTAGCAAACAGGGAACTGAAGAAGATCCTAGAAAAGACAGTTGGTAGCACAAGAAAGGATTGGGCTAGGAAGTTGGAAGATGCACTTTGGGCATACCGAACAGCCTTCAAAACTCCCATTGGGAAATCCCCATTCCAATTGCTATATGGCAAATCTTGTCATCTCCCTGTAGAGCTTGAGCACAAAGCCTTTTGGGCCACCAAACTTCTAAATCTGGATTCTGAAGCAGCAGGAGAAAAAAGATTGTTGCAGCTGAATGAGCTAGATGAGTTTAGGCTAGAAGCCTATGAAAATGCCAAGATATACAAGGAAAAAGCTAAAAGATGGCATGACAGGAAGATTTTGAAGAAAGAGTTCAAACCTGGACAACAAGTTCTCTTGTATATCTCACGGCTCAAGATATTCCCTGGCAAGCTTAAGTCTAAGTGGACAGGTCCATACTTGGTGACTAAGGTTTTTCCTTATGGGAGTATTGAATTGCTAGATGAAGCAACAAAGAATCGGTTTACAGCAAATGGCCATAGAGCAAAGCTATACCTAGGGGGGCAAATGAACAAAGAAACAGAGGTCCAGAGCCTAAACCCTCCTTGAAGCAAAAACAGAAGATGTCAAGCTAATGACAATAAAAGAGCGCTTGTTGGGAGGCAACCCAACGTGAGGTAGCTATCTTTTTCGTAGCATTTTCAATAAAAATGTTGAATAATTAGTATGCATTGCAAGGAGCTAAGTTTGGTGTTGCACACCAAAATAATTTGAGGAAGAATGAAAATTTCTAAGTTTGGTGTTCCACCAAAACTTCATTCAGAAACACATTCTAACCTCCTACACATTACTAGTTTCAAGCAATCAGACAAATTAATCAACTATATAATTGCTTTTTAGTCCTAACTCTATGACCTGTAGCAAGAACATTAGAATTTACCCAGAGTCAAAATGACGAATCAGAGGAAGTAGCAAGGAATTTGGCATCATGATTCAAAATGGGCACAACAGAAGGATGAACAAAAGAGATGCAAACCAATAGGTCGTATATACGCTTAACTTTTGCTATTGAGTAATATTTTGAGTATGTTCTGTTAAAGTGTCTTTTGGGTTCAGACATAGTCTTTGCATTATCTTAAAATAAGTAAGCTAGTTTAAGTTTGTGCTTGTGTGTTTACTTTCACTTGACTAAGAGCATGTTCTGTCCCCTGCATCTTTAAATCAATAAAAGAAATGTTTGAATGTGGCATGAGATAGTTCTCTGTTAGAAAGAAGTAGAATAATAGTAAGTGGTGGTATGTGTGTGATTGTATAAAAACTCACTTTTAGTGAATAAAGGGCTAGGATGTCTTTTTCTAAGAATAGAGTGATCTACTGTCTATGAATCTCAATAAGAAAATCCTTGGTTCAAAAGAAAAATAAAAAAAAAAAGAAAGAAAGAAAAGAGATAGCCAAAAGATGGCAGAATCAAAGAAAGCAAAAAAAAAAAAGGAAACAAAGCTGGACACCAATAGCTTGAACCTTAAAAATATATGCCTGTGGTGTCTATGTATTAGGATCTGCTTGGACTACTAAGCTCTTTGGAGTGCTTCAACACTCGGTGACTTGGATTAACTAATCCGGGATCATCAGCTGAAAATCCACTATCAAGAGCAACCTAACTACAAGGCATTTAGTAACCAAAAAGGTGCTGGGCATCAATGTTTAAAGGGAAAGGTGAGCCAAGTGTCCATGGTGAATAATGTGTCAAGTATAAAGAAAAGAAAATGAACTTGCTACACATGACACTCAAATAAAGCTTTGAACAAAGTAATAGCCAAGGATAAAGGAATAATGAGAGGTCATAGCAGTATGATACTTGAAGCTTGAAGGAGACTTTCTAAAGCCTAAGAATCAATAAGAAGTGAGTATGTGCATATCAACATAAAATCCCATGAACTATCAATAACATTCTGCTAGCATGAACATCTTTTTCCAATTCATTCTTTCTTCCTAATAATTCATTTCTTGCTTGGGGACAAGCAAGCTTTAAGTTTGGTGTTGTGATGACAAGTCATCTTAGCCTAGTTTTACTAGTCTTTTTCTTTTGTTTTCACTTGAATTATGCACTTTCTTGAGGCTTAAGCAAGCCAATTTAGGTAGATTTTCATGCTTCCTTTGATTGAATCAACCATAGATAAATTAATGCAATTTCATGAGGTTTGATGCCATAATTGGTGCATATTAGGATAGAATGATCATCTCATGATTTCAAGCATAGCTTTGATGTGTTTGGTTGATTTATGATAGGTGAAGAAAGCTTGGAAAAGGATTGAAGTGAGAAGGAATGGCTAGAAGCTAAGAGAAGACAATGAAACAAGTGAAATTGAACCAGGAAGAATGAAGTTGGAGTTGAAGTTAGCCCTCAAACGTTGGCACAAACTTTTGAATGAAAAGTTAGCCTCAACGTTAGCCCCCTAACTTGGAGGCTAACGTTGGGAATTGAAAATGCTTCTCAGGGTGTTCCAACGTTAGCGCCAACGTTAGCCCCCTAACTTGGAGGCTAACGTTGGCATGAAGATTTGCTTCCCTTTTTAGAGTTTTTAGAGAGTTTACTTTTCTGTTTTTTTGGGAGCTTGAGTGATCTTTATTTTCTGAGTTTAATTGCTTTCACTTTCAATTATTCTTGTCTTGGATCTTGGGTTGGAGAATTGAAGGAATTCTGTTTCAATCTCACCTTGGATCTTGTTTACTTTTACTGCAAATTGAATTTCATTTCTGCTACTTGCTTTCTCATTTAATTTCCCTGCAATTTACAATTTCTTTTCTATTGTTCTTGTTGGATCTAGGAAGGCATTGAGATCTAGACTTGGTTTTCTAGTCTCTGGGTCCTGAGATCCAATTTTCCCATTTTCAATTTTCTGCTCTTGCTTTACCTGTTCATTTACTTTTCTGTTTGAATCGAATTCAATCCCAATTCCCATTTACTCTTCTGTTTGATGCAATTCAACTTCTCTTTGTTTAATTCCTGCAAATCCAAGTCCCAATCCCCTTTACATTTCAAGCCATTTACATTTCTTGTCATTTAAGATTCTTGCAATTTACATTTCTTGCAATCTAAGTTTCTGCCATTTAATTTCTTGTTCTTTAAGATTCAGCACTTTAATTCTTGTTCTCTTTACTTTTAATGCAAATTTAAATTCTGCAACTCAATCAACCAAATCTTGATTCGCTTGACTAATTTAACCACTAAACTAAAATTGCTCAATCCTTCAATCCCTGTGGGATCGACCTCACTCCCGTGAGTTTTTATTACTTGATGCGACCCGGTGCACTTGCCGGTTAGATTGGTGTTATTTTTGGGAGAGATCCTTGTCTCCACCAAAATAAATATCCCATCAAGTTCCATTGGGGTGCATTGTGGTGATGGTGTGAAAAAGTCATCAAGAAAACATAAACAAAAAGCTACTAATAAAAGTAAACAAACAACCAAAAAGATGCTATTTACACTATTAAATCATACAAACGATTTAAAACCTACTGCATAAATCATACACTATACTCTCTCCATCAATATTGCTAACACCAGTTCAACCAATCCAATGGATCCATCTGTAACTAGAACCGCTCGCGAAAATAGAATGGCAACAATCAAACAATGAAGAAACTACCTTACAATATCCCGATGTAAGAAAATTTTCATTAGTTACCTGGGTTCACTCTTAACATAATAAAAAAGACATATGTATTGTGAATATTTTGTTTTTTATTCGAAATTGTTATCTTAATCTCTCACATACCCTTTAATTTTTATTGAAGCATTAAGAACAGTGGTGCACGAAATTGTGATCATCAACAATGGCGCCAAAAACTTGGTAACGCTCTCAAACATGAATCACACTTAGTCACAACTCCGCACAACTAACCAGCAAGTACACTGGGTCGTCCAAGTAATACCTTACGTGAGTAAGGGTCGATCCCACGGAGATTGTTGGTATGAAGCAAGCTATGGTCATCTTGTAAATCTCAGTTAGGCGGATAGTAAATGTTATGGAGTTTTCGAATAATAAATAAAATAGAAAATAAAGATAGAGTTACTCATGTAATTCAATGGTGGGAATTTCAGAGAAGTGTGTGGAGGTGCTTGTCCCTGTTGGATCTCTGCTTTCTTACTGTCTTTCTTCAATCCTTCTTATTCCTTTCCATGGCAAGCTGTATGTAGGGCATCACCATTGTCAATAGCTACATCCCATCCTCTCAGTGAAAAAGGTCCAAATGCTCTGTCACGGCACAGCTAATCATCTGTCGATCGGTTCTCGATCATGTTGGAATAAAATCCCTTGATTCTTTTGCGTTTGTCATCACGCCCAACAATCGCGAGTTTGAAGCTCGTCACAGTCATTCAATCCCTGAATCCTACTCGGAATACCACAGACAAGGTTTAGACTTTTCGGATTCTCATGAATGCCGCTATCAATCTAGCTTATACCACGAAGATTCTGATTAAGGAATCCAAGAGATATGCACCCGGTCTAAGGTAGAACGGAAGTGGTTGTCAGTCACGCGTTCATAGGTGAGAATGATGATGAGTGTCATGGATCATCACATTCATCATGTTGAAGTGCAACGAATATCTTAGAATAAGAACAATCGGAATTGAATAGAAAATAGTAGAAATTGCATTGAAACTTGAGGTACAGCAGAGCTCCGCACCCTTAATCTATGGTGTGTAGAAACCCCACCGTTAAAAATACATAAGTTATGAAGGTCCAGGCATGGCCGAACGGCCAGCCCCCAAACGTGATCAAAAGATCAAAAAATACAATCAAAGACACTGAATACAATAGTAAAAAGTCCTATTTATACTAGACTAGCTACTAGGGTTTACAGAAGTAAGTAATTGATGCAGAAATTCACTTCCGGGGCCCACTTGGTGTGTGCTTGGGCTGAGCTTGAGCTTTACACGTGCAGAGGCTTCTTTTGGAGTTGAACGCCAAGTTGTAACGTGTTTTTGGTGTTCAACTCTGGTTCTTGACGTGTTTCTGGCATTTGACTCCAGAATTCAGTATGGAACTGGCGTTGAGCGCCAGTTTACGTCATCTAATCTCGAATAAAGTATGAACTATTATATATTGCTGGAAAGCTCCAGATGTCTACTTTCCAACGCCATTGAGAGAGCGTCATTGGGAGTTTTGTAGCTCCAGAAAATCCATTTCGAGTGCAACGAGGTCAGAATCCAACAGCATCAGCAGTCCTTTGTCAGCCTTTTATCAGAGTTTTGCTCAAGTCCCTCAATTTCAGCCAGAAATTACCTGAAATCACAGAAAAACACACAAACTCATAGTAAAGCCCAGAAATGTGAATTTAGCATAAAAACTAATGAAAACATCCCTAAAAGTAGCTAGATCCTACTAAAAACTACCTAAAAACAATGTCAAAAAGCGTATAAATTATCCGCTCATCACAACACCAAACTTAAATTGTTGCTTATCCCCAAGCAACTGAAAATAAATTAGGATAAAAAGAAGAGAATGTACTATAAATCCCAAAATATCAATGAGTATTAATTCTAATTAGATGAGCGGGACTTGTAGCTTTTAGCTTCTGAACAGTTTTGGCATCTCACTTTCTCCTTTGAAGTTTAGAATGATTGGCATCTATAGGAACTTAGAATTTCAGATAGTGTTATTGATTCTCCTAGTTAAGTTTGTTGATTCTTGAACACAGCTACTTTTATGAGTCTTGGCCGTGGTCCTAAGCACTTTGTTTTCCAGTATTACCACCGGATACATAACTGCCACAGACACATGACTGGGTGAACCTTTTCAGATTGTGACTCAGCTTTGCTAAAGTCCCCAGTTAGAGGTGTCCAGAGCTCTTAAGCACACTCTTTTTGCTTTGGATCACGACTTTAACCACTCAGTCTCAAGCTTTTCACTTGGACCTGCATGCCACAAGCACATGATTAGGGACAGCTTGATTTAGCCGCTTAGGCCTGGATTTTATTTCCTTGGGCCCTCCTATCCATTGATGCTCAAAGCCTTGGATCCTTTTTACCCTTGCCTTTTGGTTTTAAGGGCTATTGGCTTTTTCTGCTTGCTTTTTCTTTTTCTTTCTATATTTTTTTCGCAAGCTTTTGCTTTTTCACTGCTTTTTCTTGCTTCAAGAATCAATTTCATGATTTTTCAGATTATCAATAGCATTTCTCTTTGTTCATCATTCTTTCAAGAGCCAACAATTTTAACATTCATAAACAACAAGATCAAAATTATGCACTGTTCAAGCATTCATTCAGAAGACAAAAAGTATTGTCACCACATCAATATAATTAAACTAAATTCAAGGATAATTTTGAAATTCATGTACTTCTTGTTCTTTTGAATTAGAAACATTTTTCATTTAAGAGAGGTGAAGGATTCATGGAATTATTTATAGCCTTAAGACATAGTTACTAAATACTAATGATCATGTAACAGAGACACAAATATAGATGACATAATAAGCATAAAACTGAAAAACAGAAAAATAAGAACAAGGAATGAATCCACCTTAGTGATGGTGGCGCTTTCTTCTTGAAGAACCAATGATGTCCTTGAGTTCTTCTATGTCTCTTCCTTGCCTTTGTTGCTCCTCCCTCATTGCTCTTTGATCTTCTCTAATTTCATGGAGAATGATGGAGTGCTCTTGATGTTCCACCCTAAATTGATCCATATTGTAACTCAAATCTTCAAGAGAAGTGTTGAGTTGTTCCCAATAGTTGTTGGGAGAAAAGTGCATCCCTTGAGGCATCTCCGGGATTTCTTGGTGATGAGCTTCCTCATGCGTCTCTTGGGTTCCATGAGTGGACTCTCTTGTTTGCTCCATCCTTTTCTTAGTGATGGGCTTGTCCTCCTCAATGGGGATGTCTCCTTCTATGATGACTCCAACTGAGTAACATAGATGGCAAATAAGAAGAGGAAAAGCTAGCCTTGCCAAGGTAGAGGGCTTTTCGGCTATTTTGTAGAATTCAAGGGAGATGATTGATGAGCAGATAATTTATACGCTTTTTGGCATTGTTTTTAGTATGTTTTTAGTATGTTTTAGTTAGTTTTTATTATATTTTTATTAGTTTTTAGTTAAAATTCACTTTTCTGGACTTTACTATGAGTTGTGTGTTTTTCTGTGATTTCAGGTATTTTCTGGCTGAAATTGAGGGACTTGAGGAAAAATCTGATTCAGAGGCTGAAAAGGACTGCAGATGCTGTTGGATTCTAACCTCCCTGCACTCGAAGTTGATTTTCTGGAGGTACAGAAGCCCAATTGGCGCGCTCTCAACGGCGTTGGAAAGTAGACATCCTGGGCTTTCCAGCAATGTATAATAGTTCATACTTTGCCCGAGATTTGATGTCCCAAACCGGCGTTCCAAATCAGCTCAAAACAGCTCGGCGTTAAACGCCGGAACTAGCACAAGAATGGGAGTTAAACGCCCAAATTGGCATAAAAGCTGGCGTTTAACTCCAGAAAAGTCTCTACACATGAAAGCTTCAATGCTCAGCCCAAGCACACACTAAGTGGGCCCGGAAGTAGATTTTTATGTCATTTACTCATTTCTGTAAACCCTAGGCTACTAGTTCTCTACAAATAGGACCTTTTACTATTGTATTTTCATCTTTTGATCACTTTACATCTTTTTGATCACTTTAGATCTTTAGATCTTTGAATCTTTTGATCACGTTTTGGGGGCTGGCCATTCAGTCATGCCTAGACCTTGTTCTTATGTATTTTCAACGGTGGAGTTTCTACACACCATAGATTAAGGTGTGGAGCTCTGCTGTACCTCGAGTATTAATGCAATTACTATTGTTCTTCTATTCAATACAGCTTGTTCTTGTTCTAAGATATCACTTGTTCCTCAACTTCATGAATGTGATGATCCGTGACACTCATCATCATTGTCACCTATGAACGTGTGCCTGACAACCACCTCCGTTCTACCTTAGATTGAGTGGATATCTCTTGGACCCCTTAATCGGAATCTTCGTGGTATAAGCTAGAATTGATGGCGGCATTCAAGAGAATCCGGAAGGCTTAAACCTTGCCTGTGGTATTCTGAGTAGGATTCAATGATTGAATGACTGTGACGAGCTTCAAACTCCTGATGGCTAGGCGTTAGTGACAGACGCAAAAGAATCAATGGATTCTATTCCAACCTGATTGAGAACCGACAGATGATTAGCCATGCCGTGACAGGGTGTGTTGAACATTTTCACTGAGAGGATGGGACTGTAGCCACTGACAACGGTGATGCCCAACATACAGCTTGCCATGGAAAGGAGTAAGAAGGATTGGATGAAGACAGTAGGAAAGCAAAGAGACGGAAGGGACAAAGCATCTCCATACGCTTATCTGAAATTCTCACCAATGAATTACATAAGTATCTCTATCCTTGTTTTATGTTTTATTCATAAATCATCCATAACCATTTGAATCCGCCTGACTGAGATCTACAAGGTGACCATAGCTTGCTTCATACTAACAATCTCCGTGGGATCGACCCTTACTCGCGTAAGGTTTATTACTTGGACGACCAAGTGCACTTGCTGGTTAGTTGTGCAAAATTGTGATAAAGAGTTGAGATTGCAATTTAGTGTACCATGTTGATGGCGCCATTGATGATCACAATTTCGTGCACTAAGTTTTTGGCGCCGTTGCCGGGGATTGTTTCGAGTATGGACAACTGACGGTTCATTTTGTTGCTTAGATTAGGCATTTTTCGTCAGAATTCTTAAGAATGAATTCTAGTGTTTCAAGGTGATGTTCTTATCATCACCAAAGCTGACTGATTCTCATCAATTTAGCTCTTGAATGCAATGTCCTGCTGAAGCTTGGCTAGCCATGTCTAATTCCTTTAGACTGAAGCTTTAGACTAACATTGCATGATTCCTGGAATTCTCATTAAGAATTTCGCTATCTTTATTTTCTTTTCCACTTAATTTTCGAAAAAAAATTACAAAATCATAAAAACCAAAAATATTGTATGTTTCTTGTTGAGTCTCGAGTCTCATGTTAAGTTTGGTGTCAATTGCATGTTTCTGTTCTTCTTGCATTCATTCATGTGTCCTAAGTGATCTTCAAGATGTTCTTGATGATTTCCTTGCTCTGATCTTTGAATTCTCTTGACTTGAGTGTTTTGTTATATGCATTCTCATTTTGTTAGTGTCAGTAGTATACAAACTACTAAGTTTGGTGTCTTGCATGCATTGTTATTTGATTTTAGTTGCATTTTGATTATTCCTCATTATTAAAAATCCAAAAAATTTTTCATTTGTGTCTTTTCAAGTCAATAATATAGAGAATTGAAGATTCAGAACATACAGCAGAGGAATTATACAGAAAAAGCTGGACGTTCAAAACGCCCAGTGAAGAAGGCAAACTGGCGTTTAAACACCAGCCAGGGTGCCTGGTTGGGCGTTTAACGCCCAAAAGGGTAGAGCTTTGGGTGTTAAACACCAGAATGTATACCATTCTGGGCGTTTAACGCCATGATGGCACAAGAGGGAAGATTTTGTTTTTAATGCAAATTTTTTATTCAAGTTTTCAAAATTTTTCAAAATCAAATCTTTTTCAAATCATATCTTTTCAATCATATATTTTCAAAATCAATTTCTTCCCATTTTCAAAAATACTTGCTATCAATTAATGATTTGATTCAACATTTCAAGTATGTTGCCTTTTCTGTTGAGAAAGGTTTAATGTTTGAATCATATCTTTCCTTGTTAGCCAAGTCATTAATTTTTAAAATCAAATCTTTTTAAATTGTTTTTCAAATCATATCTTTTTAATCACATCTTTTTCAAAAATAGTTTTCAATCATATCTTTTTGATTTCTAATTTCAAAATCTTTTTCAAAAATCACTTGATTTTTTTTCCAATCTTAGTTTTCGAAAATCAATTACAATTTTTCAAAATGTTTTTTTTTAAAAAAAAAATCTTTTACTTTGTTTTCGAAAATTTCTTCCCCTCTTCTCACATCCTTCTATTTATGGACTAACACTATTGATGGTGTGGAAAGCGATCCAACACAAAACTCACCGGCAAGTGTACCGGGTCGCATCAAGTAATAATAACTCACAAGAGTGAGGTCGATCCCACAGGGATTGAAGGATTGAGCAATTTTAGTTTAGTGGGTGATTTAGTCAAGCGAATCAAGTTTTGGTTGAGTGATTTGTGTTTAACAGAAATTAAATGACAGTAAATGTAAAAGGGGAAGGGAGAAGTGCAATAAAATAAAGAACAGAAAAGTAAAAGTGCAGAAACTTAAAGTGCAAGGAACTTAAATTGCAGTAACTTAAATGGCAAGAAAGATAAATTGCTGGAAGATAAAAGGGAATTAAGGAGTGGGATTGCAAGATCTAAACGAAGGAAAAGTAAATTGCAGTAATGAAGGTAGCAGAAATTGAATTGGATGCAAACAGAAATTTAAACAGCAAGGAAATTAAAGTGCAGTAAAGGTTCACAGAAGAACCAAAAGTGATCTCAGGATCCCAAGGGCTTAGGTAGCAGAGCCTAAAACCCAATTTCCTTCCCAGATCTGAAGTTACTAAGCAAATGACAGAAAATTAAAGATGAAGCAGTAGAAGAACAGAATTTAAAGTGAATTATGCAGAAAACAAATTTAAACAGAGCTAGAATGGGAATTGGGACAGAATTTCCCCAATTTCACACATCCACAACTCAGAAAAATAGAGAGTAGAATTGCCCAAGGGAAATGAGGAAGGAGATCAATCAATTCTCCCTTGATCCTCTTAGTTCTCGGCCAATTCTATCAAGAACAATTCCAAGAGAGTCAAAGCTCCAAAGGGATGTGAAAGTGAAAATTCTAAAGCCAATGGTAAAAGTAAAAATTCAAAAGTGAGCCTAAAGGTCCTAATTACATCAAACTAACTCCTATTTATACACTTTCTATTCTTGGATTTTGGGATTTGGATGGGCTTTTGGATTGGTGAAGAAATGAATTCAAATTAATTTTTAATTTGAATTTTGGCCCAAAAACCACTCCCAGGAGGCTGCCCTGCCCTTGTGGAGGGCAGGGCAGAAAATTGATGCTTGGTGCTTGGAGTTGGTGCGGCCATGATGCGTCTTGGTGCTGCGTGGTGCGCGTTTGGCACGAGGTTGGTGCGCCAGAGGCTGCCCTGCCCGCGCCAAGGGCGGGGCAGAAAATGTTGATGCGCGCGCTTGGTGCGCCATGCTTGAGGAGCGCGCGTGCGCGTGCTGCACGTTGATGCGTGGGATGCTCCCTGCCCGCGCCAAGGGCAGGGCAGGAATGGTTTTGGTGCGCCAGGGAGCGTTGTGCGCGCGGATGGTGCTGCCAGGGGGCGTTCTTGGTGCGCCAGGTAGCAAAGTTGGTGCGCCTAGTTCAATTGCTGCCCTGCCCGCGCCAAGGGCAGGGCAGGGTCCTTCCTTCACGTCTTGGGTTCGATCCTGGGAGAGTGCAAACACGCTATTTTATTTTTTTGGCTTCCTGGCACGGTAGTGGGTCTCAAGGCTTGGCTTCCTCATGGTCCCTTGTTCGAAACTTGTAGCTTGCATGGGTGTCATTTTCCCTTGAATTTCTTTCCTCATGGAGCCCGATCCTGCTCTCCACAAGGGCAGGGCAGAGTTTGCTTCTCTTGGCTCCAAGGCACCATTTTGTGCTCTGCCCTTGGAGTGGGCAGGGCAAGGTTGCCTTGTCTTGGTTTGGTCACTTAATGCTGCCCTCCTAGAGGGCATTCTGCCCTTGTGGAGGGCAAGGTTGCTTCCCCTATGAGTTGCGGCACGCTATTTCTTGATTCGGCTACGCTTTCCTTTTCTTGGCTACACTTTCTTAGGCCACGCTTTTCATTTTCTTTTCTTTTCTTCACCTACAATAAACCAAAACAACCACTCAAAGTATCACTAAATTCAAAAGGCTTATAAATCAATTAAAATGCAATTAAAATTAGCTTAAACCTCATGATTTATCATTAATTTCATAGTGGTTGCTTGATTTAGAGAAGTTATGCATTTTCACTCCAAATCACTAACTTAGGATGCAAGAAAGTGCATAAATGCTAACAAAACAAGTGAAATTAGCTTGAAAAATGGGTATATGATGACTTGTCATCACAACACCAAACTTAAACCTTGCTTGTCCCCAAGCAAGCATCAAAACTAAGAGTAAATGATATGAATAAGAAAAGAACACAAATCCTTATTATGCAGATAGCAGAACTTCAATTTATGGGGCATTTATGCAGACAATGATACTCACTTATTGTTACTGCTGCATAATACATATCTTTCTTCAAAGGCTTGCTAAACTTGCTGTTATAAGACTCACCTTTTACTCACTCCCTTGCTAACTCTTCTTGGCTTATAATGCTTTAACAAGCTTTTTATTCTTTAAGAGGTTTGGTGTTAAATGTTGCAGCTTAGCCTTTGGCTTCATTTTCTTTTATTTTGCTCAACATCTTTCCACCACAGACACTTAGCTCACTAATTCTTCCTAGGATCATTGATGCCCAGCATCTCTTTGGATCACTTAGTGCTTTGTATCTAAGTTGCTCTTTATTGTGGATTTTCAATTGGCCATCCCAAATCAGTTGATCTAAGTGACCGGGTTTCAAAATACCCCTTAGAATTTACTCATCCAAGCAGATCTCAGTACAAGAACACCACAGGCATTTGTCCTAAGGTTCAAACCATTGGTGTCCAACCTTTATTCTTTGTTTTTTTCTTGCCATTTTGGCTTTTTCCTTCCTTTTTCTTTCTGTTTTTGTTACCAAGGGTTGTTTCATTATTGATAGGAGTCTTTGTAACAGCAAGCTAACTTACAATTGAATGGGAATGATATTATGCAACATTTATTTCATGAGTTATGCATTTAATCAAACACATGTGCCACCACTAACTTCCATTCATACTCATGCAACATTGGATTTTTTACTTTTCAATTCAAACCAAACTCTCTTATTTAAGCATATGGGAAACAAAGCAATATTTAAAGCTAAGTGATTGATACAAGCATTATGCAGACTCATCATTTTTCTAGCTAATTATTAACTAACTAAAATGAAAAGCAAAGAACAGAAATTGCATAAAGCAAAGAAAATAAATGGTGGAGGCATATCATGTTTCAGACATGCATCTCCTTATTAAAGACATGAAAGAGGAAGTATGAAAGAACTTTGCCACCTTCTAATGGTCATGGCTGCTGCTTGATTCTCCCTTCTTCTTCTTTCTCTTCCCTGTCTTGGAGTAATCTTGGATCTCTTCTCCAGGACATCTTCTAGCCCAAACAGAGTCTATGAGTCCTTTGAGCCCATAAGTTTCCAATGTGTTAAAGGTTGACTCAGTGTATTGACGAGATTTTGCTTGTTGTTTGGCTAAGAATTCAGGGCATTGATCAAATGGCTTGATCTCCGGATTGAGTGTTGGCAAATTGTGGGTCAAGTACTCCAACCTTGCTTGCATGTTTTCATCATACTCCATTCTTTGTACGTGTCTAACTTCACCTATGGTATGATGAACATTCTTCCATTGATATAGGTTGTGACTATATTCCGATGCTTTAGCTTGACTGAAATACAGCTTATCATATGATTCCTTGAATTCTTTGTATTGCTCTTTTTGTCCTTCAAGGATTTGTGCTTGGAATTCTTGCTGCTGAGTCATCATTTGTTGTTGCCATTTCTCTTGCTTCTCCTCCATTTGATGCTGCCAAGCTTCTCGTTCTTCTTTTTCTTTCAAGAATTGCTCCATGAATTCAGGATGGGGCTCTAGATATTTCTCTTGGCCCTCCTGATTTTGGCCTTGTGGCTCTAGATATTGCACTTGGCCTTCTTGATTTCGGCCTTGTTGGATCTGCATGAGTTGATTCTGACCTTGTTGAGCCTGCATGAGTTGCTGAGTTAACTCTTCAATTGATCTTTGCAATTGGCTCATATCTATGGCATCATAAGCCTGATTTCGTCCTTCCTCTCTTTGTGATCTCCTTTGTCTAGGAGCTACTACCCCTTCTTGATTTTCTTCTTCATTACTTCCCTCCATGCTCTTCTTGGTGATCCATTTTCCTACTTTCACTTTTGTTGTGTCCTCATCTTCAAAAATGACATTAGCTCTGTTACATAGCCTTTGGATGGTGCTTGGATGTCCAAGGCCTTTTGACTTGCTTGTGCTATCTGCCATTTCTTGAATGCTGTCGGCTATGAGTTGTGCAACATTGATCTCACCCCCATGCAAGATGCAGTGTGTCATGAGAGCTCGTTTGATTGTGACCCAAGAGGCATTTCCAGTAGGAAGAATAGATCTCCTCACTATTTCAAACCATCCTTTAGCCACAGGAGTGAGATTGATTCTTCTTATGTGACTTGGAACCCCCTTTGAATCTCTTTCCCAATCTGTATTTTCCATGCATATTCCTTGCAGGATCTCATCAGGATTGTTTTCCCGTTGCAATCTAGCCTCATAGCTAAGCTCTGGATAGGTGATGGTTCTCAACTTGAGAGCTCTTGTGATAGCAGCAGGGCTAAAACTCACTTCAACCCCTCTGACATAGCTTGTGTAGGGAGCACTATTTTTGTTTTCTTTGGCAGCATTTGCATAGAACTCCCTAATCATTACTGCACTGATGTCAGTCAGAGGAGAACACAAGAGTTCCCACCTTCTTTCTCTTGTAATTTGCTTCATGATGGGGTATTCTCCTTCCCTCAAATCAAGGCCTTTCTCATAGATGACATTCTTTCCCTCCATGAACCTATGATATCTCCCTTCATGGAATTGGGATCTAAACCTTCTTGCATCAAATGATGGGGGTTCGGTTGCCATAGGTTCGGCTACCATAGGTTCTTTTCCGGGCCTTCTTTTTGAGCTTGAGGAGGCCATTGAAGGTTGAAGTGAAAAGAAAGAGGAAGTAAGAGTAGAAGAAATATGTGTTGTGGTTGGGGTGAACTTTGGTTCGGTTTTGATGTGTGAGGTAAGGAAAAAATATGTTGATTTCACATGAAAGTGGTTTGAAAGAGAGTGTGTAGGCCATGTTGGTGCAACGGCTATTTATAGGCCATGTTTCCAAGCTTTTCAACAAAACCACAATGAATGAATGAAGAAGGGACCGTGAGTGTTCATGAAGGGCTGAGATTGGTTTGCTCTTTCAAGGAATGCATGAGATGGACGGCTTGCATGCATGGTTGAGGCTTGACGAGGATTCTCCTCCCATTGGTTGCATGCACTTCGGTGTCCAATGTTGCATGCATGCAGATTTTGTTCCCCATGAGCACGTTCTCCTAGGCACATGTGACCTCCCTTACATAGCTCCTCCTAGCCGTGGCCCCTCCTTGAGCTTGTCTTAATCTTTTTCTCCTGCATGAATCAAAGCAGCTAGCCTTAGATCATTAATAAGGTTGTTGGCAATTAATTCGTATTAAAGAGAAAGAATTGTTTTGTTTTGTGTATTATTAAGAAAAAATATTTTTATGGTCAATTGTGTCCCTTAATTGAAGATGTTGAAAGTTGGTGAACACCAAACTTATTCTTTTATTAAGGGAATGGCCGAACAACTATCAACCATTTTTCACAATTGACATTTTCTTTAAAAAATAATTGTGTCGTATGATCCTGTTTGTATGCTTTTGATTCCATAAATGGTAAATGATATTCTGAATTTTGTTGCACTTGCAGACACCAAACTTAGTGTTTGGTCATATGCTTTATTCAAATGAATTATGCATATGTTCTAAAAAATATGGCTCCCTTTCTTCTTGAAAAGCTAAAATTTAGTGTACCTTAAGGGACACCAAACTTAGAACTCTGACTTATGCTATAAAATGTGCATTTATCAAATATGAAGGTTCAGAATCATACTCAGGAAATCATAGCTTATTAAAGAGAAGGCAGAAATTTTAAATCATGGGTTGCCTCCCATGAAGCGCTCTTTTATTGTCATTAGCTTGACATTGAACTCCCTTTAAGGTGGTTGATGTTGGTGGTGTCTCAACTTGTCACCCCTTACTGTCAGCTTTCTCTGAGTGTCTTGATGTTCAATTTCCACATGCTCAAGAGAAAGTATTTGATTAACAGTGTAGTAATCCTTTGTTCCCAATTGTTGATACACAAGTTGTACCTTGTCACCTTTGGCAAATCCTTCTATTGGAATTTTTCTGTTCTTCCAACCCCTTTTTGTTTTGCTCCTGTGTTTCATCTTTCCTTTTGTTGACCTTTCTTTTCTGGCCATGGGCTTCTTTTGAGGATATCTCTTCTCAGTAGCTAGTATTTCAATATCTTCTTGGGCTTCTTCATTGATTTGCATAATCCTTGGCTTTAGGGTGTTGCTGTGATTTTCCTTGTCAATTTCTTCCTTCAGCTGTGATCCTCCCTTATCAATGTCCACATAGTCTTTCTTCTTTTCACTAAACTGTTCCTCTGGTAGGACCTTCAGAATGACATTCTGATCATGCATTCTGAGAATTAACTCCCCTTTTTCTATGTCTATGATGGCTCTTGCAGTTGCCAAAAATGGCCTTCCTAGTATAACAGAGTCTCCATCATCCTCATCTGATTCTAGAATCACAAAGTCAGCAGGATATATGAGGTTGTCCACCTTAACCAAGAGGTTTTCAACTATACCCCTAGAGTGCACTATTGACTTATCTACCAGCTCCAGGGACATTTGCACTGGTTTGACTTCCTCTATGTGCAACTTTTTCACCAGGGAGGATGGTATTAAATTAATACTTGCTCCCAGATCGCACATCGCTTTAGTAATGGTTAATTCTCCAATGGTGCATGGCAACAGGAAGCTCCCTGGGTCCTCAAGTTTGGGGGGAAGCCCCTTTTGAATCAAGGCCCTGCATTCCTCAGTGATCGCTATGGTTTCTTGCTCATCCCATCTTCTTTTCTTGTTGATGAGCTCCTTTAGAAACTTAGCATACAGGGGCATTTGCTCCAAAGCTTCTGCTAAGGGTATGTTGATCTCCAATTTCTTGAAAGTCTCAAGAAATTTGTGGAAGTGCAGGTCCTTTGTTTCCTTGTGGAATCTTTGTGGATAAGGTAGTGGTGGTGTTGAGCTCTTCACCACTTGATGCTGTTCTGGAATTGGTTCCTCCATGATTTGCTTTCCTTGCTTCAACTTCTGTGGCTTGTCATCTTCCTCTGTGAGTTTTTCTAGAGCATTCTTGCTTATCTTATCCTTGTTAATGGCTTCATCCTTCTTTGTTGGCTCATTGTTATTCTCCATAAGCTTCTTTGTTGCTCCTTGGTTACTCTCTGTTAACACCCTTCCACTTCTCAGTTGCACCACCTTGCATTCTTCCTTTGGGTTGGGGATGGTATCACTAGGTAGTGAACTTGATGGTTTCTCAACAGAGATCTTCTTAGAGATTTGCCCAATCTGCCTCTCTAGGTTCTTCATGGTAGCTTCTTGATTCTTGGTGGTCAATTCTTGGTTTTTCATCAGTTTTTCCATGAGCTGTTCTAGATGGGTGATTCTCTGTGAGTCTTGTGAGGTAGGTTGATTTTGGGGTGTTGATGGGTGAGGATAAGTGTTTTGGTTAGTTGGGTGGTTATTGGGTGGGTATTGGTTAGAATTTGGGTAGTTGTTTTGTGGTTTTCTGTATGAATTTTGGTTAGTGGTTGGCTGGGGGTTGTGGTTTGTGTTTTTCCAATTGTTTTGGCCTGTGTTTCTTTGCCATGGTTGTTGGTTTTGATTATGGTTGTCTCCCCATCTGAGGTTGGGATGATTCTTCCATGATGGATTGTAGGTGTCACCATAGACTTTATTTGTTCCAGGATTTTGGTTGTGCATGTATTGAACTTGCTCTTGTTGTTGCTCCTCTTGAGTTTCTTCATTTTGCACCCAAGTGGTTGGAGGTTGGCTTGTGGTGCTCACTGCTGCCACTTGCAAGCCATCAATTCTCTTAGCCATTTGCTCAAATTGTTGTTGAATCTGTTGCTGCATCATCTTGTTTTGAGCTAAGATTGAATCAACTCCTTCCAACTCCATGACTCCTCTTCTCTGTGATGGTTGGCGTTGTCTTTGATGAGCAAAGAAATATTGGTTGTTGGCCACCATATCAATGAGGTTTCGAGCTTCCTCTGTGGTTTTCATGAGTTGTAGAGAGCCTCCAGCAGAGTGATCAAGAGCTTCTTGAGCTTTAAGAGTGAGGCCTTCATAGAAGTTTTGTAGCTTGTCCCACTCAGTGAACATCTCTGGTGGACACTTCCTCAATAGAGCCTTGTATCTCTCCCATGCTTCATATAAGCTCTCGGCCTCCAATTGAGTGAATGTTTGAACCTCTGTCTTCAACCTTAGGACTCTTTGAGGAGGGTAGAATTTGGCAAGGAACTTGCTCACCAAGTCATCCCAAGTGTTGATGCTTTCTTTTGGAAAGGTCTCTAGCCATTGAGTTGCTTTATCTCTGAGAGAGAATGGGAAGAGAAGCAACTTATAGCTATCAGGAGGTACCCCATTTGTTTTCACTGTGTCACAGATTCTCAAGAAAGTAGACAAATGTTGGTTTGGATCCTCCAAGGGCCCTCCTCCAAAAGAGCAATTATTTTGCACCAGAGTTATGAGTTGTGGCTTGAGTTCAAAGTTGTTGGCATTGACATTGGGAGGAAGAATGCTACTCCCACAATGTTTGGCATTAGCAAATGTGTATGAAGCCAAAACTCTTCTCTGTTGGTCATTGTTGGCTCCTCCTCCTGGGTGATTGGTATCTCCTTCCATATCTTGGAATTCTTCCTCAGATTCTTCTTCTTCTCCAACAATATTCTTCCCTCTTTCAGCTCTTCTTATTCTCCGAAGAGTCCTTTGATCAATTTCAGAGTGGATAGTAGAGGATCTTCCTATACCTGACATACAAACACACAACAATAAACACACAAACCCAGAAATACTATGGAACTTCAATCTGTAGCTAGAATGAAGTTCTGGTTGGTTAGTTTAAGCAAGAACTCAAACAGTTAGAGTGTTAGTAAGAGTTAGAATAACAGAAAAGAAAAAAATGCTTAATCTAGACCTCCACTTCACTTAATCATTGTCAATCTATTTCAATCCCCGGCAACGGCGCCAAAAACTTGATGGTGTGGAAAGCGATCCAACACAAAACTCACCGGCAAGTGTACCGGGTCGCATCAAGTAATAATAACTCACAAGAGTGAGGTCGATCCCACAGGGATTGAAGGATTGAGCAATTTTAGTTTAGTGGGTGATTTAGTCAAGCGAATCAAGTTTTGGTTGAGTGATTTGTGTTTAACAGAAATTAAATGACAGTAAATGTAAAGGGGGAAGGGAGAAGTGCAATAAAATAAAGAACAGAAAAGTAAAAGTGCAGAAACTTAAAGTGCAAGGAACTTAAATTGCAGTAACTTAAATGGCAAGAAAGATAAATTGCTGGAAGATAAAAGGGAATTAAGGAGTGGGATTGCAAGATCTAAACGAAGGAAAAGTAAATTGCAGTAATGAAGGTAGCAGAAATTGAATTGGATGCAAACAGAAATTTAAACAGCAAGGAAATTAAAGTGCAGTAAAGGTTCACAGAAGAACCAAAAGTGATCTCAGGATCCCAAGGGCTTAGGTAGCAGAGCCTAAAACCCAATTTCCTTCCCAGATCTGAAGTTACTAAGCAAATGACAGAAAATTAAAGATGAAGCAGTAGAAGAACAGAATTTAAAGTGAATTATGCAGAAAACAAATTTAAACAGAGCTAGAATGGGAATTGGGACAGAATTTCCCCAATTTCACACATCCACAACTCAGAAAAACAGAGAGTAGAATTGCCCAAGGGAAATGAGGAAGGAGATCAATCAATTCTCCCTTGATCCTCTTAGTTCTCGGCCAATTCTATCAAGAACAATTCCAAGAGAGTCAAAGCTCCAAAGGGATGTGAAAGTGAAAATTCTAAAGCCAATGGTAAAAGTAAAAATTCAAAAGTGAGCCTAAAGGTCCTAATTACATCAAACTAACTCCTATTTATACACTTTCTATTCTTGGATTTTGGGATTTGGATGGGCTTTTGGATTGGTGAAGAAATGAATTCAAATTAATTTTTAATTTGAATTTTGGCCCAAAAACCACTCCCAGGAGGCTGCCCTGCCCTTGTGGAGGGCAGGGCAGAAAATTGATGCTTGGTGCTTGGAGTTGGTGCGGCCATGATGCGTCTTGGTGCTGCGTGGTGCGCGTTTGGCACGAGGTTGGTGCGCCAGAGGCTGCCCTGCCCGCGCCAAGGGCGGGGCAGAAAATGTTGATGCGCGCGCTTGGTGCGCCATGCTTGAGGAGCGCGCGTGCGCGTGCTGCACGTTGATGCGTGGGATGCTCCCTGCCCGCGCCAAGGGCAGGGCAGGAATGGTTTTGGTGCGCCAGGGAGCGTTGTGCGCGCGGATGGTGCTGCCAGGGGGCGTTCTTGGTGCGCCAGGTAGCAAAGTTGGTGCGCCTAGTTCAATTGCTGCCCTGCCCGCGCCAAGGGCAGGGCAGGGTCCTTCCTTCACGTCTTGGGTTCGATCCTGGGAGAGTGCAAACACGCTATTTATTTTTTTGGCTTCCTGGCACGGTAGTGGGTCTCAAGGCTTGGCTTCCTCATGGTCCCTTGTTCGAAACTTGTAGCTTGCATGGGTGTCATTTTCCCTTGAATTTCTTTCCTCATGGAGCCCGATCCTGCTCTCCACAAGGGCAGGGCAGAGTTTGCTTCTCTTGGCTCCAAGGCACCATTTTGTGCTCTGCCCTTGGAGTGGGCAGGGCAAGGTTGCCTTGTCTTGGTTTGGTCACTTAATGCTGCCCTCCTAGAGGGCATTCTGCCCTTGTGGAGGGCAAGGTTGCTTCCCCTATGAGTTGCGGCACGCTATTTCTTGATTCGGCTACGCTTTCCTTTTCTTGGCTACACTTTCTTAGGCCACGCTTTTCATTTTCTTTTCTTTTCTTCACCTACAATAAACCAAAACAACCACTCAAAGTATCACTAAATTCAAGAGGCTTATAAATCAATTAAAATGCAATTAAAATTAGCTTAAACCTTATGATTTATCATTAATTTCATAGTGGTTGCTTGATTTAGAGAAGTTATGCATTTTCACTCCAAATCACTAACTTAGGATGCAAGAAAGTGCATAAATGCTAACAAAACAAGTGAAATTAGCTTGAAAAATGGGTATATGATGACTTGTCATCAACTATTCCTTAATGCACAATTCGAACTCCATCTTTCTTGATAAGTTCGAATTCTCTACTCCTTCCTTCTATTTTTCTTTTCCTCTGACACCTCAAGGAATCTCTATACTGTGACATAGAGGATTCCATATTTTCTTGTTCTCTTCTCTTTCATATGAGCAGAAGCAAATACAAAAGCATTCTTGTTGAGGCTGACCCTGAACCTGAAAGGACCTTGAAGCAAAAGCTAAGAGAAGCTAAGGCACAACTCTCTAAGGACCTAACAGAAATCTTCAAACGAGAAGAAGATATGGCAGCCGAAAACAACAACAATGCCAACAATGCAAGGAAGGTGCTGGGTGACTTTACTGCACCTACTCCCGACTTCTATGGGAGAAGCATCTCTATCCCTGCCATTGGAGCAAACAACTTTGAGCTTAAGCCTCAATTAGTTTCTCTAATGCAACAGAATTGCAAGTTCCATGGACTTCCATTGGAAGATCCTCATCAGTTTTTAGCTGAGTTCTTGCAAATCTGTGACACTGTCAAGACTAATAGGGTTGACCCTAAGGTCTACAGACTTATGCTATTCCCTTTTGCTGTAAGAGACAGAGCTAGGATATGGTTGCACTCACAACCTAAAGAAAGCCTGAACTCTTGGGAAAAGCTAGTCAATGCCTTCTTGGCAAAGTTCTTTCTACCTCAAAAATTGAGTAAGCTTAGAGTGGAAGTCCAAACCTTCAGACAGAAGGAAGGATAATCCCTCTATGAAGCTTGGGAAAGATACAAACAATTAATCAGAAAGTGTCCCTCTGACATGCTTTCTGAATGGAGCATCATAGGAATTTTCTATGATGGTCTGTCTGAACTGTCCAAGATGTCATTGGATAGCTCTGCTGGAGGATCTCTTCATCTGAAGAAGACGCCTATAGAAGAGGCAGTGAGAGCCACTGAGGAAGACCTCAATGGACGTCCACTGGCCTCCAATGAGTTCCCTAATGAGGAACCATAGGAATCTGAGGCTCACACTGAGACCATAGAGATTCCAATGGATTTACTTCTGCCATTCATGAGCTCTGATGAGTATTCTTCCTCTGAAGAGGATGAGTATGTCACTGAAGAGCAAGTTGCTAAATACCTTGGAGCAATCATGAAGCTAAATGACAAGTTATTTGGTAATGAGACTTGGGAGAACGAACCTCCTTTGCTCACCAAAGAACTGGATGACTTGTCTAGGCATAGATTACCTCAAAAGAGACAAGATCCTAGGAAGTTTTCAAAACCTTGTACCATAGGCACCATGACCTTTAAGAAGGCTCTGTGTGACTTAGGGTCAAGTGTAAACCTCATGCCTCTCTCTGTAATGGAGAAGCTAGGGATCTTTGAGGTACAAGCTGCAAGAATCTCACTAGAGATGGCAGATAACTCAAGAAAACAAGCTTATGGACTTGTAGAGGATATTTTGATGAAAGTTGAAAACCATTACATCCCTGCTAATTTTATAGTCCTGGAGACTGGGAAGTGCATGGATAAATCCATCATCCTTGGCAGACCCTTCCTAGCCACAACAAAGGCTGTGATTGAGGTGGACAGAGGATAATTGATCATTCAAGTGAATGAAGAATCCTTTGTGTTTAAGGCTCAAGGATATCCCTCTGTCACCATGGAGAGGAAGCATGAAGAGCTTCTCTCAAAACAGAGTCAAACAGAGCCCCCACAGTCAAACTCTAAGTTTAGTGTTGGGAGGCCACAACCAAATTCTAAGTTTGGTGTTGAACCCCCACATTCAAACTCTAAGTTTGGTGTTGGGAGGTTCCAACATTGCACTGATTATCTTTGAGGCTCCATGAGAGCCCTCTGTCAAGCTACTGACATTAAAGAAGCGCTTGTTGGGAGGCAACCCAATGTTATATTTAATCTATTTTCCTTTGTTATTTTATGTTTTCTGTAGGTTGATGATCATGAGAAGTCACAAAATCAATTGAAAAAGCAAAAACAGAATGAAAAACAGAAAGAAAAATAGCACACCCTGGAGGAAGATATTGCTGGCGTTTAAACGCCAGTAAGGGTAGCAAATGGGCGTTTAATGCCCAGTCTGGCACCATTCTGGGCATTTAACGCCAGAAAGGGGCACCAGACTGGCGTTAAACGCCAGGAAAGGGCAAGAAGTTGGCGTTAAATGCCAGAAATGGGCACCAGCCCGGCGTTTAACGCCAGAATTGGTACAGAGAGCAATTTTGCTCCCCACTTGGTGCAGGGATAACTTTTCCTTGACACCTCAGGATCTGTGGACCCCACAGGATCCCCACCTACCCTACCACTCTCTCTCTTCTTCACCCATTCACCAATCATCTCAACACCTCTTCCCGAAAAACCCTTCACCCATCAAATCCCATCTTTCTCTTCACCACTCACATCCATCCTTCATAAAACCCCACCTACCTCACCATTCAAATTCAAACCACTTTCCCTCCCAAACCCACCCTCCCATAGCCGACCCTACCCCTCTCTCCACCCCTATATAAACCCATCTTCACTCCTTCATTTTCACACACCCTAAACACTACTTCTCCCCCTTTTGCCAAACCATAAAGCCATCTCCATCTCCTCTATTTCTTCTTCTTCTACTCTCTTCTTTCTTCTTTTGCTCGAGGACAAGCAAACATTTTAAGTTTGGTATGGTAAAAACATTGCTTTTTGTTTTTCCATAACCATTTATGGCATCCAAGGCCGGAGAAACCTCTAGAAAGAGGAAAGGGAAGGCAAAAGCTTTCACCTCTGAGTCATGGGAGATGGAGAGATTCATCTCAAGGGTGCATCAAGACCACTTCTATGAAGTTGTGGCCTTGAAGAAGATGATCCCCGAGGTCCCTTTCAAACTCAAAAAGAATGAATATCCGGAGATCCGACATGAGATTCGAATAAGAGGTTGGGAAGTTCTTACCAACCCCATTCAACAAGTCGGAATTTTAATGGTTTAAGAGTTCTATGCCAATGCATGGATCACCAAGAGCCATGATTAAAGTGTGAACCCGAACCCAAAGAATTGGCTTACAATGGTTCGGGGGAAATGCTTAGATTTTAGTCTGGAAAATGTAAGGTTGGCATTCAACTTGCCCATGATGCAAGGAGATAAACACCCTTACACTAGAAGGGTCAACTTTGATCAAAGGTTGGACCAAGTCCTCATAGACATTTGTGAAAAGGGCGCTCAATGGAAGAGAGATTCAAGAGGAAAGCCGGTTCAACTGAGAAGGCATGACCTCAAGCCCGTGGCTAGGGGATGGTTGGAGTTTATCCAACGCTCAATCATTCCCACTAGTAACCGGTCCGAAGTTACTATAGACCGGGCCATCATGATTCATAGCATCATGATTGGAGAGAAAGTAGAAGTTCATGAGGTTATAGCCCAAGAACTTTATAAGGTGGCGGACAAGTCCTCTACCTTGGCAAGGTTAGCCTTTCCTCATCTCATTTGTCACCTCTGTTATTCAGTTGGAATTGACATAAAGGGAGACGTCCTCATTGATGAGGACAAGCTCATCACTAAGAAAAGGATGGAGCAAACAAGAGATCCCACTCATCATGGAATCCCTGAGATACCTCAAGGGATGCACTTTCCTCCACAAAACTATTGGGAGCAAATAAACATCTCCCTAGGAGAATTGAGTTCCAACATGGGACAACTAAGGGTGGAGCACCAAGAACATTCCATCCTCCTCCATGAAATTAGAGAAGACCAAAGAGTCATGAGAGAGGAGCAACAAAGGCAAGGAAGAGACATTGAGGAGCTCAAGCACTCCATAAGATCTTCAAGAGGAAGAACAAGCCGCCATTACTAAGGTGGACCCGTTCTTTAATTTCCCTGTTCTTTATTTTCCTATTTTTCGAATTTTCATGCTTATGTTTATCTATGTTTGTGTCCTATGATCATTAGTGTCTTAGTGTCTATGCCTTAAAGTTATGAATGTCCTATGAATCCATCACCTTTCTTAAATGAAAAATGTTCTTAATTGAAAAAGAGAAGAATTGCATGAATTTTGAATTTTATAATAGATTAATTATTTTGATGTGGTGGCAATACTTTTGTTTTCTGAATGTATGCTTAAACAGTGCATATGTCTTTTGAATTTGTTGTTCATGAATGTTGGCTCTTGAAAGAATGATGAAAAATGAGACATGTTACTGAGGATCTGAAAAATCATAAAAATGATTCTTGAAGCAAGAAAAAGCAGTGAATACAAAAAAAAACGAAAAAAAGGGGAGAAAAAATGAAAAAAAAAAAGAAAGAAAAAGAAAGTTGTTATCCAAGGCAAAAAGAGTGTGCTTAAGAACCCTGGACACCTCTAATTGGGGACTCTAGCAAAGCTGAGTCACAATCTGAAAAGGTTCACCCAATTATGTGTCTGTGGCATGTATGTATCCGGTGGTAATACTGGAAGACAGAGTGCTTTGGGCCACGGCCAAGACTCATAAAGTAGCTGTGTTCAAGAATCATCATACTTAACTAGGAGAATCAATAACATTATCTGGATTCTGAGTTCCTATAGAAGCCAATCATTCTGAATTTCAAAGGATAGAGTGAGATGCCAAAACTGTTCAGAGCCAAAAAGCTAAAAGCCCCGCTCATCTAATTAATACTGATCTTCATAGATGTTTTTGGAATTCATTGCATATTCTCTTCTCTTTATCTTATTTGATTTTCAGTTGCTTGAGGACAAGCAACAATTTAAGTTTGGTGTTGTGATGAGCGGATAATTTATACGCTTTTTGGCATTGTTTTTAGTATGTTTTTAGTATGTTTTAGTTAGTTTTTATTATATTTTTATTAGTTTTTAGTTAAAATTCACTTTAGTATGATTTCAGGTATTTTCTGGCTGAAATTGAGGGACTTGAGCAAAAATCTGATTCAGAGGCTGAAAAGGACTGCAGATGTTGTTGGATTCTGACCTCCCTGCACTCGAAGTGGATTTTCTGGAGCTATAGACGCCTAATTGGCGCGCTCTCAATGGCGATGGACATCCTGAGCTTTCCAGCAATGTATAATAGTTCATACTTTCCCCGAGATTTGATGGCCCAAACCGGCGTTCCAAATCAGCTCAAAACTGCCCGGCGTTAAACGCCGGAACTGGCACAAAAATGGGAGTTAATCGCCCAAACTGGCATAAAAGCTGGCGTTTAACTCCAAGAAAAGTCTCTGCACATGAAAGCTTCAATGCTCAGCCCAAGCACACACCAAGTGGGCCCGGAAGTAGATTTTTATGTCATTTACTCATTTCTGTAAACCCTAGGCTACTAGTTCTCTACAAATAGGACCTTTTACTATTGTATTTTCATCTTTTGATCACTTTACATCTTTTTGATCACTTTAGATCTTTAGATCTTTGAATCTTTTGATCACGTTTTGGGTGCTGGCCATTCGGTCATGCCTAGACCTTGTTCTTATGTATTTTCAACGGTGGAGTTTCTATACACCATAGATTAAGGTGTGGAGCTCTGCTGTACCTCGAGTATTAATGCAATTACTATTGTTCTTCTATTCAATACAGCTTGTTCTTATTCTAAGATATCACTTGTTCCTCAACTTGATGAATGTGATGATCCGTGACACTCATCATCATTGTCACCTATGAACGTGTGCCTGACAACCACCTCCGTTCTACCTTAGATTGAGTGGATATCTCTTGGATCCCTTAATCGGAATCTTCGTGGTATAAGCTAGAATTGATGGCGGCATTCAAGAGAATCCGGAAGGTCTAAACCTTGTCTGTGGTATTCTGAGTAGGATTCAATGATTGAATGACTGTGACGAGCTTCAAACTCCTGAAGGCTGGGCGTTAGTGACAGACGCAAAAGAATCAATGGATTCTATTCCAACCTGATTGATAACCGACAGATGATTAGCCGTGCCATGACAGGGTGCGTTGAACATTTTCACTGAGAGGACGGGACTGTAGCCACTGACAACGGTGATGCCCAACATACAGCTTGCCATGGAAAGGAGTAAGAAGGATTGGATGAAAACAGTAGGAAAGCAGAGAGACGGAAGGGACAAAGCATCTCCATACGCTTATCTGAAATTCTCACAAATGAATTACATAAGTATCTCTATCCTTGTTTTATGTTTTATTCATAAATCATCCATAACCATTTGAATCCGCCTGACTGAGATCTACAAGGTGACCATAGCTTGCTTCATACCAACAATCTTCGTGGGATCGACCCTTACTCGCGTAAGGTTTATTACTTGGACGACCCAGTGCACTTGCTGGTTAGTTGTGCGAAGTTGTGATAAAGAGTTGAGATTGCAATTGAGCGTACCATGTTGATGGCGCCATTGATGATTACAATTTCGTGCACCAATGACTTCATGAACTTCTACTTCCTCTCCATTCATGATGCTATGAATCATGATGGCCCGATCCACGGTAACTTCAGAACGGTTGCTAGTGGGGATAATAGAGCGTTTAGATGAACTCCAACCATCCTCTAGCCACAGGCTTGAGGTCCAGTCTTCTTAATTGAACTGACTTGCCTTTGGAGTCTCTTTTTCATTGGGCTCCTTCAACACATATGTCCCTAAGGACTTGGTCCAACTTTTGATCAAAGTTGACCCTTCTTGTGTAGGGGTGTGCATCTCCTTGCATCATGGGCAAGTTGAATGCCAACCTCACATTTTTCGAACTAAAATCTAAGTATTTTTCCCGAACCATTGTAAGATAGTTCTTTGGATTCGGGTTCATACTTTGATCATGGTTCCTAGTGATCCATGCATTGGCATAGAACTCTTGAACCATCAAGATTCCGACTTGTTGAATGAGGTTGGTCAGAACTTCCCAACTTCTTCTTTAAATCTCATGTCGGATCTCCGAAAACTCATTTTTCTTGATCTTGAAATGGACCTTAGGGATCACCTTCTTCTTAGCCACAACATTATAGAAGTGGTCTTGATGGGCTTTGGAGATGAATCTCTCCATCTCCCATGACTCGGAGGTGGAAGCTTTTGTCTTCCCTTTCCCTTTTCTAAAGGTTTCTCCGACCATAGGTGCCATCAATGGTAATGGAAAAACAAAAAGCTTATGCTTTTACCACACCAAACTTAGAATATTGCTCGCCCTCGAGCAAGAGAAGAAAGAAAAGAAAAGAAGAAGAGAAAATATGGAGGAGAGTGGAGAAAGGTGTATTCGGCCAAGGTATAGGAGAAGGATTTGTGTTGTGTGAAAATTAAGGAGAATAGAGGGGTTTATATAGTGAGGGGAGAGGGAGTAGGTTCGGCTATTTAGGGTGGGTTTGGGTGGGAAAGAAATTTTGAATTTTGAAGGTAGGTGGGGTTTATGGGAAAGAGTGGATGGATGTGAGTGGTGAAGGGGGTAATTGGGAAGAGAGATTGAGGTGATTAGTGAAGGGTTTTAGGGAAGAGTGTTTATTGGAAAGAGAGGATGAATGTTGAGAAGAGGGGAGAATATGGTAGGTGGGGATCCTGTAGGGTCCACAGATCCTGAGATGATCCTGTGGGGTCCACAGATCCTGAGGTGTAAAGGATTTACATCCCTGCACCAATTAGGCATGTAAAATGCCTTTGCATGCAATTCTGGCGTTTAAACACGGAGGTGATGCATGTTCTGGGCATTCAACGCCCAACTGCAGCATGTTTCTGGCATTGAACGCCAGTTCCATGCTTGTTTCTGGCGTTCAGCGCCAGCTCTCCTCAGGGTATATTCCTGGCGTTTAAACGCCAGGATGCTACTTGTTTCTGGCGTTCAACTCTAGATCCATGCTCTGCTCTGGCGTTGAACACCAGCCAGATGCTCCTTACTGGCATTTAAACGCCAGTAAGTCCTTCCTCCAGGGTGTGATTTTTCTTCTGCTATTTTTTATTCTGTTTTTAATTTTAATATTTTTTTCGTGACTCCACATGATCATGAACCTAATAAAACATAAAAGAACAATGAAAATAAAATAAAATTAGATAAATAAAAATTGGGTTGCCTCCCAATAAGCACTTCTTTAATGTCAATAGCTTGACAGTGGGCTCTCATGGAGCCTCACAGGTGATCAAGTCAATGTTGTAGACTCCTAACACCAAACTTAGAGTTTGGATGTGGGGATTCAACACCAAACTTAGAGTTTGGCTGTGGCCTCTCAACACCAAACTTAGAGTTTGATTGTGGGGACTTTGTTTGACTCTGTACTGAGAGAAGCTTTTCATGCTTCCTCTCCATTGTTAAAGAAGAAGATCCTTGATCCTTAAACACAAGGTAGTCCCCATTCAATTGAAGGACTAATTCTCTTCTATTAACATCTATCACAGCTCCTGCTGTGGCTAGGAAATATCTTCCAAGGATGATGCATTCATCCTCCTCCTTCCTAGTGTCTAAGATTATGAAATCAGTAGGGATGTAAAGGCCTTCAACCTTTACCAACACGTCCTCTACCAATCCATAAGCTTGTCTGTACCTCAATGATCCCCAGTTTCTCCATTACAAAGAGTGGCATAAGATTTATGCCTGACCCTAGGTCACACAGAGCCTTGTTAAAGGTCATGGTGCCTATGGTACATGGTATTAAGAATTTGCCAGGATCTTGTCTCTTTTGAGGTAAAGTTTGCTGAACCCATGTATCTAGTTCACTAATGAGCAAGGGAGGTTCACCTTCCCAAGGCTTATTACCAAACAACTTGGCATTCATCTTCATGATGGCTCCTAGATATTGAGCAACTTGCTCTCCAATTACATCTTCATCCTCTTCAGAGGAAGAATAGTCTTCAGAGCTCATGAATGGCAGAAGGAGGTTTAATGGGATCTCTATGGTCTCTATATGAGCCTCAGATTCCTTTAGGTCCTCAATAGGGAACTCCTTCTTTCTTGAGAGACGTCCCATGAGGTCTTCCTCATTGGGATTCACGTCCTCTCCTTCCTCTCTAAGTTTGGCCATATTGATTATATCAATGGCCTTGCACTCTCTTTTTGGATTTTCTTCAGTATTGCTTGGGAGAGTACTAGGAGGAGTTTCAGTGATTTTCTTACTCAGCTGGCCCACTTGTGCCTCCAGATTTCTGATGGAGGACCTTGTTTCACTCATGAAACTTAAAGTGGCCTTAGACAGATCAGAGACTAAATTTGCTAAGTTAGAGGTACTCTGTTCATAATTCTCTGTCTGTTGCTGAGAAGATGATGGATAAGGCTTGATATTGCTGAGCCTATTTCTTCCACCATTATTAAAGCCTTGTTGAGGCTTTTATTGATCCTTCCATGAGAAATTTGGATGATTTCTCCATGATGAATTATAGGTGTTTCCATAAGGTTCACCCATATAATTTACTTCTGCTATTGCAGGATTCTCAGGATCATAAGCTTCTTCTTCAGAAGATGCCTCTTTAGTACTGTTGGATGCATTTTTCCATCCATTCAGACTTTGAGAAATCATGTTGACTTGCTAAGTCAACATTTTGTTCTGAGCCAAAATGGCATTCAAAGCATCAATTTCAAGAACTCCCTTCCTTTGAGGCGTCCCATTATTCACGGAATTCCTCTCAAAAGTGTACATGAACTGGTTATTTGCAACCATGTCAATAAGTTCTTGAGCTTCTGCAGGCATTTTCTTTAGGTGAATGGATCCACCTGCAGAATGGTCCAATGACATCTTAGAGAACTCAGATAGACCATAATAGAATATATCTATCATGGTCCATTCTGAAAACATGTCAGAAGGACATCTTTTGGTCATCTTTTTGTATCTTTCCCAAGCTTCATAGAGGGATTCACCATCTTTTTGTTTGAAGGTCTGAACATCCACTCTAAGCTTGCTCAGCTTTTGAGGGGAAAAGAACTTAGCCAAGAAGGTCGTGACCAGCTTATCCCAAGAGTCCAGGCTATCTTTAGGTTGAGAGTCTAACTATGCTCTAGCTCTGTCTCTTACAGCAAAAGGGAAAAGCATGAGCCTGTAGACTTCAGGATCTACTCTGTTAGTCTTAACAGTCTCACAGATCTGCAAGAACTCAATTAAAAACTGGTAGGGATCTTCTGATGGAAGTCCATGAAACTTGCAGTTCTGTTGCATTAGAGCAACTAGTTGAGGTTTCAGCTCAAAATTGTTTGCTCCAATGGCAGGAATTGAGATGCTTCTTCCATCAAACTTGGAAGTAGGTGTAGTATAATCACCAAGCATCCTTCTTGCATTATTGTTGTTGGGTTCGGCTGCCATCTCCTTTTCTTGTTCGAAAATTTCAGCAAGGTTGTCTCTGGATTGTTGTAATTTAGCTTCTCTTAGTTTCCTCTTCAGAGTCCTTTAAGGTTCTGGATCAGCTTCAACAAGAATGCCTTTTTCCTTGTTCCTGCTCATATGAAAGAGAAGAGAACAGAAAAAGAAGAGGGATCCTCTATGTCACAGTAAAGAGGTTCCTTATTATTAGTAGAAGAAGAAAGGGGATAAAGAAAGGAGAATCCAAACACAAGGGGTGAGGATAAGGGCAGTGATTTGAGATGAAGAGAAGTGTTAGTAAATGAATGAATAAATAGAATAATATGAGAGAGGGAGAAATTTTCGAAAATAAATTTTAAAAAGGAGTTAAATGATTTTCAAAAAATAAAGATAAGAAATAAAATTAAAATTAAAATTTAAAACAATTAATTAATTAAAGAAAAATTTTTTGAAAAAGAGGGAGGTATTTTCGAAAATTAGAGAGAGAAAAGTTGTTAGGTGGTTTTGAAAAAGATAAGAAACAAACAAAAAGTTAATTAGTTAGTTGAAAAAGATTTGAAAATCAAATTTGAAAAGATAAGAAGATAAGAAGATAAGAAGTTAGAAAATATATTTTAAAATCAAATTTTTGAAAAAAAGATAAAATTTTGAAAAAAAAATATGATATAAAAGATAAAATGAAAAGATATGATTAAAAAGATATGGTTAGAAAAGATTTAATTTTTAAAATTAAAATTAATTACTTAACTAACAAGAAACTAAAAGATATGATTCTAGAATTTAAAGATTGAACCTTTCTTAACAAGAAAGTAACAAACTTCAAATTTTTGAATCAATCATATTAATTGTTAGCATAATTTTCGAAAATAAAGATAAAACTAAGAAAAAAATTTTTGAAAAATATTTTAAAACATTAAATTTTCGAAAATTAAATAAAAAATGAAAAAGATTTGATTTTTGAAAAAATTTTAATAAGATAACATTTTTAGAATTTGAAAATTTGACTTGACTTACAAGAAACAACTAATTTTAAAATTTTTTGACTAAGTCAACCCAAATTTTCGAAATGTTGATAGAGAAACGGAAAAGAGATTTTTTTTATTTTTGAATTTTTAATGATGAGAGAGAAAAACACAAATATGACCAAAAACATGAAAATTTTGGATCAAAACCAATGATGCATGCAAGAACACTATGAATGTCAAGATGAACACCAAGAACACCTTGAAGATCATGATGAACATCAGGAACATATTTTTGAAAATTTTTTTATGCAAAGAAAACATGCAAGACACCAAACTTAGAAATCTTTAATGCTTAGACAATATGAATACATAAATGCATATGAAAAATAATAAAAGACACAAAACAAGAAAACATCAAGATCAAATAAGAAGACTTACCAAGAACAACTTGAAGATCATGAAGAATACTATGAATGCATGAATTTTCGAAAAAATGCAAGAAATATTTTTAAAGCATGCAATTGACACCAAACTTAAAACATGACCCAAGACTCAAACAAGAATCACAAAATATTTTCGGTTTTTTTTATTTTATGATTTTTTTTGTATTTTCTTATATATATATATATATATATATATATATATATATATATATATATATTTTGAAGAATTTTTGAAAACAAAACAAAAAGAAAATTACTAATCTGAGCAACAAGATGAACCGTCAATTGTCCAAACTCGAACAATCCCCGGCAACGGCACCAAAAACTTGGTGCACGAAATTGTGATCATCAACAATGGCACCAAAAAACTTGGTAGCGCTCTCAAACGTGAATCACACTTAGTCACAACTCCGCACAACTAACCAGCAAGTGCACTGGGTCGTCCAAGTAATACCTTACGTGAGTAAGGGTCGATCCCACGGAGATTATTGGTATGAAGCAAGCTATGGTCATCTTGTAAATCTCAGTTAAGCGGATAGTAAATGTTATGGAGTTTTCGAATAATAAATAAAACAGAAAATAAAGATAGAGTTACTCATGTAATTCAATGGTGGGAATTTCATAGAAGTGTGTAGAGGTGCTTGTCCCTGTTAGATCTCTACTTTCTCACTGTCTTCCTTCAATCCTTCTTATTCCTTTCCATGGCAAGTTGTATGTAGGGCATCACCGTTGTCAATGGCTACATCCCATCCCCTCAGTGAAAAAGGTCCAAATGCTCTGTCACGGCACGGCTAATCATCTGTCGGTTCTCGATCATGTTGGAATAGAATCCATTGATTCTTTTGCGTTTGTCATCACGCCCAACAATCACGAGTTTGAAGCTCGTCACAATCATTCAATCCCTAAATCCTACTCGGAATACCACAGACAAGGTTTAGACTTTATGGATTCTCATGAATGCCGCCATCAATCTAGCTTATACCACGAAGATTCTGATTAAAGAATCCAAGAGATATGCACCCTGTCTAAGGTAGACCGGAAGTAGTTGTCAGTCATGCGTTCATAGGTGAGAATGATGATGAGTGTCACGGATCATCACATTCATCATGTTGAAGTGCAACAAATATCTTAGAATAAGAACAAGCGGAATTGAATAGAAAATAGTAGAAATTGCATTGAAATTTGAGGTACAGCAAAGCTCCACACCCTTAATCTATGGTGTGTAGAAACTCCACCATTAAAAATACATAAGTGATGAAGGTCCAGGCATGGCCGAATGGCCAGCCCCCAAACGTGATCAAAAGATCAAAAAATAGAATCAAAGACACTGAATGCAATAGTAAAAAGTCCTATTTATACTAGACTAGCTACTAGGGTTTACAGAAGTAAGTAATTGATGCAGAAATCCACTTCCGAGGCCCACTTGGTGTGTGCTTGGGCTGAGCTTGAGCTTTACACGTGCAGAGGCTTCTTTTGGAGTTGAACGCCAAGTTGTAACGTGTTTTTGGCGTTCAACTCTGGTTCGTGACGTGTTTCTGGCGTTTGACTCCAGAATGCAGCATGGAACTGGCGTTGAGCGCCAGTTTACGTCGTCTAATCTCGAATAAAGTATAGACTATTATATATTGCTGGAAAGCTCTGGATGTCTAATTTCCAACGCCGTTGAGAGCGTGCCATTTGAAGTTTTTTAGCTTCAGAAAATCTATTTCGAGTGAAGGATGGTCAGAATCCAACAGCATCAGCAGTCCTTTGTCATCCTTTTATCAGAGTTTTGCTCAGGTCCCTTAATTTCAGCCAGAAATTACCTGAAATCACAAAAAAAACACACAAGCTCATAGTAAAGTCCAGAAATGTGAATTTAGCATAAAAACTTATGAAAACATCCCTAAAAGTAGCTAGATCCTACTAAAAACTTCCTAAAAATAATGTCAAAAAGCGTATAAATTATCCGCTCATCAAACAGCTCAAACAAGGAAGATATTTCGAGACATTAGCTCCTCAACTAATATAATGCCCTCAACACATAATTTTTGCATGCTTAAGCAATCAACACCAAGACAAGGTATGTTGTAGATATAGAAATCAGTATTCTATTATCATTAGAATATAAATCCAACTCTTCCATATAAGTATCAAATAACTTTAACTCAAACCTTCATGTGTAAAAAGTAAGAACAATACACTTTTCATCCACAAATTACTTTTACTCTGTATTTTTCCAACCTGAATTTACTATATCAACACTTCTCTACAACGAAGATTGGTAAATATTTTAGCCTAATTTATTCTTCTAAAACCTCTAACCAAGAACCTCATCTTTCACTCTCCAAGAAACACACTTCACAAGAAGCTGAAGTCCAGGATGATAAATTATTAAATATCTATTTTTATCGCCATTTTTTTCAAGTTATTGAACATAACAAACTTCTATATTTCTTAACTTATGATAATTTAATACAAAATTTGTATTTATTTGTGGTAGTTTTTTAATGGGAGTTACTAAAAACCTCTGCAATATATTGTGACAAATTATAAAACTCTCTAAATAATTAACAAAAACTCCCACTATTATAATACTTCTAATTCAATTAATTATAAAATAACTCAACCAAAAAAAGTATTTACTCAGCCCATAAGAAACAAAAAAAATCAAAACAGGGCTTCGAGAGAGAAAAAACGAAGGAGAGTGAGATCGAAACCCTAGAATCCACGGCCACCGCCACCGCCACCGCCATTCATCTCTGTCATTGTTGTCGTTATTGTCTCCTTCAACGACACGTCACCGCTGGAGTTATGAATGAAGGACAAGGTGATTGTGGAGCCTCTACTCTGCTTCTGCGTCGTTTTCCACGGCGGATTCTTTCGCTGGTTCTGCTTTTGTTCTGGTGGCTTGAAGCACTCAGAGCACAGTTTCTGCACGGATGCGGTGGCACTAGCGGAGCAGATTTGGAAGGCAAGCGAGCGGGAGTCTCTGGAATCTTCGATTGAAGCTGCAATAGTACGATCGAAGCTATCAAACCTTATGGAACTAATTCTCATGTCATTCCGAGTCATTGAGGTGAGGATTTGTTCCTACTTTGTAAAGGTTTCCATGAACTGAACAATAAAAATGAAAGAGGGTTGGGTCTTTATTTTTATGAACTTTTTGTATGAACTTTATTCATGAAATTCTATTATATTCATGTTGTAATGCTAGAGGGATAAATCTTTTAATATTAACTCTTTAGCTACTGCTTCTTTGCTATGTCATTATATTGCTCTGATTGGTTTGTTACATTGTAAATTTTATTTTATTTTTTGAATGAATTATGTTTTGTATTTATTTGGATCTTCATTTTTTTTAGATGTTAGGGGCTGGTGTTAGTCAGGTTGTTGTATGCACATTCTTCTAGTGAATAGGATACTTCCCTTGCTGTTTATCTGTACCACTAAATAATATGAAATTTATTTCTAAAGAATAAATTACCATTTGTACCCATAAAAGATACAGACGCTGACAAATGTACCTATATAAGAATAAAACGACAATTGTAACCACGGAAGATGGCTTTCGTGTGCTAAGAGTACCCTAACGGACCAATTACGTAACCAACGTTTGGGTACTCTTGGCACACGGACGTCATCTTCCGTGGTTACAATTGTCGTTTTATTCTTATACGGATACAGTTATCAGCGTCTGTATCTTTTATGGGTACAAATGGTAATTTATTCTATTTCTAAAACTACTTTTGCAGGGCCTGCTATGGTGTTTTGAGGTTTGTTATGGAAAATGGCGCCAAGGGATGCGAGGTATGTTCTTGACAGCATCTGATTTTAGGTTTCCTTGTTGCTATGCTTAGGTTGCGATAATATTTTGATTCTCTGCAGGTCATCGTTAGTGGCAAGTTGAGGGCTCAGCGCACTAAATCCATGAAGTTCAAGGACGGGTACATGATTTCCTCAGGGCAACCAGTCAAGGACTACATTGATTCTGCTGTAAGACATGTACTCCTTAGGCAGTTCAGTATATACTTTTAGATAAGTCTTCCTTTGATTGCATTGATAGTGTATGCATTTTGTTTTTATTATGAAGGGATTTGGATAAGAAATGTTGCAGATGAGTAACTTCACAAAGCTTACATGAGGTACAACTTTTTTTTTGTTCTTTTCTTTTGTTTTTTTCTTCAAGTCTTCATTTGTTTTGGTTTTGCTGTGTATTATTTCAGGCATATACGAGCGAGTTGCAGCTTAAAGTGGATCACTTGCTGGAAGAGAATGCAAGACTCAAGAGACAGCAACAAAAGGCATGCATCTTCATTTATATACATAAATACACACATTTTAGTTACTAGTGATTTTGTTTGTTTATGTTTATGTTTTAATATTTCATCAAGTGAACCTTATATTCATTTAGTTCTTGCAAAATAGGATCTGGTTTAACTTTGAGCATTGAAGTTGGTGTTTTACACTTGAAATTTATTGTATGTATAATTTGTCAGGTAAATTTATTGCTGAGGTTTCATGCTCCAAAGAATGTAACAAGAAAAATGGGACTTATGCTAAAGCTAACAAGCCTGCATCTGCTGATGATGAAGATATGGACCCCACTGTAAGTTTCATTGCAGCATTGCAATGCTTTTAAATAGTGATTTGATTTTCTGAAATATTCCATATCTTTTTGGGTGCAGCAATACCTTGAGAACAGGCTCAAGTACTTTGCGGATCAGAAGGCTGAAGGGATTAACCCATACCCGCACAACATAAATGATAGTAGAGTTATTACAACAAGTTTAAATTGAAGATAATTGATCCAAGTTTCATAAGTGCTAATTCAATATAGGGACTCTCTTCCCAGAAATTAAAGTGTCATTACAACATGTTTAAATTGAAGATAATTGAAACCCCTGCTTGCTTTATTTTGAATTGTTTTTTAACTGCTATGCGAGCTGTTGGTCCAACTCTTCTCACGATTTGGTAATTTCTTTTGTTGATTCAGGTTGGAAGAGTTTGCTTGCTGTAACAGATTAGCTTACAAAGGAATTATAATTATTCAGTTTTTAGGAATGAATTAGGTGTTAAAGGATCCCCAGTAACTGGCAACATCCTCTTCCATCTCCTCAATAGTCTTCCCCTTTTATATTTTTTCCACTGTTTGAGCCAATTTTATTATGAATTTGTATTGTTGCCTGCCTAATTCAGTTGTAATTTAAGCATGCTTTATTGATTGGATTTACTTCTTATTTATTTCTGATTAATCAATTAATTAATATGCAAAGTAGTGTAAAGATCTCAAGTTCTAAATCTGGTGTAAAGCTATTTACTTGTTATTTACTTGTTATTTATTTCTAGGAATGGGAAGGTTTATAAAGGTATTCTTGTTGACGGTACTACTGTCACCATAAAACGTGCACAGGAAGGCTCACTACAAGGTGAGAGGGAGTTTTTTACAGAAATACAGTTGCTGTCGCGCCTGCATCACTAAAACCTTGTGTCTCTAATTGGATATTGTGATGAAGAGGGTGAACAGGTAACACTCATTATAATCTGTTTTACCAAGTTCTTAAGTTATCTTTAAATGTTTAGTTATTTTTGGAAGATTTAATTTACCTTAAAGTTCCATTAGCTTGCTGTTCATATGGACTATATGAGACTATGATTTGAATTAACAAAATGATATTGAAATTGAAATTGTTTCATTAAAAAGAACATAGTAGTGCATAAAAGATGAAACAACTTCCCCTGAATATATTCATTAAAATGGTTAATGTTTAGTTGAAAAAAAGACACAGCCTAGTGAGTTTCTGTTCTTGTGACTTGTTATTGCAGATGCTGGTTTACGAATATATGCCGAACGGAACGCTAAGGGATCACCTCTCGCGTACGCCTATTCCTCTTATCAACTAAATTTTCTATGTTGTGACTTTGATATCTTTGTATGTAGCCTCACCTTTAATTATTCATGACAGCTTCTTCAAGAACACCTCTGAGTTTTACAATAAAAATAAAGATTGCTCTAGGATCCGCTAAAGGTCTTTTGTATCTACACACAGAAGCTGATCCTCCAATATTCCATAGAGATGTCATGGCCAGTAATATACTATTGGACTCTAAGTTCAATGCAAAAGTTGCTGATTTTGGACTTTCGTGACTCGCCCCGGTGCCAGATCTCGAAGGAGTTGTGCCTGGTCATGTATCTACAATGATAAAAGGGACCTAGTAAGGCTTTTGTACATTGTGTGCATTAAGAAATGAAATGGACAAAGCAACCTGATTAAGGTTTTTTGTTTCCCAAGAAAAGTGACTAATGAGTTCAAATAAAGATTATTTTTATGGATTTGTTTTGCTTTGTCTTTGAAGATGAATTTGTTTTTAATGAAGGTGTTTTCTATTTTTATGTCAAATTCTTGTACTCATAACTGTCATGATAAATTCAGCTATAGACCTTTGTCTATTGCAGTATACTTTTCATATAGAACATACAAGCTTCTATGCTCCTAAAATTTTTGTTTTAAAAGTATTTCTTTTATTTTAATTTTCTTTTACATTTTTAATGTCTTGCTTAAATATTTCTTTTTAATAATAAATGATCAGTAGTATAACAATAATGTAAATTAATTTTTAAAAATTATATTGACAGGTTTGTGAAGGTTTGAAACCTCCACAAAATAGCAATTATTTTTAAAATGAAAAAGCCTTTTTGTGGGGGTTTTGAACCGCCACAAACATTGACTAAGAACTGCCATAAAAATTCAATATAAAACCCCCACTAAACATACATAAAACCCCATACTGAATAGATTGTGGAGGTTTTTAAAAACCCCCACAAAAGACCTCGTGACACCTCAAATTTTGAGGGTTTTAGAAATTCCAGAAACCATTTGGTGGGGGTTATAAACCTCCACAAATAAAAGAAAAAAACTGTCACAAATAAACAAAAATCTTGTAGTGGATGAACGAGTGAAAGATTTTGTAATATATAAAAGTTATTGCCATCTATTCAACTTAAATATAGATATTTTAAAAATTAGTTACAATACTACATTTGTATACTCTGAAATTTTTTAATTTATTTATCGTAGAATCTATTATCTTTCAATTAATGTATATTTGATGTGAATTTTATTTGTTATTTATGAGAATTAGATAGTTTTATCATGCAGATAATTTTAAATGGAATTAATACATTTATATTGTGAAATGAATGGAATCTAATAGTCTTTACCATAATGCAAATTCTAAGGTATAAATAAGATAACATAGCCATAAATATATGGATTCAAACCCTTTAATCTCAAATTAATTAAAATATCTCCTGTTAAACGATTGAAAAAAAAAACCATAGTTTGAACCAAGAAAAAAGAGTTTAAGCTATATATTTAACACATCATAAAAATCTACAAGTAAATATTTATCACAATTGAACCACCTATATAAAATTTTTAAATCCTTTCAATTACCAAAATACTTAAGTTTTCTTTGATGGTCCAAAAACTTTTAGTTCTCAACAAAAGAAAAGATGTACTATATTTTTGAAAGTACCGATCTTCTAACTCAAGGAGTAACCAACACATAAGAATTGCATGCTTAAGCAATCAACATAAAAAATAAAGTATGTTATAGATATAAAAAATGAGTTCTCCGATTGAAGGTTAATAAATATAATATATTATAAAAGCTTAGAATATTCCATAAGCTATATTAGATATCTATCATATAAAAAATTAATTGGATATTTAATAATACACGAAACTCCGGTTCAATAGACATATAATTGTGAGATTTAGAACTACACTTTTTATTAAAAGACTAATCATATTTTTATTTTCTTTGACGCCATTCACCTTAGATACCTCTCAGTACTCAGCTTACATTTTTATTTCAAACTACTATCAATTAAATAAAGAATTTACTATGATTCAAAGATCTTTATAAACCATTTTACATATATCCTCTCAAGAATATAGATATTTAAAAAGTTAATTACAATACTATATTTATATACTCTGAAATTTTATTTTTAATTATTTTAGATTCTTAAAATTAGACATTTTTGTCATTTAATTATTTTAATTTCATAAAGACATTCCTATATGTCAGACATGGGCAATCTAATAAGAAAATATTACATTAATGTCAAATTTTAATGTAGAAATAAGATAACACAACCAGAAATATATGGATTCAAAATTTTATCTCTCATAGTTTATTAAAATATATCCCATTATTTGATGAAAAAAATAAAAACCATGTATCTAACACTAAAAAAGAATTTAAGCAACATCTTTAACATCTCAATAAAGTCTACAAGTAAATATTTATCATAATTGAACCACTATAAATATATAAAATTTAAAATTCTTTCAATTATCAAAGTACTTAATTTTTTCTTAGGTGCTCCAAAAATTTAGACTGTAAAAATTCAGTAACAATTAACGACTATAGGGTTCTCAACCAAATATAATAGATTTATTATTCTTTGGATTCAAAAGCTACTAAACTTTTAACTTGAAATAAATTTCTTATTTTAAACATACTTCAAACTTCTATGAGAGGATAATATTAAAAATATGGTATCAAATTTTTTTCAGGTGACTTAATAACCGTTATCAATCTTTCACAATTAAGTTATCCAACTCATAAAAAACTATTTATCTAACCAGATATGGCAACGACGAATCAAAACATAATAATTGTATTCTTAAGCAATCACACCTAAAACCAAAGTATGTTGTAGATATAAAAAATCAGTACTCCATTTGAAGGTTAATAAACGTAATTTATTATTTGTCCATAAGCTATATTATATATTGTTCATATAAAAATTAAATTGAATATTTAACAATACAAAAAATTTCAGTTTAATAGACATATAATTGTGATTTATAAAACTACATTTTTTATGAAAAGACTAAACATGCTTTTATTTTCTTTTAGTATTGTCATTCTTTCTTAGATATCTCCCAATACTCATCTTAGTTGTATATTTCAAACTACTGTCCATTATTACAGTACAACTAATTAATTAAATAAAGAAAATTCATTTTCAGATATTAGTATAAACCATTTTACATTTATCCCATGTATATTTTGCCATCATATACTCTGACATTATTATTGTAATATATTTCATACTTCTTATCTTAACCAGAGCTCGATCAGAATAGTCAAGAGAGTACAAATGCATCTAACAATGGTAGAAGAAAAAGGTCAATAGATCTAACACAATCATTGATCCCTTTAAAGAGTCACCACCACAATACGTTAATATGTATTCCCTCAATGCATCAACTTTCAAAGCTACCGAATGATGCCAGTACTTCCTCTTCAAAATTTATGCGTTAGGAGTTTAAGTCAAACAAACTTACAGCAGTAACTAAATCCATTGAAGACAATCACATGGTCGCCGAAATAACTATATCAGGTTAATCAACTTCATTTCTTTAACACTTATAACTCCAACTTATCAAATTCTGATAAACTAAGTAAATTTCATATTCAAATGCATATTTGAAATCAGAAAGTATGAGCGCTCGACAATTTAGAGCAAATGTGCGGCAAACCAAGAGACATAATAGTAACTCGGGGACTAACGATCATGTCATCAACACAACAAGTTATTTTCAATATGCGTTACATGTCTAACCAAAACATTAGTGATGAATTATATATTATTAATATGTTATTTTCAGTACAGATTCAACAACCATTTTAATTGTCCCATCCGTCACCTATGAATTTGGCAACTATATAAAACTAATTTATTAGAGGAAATTTAATTTGACTATACTACTCAGGAACCGTTGGTGATAATTTAATCAACCAAATTGAATCGAGGATGAAAATGTTAAGTCCAGGACAACACTCCATATCCACTCATTCCATACTTACAAAGAACATCTCTGGTCAAACTATCTCATGTGATGTTCGCTCCAAAAATATAATACAGCATCATTACCAACCACTAGATGGCCAAGCTACAGATTCACAATCCCCAATTTATAGGGACAAATCCAATACACTGCAAGGTATCGAATATATATACCTACTTTAAACAATATTATATAAGTGGATTATAATTTTCAAACACGTCAAACAAATTCGGCAAGAGAAAGAAAAACCTTTTCAAATGAATATATGGAGTTAAATTTTAAAAATGATATCATTAATTAATTTTTTATTATAATTTCTTTATATTTTATTCGTAAACATTTTATATCATTAAGTCACAAAAAAATAATAAAACATTTATTAAATATCATCTAATTAAACAATAAATATATATACTCCAGTTATATATAATTTATATCGTATATGAAAAATGTCCTAAAATGTTTACTTTCGCGGATAGCGCAGGTTATACACTAGTTCATTAGTATAGTTGCATGCACATAAGTAGTTTCATTCATTAAGTTGTCATCCTTTTAACCCTTCTCTTTTTTTATTAGCATGAGGAAATGCTATTGTTTAAGTGTGAAAAAATTGATGAATCCTTATTTGATGATAAATTTTAGCTTGAATTGAGTGGATTTCATCACATAAACTCACATTTATTCACTTGAGTAGCATGCTTTTGTGATTTTCCTCTAAATTGTACCTAAATGTAAAAACATGCTTTTTAGACTTCCAAAATATTAATTTTAATTCCCTTAAATTCCATTCGATACCTTGATATATTTGTTAAGTGATTCCAGGTTTATAAATCACCAATGGATTGGAAGAAGAGGAGAAAGAACCATGCAAGAGTGGGAAATCATGAAGAAGTGGAGCTTGGAACTTCAATGTACCCACATACTCACCACTATTGCCGAGTACGCATCGCCTGATTGCATTGTCCGCGTACGCGGACCTTATTGCCACATATGCGGAAATCCAAACTCGTGCCTCATTAATGGAGCACGTGGAGGCGATTTCTGAAGCTCTTTTGGCCCAGTTTCATGCCCAACTAGAGGAAAATAGGATGATGGGTGAAGGAGACCAACACACACACACACATCATTTTAGTTTTAGTTTTAACATGTTTTAGGTTAGATTTCTAGAGAGAGAAGCTCCAACTTCTCTCTAGATTTATAGGTTTTTTAGTTTAATTTCTGTCTAGTTTTAGGTTTTGATTTTATTTTTGGTTTAGTTTCCTTTATATTTTCTTGTTCTAGTATCTTGATTTATCTAGTTTCTCTTGTTAATTTCTCTATTTTGCCACTTTTAGTTTATGAACTCTCTTGTTAATTCTCTTTTCTTTAATACAATTTAATGTTTTATATTTTCTTGTGGTTAAATTTTATTTTTGTTATTGATTTCTTGCAATTGGTAGTCTAAGATTTTATTATTCTTGTAATTTACCATGATCTTATTTTTATGCACACCAAGTGTTTGATAAAATGTTTCTCTTAATTTTGTGGTAGTTTTTTAGCACTCTTGGTTTGGTATTGGGGACTTAAGTACCTTGATGTTATTAATGTCTAATGTAATTGGTAATTTAGGGTTGTTAGTCAGTTTTCAGATCAACTATGTCCATTTGATTTCTCCTTCCGATGCTAGGGGAAAGCTAAGTGGAATTAACTATTTGAAATTGCCATGTTGTGGTCAATGATCTAGATAGGAAACATTAATTCTTAATCCTTACCAGGAGTGACTTTTAGCATTTATATTATCTTAGTTGTTAGCTTTACTTTCTTGCAATTTACATTTTCTGTTCATCATTCCAAAATCCTAAAAAATATCTCACAACCAACAATATGCACACTTCATTGCAATTCTTTTGAGAGACGACCTGAGATCTAATACTCTCGGTATTTATAATGGTTTGACTAAAGTGACAAAGAAATTAAACTAAATTTGGCTAAGTTGCGAAAAACCAAAATTTCTGGTTTTAGTGCCCACGCACCCTATGGTGTGCACGCACGCAACAGAGCAGGTGTTGACACTCGTGCGTACACACGAGGTTGTGCGTATGCACGTCCTGCAAATTTTACAAGCTGTGCATAGATACGTACGCATGGTGTCCTGTTTTTTACACAAACTTCTATTTTTAACTGTTTGACTTCCTGGCAAGCTTACAAACTTTCGTAAACTCCTATTTTGGCCAAAAATGATATTTTTTATTGTTTAACAAATTCTTTAGCCTTCCAAACCTCTATAACTACTTTTTAAAGCCTGGTACCTAGTTTCTAAGCACAGAAAGCAGAGTAAATCTATGGAGGAAGGTTGTGAAAGGAAGTACTTGACTTTGTAAATGAAGTTAGAATTGGTAAGGAAGGAGACTTGAGAATGAATGATTGGTTTGGTGAGAATGATTAAAAGTGATTGTGAGGACAACGATTATGAATGTAAAGGTTAACTCTATATTCTGTTCCATTTTTGTTGCATTATTTTCTCTCTATTTGTAAAGTGTGTCGGGTACTATATTTCAAGAGTGTGCTGGACACTATATCCCAAGAGTGTAGCGAGCACTAAATCCCAAGAGTGTGGGAGCACTTTACCTCGAAAAGTGTGGCAGGCACTATATCCCAAGAGTGTGGCAAGCACTATATCCCAAGAGTGTGAAAACACTTTTCCCGGGAAATGCGGCAGGCACTACTATATCCCATGAGTGTGGCGGGCACTATATCCTAAGAGTGTGACGGGCACTATATCCCAAGAGTGTGGATGCATGTCTGAGAGACGATATCCGGGTTAGCTATCGAATGTGTCGGGTTCTGGCAATATAACCGTTATGTGAGCTCATGGCTAGTAGGATAGGCATGCATCATATGCATTTGTATGATTTTTTTGAGTATACATTTGTATTGGTTTGCCTAATCGCTTATCTATGATTAGCTGCTATCTGATCTATTTGATGTAACTGCTATCTATATTTTTGTTTGTGCTTGTATCTGAAAGACCCCTCATATGGTGGAGGCAGGATGAGAATTGTTCCACTAGTGACTCAGAGGTTTGAAAGAGAGAGGAGATGAAGAGTTAGTTTAGAAATGAGATTCCTTTGGGTAGATTATAGGACTTTATGGTATGGTACTAATTTTAAGTTTGATTCTGATTGTCGGAGTTCTAGGAATGGCTTTGGCTTTTCCGAAAACATATATATTATCTATGTGGGCACCTTTACCATACTGAGAACCTCATGTTCTCATTATATATATATATATATATATATATTGTTATTTTCGGATGCAGGACGCAAGACACCTCACTGAGCATTCTGGAGACTCTTTGGAAGCGAAGAACTCTTTTGGGATTTAGTGTTTGTATTTTGTTTATGTATATATTGTAAATAGATTCTCTGACTTTATATATTTTATTTTGTTCGTTTTAAAGGCTGACCTGGAGAAACAGGTGTTGTCTTATGTTTTAGTACTTTTGGGATGTATATGTATTTATTTATACTCCAGCCGGCCTTAACTTCGCAGGTTGCATCTGGAGTATGATATTTTGTATCTTTTGGTACTCTGATCTATATATATATATATATATATATATATATATATATATATATATATATATATATATATATATATATATATATATATATATATAATTTAAGTTTGTTTAACCGTTTTACGTTCTTTCTGCGTGTGTGATGCGCTTTTCTTTTACCGCTTTGTTTACCTTCTTTTTGAAGGCTCCTAGTTTTGACCTTTTCATCTCTATGTGTGTGTGTGTATTTTTATTTTTAGAGGTCATAATACCTCACCAGCTCTATTTTACGACTTAAGCGTAAAGCTCTGTGTGTTAGGGTGTTATAAGTAACACGTTACTTTTAGTACGATCATGACGTGCTAGAAATTGGATCGTTACATAAAGTACTAAAATAATACCTACCGGAAAGTTTATATATCTGCAAAAAATATACCCAAAAGATATACGAATGAAAATAATAAATAAGTCTTCGAAATGTTTAAAAAGATGACAAAAATAACAACAATGTATTTTTTATAACTCGCAAACAATTTTCTATTTGGCAAACAATTTGTGTATCTAATATAAATTTTGTAAAAGTATTTAGATTATTATTTAAAAGGTGCATGCTAAAAATTAGAACAAAATTTGATCATTTAAAAAATAGACTAAAAAATTTTCATAGCATAAATCATCAAATTTTTAAGATGAAATATTTTATTTTCTTAATCAAGTTTGCAAAATTTGCATCAAATTCTATTCTATCAAGTCTTAGCTAAAGATTTAATGATTTATCTATCATGTGTAACTTTTAAAATTATTTTTATGAGCTACACGAAATTTCGATTACTATTAGTTTACCGTGTACAATGGGATCGACAAACACATGGAGTGTAAAAAACTTCTATTACATCGGCCGTGGAAGCATATGTATGACTGAAGAAAAAAAAAGGGAAGAAATAGCATATTTCCTTACAACTAAAATTGGCATTCTTTAACATACACCACAATAATATAAAATACTTATTTTGCCCATCCCTAATAACAACTAGGAAAAGAAATACTCTCTACAAAATAATTATTTTACAGAAGTATCTTTCATTGGGAAGAATAAGAAACTTTCAAAAATAGATCACATTACGGTTCGTTCAATTTTTGTCCATCCCAAGGGTATGCTTGACGGTGTCGACAGCACCTTGAGCCATGTTCTTCACTTGCTCCCCAGTCTGTAGCCAGAAGATATAGTTCAGATAATTAAGCCGTTCTAACAATTGCAATCGTGACATAAAAAACAATTTATAATCATGTTCTATGTATTCATTCAAAAAAAATCATGTTCTATGTAAATTTAGAATTTCATAACAACCTGTTGGAGGAAACCAGCAGCTTCCTCTTTGTTTTCTTCACGAGCTTGTCCTGTGGTGTTGTAAGCTGCTTGAGCCCTATCTGCTGCTGCTGAGGCTGAATCCTTAGCAGCTTGAAAGCTTGCTTCAGTTTGGGCCTGATCAAATCAAACAAAGGATTAAATTCTTTCTTAATTCTTGAAGAGAGTAATAACAATAGATTTCTTAGGCCAAATAGAGAATTAAGACATAGACACAAAGACACAAAATCATGTTTAGTAAATAATGAGAGAAGAATAACAATGTTGTATCCTGAGATACTGATTTAGTATATTTTATATACTTTTTATAAAAAAAGACAGAAATATTGGGAGAAGACACAATTTATTTTTTTATTATTATTATTAATTTATCATAATTATATGTTTTTATCATTTTTTTAATTATGTGTGAAAGAAAAAATAGACATAAATTAAATCTTTAATTATTTATTATATTTTATATTCAATTTATTATAAAATAAAATACAAACAAATTAATTTTTGTATCTTTATTTTTTGTGTTTTATCTCATTCTATTTTTAAAATTAAATGTAGTCTTACTGTTAAATATTTTTTGTTCTTTCTTGGATTCAACCAATTCCTTAGGCTATGAGGCCAAGATATTTGCCAACCTAACCAATCTTTTGTTGGTTAATGAAAGATAAATTAACAAGAACATGTCCTTCCGAATTCAAAAATATGGAATAACATATAGCACTAAAACGTGTAAAAGTTAAAAATTGAAAAAAAATAAAAAATGAATTTTTACCTTAGCTTGGCCTGCATTGTAGCTTTGTTGGGCACTTGACATGATTTGTTTCCTTACTTGAAAAACAACAAAGGATGTAAGAAAACTTGATGAAGGTTAGTTTGTGTTATCGGTAGTTTTTGCTACTATTGAAATTGTTCTATAAGGTATTTATAGTGGTTTGGTACCTTGCTCTTCGTTTAGTTTATGAGATCAGAGGAAATGCACAAATGTAGAATCCTTTCTCGTCAATGATGAGCGCATTTTTCGCCATAGGCCTTCTGCTCCCCACAAGAGAAAAACTAACGCATTCAAAGATTTTGGTGAATAAATTCCCATCCATATATCCATGATTTCAGAGATGATAAATAATGTAGATTTTATAAAATCACAAACTATTAGTAAGTGCACTGAATTCTATCAAATCTATTTTATTATATAAAAATTGGGTTTGTACATTTAATGGAACTGACGTGACATGCTTCTGAGAGTGTTTTCGAATTTATTTCTTTTAACTCATTAAATATAAGTTATTATGATAAACTAACTATATCAATTAATTGATTTGATTAGATATGTAAATATCATTTAATTTATTATAATTTATTTCAATTTGATTTGGTAGTATTTTTTAATTTATTTATTTTAATATTCTGTTAATATTTTTTAATTTATTTCTTTTAATTTATTAAACCAAATTTATTGTGTGTACTAATTAATTAATTTGATTAATTTATTAGTCATTAAAATAATAAATCTATAAATAAATAGGCAATTGAAATATTTTCAACTAATAATTAAATCAAATCATATCATATCATATATATTGAGCTAAATTCAAATCATGTGAATCAAGGACTAAATTAAAATGAGATAATTTCTTACTTATTTAAGTTGAGTGCAATAAATAAATTAATTTTGTTAGATAATCATAGTTGTCTAGTCAACTATATATAAATGGTCACATAAAATTATAAGAATCGTGATTTTTACCACTCTTACTATTTCAATTCAAAATTATAAGAATCGCGATTTTTATCGCTCTTACTATCTTATATTCAATTTCTACTACTGTGGATGGAAGTTGACTTGTAGCAATTCAAAATGGCCAATGTATTTTTTATAGTATTAGATAGAAGAATATTTGTTAAAATGAATATACCCATTGTAATGAAATTTTTTTTAATTATTATATTTTTATGTCAGTCGTGTAAATTCTTTGAAGGCACAAGATAATAAAATAGGTTGAACTAAATTTAATAGTTCAAATAAGCACCACTAATTATGTTAAAAAAATAATTTTATAATAATAATGTGATTTATATATTAATTTTTTTGAGTAAATTCATTTCAAAATTAAATGTAGAAATTAGACTCAATTACGCTAAAATTTTAAAGGTAATATAGAATTTGACAACAAAAGTAACATTCATTCAGAAAATACATTTATTTATGGCTATTTCCTAATTATAAATAATAACAAGACTTACGAAAAAATATTAATGTTATCATTTTTATTATTAAATCATAATATTAGGTAATTGATAGTTTTATAGGCAGAAATTATTAAGTAATTAGGTCAAAATTTACAACAAACAAGCAATAAGGATTAAGAAAAAATTGATTATATAATACCAATTTCATAATTAAAATATGTCACATATCATATTCTCATATATTCTACTTATTATATATCCTATTATATAAAAATTAGGTTTCTACACTTAATGATGGAGTTAACGTGACATGCTTATGAGAGTGTTTAGAGATTTGTTTCTTTTAACTCATTAAATACAATTTATTAATAAATTACCTATATCAACTAATTAATTTGATTAGAAATTTAAATATCACATAATGTATTATAATTTATATCAATTTTGATTTGGTAGTATTTTTTAATTTATTTCTTTTAATGTTCTGTTAATATTTTTTAATTTCTTAAACCAAATTAATTATACTAATTATCTATATTAATTAAATAATTAGATTAATTAATTAATCATTAAAATAATAAATCTATGAATAAAATAGGTTCTCGAGATATTTTTTACTAATAATTAAATCAAATCAAACTATATTTATTGAGCTAAATTTAAATTATGTGAATTTAAGGACTAAACTAAAATAAGATTATTTTTCACTCATTCAAATTGAACGCAATAAATAAAATTAATTTTGTTAGAAAATCATGGTCTTTTGGTCTTCTATATATAGATAGCCAAACAAAATTATAAAAATCATCATATTTTTTAAGTTACTACACAAATATTATATTTTAGGTAATTGTATATTTTTTTTATGTTATTTTGAAAATTATTATATAATTTTAAGATCATTTAATTATATTTTTTTAAAGCATTATCATTATTGGAGAGTAACTAATGTTTGTGATAGTCTAAAATTAAAAAATACAAATATAAAATATTAATATACTGAGTTTTTAAAGTATAAATCTTAAAGTAAATATATGTGATTATAATTAATGATCATATTTAAAAGTCTTTATTTTATTTCAATTTGTTCAGGACATGTTTATCTTAAATTTTATTTCTTTATTAATTAGTATTTTTTTTACATTTAATTGTCATTAATTTATATAAATTAAAATGTATAACTTTAAAAAATAGATATGTGTCTAAAAAATAAAAAAAAAAATTCTTAGTAAAAAATTTATGTCATTTTAGCTTTTTTTTTGGCATCACATCTTACATTTTTACTATAATTAAAAGTTAGAGATAAATTATTAAATATAAATTAGCAAAAAAAATATAATACTTAATGAATTATCATAATCACATTTAAAGGTATTTAAGTTATTTTCATATAATAAAAGAGATATGCTTCAAAAAATATTTATTTATAATTTACTAACAAATATATGAGATATTTATTATAATTTTTATTTTTAATAAAAATATCATTGTATTAAAGTGATGCATTTTAAAAATGTATAAATCAGATTTTTATTAAAAAGATTTACAAGATAGTAAATGCAATTTTATTTTAATTTTATCCTTAATATTTAGTTTTAATTTTACCTTTAGAGTTTTAATATGTTTCAATTATACCATTAGAGTGAACAACATCAAGTATAACTATTCAATTATATTATCTGATTTGACCAAAATTAAATAAATATTAAATTACTTAATAATTAATAAAAAGAAAAATAAAATAAATGAATTTAATTTGAATTATTTTCTTATTATTTTCTATATCTAGGAATCTTAATGTGCTTTTATGTATTTTGATTAATAGTTCTCAAAGGAGTTACTATTTTATTTACTAACATTTTAAATTTTTTATAATATTTTCATAAAACTTGATTAATAGGTTCTTCTTCACAATGTTTTTCTTGAATTTTTTAACAAAAATATATCTTAATTTTTGTCTTTCATCTTTTATATTTATTTATTATACTAATCCTTTTACAGTGTATTTGTATCAACTACATACATTATTCTTAGTCATTTTTTACTTTTTTTTAATTATTTTATTACTTTATCTTTAATTATTTATTTTATTTTCACTCCTCATTTGTTTATTGTATTTCACTTCAATTTAGTTTTAATTTCATAGTGAACTTTCAATTATATAAAAGTCAATAGTTTCTTTCAAAATAAGGTTAAATATATTATCTATTATATACCATCATTAGGATAAACAAACAAATATAAATTGAATATATATTTTAATTTTAATTTAAACTAAAAACTAAATAAATTGTCAGAAAAATAGCAACTAATTTTGTTTTTAATTTTTCTATAATTTATTTAAAGGTAAAAATCTTTCTATAACCAGTAACATCGTCGATAACAAAATTATAAGTCTCTATAAAATAAAAAATATATAAAATAAATAAGATATATATGATTTTAAAGCTATTAATCATAGACTATGGACAAAATTTTTTTTTTAAAAAATCTTATGGATCAACATGTAATTTTTTTATATATTTATTTTTTTCTAAAATTTTTCAGACTTATCAACCTTTAAATTGTCTATACATCACTTCTCAAAATATTATGATTTCACAAGATATAATATGTGGGGTAAATCACCTTTATAAACTATTCGCATAATTTTACGTATATCCCCCATTTTAAAAAAGGCTACGTGCATATCTCAATTTACATATCTATGTAAATCAAATTTATAAAGTTCGAATGATGTGTTTTCGTAGTAAATCGAATCGATATGATTCGTGTAACAACCCCAATTTTCGAGTACGCGAGATATTTTCTGAAAGTACGGAAAACTCCGGAGGATCAGTAAGGGGAGAACCTCTGATATATCATCAAGTATCTCAATACTCATTGTCATTATGTCATCTTTAAGCTAGAACCTTTTTGAGGCAAGCTCGATAACACAGTGATGAAGAACCTAGTCTTTGAACCGTATCGGTTAGGAGTTTTGATTCAATTTTTTTGTAAATAGTCTCAATTTGACGAACCGGACTCGATTCATGAGAGAAGAGAGATAATAGGATAATATAATAATTATATGAGTATTAGAAGCTTCTTGAATAATATTATAAAGTTACCTGGTCAGTTTTAGTTAAAAATAGAAAATCGGTTTAACCGGGTTCACAGTTTACTGGTGCAGCTTAGCACCAGCACTCTCTGATGACTTTAGCAATGCTAAGGTCTCATTATACATATTTTATTCTCACAAGAAATATGTTACTAGTGTCATTTATGCTAGTAGCTCAGAAAATAATTTTTAGAGATGTTTTTACAACTGTTCTGATACATCTAGTTTTAGTAGTTATACACCTGAGATATTTTAATATTATTTTAATCCACCTCCAAGCCAACCAATCACAACTCACCCTACACCCCCAAGACACTCCAAGGCTAGTCATTTACTCCCTTTGGCCGAAAATAACAAGAGAGAAAAGAGATAAACTTTCATGAACACTTAATCTTCAAAGCTTGATTTCTTCTGAACTAAAACTCAAATCAAAATTTCAATTTCACCAAAATGATCATCTCTTCTTCCTCTACATAACCATGTAACTTATCAAGGCTGGAAATAAGATGAGATGGCTGTTCTTTTCCCCTTTCAATTCGATTTTCAAGGAAACATGCTTAAACATGTGTTTTCTTGATGTACTTCCTTAGGAATCATGCTTAACTTGACTTGAGGGTCAAAAAACGTTAATTTCCAGCAACTCTAAGGTGAGATATCCCTTCCTAATGTGCTGAGAGAGATTTGGTCAATTGAGGATTTGTGGATTTAAAGTTGTTCTTGATGTGATTTAGGAGGAAAAAGTGCTTTAAGAACACTTCAAAGAGTAACCGGATTTGGAGCAGCAAATCAAGGTAGGGTTTGACGAATTTAATCTTGATTGATTGTGTTTGAGTTGTGTAATTAAGATATGGTTTGGCTGTGCTTGAAATTGATTGGTTATATGAGTGATTCTTGTTGAAAATTTGGTGAAATTTTGATGAAATTTGATGAAATTCAAGCTATGAACTTGTATTCTTGTGGCTGCTGGAAAACAAAACCCTAACCCTTAAATTAGGGTTCAATTTATGTTAAAATCATGTAGAAAAGATGGAGTTTTAGTGGCTGCTAATTTATTATGAATTATGGTAAAAATCGGTTGCTAAAAAGACTGAAAAACGGGTAAAAACAGAGAAAGAATCTGAAGAATTAACGAAGAATACGAAGAACACTTTGTGTGTGGTGAAGAACATTGAAGAACACCTTTTAGATCTTAGAAAGTGAAAGGTTGTAATTATTATGGTGTTCGACGGGTTATTTGGTAATTTCTGAGAGTTAGGGTGGTTAAAGTAGAAATATTAAAAGTTACCGAAAAGTCAAGGTAATTTTCGAAAATTTAATGTTAAAATAATAAATAATAATAAAATATCAAATAATAATATTTAATTAAAAATAATATTTTAATAAAAATAATAAAATAATGTGGAAAAGACAGTTTTTTGTAAAAGCTTTAGAAAGACAACTTTAAGTGCAGAATCTCATAGTTACCTTCATAACACACTTAGGGAGTGGTAATAACATGTTAGTGAGGCAGAGATAAAGAAAAGATAAAAAGTTAAAGAAAAGATAAAAACCAAAGAAATTCTGTAAAGTTTTAATGACAGAAAAATATACAGAGATTAGTGAACGAATTAGGGCAACATAGTTAGTTATTGAGTTGCGCCTAAGGTTAGGTATTATATGAAAAGTTAAACTGTTTCAGTATAGACTTAATGAACCTATACTTGGGACAGGCTAACTATTCATACCGAAATTTACATAAGCTTTAAATACATACGTTAAGCAGAGAAAAGAGTAACCAGAGTAGAGTAAAGAGATCAAGAGATATTTGTTTATTTGTTGCGTTACGGCAACTCCAGATATACTTGTATGATCATCTGCTGCATTGAGGCAGTCAGATAGATAGTGGTGCGACCATTGAGAACGCTTTCCTGCAGTACAGATCCATATTTTATTTCCGTAAGGCAGAGGGGTTATTTCCTGCTACAGAAGTACCGTGACCACCTGTTCCATTTCTGTAGTGGCAGAGGGGTTATTTTCTGTATACAGAAGGTGTGTCGGCATACATTCTGCAGTGGTAGATGTGTTATTTCTTGCGTGCAGTGGGCCCTGTGGTGGCAGAGGGGTTATTTCCTGTACATAGGGGTATAGCCAACTGAAAAGCCATAGCCGTTTCAGCTGCTTCGGGTTACATCGGGAGCGAGTAAAAACCAACAGATGAGCTCATTACCTGCGCTAGGATAGACATGCATCATACTTGGTTGTGCATTTTCTCTATTATGATTGTTGCATGAATGTATGCTTTCTTTGTTTGTATTCTATTCTCTGTGTCTGTGTTTGTGTTATTTTCTTGTATTCTTCTATTTGTGTTTTGCTATCTGTTTTCTTTATCTTCTCTATTTATCTGTCTTCTGTTTACTGCTTCTCTATATTCTGTTATTTGATGACGGGTCATCATATACCCATTTTTCAAGCTAATTTCACTTGTTTTACTAATCTTTATGCACTTTCTTGCATCCTAAGTAAGTGATTTGGAATGAAAATGTGTAATACCCGGTCTAACCGAAATTAATTAAATAATGAGTAAGTAGGAACGAATATGGTTGGAAGATTTGGCAATTGGAATTTGATGATTTCAATATGATATTTGGATTCAGTGAATTTTTCCGAGTCGGAAGACATAGTTTTCTGCGTAAAAGTGCGCAGTGGAATTTTGACCGGCAGTACCAGCTGAGACCTGTCTGGTACTACAGCTGAGAAAGTTGATTATGAGTAAATAAGATTAAGAAATGAGGAATTATAATTAGGGGAGGTAGAAATATTTGAAGTGTGATTTAAAGCGCTAATGTTAAAGGTTTTGGTTCAAAATTGGGCCAACGGACAAAATAAGTGAACTGGGCCTAAGTGGGTCCAAGACCCAACATATAAACATTAGTTATGAGCATTTCAGCTCATTTTTACCCTAAAAGAGGGTTGGGGCGCTGAAATTGAGAGGAGGGAAGAGAAGAGAGGAAACCTAACTCTCTTTGATCTTCAAACCACCATAACTTGAGCTACGGAGCTCCGATTGACGAGCCGTTTGCGGCCACGCGTCGCTCTTCTCATCCTCTACATTTCTATCTAAGTTTTGTGGTGAGTATTCCACTCATCTCTGCCCAGTTTTCGAAATTCCCCACTGTTACACGTTTTTGGGAAGTTAGTGTTGAAATCTTGTGATTTTGGGTGTTTAGGGATACTCCAACATGGATTCTAAGTGGGTTCTATCCCTACTTCATATGGGCTGAGGTAAGAAGTGCTCAAACCCTTGTGATTTATCATTTTTATGAGCCCTAGGTTGATGTATGTATGTGATATTGGTTATGTTAGTGCATATGATGGTTTTGGTGCACAATTGGGAGATTGGTGTTGCTTGAGGAGCTTTGGTGAGGCTTAGGGCTAAGGTTGGTGGAGACTTCCAAAGAAGAGGCTCAATTGATTTGGCTACAAGAGGTACGGTTTAAGTTTCATTTAAATACCGTGTGGTGTGATGAGAATTCCTAGGCTAGATGCCCCTAGGATTAAGTTTGGATTGTGTAAATGGTTGATGCTAATATGCATAGTTGGTATGTAATGTGAATTGATGATTGGGTTGAGAATTGTGTGGCCTTGTATGCTTGGTGTATTGAAAATTTGAAGTATTGGATAATGAGTATTGATTTGTGATTTATGCATTTAAATTGTGAAATTGGGCCGGAGGCCGTATATTTTGGGCCGGAGGCCGGAAAGAGGTAAGGAAGGTAAGTTGATGTGTGCATTGTATGATGACACAAGTGATTGGATGAATTTCATATAATGAATATATGAATGATTGGGTTGGTTATTGAATAATGAGGTTTGAGGAGTTGAAGTGTGGAAATTGGTAAATTTTGGGTGAAATAGTGTAGATGAGGTATGTTTGATTTTGGTTGAGATATATTATGTGATCATATATGTGAGTATGATTATTGATGCCTTGATGGTATGTTAATGCATGAGAGATATGTATGTTGTGATATATGCTTGAGAAATGGTTGAGGTTGATTTGGGGATGAAACCACGTGTTAGTGGGTATGATATTGATCATGTATAATGATGGTTGAATCGAAATATTATTGTTGGAAATTGGGATGAGGAAGGATGTATGACATGTTGATATGTTTGTAATTTAGCCATTTGTTTGAAATGGGTAAAGATGGTTATATGGCGGTTTGTGATTCATGGTAAAGTGTTAATGTATGAGTTGAGGAGGCTTGATGTTGATTTTGGTGTATTTTGATTGGTTTCAAAAAGGGTTGAAATTGGCATGTTTTAGTTGATTTTGAAAAGAGTTGAAAATGGCTTGTTTTGAAAATGGTACTTTGTGGTTTTATATGAAAACATGGTTTTTGGGCATACTTTGACGAGACATAACTTGGACTACGGATCTTTGTTTTGTGCCAAATCTGTTTAGAAATGAAATTGGATCCGGGATGTCCATGCCGTTCGAAGAACGGGTGAAAAACGATTTAAAATGAGGAAGTTATGTCCGTCGGAAGATTGGGGGTTGAATTTGTGAATTCTGCAGTTTTTAACTTAGAAAATTTTTAGCAGAATAACCCCTTGCGCGTGGGCGCACTTGGCGCGTACGCGCCGATCTTCCAGAAAACGCCATCCACGCGTGCGCGTGATGTGCGCGGGCGCGCCGATAGTGCTGCACCCAATGCCCAGCCATTTTCCAGAGAGTTGTGCCAGAACTGTGCCAGCTTTATGCCTGGGGCACGAGAGTATCCACGCGTACGCGTGGTTGACGCGTGCGTGTCGATTTGGTAACTTTTTAATCCACGCGTTAGCGTGCATGACGCTTGCGCGTCGATGAGTTTTTAAGGACATCCACGCGTGCGCGTAGAGTGCGCGTACGCGTGGCATTGTTTTCATGCCAAAGTTGATATTTGAGTTTTAAAAGCCAAATCTCATACTTCTAAGCCTCCGATCTCACCACTTATATCCTAAATCGTTATGATATGCCTAGCTATTAGAAAAGGGCTAGTGAATGAGGTAACTTGCGAGTGAAGCAAGGGGAAAATGAATAATCAATGAGGATCATTGATGATTATGTGAGATGTGGAGGATGGTGGTGGAAGTGCTTGGTATGCCATTGGCCGAAGGGCCGTAATTGTTTATAAATTGGCTGGTTCTGGATTGAACCGTGAGCCGAAATAGCTGTGTATGCTATGAATATTGGCTGGTTATGGATTTAACCGCGAGCCGGATGGCTGATATGGATGTTGATCCATGGATGAGAATTCATGCATGTTTATGCTGAATTATTGATAATTGTGATTCACACTTCCACTATCTGAGATGCGAGTTTCCCTGGGTAGTAGCAGTGGCTAGTCCACTTGCTCCAGGTATGAGACGAAAAATGATGTTTATGATAAATGAGTTAATTATGGAGTTTTGAATGAATGTAACTCTGATACCTGGGTAGTAGTAAGGGTTGGGGTTCGTCCCACTTGCTCCAGGTTAATGTTTGAGATGTGATAACAATGAGGATTGATAATATGAATTGAGATTGAATGAATATATGCCTAAGATACCTGGGCAGTAGCAAGGGTTGTGGTTCGTCCCGCTTGCTCCGGGTTAGTGCTTGAGATACCTGGGCAGTAGCAAGGGTTGTGGTTCGTCCCGCTTGCTCCGGGTTAATGCTTGAGATACCTGGGCAGTAGCAAGGGTTGTGGTTTGTCCCACTTGCTCCAGGTCAGAGATTGTGACGCCTGGGTAGTAGCCGCAGTAGTGGTTGTTCCACTGGCTCCAGGTTGAGCTGTTAAACACCCGCCTGGGTAGTAGCCGCAGTAGTGGTTGTTCCACTGGCTCTGGGCTGAGCGGGTAGTAGCAAGGGGGTTGTAGCTCAAACCTACTTGCTCCGCGAGGGGTGTTTCTGTCCATGGTTAGCTACCAGGACGTGTCGGGTTGGCTATATAACCGACAGATGATATCATCAGCCATAGGGCAGGCATACATCATTTGCATATGTTTGAATTGTTTGGGTTTGCCTATTTGTTTTGGATTTCTATATCATATATACTATGTTACCTGATTACATGCTACTTGTTCTACTTGTATCTTATTTGTGTATTACTTGTCTGTATTGCTTGTGTTTGTACAACTGAGAGATCCCTCATGATGGTGTTGGTGGATGTTGGGGGCTGTTCTTGATGAGATGAATTGATAATGCGATTGCATAATAATGATGATTTTCGAATGAGATCATTTGAGCCCCCTGGATAGACGCAGTGACGTGATTTCACTAGCTCCAGGCGAGGGTATGATGTATTGATATAGAGTTGCTGAGGCAGAACAACTGGTGATGATTTTGCTTATGATTCTGAGTCTGATTCGTGAAAGAATCAGCGGATTGGGAAAAACATGTGTAATATGAACTAGATTTAGTATCCCCTTACGACAGATGCCTATTCATGGATTAGTGAGAATCTAGGCTGGATACTTGGAGAAAAGGAGTTTAGGATGCTTAGTGAGTTTTTATTGCAGTGCATTGTATTTTTTGGCACTTTTACCGTACTGGGAACCCATGGGCCCGGGGTTCTCATTCCGTATATATCTCTTGTTTTTCAGATACAGGTCCAAGTGCTCAGAAGTGAGCTGTGGTACGTCTGAGAGACGGCGAAGATCTTTATTTTCTCCACTTTGTGTTTTGCTTAGAATCTCTCCATCTTCGTTTTGAAAAGATTATATTATGTATTGAACTCTTTTGGAACTTGCCTATAGAGGCTCTTATGTTTCCTTTGGGAGAGATTAGGATGTACTGTTGTCAACTACTTTCATATTGTACCCTAGCCGGCCTAAACTTCGCGGGTCGCGACTAGCGGCTATTTACTTATGTTATATATATCTATCTGTTATCTATCTCTTAATCTCCTTTATGCCTTATCCGTATATCGCTTTCGGCTTCACGTTTTATCTTTTCGTTGTCGAAACGTGAGTGATACGTCTTCGCGATTTTATTTCTACTCCTTTCAGGCTTCTCGATTAATACTCCTTTCAAAATTACCTATATTTATATATTAAAAATCCACCTGAGAGTCGTACCACCGTAATATCACTGACTTATGACTCGAGCATAAGGATTTGAATATTAGGTGGGGAGACAACCACAATCAAACTCAGCAACCATGGCAAAGAAACTCAAATCAAAACAATTGAAAAAACACAAACCACAACAACCAGCCAAACACTAACCAAAACACATACAGAAAACCACAAAATAATTACTCCAACTCTAACCATTACCCACCCAATAACCACCCAAATAACCAAAACACTTATCATCATCCATCAACACCCCAAAACCAACCAATTTCACAAGAATCTCAGAGGATCACTAATCTAGAGCTGCTTATGGAGAAAATGATGAAGAACTAAGAATTGACAACAAAGAACCAAGAAGCTTCCATGAAGAACTTAGAAAGGCAGATTGGACAAATCTCTAAGCAGATTTCTATTGAGAGACCTTCAAGCTCACTACCAAGTGATACCATTCCTAATCCAAAAGAAGAATGCAAAGTCGTGCAATTAAGGAGTGGAAAGACATTGGTGGATGGCAACCAAGGAGCAACCAAGAAACTTATGATCGAAGAATGACAAAGAACCAACAAAGAAAGATGGAGCTAACAACAAGGACACAACAAGCACGAATGTCCCAGAAAAGCTCACAGAAGAGAACAACCAACCACAGGATTTAAAGAAGGGAAAGCAGATCATGAAAAAACCAAATCCAAAACAGCAGCAAGTGGAGAAGAGTCCTACACCCCCATTACCTTATCCACAGAAATTCCAAAAAGAAGCAAAGGATCAACATTTCCACAAATTTCTTGAGACTTTCAAGAAGCTGGAAATCAACATACCTTTGGCTGAGGCATTGGAGCAAATGCCTTTATATGCCAAGTTCTTAAAGGAGCTCATCAATAAGAAAAGAAGTTGGAATGAGAAGGAGAGGGTAATGCTCAGTGAAGAATGCAGTGCACTAATCAAAAAGGGGCTCCCTCCCAAGCTTGAAGATCCTGGAGGTTTCTTCCTACCCTGCACTATTGGAAGCCTATTCATCAACAAGGGGATGTGTGACTTAGGAGCAAGTATAAATCTAATCCCATCTTCTTTAGTGAAAAAGCTTGGCAAAGAAGAGGTGAAACCAATACAGATGTCCTTGGAATTGGTGGACCAATCAGTAGTACACCCTAAAGGGTTGATTGAGAACCTTTTAGTTAAGGTTGACAAGTTCATCTATTCGGCAGATTTTGTGATCCTAGATTCAGCAGAAAATGAGAATGACTCCATAATACTTGGTCGACCATTTTTGGCCACTGCTAGAGCCATTGTAGACATAGAGCAGGGAGAGCTAACCCTCAGGATGCATGAAGAGAGCATCACCTTAAAAGTGTTTCCAGAATCACAAAGCAATGAAGAAACAAGCGAGATAAGTGACTGTCTTTCAAGGCAAGCAACCAACAACACAGTAGAACAGAAGAATGAGCAGGTACAAGGAGGGGAAGCAATTCAAAAAGAGGTCGGGATGATAAACAAAAAGGGAGGAATCGCAACTCGAGTCGCTGTCAAAGGAGACAGATCAACAAGGAAGAAAAAGAAGAAAAACAGGAAGAAGGCTTACAAAGGGTGGAAGAATAACAAATTTCCAACTGAAGGATTTTCCAAAGGTGACAAAGTACAATTAGTATATCAACAGCTGGGAACGGAAGATCATTACACAGTCAACCAAGTACTCTCTCTTGAGCACATTGAAATTGAGCATCAAGGCACACAGAGAAAGCTTACAGTGAGAGGGGACAAGTTGAGGCATCACCAGCATCAACCACCTTAAAGGGAGTCCAATGTCAAGCTAGTGACAATAAAAGAGCGCTTCATGGGAGGCAACCCATGATTTAAGATTCCTGTCCTTTCTTTTATTCAATAAGTTATGATTACCTGAGCATGATTTTGAACGTTCATATAAATGAATACATTGTTTTGAAGCACATGTCAGACTTCTAAGTTTGGTGTGCCTTAAGGCACACCCAAGTTTATTTTTCAAAAAAAGGGGGTTATTCTTAGAACATATGCATAATCCTTTTGATGAAGCATATGACCAAACATTAAGTTTGGTGTCTGCATGTGTAACAATGTTCAAAAGATCATTCCCTATTCATGGAATCAAAATCATACAGAGAGGGATCATGCATCATTATTTTATGTATATATATCAATTGTGAAGAATTTACTGCATTGCTAAGCCATCTTCTCAGTAAGAGATAAGTTTGGTGTTCACCAACCTTTAGCAATTCTAATTAAGGGACACAATTGATCATTTATGAAAAAGAAACAAAAACATTTTTTTCTTTATTGCAATTCACTTACCAACGTATACATTCATATCCTAAGGCTAGCTGTTTTGGTTTATTCAGGAGAAAGAGATTGAGACAAAAACAAGGAGGGGCCACGGCTAGGACAAGCTAAGTGAAGAGTGGTCACATGTGCCTAGAAGAGCGTGCTCCTTGGGAAGCAGAATTTGCATGCATGCATCATCGAACACCTAAATGCATGCAACCAATGAGAAGAGAATCCTCGTCAAAGCCTCAATAATGCATGCAGACCGTTCATTCCATGAACCTTTTGTATGATCAACTCAATCTCAACCCTTCATGAGCATCAACGAACTCCTTTCTCATTTATTATGGTTTTGTTGGAAAGCTTGAAGAATCTGCCCATAAATAGCCGTTAGCACTAAATGGTTTACACACTCATTCAAGCTACTTTCACTTGTAAGCCATAATCCCCTCTACTCCCAAAACTAAAACCAACAATTCCCTTATCTTACACAACAGAACCGAGCATCATCCCAAACACAACACATCTTTCTTCTATTCTCACTTTTCCCTTCTTCTCACCTCAAATCCAATGGCCTCCTCAAGTTCAAAAAGAAGGCCGGGAAAGGAACCAATGGTGGCCGAGCCTCCATCATATGATGCAAGAAAATTTAGGTCCCAATTCCATGAAGGGAGATATCATAGGTTCATGAAGACAAAGAATGTCATCTATGAGAAGGGCCTTGAGTTGAGGGACGGGGAATACCCCATCATGAGGCAAATCACTAAAGAAAGAAGGTGGGAACTTCTATGTGCTCCTCTTGTTGACATCAGTGCAGTCATGATCAGGGAATTCTATGCAAATGCTGTAAAAGAGAACAAAGATAGTGCCCCTTACACAAGTTATGTCAGAGGAGTTGATGTGAATTTCAGTCCAGCAGCCATCACAAGGGCCCTGAAGTTGAGAACCATAACTTATGCAGAGCCTAGTTATGAGACCAGATTGCAAATGGAAAACAATCCTGATGAGATCTTGCAAGGGTTATGTAATGAAGACACAGACTGGAAAAGAGATTCAAAAGGCATCCCAAGCCACTTGAAGAGAATAATCCTCACTCCTGTGGCCAAGGGATGGTATGAAATAGTAAGGAGATCTATCCTTCCTACTGGAAATGCTTCTTGGGTCACAATCAAACGAGCACTCTTGACAAACTGCATCCCACATGGAGGTGAAATCAACCTCGCACAACACATATCCGACAGTATTCAAGAGATGGCCAACAGCACAAGCAAATCAAGCGGTCTTGGGCATCCAAGTACAATTCTCAGACTGTGCGATAAAGCTGGAGTAATTTTTGAAGATGAGGACACAAAAAAAGTGAAAAAAGGGAAAGGAATCACCAAGAGGAGCATGGAAGGATTGAATGAAGAAGATGATCAAGAGGGAGTGGTAGCTCCCAGACAAAGAAGATCTCAAAGAGAGGGAGAACAAGAGCAAGCTCATGATGCCATAGACATGAGCCAGCTACACAGAGCAATTGAAGAGCTATCTCAGCAACTCATGCAAGCTCAACAAGAGCAAAATCAGGGGCGCCAAGAGCAATATCTAGAGCCCCATCCAGAGTTTAGGGAGCAATATTTGAAAGATAAAGAGGAGCGAGAAGCTTGGCAACGTCAAATGGAGGAGAAGCAAGAGAGATGGCAACGGCAAATGATGACTCAGCAGCAAGAATTTCAAGCACAGATTCTTGAAGGACAAAAAGAGCAATACAAAGAATTCAAAAAATCATATGATAAGCTGTACTTTAGTCAAGCTAAAGCAGGGGAATATAGTCACAACCTGTATCAATGGAAGAATATTCATCACACCATGGGAGAAGTTAGATATGCGCAAAGAATGGAGAGTGATGAAAACATGCAAGCAAGGTTAGAGTACTTGACCCATAATTTGCCAACACTCAATCCACAGATCAAGCCATTTGAGCAATGCCCTGAATTTGGAGCCAAGCAACAAGCAAGGTCTCATCACTATACGGAGGTAACTTTTAAAAGATTGGAAGAAGTTGGGCTCTCAGGACTCTTAGATTCTGTCTGGGATAGAAGATGTCCTGGTGAAGAGATCCGAGACTATTCCAAGCTAGGGAAGAGAAAGAAAAAAAAGGGAGAATCAAGCAGCAGCCACGACCATTAGAAGGTGGCAAAGTTCTTTCATACCTCTTGTTTCATTCTTCTAATAAGGAGAAGCATGTCTAAAACATGATATGCCTCCACTGTTTATTTCCTTTTTATTTCATTTTCTTGTACTTTTCCTTGTTCAATAAGTAGCTAGAAAAATGATCTGCATAATGCTTGTCATTCATCACTTAGCTTGAATTTTGTTTTGTTTCCCATATGCTTGAATAAAAGAGAATTGTTTGAATTAGAAAGTAAATATCCAATGTTGCATAAGTTAGAATGGAAGTTAATGGTGGTGTATGTGTTTGATTAAATGCATAACTCATAAAATAATTGCTGCATAATGTCATTTTCATTGAAGTGTGAGCTAGCTTGCTGTTATAAAGGTTCTTATCAATAAAGAAAAAGCCCTTGAGAACAAAAAAAAAAATAAAACAGAAAGAAAAGGAAGAAGAAAAAGCCAATGTGGCAAGAAAAACAAAAGAATAAAGGCTGGACACCAATAGCTTGGACCCTAGGACACATGCCTGTGGTGTTCTTGTACTAGGATATGCTTGGATAAGTAAATTCTGAGGGGTATTTCAAAACCCGGTCACTTAGATCAACTGATTTGGGATGACCAATTGAAAGTCCACAATAAAGAGCAACCTAGATATAGAACATTTAGTTATCCAAAGAGATGCTGGGCATCAATGATCCTAGGAAGAAGTAGTGAGCCATGTGTCTGTGGTGGAAGATGTTGATTAAAAATAAAGCCAAAGGCTACTACTACAACATTAGACACCAAGCCTTCAAAGAATAATAAGCTTGATAAGCAACATGAGAAAAGAAAAGTTAGCAAGGGAGCAAAGAAAGAATAAACCTTATAACAGCAAGTTTAGCAATCTTTTGAGGAAGAATGTATATTATGTAACAACAACAATAATTGAGTTATCATTGTCTGCATAAAAATTCCATAAGTCAAGTTCTGCTATATGCCTAATAAGGATATGTTTCTTTTCTTGTTCATTTCATTTTCTCTTAGTTTTGATGCTTGCTTTGGGACAAGCAAGAATTAAGTTTGGTGTTGTGATGACGGGTCATCATATACCCATTTTTCAAGCTAATTTCACTTGTTTTACTAATCTTTATGCACTTTCTTGCATCCTAAGTAAGTGATTTGGAATGAAAATGTATAGCTTCTTTAAATCAAGCAACCATCATTAAATCGATGCTAAATCATGAGGTTTAAGCAAGAATTAAGTGATTTTTAATGAATTATAAACCTTATGAGTTTAGAGATACTTTGAGTGGTTGTTTTGGTTTCTTGTAGATGAAGAAAGGAAGAAAAGAGGAAAAGCGTGGCTTAAAGAAAGCGTGGCCCAAGGGAAGGAGAAGTGTGCCGCATGGAAGGGAGGAAGCAAACATTGCCCTCCACAAGGGCACACTGCCCTCCAGGAGAGCAACATTATGAGCCAAACCTTGAAAGGCATCTCTGCCCTGCCCACAACAAGGGCGGAGCACAATTTGATGCTAAGAATTAAAGGGAGCAAAAACTCTGCCCTGCCCTCCTCAAGGGCAATATCGGGCTCATCAAAGGAATAAATTCAAGGAAGAAGCTCACCAATGCTTGCCACAAGGATCGAACACGGCACCATGAGGAAGCAAGGAACTAGGCCTTACTTTGGTGCCAAGAAAATTAAGGAAAAGAAGTATCGTGCGCATCAATCGAGTTTCAAACGCGGAGCTTCAACCTTGGCACATTGCCCTGCCCTCCACAAGGGCAGGGCAGCATTTTGGTGATGCACACACGGGCACAAGATTGGCGCACCAAGGAGTCTCGGCCAGCAAGCACACACGCACGGGCAGCAAAATCTGGCGCACCAAAAAACTCTGCCCTGCCCTCCACAAGGGCAGGGCAGCATCCTGCAAGTATCAACGCACCACGCACGCACGCACAAGGCCGCACGCATCATTTCCTGCCCTGCCCTCCGCAAGGGCAGGGCAGCCTCCTGGGAGCTACTTTCTTCATGGGCTGAAATTGGATTAAAAATCCAATTAAATTCATTTCTTCACCAAATCAAAAGCCCATCCAAATTCCAAAATCCAAGAATAGAAAGTGTATAAATAGGAGTTAGTTTGATGTAATTAGGACTTTGCTTGAACCTTTTACCTTTACTTTGAGCTTTCTTTTCACTTTTGAATTGAGAGTTTCTTTTGATTTTGAATTCTGAGAGCTAGGAGCTGAGATTTAAGGGAATTGGGAAGGAGAATTGATCTCTCTTCTTCCTCGTTCTTGCTTGAGCATTTTTACTTTTCTTGTTTGAGTCTTGGGTGTGAAGAATTGAGGAATTTCTGTCTCAATCTCCATTCAAGATCTCTTGAATTCCTCTTCTGCATAATTAAGTTCAATCACATTCCCTTTACTGCTTCTTCTTTAATTTCTTGTTAATTGCTTTGAGAATTTGGATCTGGGAAGGCAATTGAGATCTAGACTTTGCTATCTAGTCTCTGGAGTCCTGAGATCACATTTTCCTTTTTGGTTCTTCTGTGAACCCCTGCTGCAATTCAATTCCATTTCCTGTTTGAATTCTAGTTACTTCTAATTCAACTTCTGCTTTATTAATTGTTGCAATATAATTTCCCTTGCTTAAACTCTGAATTCCCAATCCTCAACTCCCTTTTTCATTCAAGTAATTTATATTTCTTGCACTTTAAGTTACTGCAATTTACATTTCTTGCACTTTAAGTTTCAGTCATTTAATTTCTTGCTCTTTAAGATTCAGCTCTTTTAATTTCAGTTCTCTTTAATTTCTGCAATTCACCCCTTCCCCTTTACATTTTCTGTCATTTACTTATTGTTGGATACAAAATCACTCAATCAATACTTGATTCGCTTGACTAAATCAACCACTGAACTAAAATTGCTCAATCCCTTAATCCCTGTGGGATCGACCTCACTCCCGTGAGTTTTATTACTTGATGCGACCCGGTACACTTGCCAGTGAGTTTTGTGTTGGATCGTTTTCCACACATCATTATTCGTCTACCATACACCACAGAATTAATGAACTTAACTAATAACCCCGACCCTACTAAGAACTCCTCAGTTCTTACCCCTTCTCTCTCCCTTCCCCCTTCAAATGGAAGCATGAGTACCCTTCCGTAGTTCGCTGACGATCATTTCCAAAAAAGATTCCGCCCTAGGTAGTCTTCTGAGTCTAGGATGAATCTCATTTTCTATTTATATGTATATACTGTGAGACCAGCCAATATCTGCACCCCATTTGTACGCGAACTTTAACCTAAATCTTGTGTACGAGACTCTTGTTATGTGGCTACTTGATGAGGTACTAGAGTGACATCATATGGCAATGACTAATCGTGCAGAGGAGTGATAGACGACCTTCCACCTTTTGATGACATTCCACCTGACTTGAGTTTTGAAGACTTAGAACGTACTTTCCCTCGCTTTAGTAGTTTAGAGGGACTAGGTGAGTATAGAGTCTAGACTAGCCTGGGTGCCAGCTTAGGGACTTCTTGAACAGGTCAGGGCCTGGGATGTTGTATGTATCTAGCTATATCTAAGGGTGTTCTAACTAATAGTCTATACTCTAATAAAGGCTAAATCACTGAATGTTGTCTACTACTTGTGATGTATTTATGTGTGGTTGTATATAACTGTTTTATCTGTTATTATTTGTGAATTGATTATAAATGATTCTATTTATTAATTCAAACGATTTCAAAAAAAAAAGTACCTCGCAAACTAACTACATTTTTAACAACGAATCATGCTCATATAATAAATAAAATTGGTAGCACTCAGTTTCCGGTGTGTCCTAGGTGTATTGAAAATTGGGTCGTTACAATTCGAATTACTTGGATGCTATCTATGATACTAAATCGAACAAAGGAGATTCAAAATTTAAAATGAGCTGGATTGCTACTAAGTGAGTATAAATTGAACCTTATTACTTCGATTTAGCATGGACCATATAAATCGAAATTTATAGATTCGATTTAGTAGGGGATGACATAAATCAAATTCTTTGAATTCAATTTCCTTTCGAATCACAATGTCAAGTAATTCGAATCCTATAGATTCGATTTACTACTTATTACCATAATTTGAATTCATTAAATTCGATTTATATAGAAATGTAAAAGGAGACAACTAGGTAACATCTTAAAGTTTATAACATTTTTGGCCAATATTTGTTTTGGTTTGAACAAGTTGGTTATATTATTTTGTTTTAAAAAATTTGGTTTATAATTATAAAAATTTTAATGTGTGTGAATTTAAAAATTATAAATTTTTTTATGTTTTTAGAAATTATAAATTTATTGAAATTATTGTGAAATTATATATATTGTTTAATATTTAATAGTTTATAAAAAAAAGGAAATTCCGCCAACCCGCCAGCCTTCCATTAGGCGGAACAGGGGAGAAATTCAAGACCGCCTTACTAGGTGGGGCGGGGCAGACTGATAAACCCAAATTTTGTGGTTTATCTTGTGTTTAATTTGGGGGATTTTATCACCTTTTCCCACATTTATTCAATGAAATAGCATGGTTTTGCAATTCTCCCTTGATTTGTGCTTAAATGTGAAAACATGCTTTTAGGCCTTAAAATAGCTAAATTCAATTCACTTTAATTCCATTCGATGTCTTGATGTATTTGTTGAGTGATTTCAGATTCATAGGGCAAGTATTGGATGGAAGAAGTGAGGAGAAAAGCATGCAAAGTGGGAGAATTCATGAAGAAATGAAAGAACCGTAAAGCTGTCAAGTCCGACCTCTTTGCACTCAATCGACAATAACTTGAACTACAGAGGTCCAAATGAGGCGGTTCTAGTTGCGTTGGAAAGCCAACATCCGAGGCTTCGAAATGATATAAAATTTGCCATATGTTGCTTCGCGTATAGGGGTGCGCACGTGCCATGTACGCGTGCGCACCGATGTTGCTTGTGGCCCACTAAAGTAAAATCGCCCCCAGCAATTTCTGAAGCACTTTGGGCCCAACCCAACTCATTTCTAATGCTATTTTATGCAGAATTCAAATGGGGAGCAATTGTTTGTAGCATTAGCATCATGTAGGTTAGTTTCTATAGAGAGAAGCTCCCTCTTCTCTCTAGAATTAGGTTAGGTTAATTCTTCTAGATTTAAGTCCAATTTTATGATTTCAGCTTGTTTTCTTTATGAATTCTTGCTTCTACTGTTTTACTCTCATGGGTTGTAGTATTAATTTTCCTTTTATGCTCTCTTTTATGCTCATGCACTCATTATGGATTTGGTTTACTTTTAATGAATTTTGATGTTGATGTTCTTTTAATTGTTGATTTGAGTTGTGAATTTACTTTTCTTGCAATTTGTAGTTGGTAGATTTTACTATTCTTGCACATTTACCATGCTTTCCTTTTATGCCTTCCAAGTGTTTGATGAAATGCTTGGTTGGGCTTTAGAGTAGAATTTCATGCTCTTGGCTTGGAGAGGTAACTTAGGAACTCTTGAGTTGCTAATATCCAAGTGATTGATGATTGAGAGCCATTGACTCTAGGTCACACTAGTTGAATTGGTGGAGAACTAGGACTTATGGACTTGATTTGACATAGCTCATTTGACTTTCCTTTATCATTTAGAGGATGACTTAATAGGGTTGATCCTTGCCAATTCTCATGTTGTGGTTAGTGATTAGGATAGAGATCCTTGACCACCAAACCTTGCCAAGACCTTTTTGTCATTTGATTTTCTTTACCATTTACTTTTCATGTCTCTTATTCCAATAACCCAAAAAATATACCTTCATAACCAATAATCAAGTACTTCATTGTAATTCCTTGTGAGACGACCCGAAGTCCAAATACTCCGGTTAATTCTTATTTGGGGTTTGTTCTTTGTGACAACCAAAATTTTTGCATGTGAGGATTCCTTGTTGGTGTAGAACTATACTTGCAATGAGAATTCATCCATTTGAGGAAAATTCTATATCAACAAGAGTTCACACATCAAAATGGCGCCGTTGCCAGGGACTTGCAATGGTGTTATGTTATTGGTTATTGTATATATGTGAATAGTGTGAATATCTTGCTTTTTTGCTTTATTTGCTAGTTGTAGAATTTTTATTTCTCTTGTTTTCTATTAGCTTTTGTTTTTATTTTATTTTCTCTTTCCATTATGAATTCTCACTTTGGCTATGAGTGTGATTACAACTATGTTGTAGGAAATGGGAGCCACAATGAGGAGATGTATCAAGGATGGGATAACCAAAGGTGGGAGGAGCCATATGCATATGATCAATCTTCATGGCAACAACCTCCACCAATGCACTATGAAGAAGAGCCATTCTATGATGCATACCAACCCAATAGCTATGGTGAATATCCTTGTGATTTTCAAGAACCACCACCATATGCCTATGAGTCATATCTTCAACATGAACCTCAACCACACTCACAAGCCTATTTTCACCAAACACCTCCATATGACCATGATCCTTACCCACCATACCAACCTCCTTTTGAACCATATGAGCCATACATGGAACCATAATTTCAAGATTACTACTCCCAAGAACCACCTCAATATACACCACCATACCCTTACCAAGAGGAACCACCTTCCTATTATGAACCCTTTCTCCAAGACAATGAGCCCTTCTATCCACCCCAATCTCCAATGGATGCCATCCTTGATGTTCTTGCTCAAGAACAAGAAGAGATGAAAAGGGATGTGTAAAATTTCATGGCCGCCTTAAATGCGGTAACAAATCAATTAGCCTCCCAATATTTGAGCACTCAAGGAACTCCCATGGCTACATGTGAAGAATCTAATGAAGAACATAGCATGAAGGAGAGATTGGAAATTTCGGTGGATAAGGAGGAATGTAATTTTATGTTAGAACAATTGGAGAAGCCTATGATCATCGTAGAGAAGGAAGAAGTGGTTGAAGACTTAGGAGATGCGGAACCTCCATGGGAACCTCGAGTTGAAGAAAATTCCTCCAAGAAGATTGAGTTTGATGTTACAGAGGACCGTTCACAACCTCTAAAACAATTATTGAATGAAGGCTTGGAAGGAATAGAGCAAGAGTTGAGTTCCCTTGGTGATGGAGATCATGCATCCAACCCTCTTGGTGAAGAATCTTTTGAATTTGAAGAACCTTCTCACAATGAATTTGAAAGTGATGTGAAGGTAGATTTCTCTCATCCCCCCAAATTATGACTTGAGTGATGGAGAAGAGTTGGATGAAGATTATGAGCAAAGGATTAAAATTAAAGAATTTTATGAAGAGGTGAAAGTTGACGAGGAAGAACACAAGGGTGTAGAGCTTATAAGGACATTGGAAATACCTCTCCCCAAGCCACCACCATCTATTCTTTCATTCAAGTGGGTAAATCCCTTATACATAAGCTTTATTATTCCCCTTGAATATGGTTTGATTGAAACAGATGGTCAACCTAGACATATGTGTGGAATTAAGCGTAAGAGGAGGATGTTTAGTGGTTGGCGTCATAAGTCTAGGCTCATTATGGTTGAAGCTTCAAGGAGCAAGAGTTGGACTAGTGCTCAATTAGATGGGTCTAGGAGGGTAGTTTGGTGCTTCCATGAGAATTCATCTCTCTTGCCACCCGGAGAAAATCACCATGATCGACTCAAGGATGGGTGTGAAAACAAAGTGTGGGATCCCGGATCGCACAAGGAAGATCAACTTTGGGAGCCCATGGTTTGTGAAGAACTCCATCAAGGCTTGGAGTTATTAACTTTAGATGATGAAGCACAATGGAAGTCCAAGCATTAGTGGATGTTCAAGGATGGATTCAAGCACAAGCCACCTTGATGATGAGCTCCCCATAAGTCCAAATTAAGGACAATAAACAAAAGTGCTAGGTGGGAGACACCCCACCATGGTAACATTTTTCCTTTTTTCTTTTTGTAAATATTACTAATAATTAGTTTAATTTTATGTTTTGTTTGGTTAGATATGTTTATTTGGGAGTTTAGTATGTTAAATAAGGTTTTATGTTTTGGTAGTTGTTTGGAGGTTTGGAATGCTTGGTTTGGTGCAAAAACATAGAAAAATTTTAAAAAACAGAGCACCATCTGATGTGCGGAAAATGGTCCGACACAAAACTCACCGGCAAGTGCACCGGGTCGCATCAAGTAATAAAACTCACGGGAGTGAGGTCGATCCCACATGGATTGAATGATTGAGCAATTTTAGCTTAGTGGTTGATTTAGTCAAGCAAACAAGAGTTGAGTTGTGTGATTTGTGATTGACAGAAGCTAAACTACATGAAATGTAAAGGGAGAGGGGTAATTGACAAGAATTTAAAGTGCAGAAAAATTAAAAGAGCTGAATCTTAAATTGCAAGTAATGTAAATTACAGAAACTTAAATTGCAAGAAATGTAAATACAGAAACTTAAAGTGCATGAAATCTAAATTGCTTGAATCTTAAATGGGTTACGGATGTGGGATTGCAGAGATTAAACAAGGAAAATAAAATGCAACAAACGAAAGAGTAGAAGATGAATTCAATTGAACCAGATCTCAAACAGGAATGAAAATAAGCTTGGTGTAGCAATTGAACAAGGAAATTAAAATTGAAAAACATAGATCTCAGGACTCAAGAGACTAGATAGCCAAGTCTAGATCTCACTGCCTTCCTAGATCCAAATTCAGAATTCAATTGCAAGAGGATTAAAGACCAAGCAGTGGAATAAAGGAATTCAAATATCAATTTCTCAATTGTGCAGTAACTCAAAATAGAGAGAGATCTCAAGGTGAAATTGAGACAGAATTTCCTCAATTCTCAACACTCAAGACTCAAGTAAAACTTTGCACAAAAGAAAACAAGAAAACCCAGAGGAAAAGAATTCAATTCTCCTCCCAGAAACTCTCTATCTCATTGACAACTACCAAAATGCAAAGTGAGCTCTCCTCCGTGAGCACTATGAAAATTCTAAAAGAAAAGCTCCCCGGAAAACTTAAATTCTAAGCTATTTATACACTCTCTTCTAATGATCTTCAAGCCTTGAATTGGGCCCTTGCTCTTGATGGAATTGGGTTGACAATAGCTTCTGTCGATTGCTCTTGGTGTTGGGAAAAAATCCATTTGCAACTTGGGCCTTGGGGATTTACGTTTGAGTCAACGTTTGAGGCAAACGTTGACTCAAACGTCTTCGTGAATCACTTATGCAGCTCGGCCACTTTTGCTGCCATCCACGTTTGAGCCAACGTTTGAGGTCAAACGTGAGCTCAAATGTGGCCCCTCCCATGCTTCTCTTTTAGCCAATGTTTGGCCCAACGTTTGAGGCAAACGTTGGCGCAAACGTTGGTCATCCAAGGCATCAATCAGGGATGCTTCTCCATGCTAAAATGGCGCCAACGTTTGACCTCAAGTTTGAGGCAAACGTTGGCGCAAACGTTGGCAAGCTCCTGGGTGAAAATTTGTAGCCAACGTTTGACCTCAAGTTTGAGGCAAACGTTGGCGCAAACGTTGGGTGCCTCCAGGGTGTGATTGTGCTCCCTCACGTTTGAGTTCAAGTTTGAGGCAAATTTTGGCTCAAACGTGAGTCCTTCCTCTTGCCTCTTGCTATCCCCTTTTCTTCAACCTTCTTCCAATCCTTTATCCACCTATCATCAATCAACAATTGCATCAAAGCTATGCTATAATCATGAGAGTTCTTCTTCTTATTGATATGTAAGCAATTATAGCACAAAAACTCATGAAAATGCATCAATTCAACCATGGTTGATTGAATCTAAGAAACATGAAATTCCACCCAAATGGCTTACTTGTGGCTCAAAAAGTGCATAAAACCCAATGAAAATCAAAGAAAAAGACTAGTAAAACTAGGATAAGATGACTTGTCATCACCATCCACGCCACTACAAGAAAAATACCCATTCAGGTACATTTGAAAAGTGTAGCCAAAAACAAAAAAAAGTGATGCCTTAGGAAAAGGCTACGTTTTTTAGGCTTCGAAGACACTTTTGTAGGGGATGCCTATACTAGTGTTGCCTATTCTCAAAGGCTACGCTTTTTTGTATCAAAGGCTACGCTTCTGACTTTTGAGAATCGGGTACGCTTTTTAAGTGATGCTGTTCAGGACCTAAGGCTACGCTTTTTAGCACTAATAGTTACCGTAATTCTGAAGAATAGGCTACAGCATCACTTTATAAATGTAGCAAACAGTATACCTATAGCTACTCTATATAAGTGTAGCCTTTTGTCCCTCATTTTTTTTTAAATTTCTGTTTATATATATATATATATATATATATATATATATATATATAAACAGAAATTTCTAACAATTTTTTTTATTTAAACTCTAATATTTGAGAATATAATTATATATATAATCCTGTATTTTTAATTAAATTAGTTAATTATTATAAAATAAAAATGAATACATATATAATAATACTATACAATAATCTTTAAATAATAAAAATTATACTGAAACAAAATATAATTATACAATGAAACAAAAATATTGGGATGATCATAATTTTGAGTATTCATACATCTCAAACTAGAATAAGTATACTCATATAATGCACTTAGAGTTTACTGCTAATAAACTAGGAAAAACCAAAATATTATATCATATAAATGTATCTTAACTTCTAATAAAAGATATCATCATCAACCATACATCTTTCAATTTCCATCTTTGTCACTAAACCATCATGATCAGCATCTCAATCTTCACTCGCATCTTCAGAATTATCCTGCATAATTATATAGAAAAATAATTATAATTTGAAAAAGTACAACAAGAAAAAAGTAATTAACATATTAATAACATATACAATATCCGAGCGGCATAGGATAATTGAAACTACTCTTCTTTTCATTTCACCAAAAACATAAAATAAGAAACAAAACCATACTATGTTTGAATAAATAATTAAATAAACCAAAGTCTTTTGCTTTAAAATAACAATCATATTCAGGGAATACTATAAATCACCATAAAGGACATAACTAAAAAACGGAGTAACACGACTTCATACTAAATGGGAACTAAAATCAGAAACTCAAGTGCATTGTGCAAGTGACAAGCAGCGCATAATAGCATGAAAAAACAAAACCAGAAAAATAAGAAAAACCAGAAAAATTACAACTTCCACCCTGATAACAATAATAATAAAATTACATAACGAAAAAACAAAACCAAAAAGCCCAAATCACAGCTTTCATCTTCTTCAATTTCAGTTCAAATTAAAAAATTTGGCATCCTCCTAAGTTATAACAAATAAAAATTTTAAACTTAACAGTAGATATTCAGAATCCTAATTAACAATTAACAATATATAAACAAATATTAGGGAATAAAAAAAAACTGGTCATACCATATTTATGTTTGGAAAAAAAAATGATCAAACAGTTGGATTAAAAAAATTTTAATTTGTAGAGTATCTATTTTCAAGCAATCTGATAACAGCCCAAAATTCAAATCCAAAGCATGAATCTCACGAGGAAAAAGGAAGAAGAATTCAAAGTAGAAAAAAACAACAAGTTTTGAAGTAATGCACAAATCAAATAGAGTCCATACTCTGGTTTTTTCTTCAGAACATCAACTATAACATAGTATAATTTCTCAAGTGATAAAATATTCTAAAGAGTTGAAGTCACAATTCAGAAACAACTAATTGAAGACAAACAGAATAATTAAATTATTATTATAATATATTAGTACTAATATTATGAAGAACAAGGTGACCCACAATAATCATCATTAACCTACCCCAGTTCGTGCACCTTAGTTAGAAGATTATAATTTTAATATCTTATACATGTGCATAAATTGTTTTACATACACTAGAATTAATACATTAATTATAATGATTAAATTTAAATTACAACACCTGGTTTTTTAGTTTTAGAAACTACTATTAATATTATTATCGTAAAATAAAAATGATCATATTTTACTTAAAATAATTATTTTAATTTAAAACTTCTTTATTTGCTCTACAGAAAGAGGATATAATTTCATATTCCAATAACAAGCACATGATAATTTTCTTTTTCCACTATCATCATAATATACATTGAAGCTGCTGGAACTATAGCTTCCACACCGACAGTTTTTTTTTTTTTGAATAAAAATTAATTAGGCGAATAGTGTTTTTCCTTTTGCATTGCTTGGTGTAAAAGTCACCACCAAAAGAAACCACACAAATTCATTAATTAATTAAATAATATGGAAAAACTTGAACTCATAATCATGTAATTCTGATATCACTAACATGAAATTCTGAAAGTAACTGATAGTGTTTGAGCTAAGAACAGAATTTGAACTCATGAAAAAGAATTCAAATATTTGACTGAAAGGAAAAGATTATGAAAAAGAAAATATTAGAAAACTGTATTGGATATTCATTGTTATCTATCACACAAGTATATAGAAGAGCTATTTATATATACTCCTCAAGTTAACAAAAATAACAAAAAGTAGTTTCTAATAATAGATAATTACTCTAACTATTATAACTAGTTTTTTTCACTCATACTTTAATTTCTTTACATTTTGGACATTGGTTCTAATTTAGTACTAGTTATTTTATATTGACATGTATGGAAAATAATGATAATGCAGGTTCAGAATCTTATAGAGAGATGCTTGCTATTTCATATGAGTCAAGATCAGTGCATAAAAGGCACTAGCTGAACATGCAGGAATCAAGCCACTTGTTACACTTACAGGTCCATATTATATAAACCTTATTATTATTATTAATGAGTTTTCAATTTCATCACTATGTATTTATTTAAACTTGTGCTCACGTCACATGCCTTTTGAAGGAAGCAACCAAACTAAGCTCTGCAAGTCAAACATGAACAGCATGAGCTTCAGCATCAATTTGCTTCTTCAATGAGCAAGTCCTCAAAATGCTCCAACAATCAAAGACCAACACTAAACCCACAGCTATGAATTATGATGAAAGCAGAGAAAACTTTCCAGAAAATACTTTGATTCAACTGGAAAACAAGAAGAAATAAGTACATAGTGCAGAGAATCATAGAATGCAGCACGTGCATATTTTCGCCATTTCAAAAATTAGAATGAAATGCAACAAATTAACTGACCAAATGGATGAGTAATCAAATCCCAAGTAAATCTATTATTAACTTGTGTACCAAACAAAATAAGCTTAATTTTCAAAATGAACTTTCCTCATAAATCATAGAAAAGAAAACCTCATTGGCGAAAAAGCTTCATTAAAGCCTAATATTCTGTAATTAGGCTGTTTAAATATGAACTCAATTATTTATTACAATGCAAATTCAAATAGTAATTTATTAATCAACAACCAACATTCAATCATTCTGGTCCTAAATGCTCACCGTTCACCTATTGAATATAGAAAAAAGTTAAATCATGAAATTACACACTGAAGCAAGCAATGAAACACATATAAATTTGAATAGCGAGTCCTAAAGAGATTTTGCACTTTCACTTCAAAGTTCAAACACAGAGAAACGTAATCGCAAAAGTGAAATAATATAAAGAGAAGCTCCATTGTTGAATCCAATCATAGGCTACAGAAAAAAGAAAAAGAGAATGCGCATAAGAGTTACCTGCTACAACGGATTACTTGCTGCGGTGACGTCAATGGAGTCAATGAGTGCAAATGTTATAGCTCATTCAGCTCACCTTTCTTCTTCGTCTTCTACTTCTCTACTCCTTGTCTTCTTTCATTCTTTACATTCTTCACACCAGTTCTGTTTCTGGCTAACCAAGAAACCGTTCAAACTGCAAGAACTCTGTTAGAAACAGGAAGCTAAAAACAGGAAGCTAAAAACAGAAAAACGGAAGCCAACTTATTCATTGAGAAATCACAGAAACAAAAGCTTATTAACGCTGCATTTGGATTCAGTCTCAGAAACAAAATACAGAGAAAATAGACAAGCTGTATATTAAATCACAGTTCACAAACCCTAAAATACCACACATCTTCATCAACAACAGCATGCATGTTATCAAATTACAGTTCACAAACCCATATTTTGAGAGATTAAAAGCCCCAAATTAAAACCCCTAAAATAGGAACCCTAAGCCACTGATCAATTTCAGAAGCAAATAGAAATCAATACATACCTATTCAATGATGTGAGCATAGCGAAGACGATGATGAGAAGCACGGAGATGACGATGGTGAGAGCGGCGCAGCAACGATGGTGAGGGCTGCACAGCGATGATGGTGAGGGCGGCACAGCTTCAATCAGTGCAAGCGATGGTGAAGAGGAGTGACGACGGTCAATGTGGATACGTGCAGGTGAGCCGTGAGTGGGAGGCGACGACTCTGAATGGCGAGAGTGAGAGGGTTTTACAATGATGAAGGTGAGTGTATGTAATTCATCCTATACAAAATTTGAAAGGAAAAAAAAATCAATACAAATCCATTTGAGCTACTAGTTTTACGTTTTTCAAACTGGTTCTTTTTTTTGGACTGGAAAACTGGTCCTTTAAGGATTAAGTTTAACCTTTTTTTTTTTCATCATTTGCAAATTCTTCTTTTTTAATACTTTTTTTTTTTACATACAATCCTTTTATATTATCTTATTTGTTATCGAATGTTTTTAATACCAAAAGTAGGTGGTATAGAAGAGAGATGTACAAAAAAATGTTGTATATATCATTCCTCGCTATATAATAATGTTGGTGATTGTTATAATATCTAAAATTTAGTGCTTAATTTATTAAAAATAAAAAATTAATATTTAATTTAAAATTATTAAAAAATGAATTTTAAATATTAAATATTTAATTTAAAAAATAAGTTTTATAAATTAGACTAAAATTAGAGACAAGATAATTGACCACGTGATGTCTTGCAAAGTATATTAAATATTACTGAAAGTAACTCATCAGTTTGCTTTCAGGAACAAAATGAAAAAATTTACTAAGTGTTAAGTTTTTTGCTCTAGATACATTAGGCATCACTTTTAAAATGCACCCAAAACTTAACAAATAGGCTACCCTTTAAAAGCGTCTCCTTTGATATGAAAAGTGAACCTATAGATATCAACCTACGGCTACGCTTTATAAGTGATTTCTATAATACCTAAGGCTACGCTTTTTAAATGATGCCGCATTTGTGTATCCTTTTCTCTTATAAAAAGGCAACACGGGAAAAAGCGTAGCCTATTCTATGAATAGGCTACACTTTTCAAATGTAGCCTAAAAAAAGTGTGGCTGAATGGGTATTTTTCTTGTAGTGCGCGCACACGCACTCCATGCGTACGCGTGACCCGAGTAATTTCAACCATCCACGCACATGCGTCATGCACGCGCACGCGTGGATTGAAAGTTTCACCCTTCCGTACATTTTCTCGAGAGTTGTGCCCACCTCGTGCCAACCTTGTGCCAGGACCCAAGCGTACGCGTCAAGCACGCGCACGCGTCGTTGTCCAAATAACCCACCCACGCGCACGCGTACCACACGCATATGCTTCACTACCGTTCCACCAATACACGCGCACGCACCACTGCATGCACGCGTGGATTGCCCTATTTCTTTCCTCCTTCTTTCTTCTCCTCTCTTCTTCCCTTCAATCATCATCCAACTTTACCAAACATCATCCATAACCATTTCTTTTAGTTAGCTAGTTACTTGTTTAATTAGTTTAAATGTTCATTTCATTTTCTAATTTTCATTATAAGTGTTGGATTATTAGTTTTGTTTGCCGTTTATTGCTACTAAGTATTAACTGATGCTATTTTAGCATAATTCTCTTTGATTGTCATTGTTGGATTCAATTGTTGAGGTTATATTTTGTCACTTGGTTTTGGGTTCTTAATGCTTAATGTTTGTGAACACCAAGTGAATGTTACATTGCCTTTAAGCTTCTTAACACTTTTGAAGTGCATGTTTTGGCCACCATGCATTTGTCATCCATTGCTAGGCAATTATATGTTATCATTGCATTTTTTTAGGTGATGCTTGTTTATGGTTTACCCTTATTCACATCACTTATTTCATGCATTGAGATTGTAGAATTGTGAAATTGGATCGAAAGCTTACCTAGTGACATATTTTTGAGCTTTGTAAAGCTTTGTGGACCATGCTTGCTATATGATTGATTTTCACTTCTATCTTCCTTTTCCTAAGTTCCATAGCATCCGTGTATTTCACCTCTATGTCACTTAGGTGTTGCAACAACTTCAATATGTGTCATTGATTATTGTGTAAGTTTCATATACCATTATGTTCATTAAGTTCACTTACACATCAATCAATGTCCATGCACTATCCGATTTCACAATTGCTTGATTTTTGCTTGAATGCTTTTATGCTTCTTCACTACTTGTTTGGTTACCTTAACCTACAAGTCTTTTAAAGTATCTCAAGCACACTAGGATGAGTGAAGTGCATGTTTTCCTTTGTGTAATTGTGACATAACATTTTGTACTAGTGTGTGTGTATTCTAAACCGCGCGCAATTTTAGGACCCACACGCCTATTTTTCATCAATGTCACATTAATTCATTCACTCAATTCTAGTAATTTACCTCATTCCAATAATCCATGCTTCCTTGCTTGTGCATTTACTTGACTTATTATCTCCTGCTTTCTATGTTCAGGATGAATCATCATAAGCAAAAAATGGAAGCGGGAGAAGAACACGCAGCATCGGTTGACCTACCAACTGAAGGTAACAACTAGGAAAGTCGCCATACCCTCTTGTTCATCTTTGGATGCACTGAGGATGGTGAAAACTTTTAAGTGTGGGGAGGTCGTCCGACCACTCGGCATTTTTGGGTGACAAGTTTCTAATTCCAACACTTTTGCATTTCATTTTTAGGTCTTTTAGGATTTTTGGTTGCATTGCATATGTATATAATAAGCTTAGTCAAAATCATGATATTTTCCAAGAATTTTATCTATAGGGCACCCCAATTGATTGAAAAAAAAATTTTTAGAACTTGCTTGAATTATACAATTGTGGATCATGTTTTTGAGCTAAGAACACAAGCATGTGAGATTTGAGCCTAATTGTGTGGTTACATCATATAGCCACTTATTTTCATTCTTGTGTGCATTATTCTCTTTCTATGATTGTAATCTTTGATTTGTTTAATTCTATATGTCTATTATTTTGTGTATACATGCACTTATATGATTGAGGCCATCGTTTCAATTAGCTCAATTACCCAAATAGCCTACCTTTTATCTTCCATTGTTAACCAATCTTGAGTCTATGCTTAACCCATTTATTCTTAATTTTAGCACATTACAAGCCTAAAGCGAAAAACAATAAATGTCCTTATTTGGATCTTTGATTAGCTTAGGCTAGTAAGAGTTCTTATCATTCAAGTTTGGGAGAGTTGGGAACATTGGTTGGGATGAAAGTGTATTTTTGTATTTTTGTCAATATTTTGGGAAATTGGGTACATACTCATGCATTGAATGTAAAATCATATGCATTGATACTTTTGTATATACTCTATTGCAAAAAGAAAAAAATAAATAATATAAAATAAAGAAAATATATATATATATATATCAAAAAAGAAAAAAATAGAAAAGAAAGAAAAAGAAAAGCAATAAAAAGGGGACAAAAATTTCCCAAAGCAAGGTTCGATAATAATCAATGCATATGTGTGGTGATCAAAAGGAAATGCATGAGTGTGTGAAAAAGTGAAGAATGGGTAGTTAGGTTAGCTTTGAATTGTATAGGTTGTCATAGGTTAGGTGGGAAGTTTAAGTTAATCAAAGATTCAAATTTCTAGCTCACTTGACCATATGCATCCTACCTTGACCCTAGCCCCATTACAACCTATGGAAAAGTCCTCATGATATTTGTATGCATGCATAAAGTAATTGTTGATTGTTAGATGAAAAACAAATCTTGGAAAGCATGATTAGGGGAGAATTGAGTGAATCAACCTTATACACTTGAGTGCCTAGAGCGGATACACATTCGGTGAGGGTTCGATCGCTCAATTATATGTCTCCACCCATGATCATCTTTTTTTGCAAGTTTGTAAAATCTTTCAATGATTCAATTCAATTGTGGGTTGATTTGATTGCTATTGCCTTAGCCCTTGTGCTTGCATATGTATTCTTAGAAATTGATTTATTTTGACTAAGTGGATGCATTCATGTAGATAGATTGCATATAGATAGGTTGCATGTAGTTAGTTTGCAGTGAATAAATGTTGATGTCCCTTTGCGTCTTTCTTGATTTTAGCATGAGGACATGCTTAGTTTAAGTGTGGGGAGATTTGATAAACCCCAATTTTGTGGTTTATCATGTGCTTAATTTGGGGAATTTTATCACCTTTTCCCACATTTATTCAATGAAATAGCATGGTTTTGCAATTCTCCCTTGATTTGTGATTAAATGTGAAAACATGCTTTTTAGGCCTTAAAATAGCTAAATTCAATTCACTTTAATTCCATTCGATGCCTTGATGTATTTGTTGAGTGATTTCAGATTCATAGGGCAAGTATTGGATGGAAGAAGTGAGGAGAAAAGCATGCAAAGTGGGAGAATTCATGAAGAAATGAAGGAACCGTAAAGCTGTCAAGTCCGACCTCTTCGCACTCAATCGACCATAACATGAACTACAAAGGTCCAAATGAGGCGGTTTCATTTGCGTTGGAAAGCTAACATCCGAGGCTTCGAAATGATATAAAATTTTCCATATGTTGCTTCACATATAGGGTCGCACACGTGCCATGTACGCGTGCATGCCGATGCTGCTTGTGGCCCACTAAAGTAAAATTTCCCCCAGCGATTTCTGAAGCACTTTGGGCCCAACCCAACTCATTTCTAATGCTATTTCATGCAGAATTTAAGCTTGGGCAAATAGGGAGCAATTGTTTGTAGCATTAGCATCATGTAGGTTAGTTTCTAGAGAGAGAAGCTCCCTCTTCTCTCTAGAATTTGGTTAGGTTAATTCTTCTAGATTTAGGTCTAATTTTATGATTTCATCTTGTTTTCTTTATGAATTCTTGCTTCTACTCTTTTACTCTCATGGGTTATAGTGTTAATTTTTCTTTTATGTTCTCTTTTATGCTCATGCACTCATGATGGATTTGGTTTACTTTTAATGAATTTTGATGTTGATGTTCTTTTAATTGTTGATTTGAGTTGTAAATTTACTTTTCTTGCAATTTGTAGTTGGTAGATTTTACTATTCTTGCACATTTACCATTCTTTCCTTTTATGCCTTCCAAGTCTTTGATGAAATGCTTGGTTGAGCTTTAGAGTATAATTTTATGCTCTTGGCTTGGAGAGATAACTTAGGAACTCTTGAGTTGCTAATGTCCAAGTGATTGATGATTGGGAGCCATTGACTCTAGGTCTCACTAACTGAATTGGTGGAGAACTAGGATTTATGGACTTGGATTGACATAGCTCATTTGACTTTACTTTATCATTTAGAGGATGACTTAATGGGGTTGATCCTTGCCAATTCTCATGTTGTGGTTAGTGATTAGGATAGAGATCCTTGACCACCAAACCTTGCCAAGACCTTTTTGTCATTTGATTTCCTTTACCATTTACTTTTCATGTCTCTTATTCCAAAAACCCCAAAAATATACCCTCATAACCAATAATTGAGTACTTCATTGTAATTCCTTGTGAGATGACCCGAAGTCCAAATACTCCGGTTAATTCTTATTTGGGGTTTGTTCTTTGTGACAACCAAAATTTTTGCATGTGAGGATTCCTTGTTGGTGTAGAACTCTACTTGCAACGAGAATTCATCCATTTGAGAAAATTTCTATATCAACGGCACAATTTTGATGATCGAACTTTTGTGTGGTTTAGAATTTCACAATTAAAATCTCGTTGCAAGTATAGTTTCTAAACCAACAACAGTCCTTTCATACAAAAATTTGGTTGTCACAAAGAACAAATCCCAAATAAGAATTAACTGGAGTATTTGGACTCCGGTTCGTCTCACAAGGAATTACAATGAAGTGCTCGATTATTGGTTATGAAGGTATATTTTTGGGGTTTTTGGAATAAGAGACATGAAAAGTAAATGGTAAAGGAAATCAAATGACAAAAAGGTCTTGGCAAGATTTGATGGTCAAGGATCTCTATCCTAATTACTAACCACAACATGAGAATTGGCAAGGATCAACCCCATTAAGTCATCCTCTAAATGATAAAGGAAAGTCAAATGAGCTATGTCAATCTAAGTCCATAAGTCCTAGTTCTCCACCAATTCAATTAGTGAGACCTAGAGTCAATGGCTCCCAATCATCAATCACTTGGACTTTAGCAACTCAAGAGTTCCTAAGTTACCTCTCCAAGCCAAGAGCATATAATTCAACTCTAAAGCCCAACCAAGCATTTCATCAAACACTTGGAAGGATTGGGCGTAAAGCGTCTGTAGGTGGCTTTTTAAGTTCGCCGTCAAATCCCAGGGCTCAACCCTGGACAGGCGGTGGAAACTACCAAGCTGGAGTACGGTAGGGGCAGAGGGAATTTCCGGTGGAGCTGTGAAATGCGTAGAGATCGGAAAGAACACCAACGGCGAAAGCACTCTGCTAGGCCGACACTGACACTGAGAGACGAAAGCTAGGAAAGCATGGTAAATGTGCAAGAATAGTAAAATGTACCAACTACAAATTGTAAGAAAAGTAAATTCACAACTCAAATCAACAATTAAAAGAACATCAACATCAAAATTCATTAAAAGTAAACCAAATCCATCATGAGTGCATGAGCATAAAAGAGAGCATAAAAGGAAAATTAACACTACAACCCATGAGAGTAAAAGGGTAGAAGCAAGAATTCATAAAGAAAACAAGATGAAATCATAAAATTGGACCTAAATCTAGAAGAATTAACCTAACCTAATTCTAGAGAGAAGAGGGAGCTTCTCTCTCTAGAAACTAACCTACATGATGCTAATGCTACAAACAATTGCTCTCCCTTTGCTCAAACTTGAATTCTGCATGAAATAGCATTATAAATGAGTTGGGTTGGGCCCAAAGTGCTTCAAAAATCACTGGGGCGATTTTACTTTAGTAGGCCACGAGCAGCATCGGCGTGCACGCGTACATGGCGCGTGCGCGCCCCTATACGCGAAGCAACATATAACAAATTTTATATCATTTCGAAGCCCCGGATGTTAGCTTTCCAACGCAACTGAAACCACCTCATTTGAATTTCTGTAGTTCAAGTTATGGTCGATTGAGTGCAAAGAGGTCGGACTTGACAGCTTTACGGTTCCTTCATTTCTTCATGAATTCTCCCACTTTGCATGCTTTTCTCTTCACTTCTTCCATCCAATACTTGCCCTATGAATCTGAAATCACTCAACAAATACATCAAGGCATCGAATGGAATTAAAGTGAATTGAATTTAGCTATTTTAAGGCCTAAAAAGCATGTTTTCACATTTAAGCACAAATCAAGGGAGAATTGTAAAACCATGCTATTTCATTGAATAAATGTGGGAAAAGGTGATAAAATATCCTAAATTAAGCACAAGATAAATCACAAAATTCGGGTTTATCACAGACCAACCCACTAGATGGTGGACTTTTGGCGAGACAAGACAAGTTTTCCCATTTGCAACCCCTAATGAGGACGCGGACATAAGTACCCACCCCATATAACCTATTAAGTATACACAAATATAAAATTATTAATTTATCTTAATTTATATATAAATCTATTTCTTGAATTTAGTAATCCTAATTTCTACTTCTAATTCAAATTTTTCTTTTTCTTCCAAACTCATTATCAGCCTCGATCCTCTTTCTCTAACTCACTTTCTCTGTCTCTCAAGTTCGTCACTACGTCGCTCAATATCGTCTCAAAAAATTATGTTATGTTATTATGTTGGAACATGTTTTTATGTTTTCTCCTTTTAAAATGTTATTTTTCATAATGAATATGTTATAAATTGTGTTGAATTATATTAAATTTATTATTTTATGATTATTATATTATGTCTTTTTGTGTTAATTATTTCAAAAATTTTGAAAGAATATTCGTAGATACCCGAGAATATCTGTGTCCCATAAGGGATAATTAAACAGAAATTTGCAATCACAAAGAAGGAACGCGGGCATTTTTTTTAAATAGGAAAGAGGGATGGGAAGGGGCTTTTCACGCTCCCCTAATACTCATTTCCATATCTAACTAGCAATGGAGATCCAATCTGGGTCGATTTAAGAAGGGACGCGTGAGCTTTATCTACATTGGGCCTTTAAGGTAATGAACCTAAGATTCGGGACCCTAACAATGGATTTTAGTTGATCTTGCTTGCATTGAGGTCTTACTAGGGCCAAATATATCTTGAATTAATATTTTGAGTCATTGTTATAGCAAATACTATACTATTTAATATTATAACACTTAGTATATATAAAAGTTGGATATATTTACAAGACATTTTTTAATTCAAATTAAAAAATTAATTATCTCTTTTTTAGCTTTAAATATCCTTTTTTAATGTAACAAAAAAATGAAAATAACAATAATCACTCACATAATTAAAATAGATAATCTTAATATATACATGACATTATATATATCAAGGATTGTTATATATGACATATAATTTTTTTCTTTTCTGTAATGTCTATTTATATAATTTATTGAATAATTTTTTCATCTTAATATTTAATAAATTTAACATACAAAATATTATTTAACATACAAAATAAATAATTCAAGTCATCATCTAAGACAATAAGCATAATAGTGCAAATACTTATTTATTTATTAGTAGTGAAAAAATATGTAAATATTATAAATTGATATTAGTATAAAAGCAATAATAAAATTTAATTACATAATTAAAAAATTATGAATAATTTCTTAAATAATAATAAAAAATAAGATCACTATTTTCATATATTAAAAAGTTTATGAAAAAATTTTGGATAATAAATCAATCCTCAATAAATTATACATTAATTCTGTCAAAAGAAATAAATAATCAATATATTGGATATTATTATTACGTACTAATATAATATATATTATCGATTATTAAGTTTATAATTAATTTTCAACCCAATTTTTGGTAATTAAAATTTAAATTATTGAAATTATTAAATGCTAAATATTTTACTTCTAACCAATTTATTTTTTTTATTGAAATTAAAAAAGGATGAGTTGTTAATCAACTCTAAATTTAAATTTAAATTTGAGTAAGAAAATAAAAAAATATTTTAAATTTTATCTCGCTAACCACAATTAATTTCAAGATAAGAAATTACTTTGTACATTGTATATATTGTAGGATAGTATCGTATGGTCATTTACTATTTTTTAATAATAAATAATGGTGTAAGAAATTAGAAGAAAATGTATTTACAAGTTTAGAAAATATTAATTTTTTCAATAGAATAAATTATATATTGAATAACAAAAGTTATTATTAGTTTCTCTTTACACTAACTAATACTCAATGATGGTGTTTCCGTACACCATGTTACCAAGATATATTAATTGATCTAATAACTTTTGTAATGATATAAGTTTATGAATTTGAAAATTTAAAAAACATTTTAATGTGAAGTTTTAACGAGTAACAATGTTGATCATATTGTTTTTGACTTCAAAAATGAATATGATACCAATGAATAAAATTGTCCCAAGTAAATTTCAACAAAGACAAAAGTATATAAGTATTGCTATTAACAAAAAATTAATCTATTTTAAAGACAAATACAATTTTTTTCTACGGATTCCTAACTCAGCAAGTCGAAGATGACTAATCCACCAGATATTGATGATCTAGTTATTAATGGTCTGTCGCTAACTAATGGATTATTTATACACACAAGCCGAGATTCGAACTCCAAATACTTGCTTAACTGGACAAATAAAATAATCGTTAAACCAATCCAAATTGATTAAAATAATATTAATTATTCTAAATACTTTTAAGTTGTAAAATATTTATAATAATAATTACTATATATATTTTTTATTTAAATTTTAATAAAAAATTTTATATAATTTTATGTATTACCCCGTACCCTGTACGGGAACATACACTAGTAATACTACAAAAATGGATTATTGTTCCCACGAGAATTACAGACTAAGAAAACAATGATCAATTGATTAATCTAGTCAGACATTCAAAATTGAATATTTTAAAAATCTTTAACATAAAATAGTGAATTAACTAAAAGCAAGCAGTGATTATTGAGAAAGTAATATGATGAAAAGTGTTAAGGTTTTAGAGATCTTAAACTTCTGGAAAAATAGTTTTCACTCTCTACATTGATCATGTAAGATGTCTTTATAGCAAATTATAAATAATCAAATTCCAATCCATTGGTAATTCAATTTCTCTAATCCTAATAAATTATCAATTCCTTGATTAGTTGATTGTGATAAGAGATTAAGTGCTTTCACTGATTTAAAAACCATACAATTTCTAACAAATAAACTTAGTTGATTCGATGTTATTTATCAAGCCCAAGTTGAAAACCTAAGAATTACAAGGAGTTTTCAAGCTTAATTCAAATAACTAACTTTTCCAAGATATTAAAAGAATTCAAGTCAGATTTTAGAATTATTTTTCAACACATTCAAACCCTTTAGATGAATAACAAAAACTTTTTCTTAAGAAAACATCAATTTATTACTCAGAAGTAGGAACGCTATAACATTAATCCATTAGAATCAACAGAACTTCTAACCTTAACCGAGGAGATTAGTGACTCATACTTCAAAAGAAAACCTAAAATTATGAATTATAAAAACTACCAAAGAAACGCTCACGTATGTGCTACTTTTTTTTTTATACTAACCCTAAAAAAAATTCAAAATTAAAAAAAAAAACTAAATCGAATCAAATCACATTCATTAAGTTTTTCCATAGGATTTTTCCTTCAAGATAAGCTCCTTTCATCTTCTCCATATTAGGCAATTAATGCTTGAAGAATTAGAAGACTTGGTGAGAAAATTAAGGCACCTAGGATTGGTCCATTTAGTGCGTGAAATGTGTAACAACCCGAATATATTTGATGAGGATTTTATTCTATGAAAATTATTTTACTAAAAATAATTAAAGAAAACTTTATAATACTTTGAATATAAAAATACTTAAGAGTCATATGTAATTTTTATAATAATTTGAGTTTAAATTAATTAGAATTTTTATATAATCTCTGTTGGATACTTGGCATAATTAAAATTATAATTTTGATAATTAAAAAATAAAAAAGAATTGTATAATTTATTTTAAGTAAATTCTATTATGTATAATTTATGATTTAATTTGAGTTTCTTAATTTTAGAAAATAATCTATTAAAAATTATTAAATTAATTTTATAAATATTTTTTTGAGTTTAAGTTAATTAATATTTTTGTATAATTTTATTGTAATTGGTTATTTTATATAATTTGAAATTAAAGTTCAGGTTATAGAAAAATAATGAAAAGATATATCATTTAATTTGAATCGTTAATATTTTGGGTTTAAACTATATTTCATAAAATGTGATTAATATGTTCATTTTATAATTTAAATTAGAAATAATTATTTGAACTCTATGAAATTTTAATAAATAGTATTCTTAAATATTTTTAATAGAGTACATTCAATTTAAAATTATTATTCTACCCTTCAATTTTATCAAAATATCTATTATTTTTATTCGTTTATAAAATTCCTAATTTCTAACCTTAAATTCCTAAATTGAAAATCCCTAATATCTATTTTATTCTTATTCTTTAGCTTTTCCTATGATTTTAGGTGATTTTTGGGCGAAATTTCCAAAAATTGGCAAAGTCTTGTTTAGAGATGAAGAAAGGATAGTAGATGCTGTCAAATTCTGACCTCCGTGCATTCCAACGAGCATATCATGAGCTACAAAGATCCAATTGATGCGTTCTCAACGGTGTTGGAAAGTTAACTTCCAAAGCTTTCCAGAAAAATGTAATAGTCTATACTTCTTTTCCAGATCACGGCCTAAAACTGGCATTGAACGTCCACATCTAGAGTTCAACACCCAAAAGGGAGCAAGCCCACCGTTGACTGCCCAAAGCTGGCGTTCAATGCCACCAAGGGAACAAGGAAGCAGCGCATTCACCCCCTAATGGGCATTCAACGCCCATTCTCCAAGTTGAACGCCAGGCTTAGACGAAGCTCTCAATCAAAGTGGGCCCAAAGTGGATTTTAGCACTCCTTAGCTTGTTTTAGTTTATCTTTGTATTTTTTAATTTAAATTTAACATTTCTTAGGGTCAGTATTTACTATTTAAAGGGGTGATCACTTAGGATTAATCATCAATTCACAATTAGACAGATTCTATTCTCTCTGTAAATTGTGAGCAATGAAACCTCTTAGGTTAAAGTTAAGAGCTCTGCTTGTCCTATGGATTAATATGATTACTTCTCTATTTTAATATATGTTTGATTCCATTCTACGATATATTTTTGTTCTTTATCTAATGAATCTGGGGTGGAACGAGAGTATGACCCCTTATTCTACCTGAGTTATTGAGAGTCCTGACCCAGATAGTATTGAGCTATAGCTTGAGAATAAATCACCTAGACCAACAGTTTATCTGGGCTAATTTGGATGTGTGACATATAATCTCGTTAGTTATGGGTAATGAGATTTTTGTGGTGCTAAGGCTAGAATATTGAGCTTCATTCTCCAATCCGAAAGATTTGACGTTGTCTGTGGCATTTTAAGAAGGATCAAGCGAGAGTGAATTGCGTGAGCTTTATCCTTGTTCATGTTAAATGACCATTGACAACGGCATTTGATATGGATTAGAGGAGATTAATTGACCACGCCAATGGCATTAATCATTTACAGCTTTGGCATAGAATGAATCCTTCGTTGTTAACGTAGTCAGTAAGAAGTATTAATCCGGAAAGATAAAACATCTTGAAAGCCTTAACTATTTTCTCATTGTTGTTTCTACGTCAATTCTTTATTGCTTTTTTTACTATTTTGTTTTATGCGCCTACAACAACAACCACTATCTTTCTATTTTCCTGACTAAGATCTGTAGGATAACCACTGCTTGCTCAATCCAACAATCCTCGTGGGATCGACCCTCACTCCCTTGAGGTATTACTTGGATGACCCGGTGTACTTGCCGATGAAGTTGTGCGAGATTGAATTTCACGCACCATGTTTTTAGTGCCGTTGCCGAGGATTGTTTGAGATTGACAACTAATGGTTGTCTTGTTACTTAGATCAGGTACTTTTTAAAAATTTTTCCTTTTAATTATGTTTCTTGTCAAAATTTTCAAACCGTTTTGGTTTTTTTTCTTAAAAGTTTTCAAATAAAAAATTTTTCATCTTTAGTCATCTTTCTTTTTCTTTCTTTTTGAATTTTGTGTCAAAGTTTTTAAATTTGGTGTTTCTTGGTGGACGTTGGTCAATTATATTTCTCTCTATTGATTTTTGAAAATTGTCTTGTTTTCTTTCTTGAATTTTTTATTTCTATTCTATTTCACCTTTTTATTTCTTTCTTTGTGTTCGAACCTTTTGGTGTTTTTCTCTTGTTTGATTTCAAAACTTTTAAGTTTGGTGTCTTTTAGTGTTTCTCTTTCTATTGTTTTCGAAATTTATGTTTTTTGATTTCAAAATTTTTAAATTTGATGTCCATTTAGTGTTTTTCTTTTCTCTTTAATTTTGGAAAAAAATTCTCTTGAATTTTCAAAAATCCTTGCAATAATTTTTTATATTGAGTAAAAAATTCTATGTTTAGTGTTCTTCTAGTGCTTTTCTTCTAAAACTTTTAAAATTAATATTGTATATCTTTTTCTTTTTAATTTTTCGAATACTTATTGTTATTTTACTTGGATCGAATTTTACATTTTAAGTTTGGTGTATCAATTTAGCGTTTTATTCATCTGTGGCTATTTCACTGGGAAGTTCTTTAGACTATGACACAGAGACTCCCATTTTTCTTGGTTTCTTATCTGTTTAGAAACACTAGAAGCACTATGGATCTTAAGGGAGAGGCACAAACCAGAAGAACCCGGGGGTCGTATACAGCTCCCACCTCTGACTTCTATGGAAGAAGCATTATTATGCCTCCCATAGGAACGGACAATTTTGAGCGCAACCCAAATTTAATCACGCTTGTGCAGAAAACTGTCAGTTTGATGGACACCCTCAGGAGGACCCCACCAAATTCATTCCTGACTTCTTGTAAATTTGTGTCCTTGTAAAGACCAATGGAGTGGATCTCGACGTCTATAGACTACTACTCTTCCTATTTACTGTGAGAGATTAGGCCAAGGACTGGCTAGGAGAGCAACCTAAGGAGAGCCTGAACACCTAGAGTAAGGTAGCTGACAAGTTCTTGAACAGATATTTCCCCCCAAGAAAGTTAACTAACCTAAGGAAGGATACTTAAGCCTTCAAACAAGAGGAGGGTGAATCTCTCTATGATTCCTGAGGGAGATACAAGTCAATGCTCCGGAAATGCCCTGTTTAGCTATTCACCTACCGGGTCGAGTTGGACATCTTTTATGACGGACTCCTTGATGCAGCCCAAATGTCCTTGGATCATTCTATAGGCGGCTCCTTACACATTTTGAAAACACCCAAAGAAGCTCAGTAGATCATTGAAATAGTGGCAAATAATCAACACTTATACACAGCAGAGAGACCCAAGGCAAGAGGGGAACCCAAGGAGGAATCCACCACATACATACTCCTAGCTCAAAATAAAGCAATGATTGAGTGGTTGAACCTTTTGACAAAGTAGTTAGAGAGTATGCATGCATTCACAAGGAGCCAGCTGATGAGCGGATAATTTATACGCTTTTTGGCATTGTTTTTAGTATATTTTTAGTATGTTTTAGTTAGTTTTTATTATGTTTTTATTAGTTTTTATTTAAAATTCACTTTTCTGGGCTTTACTATGAGTTTGTGTGTTTTTCTATGATTTCAGGTAATTTCTGGCTGAAATTGAGGGACTTGAGCAAAAATCTGATTCAGAGGCTAAAAAAGGACTGCAGATGCTGTTGGATTTTGACCTCCCTGCACTCGAAGTAGATTTTCTGGAGCTACAGAAGCCCAATTGGCGCGCTCTAAATGGCGTTGGAAAGTAGACATCCTGCGCTTTTCAGCAATGTATAATAGTCCATTCTTTGCCCGAGATTTGATGGCCCAAACCGGCATTGCAAATCAGCTTCAGAATTCCCGGCGTTTAACGCCCAAACTGGCACAAAAGTTGGAGTTAAACGCCCAAACTGGCACAAAAGCTGGCGTTTAACTTCAGGAAAAGTCTCTACACATGAAAGCTTCAATGCTCAGCCCAAGCACGCACCAAGTGGACCCCGGAAGTGGATTTTTACGTCATTCACTCATTTCTGTATATCCTAGGTTACTAGTTTACTATAAATAGGATCTTTTGACATTGTATCTTTACCTCATGACACTTTACACATTTCATATTGTACCTTTTACAACATAAGTCTCTAAACCCCATGGTTGGGGGTGAGGAGCTCTGCTGTGTCTTGATGGATTAATGCAATTACTACTGTTTTTCATTCAAAAACGCTTGTTTCCATTCTAAGATATCACTTGCTCCTCAACTTGATGAATGTGATGATCCGTGACACTCATCATCATTCTCACCTATGAACTTGTGCCTGACAACCACCTCCGTTCTACTTTAGATTGAGTGGATATTTCTTGGATTCTTTAGCCAGAATCTTCGTGGTATAAGCTAGAATATATTGGCGGCCATTCTTGAGAATCCGGAAGGTCTAAACCTTGTCTGTGGTATTCTGAGTAGGATTAAGGGATTGAATGAATGTGACAAGCTTCAAACTCGCGATTGTGGGGCGTTAGTGATAGACGCAAAAGAATCACTGGATTCTATTCCAACATGATCGAGAACCGACAGATGAATAGACGTGCTGTGACAGTGCGCGTTGAACATTTTCACTGAGAGGATGGGAGGTAGCCATTGACAACAGTGAAACCCTACATACAGCTTGCCATGGAAGGAGCCTTGCGTGTATGAAGAAGAAGACAATAGGAAAGCAGAGATTCAGAAGATAGAGCATCTCCAAAACCTCAACCTGTTCTCCATTACTGCAAAACAAGTATTTATTTCATGTTCTTTTACTTTTCACAATTAAACCTGAGAATTATTGTAATCCTGACAAAGAGTTACAAGATAACCATAGCTTGCTTTAAGCCGACAATCTCCGTGGGATCGACCCTTACTCACGTAAGGTATTACTTGGACGACCCAGTGCACTTGCTGGTTAGTTGTGCGGGATTGCAAAAGTGTGATTGCAATTTCGTGCACCAAGTTTTTGGCGTCGTTGCCGGGGATTGTCCGAGTTTGGACAACTGACGGTTTATCTTGTTGCTTAGATTAGGAATATTTTATTTTTGTTGGTTTAGAGTCTTTTATTTGAGTTTAGTTTCATATTTTAAGTTTGGTGTCAATTGCATGCTTTTGTTTTCTTTTAATTTTTCGAATTTGCATGTTCTTAATCCTTTCTTAATCTTTAAAAATTCTAAGTTTGGTGTCTTCCTTGTGTTTTCCTTTAAGTTTTCGAAAATTGTGTTTGATTTTCTAAAAATTTTAAGTTTGGTGTCTTTTGTGCTTTTATTCACTTAAAATATTTTTCAAAAAAATTTGTTCTTGGTGTTCATCTTGATCTTCAAAGTGTTCTTGTTTGTTCTCTTTGTTTTGATCTAAAATTTCTAAGTTTAGTGTCGATTTGTTGTTTTTCTCTTCCCTCATTAAATTTTAAAAAAATCAAAAAATATCTTTCCCTTATTTTACTCATAATTTTTGAAATTTTGCATTAATTTAGTCATAGATTTTCAAAATCATATCTTTTTGATTGCTCTTTCCAAAATCTTTTTAATCAATTAATTAATTTAGTTTTCAATTTGCTTTTATTGCATTTCCTTCTAATTTTTGAAAGTTTTATTTTATCTTCAATTTATTTTGTTTTATTTTTTTCGGTTATTTTTAATTAAAAAATTTAAAATATAATTTAATTGCAATTTTTATCAATTCCCTTTTCTCCATCATGGACATAAGTGGAAATGAACAGTTCAGAAGGACTCTGGGGTCATATGCTAACCCCATTACAGCTGCATATGGGAGTAGCATCTGTATACCTCCCATTAAAGCAAGCAGCTTTGAGCTAAATCCTCAGCTCATTATCATGGTGCAGCAAAATTGCCAGTATTCCGGTCTTCCACAGAAAGAACCTACTGAGTTTCTGGCACAGTTCTTACAAATTGCTGACACAGTACGTGATAAAGATGTGGATCAGGATGTCTACAGATTATTACTGTTTCCATTTGCTGTGAAAGAGCAAGCTAAGAGGTGGTTGAATAACCAACCCACAGCAAGCATAAAAACATGGAGACAGTTATCAGACAAATTCCTGAATCAATTTTACCCTCCAAAAAGGATGACACAGCTAAGGCTGAACATCCAAGGCTTTAAACAAGAGGATCATGAATCCCTTTATAATGCCTGGGAGAGGTACAGAGGTATACTAAGGAAACGCCCCTTTGAAATGTTTTCAGAGTGGGTACAGCTAGACATCTTCTACTATGGGCTTACAGAAAAAGCTTAGATGTCTCTAGACCACTCAGCTGGTGGATCCATACACATGAGGAAGACGATTGAAGAGGCTCAAAAGCTCATAGATACCATTGCTAGAAATCAACATCTATACTCAAGCAGTGAGTCGTCTTTAAAAGAAGAGGCTATGGCAGTAACTACTGATCCTAATCCTCAAGACAGATTGTTGAACTTAATCAGCAATTACTTCTTATGACAAAACAATTAGCAGAATTTAAAGAAATGCTCCAAGACACTAAAAATGCCAACAAGAATATGGAAGCACAATTGGATCAGACAAAACAGCAACTATCTAAACAGATAACAGAAGAATGCCAAGCTATTCAATTAAGGAGTGGGAGGACATTGAATGTTTCAACTCAAAGCAGCAGAAAGCCAAGAAAGAAACAACTGACAGAGGATGACCAACCCACTGCCCAAAATCCCTCTGAGGATAGTAAGAGCCCATAGAGGAATGATTCTGGTGTTCAAACGCCAGAAAAGGGTAAGAAAGTGGCGTTAAACGCCCAATGGATAGCCAAACCTAGCATTCAAACGCCAGAAAAGGGTTGCAATTTGGAGTTAAATGCCCAAAAAGCACCCAATCCTGGCGTTCAAACGCTACAAAGGGATCAGACACCTGCAAGTGCTGATAGTAACCCCTCTAAGAAGGCTTCTCCAACCACCTTTGTAGGGAATAAACCTGCAGCAACTAATGTTGAAGAATATAAAGCCAAGATGCCTTATCCTCAGAAACTCCACCAAGCGGAACAGGATAAACAATTTGCCCGCTTTGCAGATTATCTCAGAACTCTTGAGATAAAAATCCCATTTGCAGAGGCACTTGAGCAAATACCCTCTTATGCTAAGTTCATTAAAGAGATCTTAAGTCATAAGAAGGATTGGAGAGAAACTGAAAAAGTTTTTCTCACTGAAGAATGCAGTGCAGTCATTCTGAAAAGCTTACCAGAGAAGCTTAAAGATCCAGGAAGCTTTCTGATACCATGCACATTAGAAGGTGCTTGTACCAAGACAGCTCTATGTGACCTTGGGGCAAGTATCAACCTAATCCCTGCATCCACTATCAGAAAGCTCGGCTTGACTGAAGAGGTCAAACCAACCCGGATATGTCTTCAACTTGCTGATGGCTCCATTAAATACCCATCAGGCGTAATTGAGGACATGATTGTCAAGGTTGGGCCATTCGCCTTTCCCACTGACTTTGTAGTGCTGGAAATGGAGGAGCACAAGAGTACAACCCTCATTCTAGGAAGACCCTTCCTAGCAACTGGACGAACTCTCATTGATGTCCAAAAAGGGGAAGTAACCCTGAGAGTCAATGAGGATGAGTTCAAGTTAAATGTTGTCAAAGCTATGCAGCATCCAGACACATCAAATGACTGCATGAGCGTTGATATTATTGACTCCTTGGTGGAAGAGATCAATATGACTGAGAGTCTCGAATCAGAACTAGAGGACATCTTTAGAGATGTTCAGCCTGATTTGGAGGAACCAGAGGAAATAAAAAAACCTCTGAAAATTCCTCAGGAAGAGGATAAACCTCCTAAACCCGAGCTCAAACCACTACCACCATCCCTGAAATATGTATTTCTGGGAGAAGGTGACACTTTTCCGGTGATCATAAGCTCTGCTTTAAATCCACAGGAAGAGAAAGCACTAATTCAGGTGCTGAGGACACACAAGACAGCTCTTGGGTGGTCCATAAGTGATCTTAAGGGAATTAGCCCAGTAAGATGCATGCACAAGATCCTATTGGAGGATGATGCTAAGCCAGTGGTTCAACCACAAAGGCGGCTAAATCCAGCCATGAAGGAGGTGGTGCAGAAAGAGGTCACTAAGTTACTGGAGGCTGGGATTATTTATCCTATTTCAGATAGCCCCTAGGTGAGCCCTGTCCACGTTGTCCCCAAGAAGGGAGGCATGACAGTGGTTCATAATGAAAATAATGAACTGGTTCCCACAAGAACAGTTACAGGGTGGCGTATGTGTATTGACTACAGAAGGCTCAATACAGCCACCAGAAAGGATCATTTTCCTTTACCATTCATAGACCAAATGCTAGAAAGACTAGCTGGTCATGACTACTACTGCTTTTTGGATGGCTATTCAGGCTACAACCAAATTGCAGTAGATCCTCAGGACCAAGAGAAAACAGCATTTACTTGCCCTTCTGGCGTGTTTGCCTACAGAAGGATGCCCTTTGGTCTGTGCAATGCACCTGTAACCTTTCAGAGGTGCATGCTCTCTATCTTCTCTGATATGGTAGAGAAGTTCCTGGAAGTCTTCATGGATGACTTCTCAGTATTTGGAGATTCATTCAGCTCCTGTCTTGATCATTTAGCACTAGTCCTGAAAAGGTGCCAAGAGACTGACCTGGTCTTAAACTGGGAAAAATGTCACTTTATGGTGACTAAAGGAATTGTCCTTGGGCACAAAATTTCAAACAAAGGAATAGAGGTGGATCAAGCTAAGGTGGAGGTAATTGAAAAATTACCACCACCTGCCAATGTTAAGGCAATCAGAAGCTTTCTGGGGCATGCAGGATTCTACAGAAGGTTTATAAAGGTTTTTTCAAAAATTGCCAAACCTCTGAGTAATCTGCTAGCTGCTGACACGCCATTTATCTTTGATAAGGAGTGTCTGCAGGCGTTTGAGACTCTGAAAGCTAAGCTGGTCACAGCACCAGTTATCTCTGCACCAGACTGGACATTACCATTTGAACTAATGTGTGATGCCAGTGACCATGCCATTGGTGCAGTATTGGGATAAAGGCATGATAAGCTTCTGTCCACTCTTAGCAAATTTTATATCATTTTGAAGCCCCGGAGGTTAGCTTTCCAATGCCACTGAAACCACCTTATTTGAACCTCTGTAGCTCAAGTTATGACCATTTTAGTACCGAGAGGTCAGGATGGACAGCTTTCGAAATCATTCCTTTCTTGAATTCTTCCACTTTGTATGCTTTCCTTCCACTTTCTCAAGCCATTCTTGCCTTCAAAATCATGAATCACTCAAACAAATATATCAAGGCATCGAATGGGAGAAAGGTAAATTTAAATTGGAAATTTAAGCATGAAAACCATGTTTTTCACAATTAAGCACAATTAAGAAAGAATTCAGAAAAGCATGCTATTTCAACGGATAAGTGCAAGAAAAGTCAATGAAATCCACCCAAATAGAGCAAATAAATATCATAAAATGTGGATTCATCACATTCCCACATTTAAACAATAGCATGTCCTCATGCTATACCAAAGGAAGATGAGAAGGGGAATTAACATTTATTCAAAGCAAGGAAACTACCTATATGCAATCTACCTATATGAATGCAACTACTGATGAGGGGATAATTTATACACTTTTTGGCATTGTTTTTAGGTAGTTTTTAGTAAGTTCAAGCTACTTTTAGGGATGTTTTCATTAGTTTTTATGTTAAATTCACATTTTTGGACTTTACTATGAGTTGGTGTGTTTTTCTGTGATTTCAGGTAATTTCAGGCTGAAATTGAGGGACTTGAGCAAAACTCTGAAAAAGGCTGACAAAAGGACTGCTGATGCTGTTGGAATTTGACCTCTCTGCACTCAAAATGGCTTTTCTGGAGCTACAGAACTCCAAATGGTGCGTTCTCAACGGCGTTGGAAAGTAGACATCCAGAGCTTTCCAGCAATATATAATAGTCTAGACTTTATTCGGAAATTGACGACGTAACTTGGCGTTGAACGCCAAGTACATGCTGCTGTTTGGAGTTAAACGCCAGAAACACGTCATGATCCGGAGTTGAACCCCCAAAATACGTTATAACTTGGCGTTCAACTCCAAGAGAAGCCTCAGCTCGTGGATAGACCAAGCTCAGCCCAAACATACACCAAGTGGGCCCCGGAAGTGGATTTATGCATCAATTACTTACTCATGTAAACCCTAGTAGCTAGTCTAGTATATATAGGACATTTAACTATTGTATTAGACATCTTTTGATCACTTTAGATCTAAGGAACATCTGGGGGTGCATAGTCCTTAGACCATGGGAGCTGGCCATTCGGCCATGCCTGAACCTTTCACTTATGTATTTTCAACGGTGGAGTTTCTGCACACCATAGATTAAAGGTGTGGAGCTCTGCTGTACCTCAAGTTTCAATACAATCACTATTATTTTCTATTCAATTCTCTTTTATTCCTATTCCAAGATATTCGTTGCACAATACTTTGATGAATGTGATGATCCGTGACACTCATCATCATTCTCACCTATGAACGCGCGTGATTGACAACCACTTCCGTTCTACTCTAGGCTGGGCGCATATCTCTTAGATTCCCCAACAGAATCTTCGTGGTATAAGCTAGATAGATGGCGGCATTCATGGGGATCCAGAAAGTATAACCTTGTCTGTGGTATTTCGAGTAGGATCCCGGGAATCCGGAAAGTCTAACCTTGTCTGTGGTATTCCGAGTAGGATTCCGGTATTGAATGACTGTGACGAGCTTCAAACTCCTGAAGGCTGGGCGTGATGACAAACGCAAAAGAATCAATGGATTCTACTCCAACCTGATTGAGAACCGACAGATGATTAGCTGTGCTGTGACAGAGCATTTGGACCATTTTCACTGAGAGGATGGGATGTAGCTATCAACAAGGGTGATGCCTCTAGACGATTAGCCGTACAGTGACAGCGCATAGGACCATTTTCCCGAGAGGATTAAAAGTAGCCATTGATGATGGTGATGCCCTACATACAGCTTGCCATAGAAAGGAGTAAGAAGGATTAGATGAAAGTAGTAAGAAAGTAGAGATTCGAAAGGATTCTAGCATCTCCACACGCCTATCTGAAATTCCCACTATTGATTTACATAAGTATTTCTATCCCTTTTTATTTTCTATTTATTATTAATTTCCGAAACCCATAACCATTTAATCTGCCTAACTGAGATTTACAAGGTGACCATAGCTTGCTTCATACCAACAATCTATGTGGGATCGACCCTTACTCATGTAAGGTATTACTTGGATGACCCAGTACACTTGCTGGTTAAGTTGAACGGAGTTGTGTCCACACATAGCCAAGAGCCATAATAATGATTCCATACAATAACAAAGAGTACTACATTGATGTGATCACAATTTCGTCCACCATGTTTTTGGCGCCGTTGCCGGGGATTGTTCGAGTATGGACAACTGACGGTTCATCTTGTTGCTCAGATTAGGTAATTTTCTTTTCAAAAATCTTTTTCAAAATTTTTCTTTTATTTTTCGTTTTTCTAAACTTTATTTTTGAAAAAATTAATAAAAATCCAAAAAAAAAATTAGAAAATCATAAAAATCAAAAATACTTTGTGTTTCTTGTTTGAGTCTTGAGTCAATTTTTAAGTTTGGTGTCAATTGCATGCTTTAAAAATTTTTCTTGCATTTTTCGAAAATCCCATGCATTCATAGTGTTCTTCATGATCTTCAAGTTGTTCTTGATATGTCCTCTTGTTTGATCTTGATGTTTTCTTGTTTTGTATTGTTTGTTGTTTTTTATATGCATTTTTCGTTTGTTAGAATCCATGCATTAAAAATTTCTAAGTTTGGTGTCTTGCATGTTTTCTTTGCATCAAAAATTTTTCAAAATCATGTTCTTGATGTTCATCTTGACATTCAAAGTGTTCTTGGTGTTCATCTTGACATTCATAGTGTTCTTGCATGCATCATGTGTTTTGATCCAAAATTTTTATGTTTTGGGTCATAATTGTGTTTTTCTCTCTCATATTTAAAATATTCAAAAATAAAAAAAATTATCTTTTCCTTATTTCCCTCCAAATTTTCGAAATTTTGGGTTGACTTGGTCAAAAATTTTTAAAATTAGTTGTTTCTTACAAGTCAAGTCAAAATTTCAATTTTAAAAATCTTATCTTTTCAAAAATCTTTTTTAAAAATCATATCTTTTTCATTTTTTTCTATTTTTCGAAAATTTCAAAAATATTTTTCAAAATATTTTCAAAATCTTTTTCTTATCTTTACATCATATTTTCGAAAATTTACTAACAATTAATGTGATTGATTCAAAAATTTGAAGTTTGTTACCTTCTTGTTAAGAAAGGTTCAATATTTAAGTTCTAGAATCTTATCTTGTAATTTCTTGTTAGTGAAGTAAGTAATTTTAAATCTAAAAATAAATTTTTTTATCTTTTTCAAAATTTGATTTTAAAATATCTTATCTAACTTCTTATCTTCTTATCTTTTTAAAATTTTAATATCTTTTTCAACTAACTATTTGACTTTTTGTTTGTTTCTTATCTTTTTCAAAACCACCTAACTACTTTTCCCTCTCTAATTTTCGAAAATATCTCACCTCTTTTTCAAAAATTCTTTTTGTTCAAAATTTTAATTTTAATTATATTTTATCTTTAATTTTCGAAAATTACTAACCCCTTTTTTTAAAATTATTTTCGAAATTCTCCCTCTCTTTTCTTATTCTATTTAATTATTTAATTACTAACACTTCTCTTCACCTCTCTCCATCTAAATATCCGAACCCATTCTTCTTCACTCTTCTCCCCTTCCTTCTTCTACTAACACAAAGGAATCTCTATACTGTGACATAGAGGATTCCTCTTCTTTTCTTGTTTTCTTCTCTTTCATATGAGCAGGAACAGGGAAAAAGGCACTCTTGTTGAAATTGATCCTGAACCTGAAAGGACTCTGAAAAGGAAACTAAGAGAAACTAAATTACAACAATCCAGAAATAACCTTTCAGAAATTTTCGAACAAGAGAAGGAGATGGCAGCCGAAAATAATAATAATGCAAGGAAAATGCTTGGTGACTTCACAAAGCCAACGTCCAAATTTGATGGAAGAAGCATCTCCATTCAAGCCATTTGAGCCAACAACTTTGAGCTAAAACCTCAGCTAGTTGCCTTAATGCAACAAAACTGCAAGTTTTATGGACTTCCATCTGAAGATCCTTATCAGTTTTTAACTGAGTTCTTGCAGATCTGTGAGACTGTAAAGACGAATGGAGTTGATCCTGGAGTCTACAGACTCATGCTTTTCCCTTTTGCTGTAAGAGACAGAGCTAGAATATGGTTGGATTCACAACCCAAGGATAGCCTGGACTCCTGGGATAAGCTGGTCACTGCCTTCTTGGATAAATTCTTTCCTCCTCAAAAGTTGAGCAAGCTGAGAGTGGATGTTCAAACCTTCAAACAAAAAGATGGTGAATCCCTCTATAAACCTTGGGAAAGATACAAGCAGCTGACCAAAAGGTGCCCATCTGACATGTTTTCAGAATGGACCATATTAGATATATTCTATTATGGTCTATCTGAATTTTCGAAAATGTCTTTTGACCATTCTGCAGGTGGATCTATTCACCTAAAGAAAACGCCTGAAGAGGCTCAAGAACTCATTGACATGGTTGCAAACAACCAATTCATGTACACTTCTGAGAGGAATTTCATGAATAATGGGATACCTCAGAAGAAAGGAGTTCTTGAAATTGATGCTCTGAATGCCATATTGGCTCAGAACAAAGTGTTAACTCAATAGGTCAACATGAGCTCTCAAAATCTGAATGGATGGCAAAATGCATCCAACAGTACTAAAGAGGCAGCTTCTGAAGAAGCTTATGATCTTGAGAACCCTGCAATGGTAGAGGTTAATTACATGGGTGAACCTTATGGAAACACCTATAATTCATCTTGGAGGAATCATCCAAATTTCTCATGGAAGGATCAACAAAAGCCTCAACAAGGCTTTAACAATGGTGGACGTAACAGGCTGAGCAATAGCAAGCCTTTTCCATCATCTTCTCAGCAACAGACAGAGAATTCTGAACAAAACACTTCTAATTTAGCCAATCTAGTCTCTGATCTGTCAAAGGCCACTTTCAGTTTCATGAGTGAAACAAGATCCTCCATTAGAAATCTGGAGGCACAAGTGGGCCAGCTGAGTAAGAAAGTCATTGAAACTCCTCCTAGTATTCTCCTAAGCAATACAGAAGAGAATCCAAAAGGAGAGTGCAAGGCCATTGATATAATCAATATGGCCAAATGCACAAGGGAGGAGGAGGATGAAAATCCTAGTGAGGAAGACCTCCTAGGACGTCCCTCAAGCAAGAAGGAGTTTCCTATTAAGGATCCACAGGAATCTGAGGCTCATATAGAGACCATAGAGATTCCATTAAATCTCCTTCTGCCATTCATGAGCTCTGAAGACTATTCTTCCTCTGAAGAGGATGAAGATGTGACTGGAGAGCAAGTTGCTCAATATTTAGGAGCTATCATGAAGCTGAATGCCAAGTTGTTTGGTGATGAGACTTGGGAAAGTGAACCTCCCATGCTCATTAATGAACTAGATACCTGGATTCAGCAAATTCTACCTCAAAAGAAACAAGATCCTGGCAAGTTTTTGATACCTTGTACCATAGGCACCATGACCTTTGCAAAAGCTCTGTGTGATCTGGGGTCAGGGATAAATCTTATGCCACTCTTTGTAATGGAGAAGCTGGGGATCATTGAGGTACAACCTGCCTTGTTCTCATTACAATTGGCAGACAAGTCATTGAGACAAGCTTATGGAATAGTGGAGGACGTGTTAGTAAAGGTTGAAGGCCTTTACATCCCTGCTGATTTCATAATCTTAGACACTAGGAAGGAGGAGGATGATTGCATCATCCTTGGAAGACCTTTCCTAGCTACAGCAGGAGCTGTGATAGATGTCAGTAGAGGTGAATTAGTCCTTCAATTGAATGGAGACTACCTTGTGTTTAAGGCACATGGCCATCCCTCTGTGACAAAAGAGAGTAAGCATGAAGAGCTTCTCTCAGTTCAGAGTCAAGAAGAGCCCCCACAGTCAAACTCTAAGTTTGGTGTTGGGAGGCCACAACCAAACACTAAGTTTGGTGTTAAGACCCCATATCCAAACTCTAAGTTTGGTGTTGGGACTATACAATATTGACCTGATCACCTTTGTGGCTCCATGAGAGCCACTGTCAAGCTATTGACATTAAAGAAGCGCTTGTTGGGAGGCAACCCAATTTTATTTATCTCATTTTTATTTTATTTTATTTTATTGTTATTTTGTGTTTTATTAGGTACATGATCATGTGGAGTCACAAAAAAAAATATAAAAATTAAAAAAAACAGAATCAAAAACAGCAGAAGAAAAATCACACCCTGGAGGAAGCACAAACTGGCGTTCAACGCCAGTAAGGAGCATCTGGCTGGCGTTCAACGCCAGAACAGAGCATGAATCTGGCGCTGAATGCCAGAAACAAGCAACATTCTGGTGTTTGAACGCCAGGAATGTGCCTAGAGGAAAAGCTGACGCTGAACGCCAGTAACAAGCATGGAACTGGCGTTCAACGCCAGAAACATGCTACATATGGGCGTTGAACGCCCAGAACATGCTTTACATGGGTGTCGTGCATCACCTCGGCATTTAAATGCCAAAATGGTATGCAAAGGCATTTTACATGCCTATTTGGTGCAGGGATGGAATTCCTTGACGCCTCAGGATCTGTGGACCCCACAGGATCACCACCTAACATATTCCCACCTTACCTCCTAATCCTATTTACACTCTCCCCCATATCACATTTTCCAAAACCCTTCACCAATCACCTCAATCTCTCTTCCCCATCACCTATTCACCACTCACATCCATCCACTCTTCCCCATAAACCCCACCTACCTCCAAAATTCAAAAATCTTTCCCACCCAAACCCACCCTAAAATGGCCGAACCTACCCTCTCCCCTTTCCCTATATAAACCCTCCCATTCCATTTCATTTTAACACAACACAACACCCTCTTCTATACCTTGGCCGAGACCCACCATCCCCCTTCTCCTTAATATTTTTTTCTTCTTCTTCTTCTCTTCTTTCTTCTCTTGCTCGAGGGCGAGCAATATTTTAAGTTTGGTGTGGTAAAAGCATAAGCTTTTTGTTTTTCCAATACCATCAATGGCACCTAAGGCCGGAGAATCCTCTAGAAAAGGAAAAGGGAAGACAAAAGCTTCCACCTCCGAGTCATGAGAGATGGAAATATTCATCTCCAAGAGCCATCAAAACCACTTCTATGATGTTGTAGCAAAGAAGAAGGTGATCCCTGAGGTCCCTTTCAAGCTCAAGAAAAATGAGTATCCGGAGATCCGACATGAAATCCGAAGAAGAGGTTGGGAAGTCCTAACCAACCCCATGCAACAAGTCGGAATCTTAATGGTTCAAGAGTTCTATGCCAATGCATGGATCACTAGGAACCATGATCGAAGTATGAACCCAAGTCCAAAGAATTATCTCACAACAGTTCGGGGGAAATACTTAGATTTTAGTCTGGAGAATGTGAGGTTGGCGTTCCACTTGCCCATGATGCAAGGAGATGAACGCCCCTACACTAGAAGGGTCAACTTTAATCAAAGGTTGGACCAAGTCCTAATGGACATATGTGTGGAAGGAGCTCAATGGAAGAGAGACTCCAAAGGTAAGCCAGTCCAACTAAGAAGACTGGACCTCAAGCCTGTAGCTAGAGGATGGTTGGAGTTCATTCAACGCTCCATCATTCCCACTAGCAACCGATCTGAAGTTACTGTGGATCGGGCCATCATGATTCATAGCATCATGATTGGAGAGGAAGTAGAAGTTCATGAAGTCATCTCCAATGAATTCTACAAAATAGCCGAAAAGCCCTCCACCATGGCAAGGCTAGCTTTTCCTCACCTTATTTGCCATCTATGTTACTCAGCTGGAGTTATCATAGAAGGAGACATCTCCATTGAAGAAGATAAGCCCATCACCAAGAAGAGGATGGAGCAAGAAAGAGAGACCCTCCACGGTTCTCAAGAGATGCATGAGGAAGCTCATCATCAAGAAATCCCTGAGATGCCTCAAGGGATGCACTTTCCTCCCAACAACTATTGGGAACAACTCAACACTTCCTTAGAAGATTTGAGCCACAATATGGAACAATTAAGGGTGGAACATCATGAGCACTCTATCATTCTCCATGAAATAAGAGAAGATCAAAGAGCAATGAGGGAGGAGCAACAAAGGCAAGGAAGGGACATAGAAGAGCTTAAGGACATTGTTGGTCCTTCAAGAAGAAGACGCCACTAAGGTGGATTCATTCCTTGTTCTTATTTCTTTCTGTTTTTCGGTTTCTATGTTATTTTTATCCATGTTTTGTGTCTCTACTTCATGATCATTAGTATGTAGTAACTATATCTTAAAGCAATGAATAAAATCCATTAATCCTTCACCTCTCTTAAATGAAATATGTTTTAATTCAAAAGAACAAGGAGTACATGAATTTCGAAATTATCCTTGAATTTAGTTTAATTATATTGATGTGGTGACAATACTTTTTGTTTTCTGAATGAATGATTGAACAGTGCATATTTTTAATCTTGTTGTTTATGAATGTTAAAATTGTTGGCTCTTGAAAGAATGATGAACAAAGAGAAATGTTATTGATAATCTGAAAAATCATAAAATTAATTCTTGAAGCAAGAAAAAGCAGTGAAAAAAAGAAAAGCTTGCGAAAAAAAAAGTGTCGAAAAAAAATGGAAAGAAGAAGAAAAAGCAAGCAGAAAAAGCCAATAGCCCTTAAAAACAAGAGGCAAGGGTAAAAAGGATCCAAAGCAAAAGAGTGTGCTTAAGAGCTCTGGACACCACTAACTAGGGACTCTAGCAAAGCTGAGTCACAATCTGAAAAGGTTCACCCAGTTATGTGTCTGTGGCATTTATGTATCCGGTGGTAATACTGGAAAACAAAGTGCTTAGGGCCACGGCCAAGACTCACAAGTAGCTGCGTTTAAGAATCAACATGCTTAACTAGGAAAGTCAATAACACTATCTGAACTCTGAGTTCCTAGAGATGCCAATCACTCTAAACTTCAAAGGAAAAAGTGAGATGCCAAAACTGTTCAGAAGCAAAAAGCTACAAGTCCCGCTCATCTAATTAGAATTAATATTCATTGGTATTTTGAATTTATAGTATATTCTCTTCTTTTTATCCTATTTGATTTTCAGTTGCTTGGGGACAAGCAACAATTTAAGTTTGGTGTTGTGATGAGCGTATAATTTATACGCTTTTTGGCATTGTTTTTAGGTAGTTTTTAGTAAGTTCAAGCTACTTTTAGGGATGTTTTCATTAGTTTTTATGTTAAATTCACATTTCTGGACTTTACTATGAGTTTGTGTGTTTTTCTGTGATTTCAGGTAATTTCTGGCTGAAATTGAGGGACTTGAGCAAAACTCTGAAAAAGGCTGACAAAAGGACTGCTGATGCTGTTGGAATCTGACCTCCCTGCACTCAAAATGGATTTTCTGGAGCTATAGAACTCCAAATGGCGCGCTCTCAATGGCGTTGGAAATTCGACATCCAGAGCTTTCCAGCAATATATAATAGTTCATACTTTATTCAAAAATTGATGACGTAACTTGGCGTTGAACGCCAAGTACATGCTGCTGTCTGGAGTTAAACGCCAGAAACACGTCATGATCCGGAGTTGAACGCCCAAAACACGTTATAACTTGGCGTTCAACTCCAAGAGAAGCCTCAGCTCGTGGATAGACCAAGCTCAGCCCAAACATACACCAAGTGGGCCCCGGAAGTGGATTTATGCATCAATTACTTACTCATGTAAACCCTTGTAGCTAGTCTAGTATATATAGGACATTTAACTATTGTATTAGACATCTTTTGATCACTTTAGATCTAAGGAACATCTGGGGGCGCATAGTCCTTAGACCATGGGGGCTGGCCATTCGGCCATGCCTGAACCTTTCACTTATGTATTTTCAACGGTGGAGTTTCTGCACACCATAGATTAAGGGTGTGGAGCTCTGCTGTACCTCAAGTTTCAATACAATCACAATTATTTTCTATTCAATTCTCTTTTATTCTTATTCCAAGATATACGTTGCACAACACTTTGATGAATGTGATGATCCGTGACACTCATCATCATTCTCACCTATGAACGCGCGTGATTGACAACCACTTCCGTTCTACTCTAGGCTGGGCGCATATCTCTTAGATTTCCCAACAGAATCTTCGTGGTATAAGCTAGATAGATGGCGGCATTCATGGGGATCTGAAAAGTCTAACCTTGTCTGTGGTATTCCGCGTAGGATCCCGGGAATCCGGAAAGTCTAACCTTGTCTGTGGTATTCCGAGTAGGATTCCAGTATTGAATGATTGTGACGAGCTTCAAACTCCTGAAGGCTGGGTGTGATGACAAACGCAAAAGAATCAATGGATTCTACTCTAACCTGATTGAGAACCGACAGATGATTAGCCGTGCTGTGACAGAGCATTTGGACCATTTTCACTGAGAGGATGGGATGTAGCTATCAACAAGGGTGATGCCTCCAGACGATTAGCCCTGCAGTGACAGCACATAGGACCATTTTTCCGAGAGGATTAAAAGTAGCCATTGATGATGGTGATGCCCTACATACAGCTTGCCAAAGAAAGGAGTAAGAAGGATTGGATGAAAGTAGTAAGAAAGTAGAGATTCGAAAGGATTCTAGCATCTCCACACGCCTATCTGAAATTTCCACTATTGATTTACATAAGTATTTCTATCCCTTTTTATTTTCTATTTATTATTAATTTTTGAAACCCATAACCATTTAATCTGCCTAACTGAGATTTACAAGGTGACCATAGCTTGCTTCATACCAACAATCTCTGTGGGATCGACCCTTACTCACGTAAGGTATTACTTGGATGACCCAGTACACTTGCTGGTTAAGTTGAACGGAGTTGTGTCCACACATAGCCAAGAGCCATAATAATGATTCCATACAATAACAAAGAGTACTACTTAGTCAAAATAAATCAATTTCTAAGAATACATATATACACATAAGGGCTAAAGCAATTTAAATCCATAGTTGACTTGAGTTATTGGAAAGAGTTAATAACTTGCAAGATAATCAATAATAGAAGGTGGAAACATAGACTTCAAGCAATCGAACCCCTCATCAGATGTGTTTACACTCTAATCGCTCAAGTGTTTAGGGTTGGTTCACTCAATTCTCTTCTACTCATGTTTTCTAAGATTTGTTCCTCATCTAACATTGAACAATCATTTGATGTATGCATACAAGTATCATGAGGACTTTCCATGGTTGTAATGGGGCTAGGGAAAAGGTGAGGTTATATATGGTCAAGTGAGCTTAATATTTGCATCATTGATTAGTCTATGCTCTCACCTAACCTTTATAATAACCTATACAATTTAAAGCAAACCTAGTTACCCATTCCTCACTTTTCCACATACGCATGCATCCTTTTCAATTCACATCTCATATGCATTGTTCTTGTTATTTTACTTTGGGGCATTTTGTCCCCTTTTTATTACTTTCTTTTACTCTTTTTTTTTGAACTAAAATATATACAAAAAGTGTCAATGCACATGGTTTAGGTAATTCTTGCATGAGTATGTACCCAATTCCCGATATTTTCCACAAGTATAAAAATCCACTTTTACCTCAACCAAAGTTTTCAAACTTCCCCACACTTAGATGATACACACTCTCACTAGCCTAAGCTAATCAAAGATTCAAATAAAAGACATTTATTATTTTCCACTTTAAAGCTAATAATATGCTAAAATTAAGAATAAGAGGGGATTAATCATAGGCTCAAAGTTAGTTAACAAGGGAAGATAAAAGGGTAGGCTTTTGGGTAAGTGAGCTAAATGAAAAGATGGCCTCAATCATGTAAATGAATATGTACATCAAACAATGGACATAAAGAATCAAACAAATCCAAGATTGCAATCATAAAAAGAGAATAACACACACAAGAATGAAAATAGTGGTTATATGATGCAACAACATAATGAGGCTCAAAACTTGCATGCTTATATGTGTTCTTAGCTCAAAACCATGTTCCACAATATATAAATCATGCAAGTTTCAAAAGATTTCAACTCAAATCAATTAGGATATCAATGCCCTATCAAGAATATTTTTCTTGAAAAATTTCATAAAATTACTAAGTTTATTATATATATATATATATATATATATATATATATATATATATATATATATATATATATATATATATGCAAGGAAATGCAATAAACTAAGAAAAGATGCAATTAAAGCTCTAAAATATGTACAACTAAGAAAGATAAAAGGTGAGAGTGTTCGGGATTAGAGTATGTCACCCAAGGTTGCCGATCGGAGATTACATCTCCACACTTAAAGGCTTGCATGGTCCTCCGTGCAATCAAAGGTGAGCAAGGGGGTATGGTGACAGATTGCCACCTTCAGCGGTTGATCAATTGGTTGCTGCGTGCTCTTCCTCCCGCTTTCCTTGTCGCTTATAGTGCATCATCCATGGAAAATAAAAAAAATAGGATGATTATACAAGTAAATGCAAAAACAAGGAAGCATATAGTGTTAGAATGAGGTAGTATTCACTAGAAGGAGTGAGTGAATTAGTTTGTGACATGTAGGAAATAAGTGTGTATATTCTAAATTGTGCGGTTTAGAACACACACACTAGCATGGAAAGCTAGGTCACAATTACAACAAAGAAGCATGCACTTCACTCATTCTAGTATTCTTGAGATACTTTAAAAGACTTGTAGGTTAAGAAAAATAAACAAGCAATAAAGAAGCATAAAAGTATTCAAGCAAGAATCAAGGAATTGTGAATTGTATCATGAAGCAACACCTAATTGACATAAAGTGGAAAGCATGGCAAGCCTAGTCCACAAAGCTAAAATGCTAAAAAAATGTCATTAGGTAAGCTTATGATCCAATTTCACAATTCTTAATGTTAATGCATTAAATAGGTGATATAGATAAAAGAGCAATCATAACAAACATCACCTAACAAAAAATACATCAACTTCCTACAAATTGCCTAATAGTAGATAATGAAATCAAACCATATGGTGGCTAAAATATGCAATTTAGAAATCTAAAAGCATTCTTAAAGGCATTACATGAGCTCTTGGTATGCGCAAAATTCAACATTAATACCTCAATACCAAGCAACAATTTAGGACCTCAACAAAGATATCCAACAATGATAGCAATAACAATATCAATATTCCAGCAGCAAAATCTCAACATAGTCAAACAATCAACTCAATCATCCAACACTTAGCACCAAAACAGGAAATTAAACTAATTAACTAAAGAAATAAACAACTAACAAACAAGCAAACTAACTAACTAAAGGTGAGTGTGATGGGTGGTGAATTATAGTGGTGAATGATGGTTAGAGGAGGGAAAGAAGAGAGGAGAAGAGAAAAGAAGAGAAGAATTAGAGAGAAGAGAAGAAAAGAAGTGTAGCGGTGAGAAAATAGGGGCGTGCGTACGCATAGGTATGTGTGCATACGCACACTAGGCAGAGCAGGGAAGGTGTGCGCTTGCACAGAGTGTGTGAACGCTCTGAGCAGAGAGGGTCTCAAGTGGTGTGCGTACGCACAATCATCTGCGTACGCACAGATGACCTTTTTTTTTAGAAAATGAAGCGTCAAAATTGTCAGCTTTCACGCCATCTGTGCGTACGCACACAGGTCCGTGCGCACGCACAAAATGCAAAAAGAGAAGGGTGCAGAAGCACAAGACGTGCAAACCCTCTCACCAGAAGAGGAGCAAGCTGGTGTGCGCGCGCACAGATGGGTGTGCATGCACAGAACGCAAAAATTGGGGTTGTGTGCGTACGCATAGGTGTGTGCGCACGCACATGCTCTGTTTTTCTAAAAAAAATTTTAGTGCTCTAAGGCACCAAACATGACATCCAAAATAGCATTTCAACCTCAAAACATATTATTCATCAAAAACACATAATCTAACTAAAATCTAATTAATTAAGATTGAAATTAAACTAAACCTAAGCTATTTACAAGAGACAAAATGCAATAAATTGAAAATATGTACAAAGAGAGGGTTAGAAAGGTGTTACCATTGTGGGGTGTCTCCCAACTAGCACTTCTATTTAGAGTCCTTAAGTTAGACTTTATTGAGAAGCTCTAACAATGTTTAGGTCTCCATATTCTCCATTGATTGCACCAAGCTTTAGTGGAGTGTCCAACAAGCCATGAGCTCCCAACAAGAAAAACAAAAAAACAAACAAGAGAAGCATATTCACAAAATAAACATATTCACAATGGCTACCTAAAAGCAAACTATTTACATATTAACATATTTACAATAGCAAAAAACATACACCATTGCAAATCCCCAGCAACGGCGCCAAAAACTTGATGTGAGAATTATCGTCGGTTTAGAATTAATCAAAATAAGAATCACTTTGTTAGTAGCATAGTCCAAAGCAACAATGAATTCTCACAAACAAAGTTTAAATCAAAGAGTAAGTCATAATTCAAATCAAATAACAAAGAGTATTTAAACTCCCGGGTCGTTCTCCCTAGGAATTGAAATTAAATGTCATATTATTGGCTATGAAGAAAAGGGGATTGGATGATAGCAAGGGGCAAGAAATTAAAAGGCAAGAAGGTAACTTAACATGCAAGAAATTAAATGAAGGCAAGTAAAGGCAATGAAAATAGAATTTAAACACTAAAAGAGCTCTTGTTGAGGATTGGGTGATTAGGGCTTGCTATCCTAGTAGTGGTCCACAAACACGGTAATTGTGTGTGAATTAATCCCAATTAGTCAACCCTACATCGACGATAAGTCAAAAGGGTATAATTAACCTCAATCGATAAGTCCTAACCAACTCACTATTTAACTTAGTGAAAGGCTAGCGTTAGTAGAAACCAAGTTGATTAACAACCCTCAAACAATGTGGAATGGACATCCACCACTCAAGTTCACCCAAACCACTTAATTTCTCAACCAAGAGTGAGAAAAATTATGTAAAAACCCAACCAAATATTTTATCAAACACTTGGTGGGTATGAAAAGAAAGCATGGTAAATGACAAGGAATAATAAATGCTACAACTACCAAGTAAGGAAAATAAAGATAGCAACTCAATAAAGCAATAAAAGAGGCATGAAATATAAAATTGCATTAAATGAAAATTGAAGTGACAAGAGTGTGCATAAACATAAAAGACAACTAAAATGAGAAATTAACAAGATAAACAAGAAAATTAAGGCAATAGAATAAAGAAAGGTAGAATAAACTAGATTAAAACAAGAATTAAAGGTAGCACTTACAAGGAAATTAAACTAAAAACCCTAGGTTCTAGAGAGAAGGGGGAGCTTCTCTTTCTAAAAAACTAACAAAAACATGTAGAAACCTAAATCTAAGTGTTCCCCCCTTCATTACTCTTCAATTTGGCTTGAAATAGCTTCAGAAATGAGTTAGATTGGGTTTTGGAGGGCCCAGAAATCGCCCCTAGCGGTTTCCAATTAATGAGGTCACGTGCAGACACCTGTGCGTCCGCACACATGCTGAATCATGACTTGTGCGTATGCACAAGTACCTGTGTATACACACACTTAGACTTATGTCGACTATAGCAAATTTTATATCATTTTGAATCCTCGGACGTTAGCTTTCCAATGCCGCTGGAACCGCCTCATTTGGACCTCTGTAGCTCAAGTTATGACCATTTTAGTACTGAGAGGTCAGGATGGACAGCATTCCAAATCATTCCTTTCTTGAATTCTTCTACTTTGTATGCTTTCCTTCCACTTTCCAAGCCATTCTTACCTTCAAAACCTTGAATAACTCAAACAAACATATCAAGGCATCGAATGGGAGAAAAGTGAATTAAAATTGGCAATTTAAGCATGAAAACCATGTTTTTCACAATTAAGTACAACTAAGAAAGAATTCACAAAAGCATGCTATTTCAACAGATAAGTGCAAGAAAAGTCAATGAAATCCACCCAAATAGAGCAAATAAATATCATAAAATCTGGATTCATCAGCTCTCCTAAATTACAAATTGAAATAAAAATGAAATCAAATTACAATCAAATTAACTATTCTAGATGCTTCTTGTGCCTTTGATTGAGTGATGTTAATGAGCTCTGCATGCTTGAGAGGTGAATGCATGCTTCAGGGGTGTATTGGCATTTATTAGGGCCATTTTTAATGTTACAAACATTGAGAAATGCTCCCAGGATCACTTCAACGTTTAACCCAAAGTTGGACCCAACGTTTGCCCCCAACGTTGGTGCACCAGCGTTGGTAACAACGTCCGATTCTGAAGCTCAAACTTATTGTCCACCCCTTACTATTATATATGGTTGGAAAGTGCTACATGTCTACTTTCCAATGCCATTAAAAGCCCATCATTTAAAGCTCTACAGCTTGAGTTATACTCCATGGAATGTGAAGAGGCCAGCTAGCATTACTACAGGTTGATACTAAGTTCATTTTTGCAATTTCGGGGCAGTTTTCTCCCTCAATTTTAGTGTCCACCACGTAGTTCCAAATATGTTTGGAAATCTCTAGATTCCTACTTTCCAATGCTATTGGAATCACCTCATTTGGAGCTCTAGAACTCAAGTTATTCTTGTTTGAAGAAGACACAGTCAGGCTGTCAAGAGGAATGTTTGAGGCAAAGTTGGAGGCCAAGTTTGGCTCCAGCTATGCACCTTGAATTCCCCTCAACGTTGCCAGCAACATTGGACCACACACTTTGGCTCCAACGTTGCATCATGGGTTTAGTAGTTTGGGGCATAGTTGGAGGTCAACTTTGGCTCCAACTATGGCCTCTTGATTTAAGTAGTTTGAGGCATAGTTGGAGGCCAACTTTGGCTCCAACTATGGCCTCTTGAATTCCTCATGGCCAACGTTTGAGGTAGCATTTAAGGTCCAACTTTGGCTGAAACGTTTTCTTCTCTTTCTTGCCTTAGCCACGTTTGAAGCAAAGTTGGAGGCCAACTTTGGCTCCAACTATGGCCTCTTTTAAGCTCCTTCCTTCATGCTTGTTTTGTGCTTTTTACTTCCATTTTCCATCAATTTCTGCAAAATAGATCAACTCAAAGAGATGAAAATAATCTATGATTTAAGAACAAAAATACTCAATAATTAAGCATGATTAGTGAAAATTTAGGGTGAAAAAGCATAGAAAAATAAGCCATGATGCCCTGGCATCACATTTCCCACGGACTTTAGATATGGAAGAGAATAGGAATGCTTCCATTATTCTAGGAAGACCTTTTCTGTCTACAGGGAGAACCATCATTGACATTCAGAAAAGGGAAAGTAACATTGAGAGTCGGTAAGGATGAGTTCACATTCAATGCCGTTAAGGCCATAAAACATCCTGATTCCCCCTCTAGGGGAATGCCTGAAGATTGATGTCATAGAACCCCTGGTTGAAGAGGTACATGAGATTGAAAGACTTGTGGAGGAGCTGGATAGCATTCTTGAAGATGCCATGCCTAAACTGGATGCACTAGAAGAGTAGGAGGAGACCCTGACCACCCCCAAGGTGGAAGATGGACCTCCTAAAATCGAGCTTAAGCCTTTGCCATCATCCTTGAAGTACGTGCTCTTAGGAGATGGTGACACATATCTAGTCATCATAAGCTGTGCCCTAAAGTAGCAAGAAGAAGAGGCACTAATTCAAGTACTCAAGGCCCACAAGAGAGCTACCCGATGGACTATAAGTGACTTAAAAGGAATCAATCCAACTCGATGTATGCACAAAATCAGACTCGAAGATGACGCTAAACCTATGGTGCAACCACAGAGGCGACTGAATCCAGCTATTAACGAAGTGGTCTAAAAAGAGGTTACAAAGGTGTGGGAGGCTGCGATCATATAGCCCATTTTAGATAGTCTCTGGGTAAGCCCTGTACAAGTAGTATCCAAGAAAGGTGGGATGACAGTGATCCACAATGAAAAGAATGAGCTAATCCCTAGAAGAACTGTCACAGGATGGCGTATGTGCATTGACTATAGGAGACTCAATAACGCCACAAGAAAGGATCACTTTTCCTTACATTTTATAGACCATATGCTAGAGAAGCTAGCTGGCCATGTATTCTACTGCTTCTTGGATGGCTACTCGGACTACAACCAAATTGCAGTAGATCCTCAGGACCAAGAAAAGACAGCGTTCACATGCCCATATGGAGTGTTCGCCTATAGAAGGATGTTGTTTGGCCTCTGCAATGCACCAGCAAACTTTCAAAGGTGTATGCTCTCCATCTTCTCAGATATGGTGGAAAAATTCTTGGAGGTATTCATGGATGACTTCTCTATTTTTAGTGATTCCTTTGACTCTTGCCTTAACCATCTTGCCCTGGTGCTGAAGCGATGCCAAGATACAAACCTGGTTTTTAACTGCAAGAAATGCCATTTTATGGTAACCGAAGGAATTGTTCTTGGGCATAGGATTTCAAATAATGGAATAGAGGTTATCAAGCTAAGGTTGAAATAATTGAAAAATTACCACCGCCTACTATGTTAAAGCCATCAGAAGTTTCTTAGGCCATGCAGGTTTCTACAGGAACTTTATCAAGGACTTCTCTAAAATTGTATACCCCTGTGCAATCTTCTAGTTTCAGACGCGTCTTTTGTTTTTGGTGAAAATTACCTACATGCCTTCGAAACTTTAAAGGCAAAGCTTGTCACTGCACCTATTATTTTTGCACCCAACTGGGCCCTACCATTCGAGCTGATGTGTGATGCCAGTGATTATGCCTGACTGATAAACCACTATTTTATGATTTATCTTGTGCTCAATTGAGTGGTTTTTATCTACTCTTTACCCACTTATTCATACTATTTGCATGGTTTTATATTTCCTTCCTGATTATGTGCTTTGATTGAAAACATGCTTCTTTGGACTTATATTTGCTTATTATTAATCCTCTCTTATCACCATTAGATGCCTTGATATGTGTGTTAAGTGATTTCAGAGATTACAGGGCAAGAATGGCTTGGAGGATGGAAAGGAAGCATGCAAAAGTGGAAGGAATACAAGAAGTTGGACAAACTGCTAAGTTGTCCAGCCTGACCTCTTCGCACTCAAACAGCTATAACTTTAGCTACAGAGGTCTAAACGACGCAGTTCCAGTTGCGTTAGAAAGCTAACGTTCGGGGCTTCGATTTGATATATAATTTGCCATAGTTGCCCCAACGCCAGGCGACGCGAACGCGTGACCTGGCCAACACCCAATCCGCGCGGTCGCGTGGACGACGCGGCCGCGTCACTTTTCTGCGACCTGTACGGACCAGAAAGCGTTGGAAGTGATTTCTGGGCTGTTTCTGACCCAGTTTTCTATCCAGAGAACACAGATTAGAGGCTATAAAGTGGGGGAATACATCCATTCATAATCATGCCATTCATAATTCTCTTTCTATTATTTTAGATGTAGTTTTCAAAGAGAGAGAGGTTCTCTCCTCTCTCTCTTAGGATTTATGATTTCTCTTAGTTTTAGGAGTGACTCTCAATCCCAGGTTCTTTATTTTTATTTATCCCAATTTAATTTATGAACTCTTCCATGTTACAGATTACTCTTTTAAATTAATGTTATTTGAGATATTTCAGATTGATGATTGCTGTCTTTTATTTATATAAATAATTTGGATTTTCCTGTTGCCCAATTGGCTTATGAATATTGTTAGTTTTAGATTTTACTGCTTTGAATGAATTGAAGGTATTCCAGATATTTATGATTTTAATTTAGCTTTTTACATTTTTGGCTTTGGTTAAATAATTGGTGGCTCTAGAGTTATCAAACTCATTGTTAATTAAAAATTGGAATTCATCCACTTAACTTACCTTTATAGTTAGAGGTTAACAAAGTGGAAGAAAAATCTAATTCTCATTACAATTGATAAGGATAACCAGGATAGGACCTCCAGTTCCCATATCTTGCCAAGAGTTTATTTTACAGTTATTTATTTATTTTTATTGCTTTGAAAATATACCTGTGCCCACTGCCCAACTAACCTTTTACCTTGATCCAAAACCCCAAACACACTTTTTCATAACCAATAATAAGAACATACCTCCCTACAATTCCTTGAGAAGACGACCCGAGGTTCAATACTCGGTTATCAATTTTAAAAAGGGGTTTGTTACTTGTGACAATCAAATTTTTTTACGAAGGGATTTCTGTCGGTTTAGAGACTATATCTACAACGCGACTGTTTTTATGACATTCTTTACTGGCAAAAATCCTAACGTTAAAATGGCGCCGTTGCCGGGGAATTGCAAACGTGTGCCTTATTATTGGTTATTGTAATTATTTTTCAAAAAAAAATTTTTTTTCTTTTGCTTGTTTATTTATTTTTGTTTTTAATTTTTATTAATTACTATGAATTCTCACCCCTCTGGTTTCAAGTTTGATTCCAATGTTGTTGTTAGGAATGGAAACTATAATGAGAACAGGCATCAAGGTTGGAAGAATCAAAGATGGGAGGAGCCACAAGGATTTACTCAACTCTCATTGCAACAACCACCTCCAATGGACTATCAACAACCACCACCATATGCCTATGAACCCTTTCCTCAACATAACTTTGGACCACCAAACTCACAAGCCCCTTTCCGCCATTCACCTCCATATGACCCTAACCCTCGTCCACCATACCAACCACTTTATGAGCCATATGAACCATATATAGAACCACCCCAATCCCAAGAGCATTATGATCCTACTTATGAAAACCGAGTGCATCAAGAGGCAAAGGATCGTCTCAAGGAAATAGTGGATCGATGTCAGGCAACCTTTCATTAATTGGGGTAACTCCTAATGAGTCAATTAGCCTCCCGACGTTCGGACACTCAAGGAACCCCCATGGCTTCATATGGACAATCTAATGAAGAACGTAGTATGAAGGAGATACTAGAAACTCCAGTGAACAGTACGGAGCATGACTTTGTACTGGAACAAGTAGAGGAAGCTGGAATTATTGAAGAAGAAGAAGTAGTTGAAGACTTAGAAGACGCAAAACCTCCATGGGAAAGACAAGACATAGAGCCTCCTTCCAAGACGGTTGAAATTGATGCTGAAGAGGGTGTACAACCTCCAAAGCATATCATAGTTGAAGACTTGGAAGAGGTTGATCAAGAGATGGAGATTCAAGAAGAAGAAGCACAACCTCCCATGCCCTTGGAAAGCAATGAAAAGGAGATTGAATTGAAAGAGAGCTACCAAGAGGAAGAGGTTGAAATTGAAGAAGTTTGCAAAGAGGTGGTAATTATCAGAGAAGAGCACAAGGGAGTGCAGCTTACAATTTCATTAAAGATACCTCCTCCTAAGTCGCCATCATCCTTCACAATATTCAGATGGGTAAAATTCATATCCCATAGCTTTCTAATTCCACTTGAATACGGGCTACTGGATACGAATGGTCAACTTAGAGTTCTTTGTGACATTAAGAGTAAGCGGAAGATGGCCAGTGGTAAGAATTATCCTACAAGGTTCATCATGGTTGGAAGCTTTAAGCTTAAACGTAAAGGTTGGTATAGAGCTCAACTGAATGGGTCTAGGAAGTTGTTTGGCTGCTTTAGTGAGAATTCAAATTGCTTGCTACCCGGATGGAATCATGATAATCAACACGAAGACGGGTGTAAAAGCAAGATTTGGGATCCTGGAATCTGTTCTGACATCCAACACCCCGGGAGCCTAAGAATCTGTTTGAAGCTTCTCAAGGATTTTACATGCTTAGTTTGGGACCCCGGAGGTTACTGGAATCACAAACACTGGTGGAGATTCCTGGATCAGTACAAGCATAAGCCACCATGACAAGAAGTTCATCAAATGTCCAACTTAAGGACTTTAACTAAAAGTGCTAGGTGGGAGACAACCCACCATGGTATGATCGTTTCTCTTTATTTAGTTTTGTTTGTTTTCAAGTTTTATTTTATTTATTATATTGAACCTGGAATTTTGCATCTCATTCACATTAAGCATTGCATTCTGCATTCTGCATTTTTCAGATTATAAAAAAAAAAGCGAGCACGCGATGCGACCGCATCAACGATGCGTCCGCGTCGCAATGGGAGAAGAGAAAAATAAAAACGAACAGAGAGTCACGCTGGAGCATGGCTGGAGGCGTGCCAGTGGCACAAATCGACCCATGCGATCGCGTCGCTGACGCGTCCGCGTCACATGGGCATAATGGCCTCCCACGCGACCGCGTGACCCACGCGGCCGCGTGCCTTGATTTTCGACGTTAGAAAGGTGCATGGCCGAAAGTTGTGCTGGAATTGGGCTGGCCTCGTGCTAGAAGCCCAAGCCCTCCCACACGACCGCGTGCCCCACGCGTCTGCGTCGTTTTCCAAAAATGGCCATCCACGCGATTGCGTCACCCACGCGATCGTGTCACCCCAATTTTGGCAAATAAATTAATTTGAACAGAGAGTTGTGCAGGCGCGAGGCTGCACTCGCGCCAGAAGCATCACATGGGTCACACGACCGCGTGACCGACGCGACCGCATCCTCTTACTTAAAGCGCAATCGCGCGAACGCGTCCCCCACGCGTCCACGTCGCCAGCGCCGCACAGCTTATCTTAATTTGCCAAATATCTTATCTTTTCTTCCCCAATCCTAATTTTTCCTCCCTCCTTTCTTCTTTCCTTCTTTCCCTTCTAATTCTTCTTATTTTTCTTTTTATTTTATTTTAATTCATTTGCATACTTTCATTCATTGCATTATTTTCATTGGTGTTAGAAATTTATTTGGGTTATTATTTACCATATTTTGCTTGTGGATTATTAAGGGAATTGTTTGACAATTATATTAATTTTTAAAGGGTTGCTTGCATGTTCAATTTAATACTTTCAAATAGATTATTTACCATGCATGCTAAGTGTTTGTGGAAACGCCCGTATGGCATTGTGCACTATTTTTTAAAGATTTCTTTTAATCTTCTACTATAAATGCTTGCTTTTCACAAAACCCTTTTTATATTTTATTAATTAAATATAATTGTTATTACAAACATTATTGTTAGTTTCTTACGACTAACAATACATTACAGCTTTTGATGCTTGATCTATGCTACTCATGCCCTTGCCGGCATGCTAATAAACATCTTGCATCCAATATCCCCCATGCCTTGCTATATTTCCATTGATGAACTGATCACATGGAATCGTGACCATGTCTTCCATTCACTATTTTCCTTACTTGGCATGCTATTCACTTGTACCGCCCTCCTCTTTGCTCTACACCTTTAACTTCATATCCCTTTCTCTTCTCCCTTTTTCAGGCTGGCCACCAGAACGGGTAAGGAGAAAGCTTCTACAAACGGGTAATAGCTGAGGAACCACAACACCCGCCCACCTGTACTTCTCAGCATGCACCGAGGACGGTGCAATCTTTAAGTGTGGGGAGGTCAATACCGATCTCCACGGGTTAGTTAGCCCCTTCTCAACACCAAATTTTTGTTTTTCATTGTTGCATTTGCATGCTGTTTCTTTTTGTGCATATTTTACCAGATGGTTAAAGTAATATTTTCTTTTTCAAGAAATTTTTATAGTATTTCACTAATTTGAATAAAACTTTTTGAAAAACTTGTATGAAAGAAATATTATTTTGGAACATGGTTTAAAGCTCGAACATACGAAACCAGTGAGATTTTGAGCCTATTTGATTGGTTGCATTTTATCAACCAATATTTTATTTTTGGTGTGTGTTTCTCTCTCTAAAATTGTAATCTTTGTCTTGCTTAATTCTATATTTCCATTGTTTAATGTATGCATACACTTATATGATTGAGGCCTTGTTTCACTGAGCTTACATACCCATATGGCCTTAACCTTTTCATTATCTATTGCAAACCAATTTTGAGCCTATTTTACCCCTTTTGTTCTTTATTTTAGCACATCATTAACTCTAAGCGAAAAACAATAATGTCCTTAATTTGAATCCTTGGTTAGCTTAGATTAGTGAGAATGCTTATGAATTAAGTGTGGGGAAGAGTGGGTTTGGAAACATCTAGTTTGAGAATTGAGTATGTTAGAATTTTCTGAAAATGTGAAAGAAATGTTTAAGACATGTTCATGCATTCAATAAATTAATCATATGCATTGAGAAAAACAAAAGAAAAAAAAATATATATATATATATATAAAAAAGAGCAAAATAAGTGAAAGGGGACAAAATGCCCCAAAGTAAGCGAAAGCAATGCATATGAGTTATACTTGAAATTAGAATGCATGAATATGTGGAAAACATGGTTAATGGATGGTTAGATGTTGTATTGTGATTACATGGATTGTTTAAGTTAGGTGGGAAAGTTTAAGTTAATTAAGGATTCAGATTTTAGTCCACTTGGCCAAATACAATCCTACCTTGACCCTAACCCCATTACAACCCTTAAAAGACCTCTTGATATGTGTATTTATGCATTAAATTTATGTTGATTGTTAGATGAAGAGCAAGCCTTAGAAAGCAAGGTTAGTAGAGAATTGAGAGAATCGAACCTAAAACACTTGAGTGATTAGAGTGATATACACTACTAAGTGAGGGTTCGATGCTCGATTCTTTGTTCCCTGCTTTCATGAGCTATCTTCTTACAAGTTTACTTATCTTTTATTGTGTAATTTGAATTAGTGGAATTTGGTTTATATTTATTCTTGGAGAATTTATTTACTTCTAAACCAAGTAGGTAGAAACATTTTGCATGTAGTTGCATTCATATACATAGGTTGCATTTCATAACATTTCACCTTTCATCTTCATCTTTATAGCTTCTTTTGAGCTTAGCATGAGGACATGCTAATGTGTAAGTGTGGGGAGGTTGATAAACCACTATTTTATGATTTATCTTGTGCTCAATTAAGTGGTTTTTATCTACTCTTTACCCACTTATTCATACTATTTGCATGGTTTTATATTTCCTTCCTGATTATGTGCTTTGATTGAAAACATGCTTCTTTGGACTTATATTTGCTTATTATTAATCCTCTCTTATCACCATTAGATGCCTTGATATGTGTGTTAAGTGATTTTAGAGATTACAGGGCAATAATGGCTAAGAGGATGGAAAGGAAGCATGCAAAAGTGGAAGGAATACAAGAAGTTGGAGAAACTGGTAAGCTGTCCAGCCTGACCTCTTCGCACTCAAACGGCTATAACTTTAGCAACAGAGGTCCAAACGATGCGGTTCCAGTTGCATTGGAAAGCTAACTTCTGGGGCTTCGATTTGATAATAATTTGCCATAGTTGTCCTGACGCCAGGCGACGTGAACGTGTGGGTCACGCGGACGCATGACCTGGCCAACACCCAATCCGCGCGGTCGCGTGGACGACGCGGCCGCGCCACTTTTCCGCGACCTGTACGGACCAGAAAGCGCTGGAAGTGATTTCTGGGCTGTTTCTGACCCAGTTTTCGGCCAAGAGAACACAAATTAGAGGCTATAAAGTGGAGGAATGCATCCATTCATAATCATGCCATTCATAATTCTCTTTCTATTATTTCAGATGTAGTTTTCAGAGAGAGAGAGGTAGGATTTAGGATTTCTCTTAGTTTTAGGAGTGACACTCAATCCCAGGTTCTTTATTTTTATTTATCCCAATTTAATTTATGAACTCTTCCATGTTACAGATTACTCTTTTAAATTAATGTTATTTGAGATATTTCAGATTGATGATTGCTGTCTTTTATTTATATAAATAATTTGGATTTTCCTGTTGCCCAATTGGCTTATGAATATTGTTAGTTTTAGATTTTACTGCTTTGAATGAATTGAAGGTATTCCAGATATTTATGATTTTAATTTAGCTTTTTACATTCTTGGCTTTGGTTAAATAATTGGTGACTCTAGAGTTATCAAACTCATTGTTAATTGAAAATTGGAATTCATCCACCTAACTTACCTTCATAGTTAGAGGTTAACAAAGTGGAAGAAAAATCCAATTCTCATTACAATTGATAAGGATAACCAGGATAGGACCTCCAGTTCCCATATCTTGCCAAGAGTTTATTTTACAGTTATTTATTTATTTTTATTGCTTTGAAAATATACCTGTGCCCACTGCCCAACTAACCTTTTACCTTGATCCAAAACCCCAAACACACTTTTTCATAACCAATGATAAGAACATACCTCTCTGCAATTCCTTGAGAAGACGACTCGAGGTTCAATACTCGGTTATCAATTTTAAAAAGGGGTTTGTTACTTGTGACAACCAAAACGTTTGTACGAAGGGATTTCTGTCGGTTTAGAGACTATATCTACAACGCGACTATTTTTATGACATTCTTTACTGGCAAAAATCCTAACGTCACTAACGTTAGGATTTTTGCTAGTAAAGAATTTATAAAAATATTCGCGTTGTAGATATAGCTTCTAAACTAACAGAAATCCCTTCGTGCAAACGTTTTGGTTGTCACAAGTAACAAACCCCTTAAAAATTGTTAACCGAGTATTTGAACCTCGGGTCGTCTTCTCAAGGAATTGCAGGGAGGTATGTTCTTATTATTGGTTATAAGCTGTAAATTGGGGTTTATGAGGTAAGGAGGGAATATGTTGAATGACAAATAAAATAAAATAAAATAATAACAATAAAATCTCTTGGCAAGGTATAAGAAATTGGAAGTCCAGACCAAATTATCCTTATCAATGATAATAAAAATAAAATCTTAATTTCACTCAGTTAACCCTTACTTAAAGCAGAGGAAGGTCAAGTGACTAATTAGTTTGATCTTCAAATCCGAATTAATTTCTAAGAAAAGATTGGGATTATTGAAGTTCAATTCAATTAGAGGAGATAACAATTATCAATTATGCTGTTGAGTTGGATAACTTCCTGAGTTACTGATTTCTTAACCAAAACCAAAAGGAAAGGAAATTGAAGCTATTGGAATAAAAATGCCTTCAGATGTGAAGCAATAATCATGTAAATAAAAGAAAGCAATAATAACTGAAATACCTCAAATAATATTAATTCAAAGAAAACCATAACATGAAAGCCATAAGCCAATTGAGATGTAAATAAGAAATAGAGTAATAAAATAAAATAAATAAAAGTAGAAAATACTTTAAGGGAACATTGAACCTGGGATTTAGAGTCACTCCTAAAACTAAGAGAAGTCCTAAATCCTAATCCTAAGAGAGAGGAGAGAACCTCTCTCTCTAAAACTACATCTAAAACATGAAAAGTGAATTATGAGAGCCTGATGAGTCTCTACAAGTTCCCTGACTTTAATCTGTGTTTCTGGGCCGAAAACTGGGTTGAAATGCGGCCCAGAATCTCTGCCAGCGACTTTTGTAATTCTGCAGATCGCGCATGTCACGCGTCCGCGTCGTCCACGCGACCGCCTCACTCAGCGTTTTTCGTATCACGCGTCCGCGTCGTCCACGCATTCGCGTCATATATGCAGCTTCCAATCCCCGCGGTCGCGTCAGGCACGCGATTGCGTCACTCCGATTTCTTCCATTTCACGCGATCGCGTGAGCCATGCGACCGCGTGACTTCTCGCTGGTCACCTCCTCGATTCCTTGTGTTCCTTCCATTTTTGCACACTTTCTCTTCATCTTCTAATCCATTCTTGCCCTATGAAGCCTGAAACACTTAACACACAGATCAAGGCATCAAATAGTAGTAAGAGAGAATTAAGATTATCTAAATTAAGACCAAAGAAGCATGTTTTCAATCATGTAATAATTTTAGGAAGGAAATATAAATACATGCTAAATACATGAATAAGTGGGTAAAGATCATGATAAAACCACACAATTAAACACATTGTAAACCATAAAATAGTGGTTTATCAACCTCCCCACACTTAAACATTAGCATGTCCTCATGCTAAACTCAAGGAGACCAAATAAATGAGTAGGGAAAGGCAAGATTCATGCAATGCAACCTATGAATGTGAATGCAACTACATGCAAAGATGATTCTACCTTCTTGGTGAAAAAAGCAAATAATTCTTTCAAGAACAAGTATGAACTGGATTTCACTAATTCGAATCACAAAATACAATACAAATAACTTGCAAGAAAAAGATAGCTCATGAAAGCAGGGAACATAGAATTGAGCACTGAACCCTTACTGGTAGTGTATATCATTATAACTCTCAAGTGTCTAGGGTCAATTCTCTTAATTCTCTACTAATCTTCCTTTCTATAGCTTGCTCTTCATCTAACAATCAACAAAATTTTAATGCACCAATACACAAATCTAGAGGTCTTTCAAGGGTTGTAATGGGGTTAGGGTCAAGGTAGGATTGTATTTGGCCAAGTGGACTAAAATTTGAATCCTTAATTAACATAAACTTTCCACCTAACTTAATACAATCCATTAAAATACAAAATCTAACTTCCCATTAACTGTATTTACTACATATTTATGCATTCTAAGTTTTGAGTACAGCTCATATGCATTGATCTCACTATTTATTTTGGGGCATTTTGTCCCCTTTTCTTAATTACTTTTTTTTCTTTTCTTTTTCACTATTTTTTTTTCAATGCATATGATTAAAGTATTGAATGCAATAACATGTGCTCAACCATTATTTTGCACATTTTCACTAAAATATACAGCACCCAATTATTCAAACCAAATATTTCCAAACCCAACTTTCCCACACTTAAATCATGAGCATTTTTACTAGTCTAAGCTAACTAAGGATTCAAATTAAGGACATTATTATTTTTCGCTCAGAGTTAGTAATGTGCTAAAGTAAAGAACAAATGGGTGTATTAGGCTCAAATTGGTTTGCAAAGGATAATGGAAGGGAAGGCCATATGGGTATGTAAGCTCAGTGAAACAAGGCCTCAATCATATAAGTGCATGTATACATCAAATAATGGAAATATAGAATCAAGCAAGACAAAGATCACAATTTTAGAGAGAATAACACACACAAAAATAAAATATTAGTTGATAAAATGCAACCAATTAAATAGGCTTAAAATCTCACTGGTTTTGTGTGTTCAGGCTTTAAACCATGTTCCAAAATAATATTTCTTTCTTACAAGTTTTTCAAAAAGTATTATTCAAATTAGTGAAATACTATAAGAATTTCTTGAAAAAGAGAATATTACTTCAACCAAGTGGTAAAATATGCACAAAATCAAGAAAATATGCAATCAGATATGCAAATGCAACAATGAACAAACAAATAAAATAAAAAATTTGGTGTTGAGTCAAGAAATAACTAACCCATGGAGATCAGTATCGACTTCCCCATACTTAAAGATTACACCGTCCTCGGTGCATGCTGAGATGTGCAGGTGGACGGGTTGCTCCAACTGACGCTTGTAGATGGAGGTGTCTTGGTTGGAGATCTCTTGGTTCCTTTCCTTGCTGGTGTCTTGTCAGTGGCCTTCTCTTTTCCTTTCTTGGTACCCATGCTTAAGGAAAAAGAAAAAGGAAGAGTATGAAATATAGAAAACTAAGACCGGAAGGAAGGAAATTCAAGTGATAAGGAATGCCAAAGGAAAGATGATAGTCCATCTACATGGTAGCTACAACATGTAGGGAAGACAACAATAAAGATTAAAAATGGCAATTCAAAATAATTAGATGCAAGAGGGTAAAAACATGCAAATAATAGGCATGAGAAGCATAACTCAAGCATCAAGTAATAAATGTGCCAAATTAAAGAGCATGTCTAATGATGACAATTGTGAATGATAATCCCAAATACATTGGGTGTGCAAGTTAAAATAGGGATGAAAATAATGTAACACAAATGTATATGAGAGCCATAAGTAAATGTCAATTGTCAAATCTCTTCTCCGAGTAGCCACGTGCTTAAATAAAATAAGGCACTTATCCAAATAAAACTCCAACACCAACATGAAAATGCATGAAAAAGAATTGAAAAAGAAAAAGGAAAGAACAAATAAATGCTTTAAATTAAAGAGATAGAAGAGTAGAGGGGAAGAAGAAGAGAAAGAAAGAAGAAAGAATGAAAGATAGAAGAAGTAAGGATTAGAAAAGAAAGGATAAGATAATTGGCACTAATCTGGATAGGTTGTGCGACGCTGGCGACGCGGTCGCGTGGGTGACGCGGTCGCGTGGGTGACGCGGTCGCGTGGTGCGCAATAAGGTCAGGTGACTCGGACGCGTGGGGCACGCGGACGCGTGGCCTATTTTGTGCGACTGGCGCGAGTGCAGTCTCGCGGTCTCGCAACTCTCTGTTCGAAACTCTTTTTGCCAAAAATCTGGGTGACGCGATCGCGTGAGTGGCCATCATGGGGATATGACGCGGATGCATGGGGCACGCATTCACGTGGTGAGGCTCGGGCTTCCAGCGAGTCCAGCCCAACTCCAGCTTAACTTTCGGCCATGCACCTGGTTAACATCGATTTTCAGGTCACGCGGCCACGTGGGTGACGCAGTCGCATGGGAGGCATGTTTCTCATGTGACGCGGACGCGTCAGCGACGCGGTCGCGTGGATCGATTTGTGCCATTAGCGCGCCTCCAGCCACGCTTTCGCGTGACTCTCTGTTCAACCTTATTTTCTTCCAAATGCACATACGACACGGACGCATCGGCGACGCTGTCGCGTCGCGTGCGAAAATCCCCTTTTTTTTATATCTGAAAAACAAAAAATGCAGAATGTAGTGTTAATATGAATGTGATGCAAAACTCCAGATTCAATATAATAAAATAAAATAAAACTCGAAAACAAATAAAACTAAATAAAAATGAAAAAGGAACGATCATACCATGGTGGGTTGTCTCCCACCTAGCATTTTTAGTTAAAGTCCTTAAGTTGGACATTTGATGAGCTCCCTGTTATGGTGGCTTATGCTTGTATTCATCCAGGAAACCCCACCAGTGTTTGTACTTCCAGTAACCTCCGGGATCCCAAACTAGGTGCAGAAAGCCTTCAAGTAAGTTGAAGCAAGTGACAAGGCCCCAAGAGTGGTTATTGGTAGAATGGATTCTGGGGTCCCAGACCTTGCCTTTGCACCTGTCTTTTGGTTGAGCAATATTGTTCCATCCGGGTGGCAAGCAGTCTGAATTCTGACTTAAGCAGACAAACAACTTCCTAGACCCACTCAGTTGAGCTCTATACCAACCTTTACTCTTAAACTTAAAGCTTCCAACCATGATGAACCTTGCAGGACGATTCTTACCACTAGCCGTCTTCCTCTTACTCTTAATGTCACAAAGAGCTCTAAGTTGACCATCCGTCTCCAGTAGCCCATATTCAAGTGGGATTAGAAAGCTAAGGGATATGAATTTTACCCACTTGAATGTTGTGAAGGTTAATGGCAACTTAGGGGGAGGTATTTTTAATGAAATTGCAAGCTCCACTCCCTTGTGCTCTTTTCGGATAACTACCACCTCTTTACAAGCTTCTTTAATTTCAACATCTTCCTCTTGGTAGCTCTCTTCCAATTCAATCTCCTCTTCATTGCTTTCCAAGGGCATGGGAGGTTGTTCTTCTTCTTCTTGAATCTCCATCACTTGATCAACCTCTTCCAAGTCTTTAACTGTAATATGCCTTGGGGGTTGTACACCCTCCTCAACATCAATTGCAACCGTCTTGGAAGGAGGCTCTATGTTTTGACTTTCCCATGGAGGTTCAGCGTCTCCTAAGTCTTCAACCAATTCTTCTTCTTTAATAATTTCGTCTTCCTCTACTTGTTCCAGTACAAAGTCATACTCCGTACTGTTCACTGGAGTTTCTAGTATCTCCTTCATACTACGTTCTTCATTAGATTATCCACATGAAGCCATGGGGGTTCCTTGAGTGTCCGAACGTCGGGAAGCTGATTGACTCATTATTGCTTGTCCCAATTGATGAATGGTTGCCTGAAATCGATCCACTGTTTCCTTGAAATGATCCTTTGTCTCTTGATGCACTCGGCTTTCATAAATAGGATCATAGTGCTCTTGGATTGATGGATATGAAGATGGTGAATATTGAAGTGGTGGTTTTTGTGAGTAATTGGGTTGGAATTGGGGTGGTTCTATATATGGTTCATATGGCTCATAAGGTGCTTGGTATGGTGGTTGAGGGTTAGGGTCATATGGAGGTGAATGGTGGTAGTTGGCTTGTGAGTATGGTGGTTCAAAGTTGTGTTGAGGAGAAGGTTTATAGGCATATGGTGGTGGTTGTTGATAGTTCATTGGAGGTGCTTGTTGCCATGAGGGTTGATCAAATCCTTGTGGCTCCTCCCATCTTTGATTGTTCCAACCTTGATGCCTGTTCTCATTATAATTTCTTCTTCCTGCAACATAATTGTAACCAGACTCATAGCCAAAGGGGTGAGAGTTCATAGTAGCAAACAAAAATTAAAAACAAAATAAAAGAAAATTGATATTAAAAGGTTATTTTAATTTTTTTTAAATTTGAAAATTAAATTTTGAAATTTGAAAATTAAATTTTGAAATCTGAAATTTGAAATTTTGAATTTTAAAAATTTTTTGAAACTTTGAATTTTGAAATTTTGAAAATTGAAATTTAAATATTGAATTTGAAATTTGATTTTTTGAAATAAGATAAGATAAGATAAAAATTTTAAAATAAAAACTAATAACCTCTTAATTTACGAAAAAGCAAAAATAAAAACAAAATTAAAAACAAATAAACGAGCAAAAATAAAATATTTACAATAACCAATAATAAGGCACACGTTTTCAATTCCCCGGCAACGGCGCCATTTTGACGTTACGATTTTTGCTAGTAAAGAATTTATAAAATTATTCGCGTTGTAGATATAGCTTCTAAACTAACAGAAATCCCTTCGTGCAAACGTTTTGGTTGTAACAAGTAACAAACCCCTTAAAAATTGTTAAACGAGTATTTGAACCTCGGGTCGTCTTCTCAAGGAATTGTAGGGAGGTATGTTCTTATTATTGGTTATGACTTGTAAATTAGGGTTTAGGAGGTAAGGAGGGAATATGTTGAATGACAAATAAAATAAAATAAAATAATAACAATAAAATCTCTTGGCAAGGTATAAGAAATTGGAAGTCCAGACCGAATTATCCTTATCAATGATAATAAAAATTGAATCTTAATTTCACTCAGTTAACCCTTACTTAAAGCAGAGGAAGGTCAAGTGACTAATTAGTTTGATCTTCAAATCGGAGTTAATTCCTAAGAAAAGATTGGGATTATTGAAGTTCAATTCAATTAGAGGAGATAACAATTATCAATTATGCTGTTGAGTTGATTAACTTCCTGAGTTACTGATTTCTTAACCAAAACCAAAAGGAAAGGAAATTGAAGCTACTGGAATAAAAATGCCTTCAGATGGGAAGCAATAATCATGTAAATAAAAGAAAGCAATAATAACTGAAATACCTCAAATAATATTAATTCAAAGAAAATCATAACATGAAAGCCATAAGCCATTTGAGATGTAAATAAGAAATGGAGTAATAAAATAAAATAAATAAAAGTAGAAAATACTTTAAGGGAACATTGAACATGGGATTTAGAGTCACTCCTAAAACTAAGAGAAGTCCTAAATCCTAATCCTAAGAGAGAGGAGAGAACCTCTCTCTCTAAAACTACATCTAAAACATGAAAAGTGAATTTTGAGAGCCTGATGAGTCTCTGCAAGTTCCCTGACTTTAATCTGTGTTTCTGGGCCAAAAACTGGGTTGAAATGCGGCCCGGAATCTCTGCCAGCGACTTTTGTAATTCTACAGATCGCGCATGTCACGCGTCCGCGTCGTTCACGCGACCGCGTCACTTAGCATTTTTCGTATCACGCGTCCGCGTCGTCCACGCATTCGCGTCGTATATGCAGCTTCCAATCCGCACGGTCGCGTCAGGCACGCGATCGCGTCACTCCGATTTCTTCCATTTCACGCGGTCGCGTGAGCCATGCGACCGCGTGACTTCTCGCTGGTCACCTCCTCGATTCCTTGTGTTCCTTCCATTTTTGCACACTTCCTCTTCATCCTCTAATCCATTCCTGCCCTATGAAGCCTGAAACACTTAACACACAGATCAAGGCATCGAATAGTAATAAGAGAGAATTAAGATTAGCTAAATTATGACCAAAGAAGCATGTTTTCAATCATGTAATAATTTTAGGAAGGAAATATAAATACATGCTAAATACATGAATAAGTGGGTAAAGATCATGATAAAACCACACAATTAAACACATTGTAAACCATAAAATAGTGGTTTATCAACCTCCCCACACTTAAACATTAGCATGTCCTCATGCTAAACTCAAGGAGACCAAATAAATGAGTAGGGAAAGGCAAGATTCATGCAATGCAACCTATGAATGTGAATGCAACTACATGCAAAGATGATTCTACCTTCTTGGTGAAAAAAGCAAATAATTCTTTCAAGAACAAGTATGAACTGGATTTCACTAATTCGAATCACAAAATACAATACAAATAACTTGCAAGAAAAAGATAGCTCATGAAAGCAGGGAACATAGAATTGAGCACTGAACCCTTACTGGTAGTGTATATCATTATAACTCTCAAGTGTCTAGGGTCAATTCTCTTAATTCTCTACTAATCTTCCTTTCTATAGCTTGCTCTTCATCTAACAATCAACAAAATTTTAATGCACCAATACACAAATCTAGAGGTCTTTCAAGGGTTGTAATGGGGTTAGGGTCAAGGTAGGATTGTATTTGGCCAAGTGGACTAAAATTTGAGTCCTTAATTAACATAAACTTTCCACCTAACTTAATACAATCCATTAAAATACAAAATCTAACTTCCCATTAGCTGTATTTACTACATATTTATGCATTCTAAGTTTTGAGTACAGCTCATATGCATTGATCTCACTATTTATTTTGGGGCATTTTGTCCCCTTTTCTTAATTGCTTTTTTTTTCTTTTCTTTCTCACTCTTTTTTTTTTCAATGCATATGATTAAAGTATTGAATGCAATAACATGTGCTCAACCATTATTTTGCACATTTTCACTAAAATATACAGCACCCAATTATTCAAACCAAATATTTCCAAACTCAACTTCCCCACACTTAAATCATGAGCACTTTTACTAGTCTAAGCTAACTAAGGATTCAAATTAAGGACATTATTGTTTTTCGCTCAGAGTTAGTAATGTGCTAAAGTAAAGAACAAATGGGTGTATTAGGCTCAAATTGGTTTGTAAAGGATAATGGAAGGGAAGGCCATATGGGTATGTAAGCTCAGTGAAACAAGGCCTCAATCATATAAGTGCATGTATACATCAAATAATGGAAATATAGAATCAAGCAAGACAAAGATCACAATTTTAGAGAGAATAACACACACAAAAATAAAATATTAGTTGATAAAATGCAACCAATCAAATAGGCTTAAAATCTCACTGGTTTTGTGTGTTCAAGCTTTAAACCATGTTCCAAAATAATATTTCTTTCTTACAAGTTTTTCAAAAAGTATTATTCAAATTAGTGAAATACTATAAGAATTTCTTGAAAAAGAGAATATTACTTCAACCAAGTGGTAAAATATGCACAAAATCAAGAAAATATGCAATCAGATATGCAAATGCAACAATGAACAAACAAATAAAATAAAAAATTTGGTGCTGAGTCAAGAAATAACTAACCCATGGAGATCGGTATCGACTTCCCCACACTAAAGGATTGCACCGTCCTCGGTGCATGCTGAGATGTGCAGGTGGACGGGTTGCTCCAACTGACGCTTGTAGATGGAGGTGTCTTTGTTGGAGATCTCTTGGTTCCTTTTCTTGCTGGTGTCTTGTCAGTGGCCTTCTCTTTTCCTTTCTTGGTACCCATGCTTAAGGAAAAAGAAAAAGGAAGAGTATGAAATATAGAAAACTAAGACCGGAAGGAAGGAAATTCAAGTGATAAGGAATGCCAAAGGAAAGATGATAGTCCATCTACATGGTAGCTACAACATGTAGGGAAGACAACAATAAAGATTAAAAATGGCAATTCAAAATAATTAGATGCAAGAGGGTAAAAACATGCAAATAATAGGCATGAGAAGCATAGCTCAAGCATCAAGTAATAAATGTGCCAAATTAAAGAGCATGTGTAATGATGACAATTGTGAATGATAATCCCAAATACATTGGGTGTGCAAGTTAAAATAGGGATGAAAATAATGTAATCCAAATGTATATGAGAGCCATAAGTAAATGTCAATTGTCAAATCTCTTCTCCGAGTAGCCACGTGCTTAAATAAAATAAGGCACTTATCCTAATAAAAATCCAACACCAACATGAAAATGCATGAAAAAGAATTGAAAAAGAAAAAGGAAAGAACAAATAAATGCTTTAAATTAAAGAGATAGAAGAGTAGAGGGGAAGAAGAAGAGAAAGAAAGAAGAAAGAAGGAAAGATAGAAGAAGTAAGGATTAGAAAAGAAAGGATAAGATAATTGGCACTAATCTGGATAGGTTGTGCGACGCTGGCGACGCGGTCGCGTGGGTGACGCGATCGCGTGGTGCGCAATAAGGTCAGGTAACTCGGACGCGTGGCTTGTTTTGTGCGACTGGCGCGAGTGCAGTCTCGCGGTCGCGCAACTCCCTGTTCGAAACTCTTTTTGCCAAAAATCTGGGTGACGCGATCGCGTGAGTGGCCATCATGGGGATATGACTCGGATGCATGGGGCCGTCGATTTTCAGGTCACGTGGCTGCGTGAGTGACGCGGTCGCATGGGAGGCATGTTTCTCATGTGATGCGGACGCGTCAGTGACGCGGTTACGTGGATCGATTTGTGCCATTAGCGCGCCTCCAGCCACGCTTTCGCGTGACTCTCTGTTCAACCTTATTTTCCTCCAAACGCACGTACGACACGGACGCATCGGCGACGCTGTCGCGTCGCGTGCGAAAATCCCCCCTTTTTTTATATCTAAAAAATAAAAAATGCAGAATGTAGTGTTAATATGAATGTGATGCAATACTCCAGATTCAATATAATAAAATAAAATAAAACTCGAAAACAAATAAAACTAAATAAAAATGAAAAAGGAACGATCATACCATGGTGGGTTGTCTCCCACCTAGCATTTTTAGTTAAAGTCCTTAAGTTGGACATTTGGTGAGCTCCCTGTTATGGTGGCTTATGCTTGTATTCATCCAGGAAACCCCACCAGTGTTTGTACTTCCAGTAACCTCCGGGATCCCAAACTAGGTGCAGAAAGCCTTCAAGTAAGTTGAAGCAAGTGACAAGGCCCCAAGAGTGGTTATTGGTAGAATGGATTCTGGGGTCCCAGACCTTGCCTTTGCACCTGTCTTTTGGTTGAGCAATATTGTTCCATCCGGGTGGCAAGCAGTCTGAATTCTGACGTAAGCAGCCAAACAACTTCCTAGACCCACTCAGTTGAGCTCTATACCAACCTTTACTCTTAAACTTAAAGCTTCCAACCATGATGAACCTTGCAGGACGATTCTTACCACTAGCCGTCTTCCTCTTACTCTTAATGTCACAAAGAGCTCTAAGTTGACCATCCGTCTCCAGTAGCCCATATTCAAGTGGGATTAGAAAGCTAAGGGATATGAATTTTACCCACTTGAATGTTGTGAAGGTTAATGGCAACTTAGGGGGAGGTATTTTTAATGAAATTGCAAGCTCCACTTCCTTGTGCTCTTTTCGGATAACTACCACCTCTTTACAAGCTTCTTTAATTTCAACCTCTTCCTCTTGGTAGCTCTCTTCCAATTCAATCTCCTCTTCATTGCTTTCCAAGGGCATGGGAGGTTGTTCTTCTTCTTCTTGAATCTCCATCACTTGATCAACCTCTTCCAAGTCTTTAACTGTAATATGCCTTAGGGGTTGTACACCCTCCTCAACATCAATTGCAACCGTCTTGGAAGGAGGCTCTATGTTTTGACTTTCCCATGGAGGTTCAGCGTCTCCTAAGTCTTCAACCAATTCTTCTTCTTCAATAATTTCGGCTTTCTCTACTTGTTCCAGTACAAAGTCATGCTCCGTACTGTTCACTGGAGATTCTAGTATCTCCTTCATACTACGTTCTTCATTAGATTGTCCACATGAAGCCATGGGGGTTCCTTGAGTGTCCGAACATCGGGGAGCTGATTGACTCATTATTGGTTACCCCAATTGATGAATGGTTGCCTGAAATCGATCCACTGTTTCCTTGAAATGATCCTTTGTCTCTTGATGCCCTCAGCTTTCATAAATAGGATTATAGTGCTCTTGGATTGATGGATATGAAGATGGTGAATATTGAAGTGGTGGTTTTTGTGAGTAATTGGGTTGGAATTGGGGTGGTTCTATATATGGTTCATATGGCTCATAAGGTGGTTGGTATGGTGGTTGAGGGTTAGGGTCATATGGAGGTGAATGGTGGTAGTTGGCTTGTGAGTGTGGTGGTTCAAAGTTGTGTTGAGGAGAGGGTTTATAGGCATATGGTGGTGGTTGTTGATAGTTCATTGGAGGTGGTTGTTGCCATGAGGGTTGATCAAATCCTTGTGGCTCCTCCCATCTTTGATTGTTCCAACTTTGATGCCTGTTCTCATTATAATTTCTTCTTCCTGCAACATAATTGTAACCAGACTCATAGCCAAAGGGGTGAGAGTTCATAGTAGCAAACAAAAATTAAAAACAAAAATAAAAGAAAATTGATATTAAAAGGTTATTTTAATTTTTTTTAAATTTGAAAATTAAATTTTGAAATTTGAAAATTAAATTTTGAAATCTGAAATTTGAAATTTTGAATTTTAAAAATTTTATGAAACTTTGAATTTTGAAATTTTGAAAATTGAAATTTAAATATTGAATTTTGAAATTTGATTTTTTGAAATAAGATAAGATAAGATAAAAATTTTAAAATAAAAACCAATAACCTCTTAATTTACGAAAAAGCAAAAATAAAAACAAATAAACGAGCAAAAATAAAATATTTACAATAACCAATAATAAGGCACACGTTTGCAATTCCCCGGCAACGGCGCCATTTTGACGTTACGATTTTTGCTAGTAAAGAATTTATAAAAATATTCGTGTTGTAGATATAGCTTCTAAACTAACAGAAATCCCTTCGTGCAAACGTTTTGGTTGTCACAAGTAACAAACCCCCTTAAAAATTGTTAAACGAGTATTTGAACCTCGGGTCGTCTTCTCAAGGAATTGGAGGGAGGTATGTTCTTATTATTGGTTATGAGTTATAAATTAGGGTTTAGGAGGTAAGGAGGGAATATGTTGAATGACAAATAAAATAAAATAAAATAATAACAATAAAATCTCTTGGCAAGGTATAAGAAATTGGAAGTCCAGACCGAATTATCCTTATCAATGATAATAAAAATTGAATCTTAATTTCACTCAGTTAACCCTTACTTAAAGCAGAGGAAGGTCAAGTGACTAATTAGTTTGATCTTCAAATCCGAGTTAATTCCTAAGAAAAGATTGGAATTATTGAAGTTCAATTCAATTAGAGGAGATAACAATTATCAATTATACTGTTGAGTTGATTAACTTCCTGAGTTACTGATTTCTTAACCAAAACCAAAAGGAAAGGAAATTGAAGCTACTGGAATAAAAATGCCTTCAGATGGGAAGCAATAATCATGTAAATAAAAGAAAGCAATAATAACTGAAATACCTCAAATAATATTAATTCAAAGAAAATCATAACATGAAAGCCATAAGCCATTTGAGATGTAAATAAGAAATGGAGTAATAAAATAAAATAAATAAAAGTAGAAAATACTTTAAGGGAACATTGAACATGGGATTTAGAGTCACTCCTAAAACTAAGAGAAGTCCTAAATCCTAATCCTAAGAGAGAGGAGAGAACCTCTCTCTCTAAAACTACATCTAAAACATGAAAAGAGAATTTTGAGAGCCTGATGAGTCTCTGCAAGTTCCCTGACTTTAATCTGTGTTTCTGGGCCAAAAACTGGGTTGAAATGCGGCCCAGAATCTCTGCCAGCGACTTTTGTAATTCTACAGATCGCGCATGTCACGCGTCCGCGTCGTTCACGCGACCGCGTCACTTAGCATTTTTCGTATCACGCGTCCGCGTCGTCCACGCATTCGCGTCGTATATGCAGCTTCCAATCTGCGCGGTCGCGTCAGGCACGCGATCGCGTCACTCCGATTTCTTCCATTTCACGCGGTCGCGTGAGCCATGCGACCGCGTGACTTCTCGCTGGTCACCTCCTCGATTCCTTGTGTTCCTTCCATTTTTGCACACTTCCTCTTCATCCTCTAATCCATTCCTGCCCTATGAAGCCTAAAACACTTAACACACAGATCAAGGCATCGAATAGTAATAAGAGAGAATTAAGATTAGCTAAATTAAGACCAAAGAAGCATGTTTTCAATCATGTAATAATTTTAGGAAGGAAATATAAATACATGCTAAATACATGAATAAGTGGGTAAAGATCATGATAAAACCACACAATTAAACACATTGTAAACCATAAAATAGTGGTTTATCAGTGCCATAGGAGCAGTTTTGGGGCAACGACATGATAAGCTATTGCACGTCATTTATTATGCTAGTCGTATTTTAAATGATGCTCAAAGGAACTATACCACAACCAATAAAGAACTACTAACAGTTTCTTACGCAATTGATAAGTTCAGATCTTTTTTGATTGGTTCAAAGGTCATTGTTTACACTGACCATGCTGCTCTCAAGTACCTCCTAGCCAAGCAAGATTCTAAACCAAGGTTAATTAGATGGGTACTCCTTATTCAAGAATCCGACATTGGGATCAGGGATAGAAAGGTATCAGAAAACCAAGTGGCAGATCATTTATCCCGAATTGAGCCTAAAGCAGGGACGCCCCTGCCTTTCACTGAGGTGTCCGAGACTTTCCCTGATGAGTAGCTTTTTGTAATATAAAGAGCACCATGATTTGTAGACATTGCAAACTAATGAATTTGGGGTTTAGTTCATCATAGCTCAAGTAAAACCAAGAAGTAAAAATTACAGAGAATTGCAAAGGAAAATTGTAGAAGGAAAATACAAAAATTCAGATCTAACTAACTCTCTATGCTGAAATTCTCTTACTAGCTAGCCTCCTAATGAAATCAAATTCTCCTCTATTTATACACATTCAATTGATCCTTTAGGTTCTTGGATTTGGCCTCTTGATCTTTGTTGGAGTAAATTGGATTGGCGCCTAAACCAATTGAGGAGGGGATTGTGTCAATTGTTTCTTTCTGGTGTTGAAGTTGGAGTCAACATTTTTGGGCAAACATTGAGTCAAACGTCCTTGTGAAAAATGGATTCTGGTTGCTGTCATCAACGTTTGACTCAATGTTGGAGTGCCAACGTTCCCCTATCCACGCGTACATGTGATTCACGCATACGCGTGGATGGTGCAAAATACCGCTCTATGCATTTGCGTGTCCTGCGCTTTTGCGCGTTTGGGGTCAGAAAACACATTTATGCTTGCACGTAACCTGCCCATGCGCGTGGATGCAAATCCCCCAATTCCAGTTTTAAAAGCTTTTTTCGAAGGCGTTGGACCCAGCGTTTGAGTGGCAACGTTCCCTCAAACGTTGCTCTATCCACGCGTGCATGTACCATACGCGCGCGTGGATTATCAAAATATCAGCTTACGCGTACACACTGAATGTGCGTGCGCGTCGATACACTTTTTCAAAATTGAGATTTTTGGAACTCAAATCGCACACATTTGCACCAGTGTTTGACTCAACGTTGGAGTGCCAACGTTGGCTGATGGGTGAAAATTAGATTTCACACAAACTCACCGGCAAGTGTATTGGGTCGCATCAAGTAGTAATAACTCACATGAGTGAGGTCGATCCTACAGGGATTGATGGATTGAGCAACTTTAGTGAGGTGATTAGTTTAGTCAAGCTAACAGTGGTGAATTGAGTGAAATTAAGCAACAGAAAGTAAATTGCAGAGAACTGTAAATTGCAGAATGTAAATCAGCAGAAGCTTAAAAGGCAAGAAAGTAAATTGCAGCAAATGTAAAGGGAATCGGGTGTTGGAAAATTAAATGAAGCAGTAAATCAAAAATTAGAACAATTGTAGAATATTTAAAATTTCAGGAAAGTTTTAAATCAGACTGATGAACATGAACAGAAAGGTAAAATTGCAGAAAAGGAAATTGTAGCAGAGGATTGTAGAAATTGAAATTTCATAAACTAAATTCAAGACTAAAATATAGAAAGTACAGAAAAATAAAAGTGTATCAAAGAGAGCCTTCTATTCTATTCCTACTCCTACTCCTACTGTTGCGTAGCAGCCTAACAGATCTCCAATGAAATGAAACTGATGCCTTGATATAGAATTTTACAAAATGAAGATGAAATTAAAATTGAAAATAAATTACAATTAAATGAAATTCCTAATCTAACTATTTCTTGTGTCTTTGAGTCATGTCAATGGGCTCTGCTTGCTTTGGGGCTTCAATGGGCTTTGAATCAAATTAATTGTGCCAAAATTGCACTTCCAGGAGAGCGTTCTGTTCCAAAAATGAGCGCAACGTTCATTAACCATGCATGTGCTCTTCTCGTGCCACATTTCCTTAACTAGCGCTCTCTTAATGAACGCTATGTTGCATTATTGAGCACTGCCCAATAGCTAAAATCTTTGCCTCCAATTTGGCATGCCCAAAAATGCTGCTTTAGTGAGCGTAGCGCTCACATTGGAAATGAACGCCATTCCATATGTGCTGCTGAGTGTTTTTGGGCCTTAAAGATGCCTATCACTTGTGCTTCAATTTCATGCCAAATATAGATTGTTATATATCATTGGAAAGCTCTGAATGTCGGCTTTCCAACGCAACTAGAAGCGCATCAATTGGACATCTGTAACTCAAGTTATGGTCGTTTGAAGAAGGCATGGTCGTGTTGTCAGGGGTCGCTGGCGCTCTTTTAGTGAGCGCTACGTTGGCTTAGTGAGCGCTGTTTGGAGGCCAAAGTTAGCACCAGCTTCTGAGGCCCAAACTTAATGTTCACCCAATACTATTATATATCTTTAGAAAGCTCTGAATGTCTACTTTTCAATGCATTTGAGAGCGCATCATTCAAAGCTCTACATCTCAAGTTATCCTCCTTGGAAGATGAAGAGGTCAGCTGGCCTTACTGCAGGTTGATACTATGTTCATCTTTGCACATTCGGGGTATGTTTTCTTCTTCAGATTTAGTTTCCACCATGTAGTGCCATATATGCTTGGAAAGCTCTAGATTCCTACTTTCCAATGCCACTTGAATCACCTCATTTGGAGTTTTGTAGCTCGTGTTATTCTTGTTGGAGTGTAAAGAGGTCAGGGTTGACAATCCTATTTTCTCCTCCTTGAGTCAGTTTCCAACTCTTTTCCCACCTTGGAAGTATGATTCTTCTTTTAGTGATTTTATTGCTTCTTCTTCTATTATTTCATAAAATCAAAAGATCAAAGAAATATACCATTTAAACACAAAAGCATTCAATATTTAAGCACTAATCATCAATTTCTTGTTTGAAAAAGCATAGAAAAACATGACATGATGACATGTCATCATTGGCCTATCCACGCGTGCGCGTGGATTGTCGAAAATTCAAATCCACCCGTACGCGCATAGCATGCATATGCATCGCTGTAATTTTTCCATTTCCCAGAAAGCACATTTCATTATAAATGTTGGGGGTAACGTTGGCTTGCCAACGCTCCCTTCAACGTTGGCATCAAAGCTCAGCTCTTTCCCCACATTTGAGGTAACGTTGGTGGGCCAACTTGGCCATCAATGTTACTTTCTCTGCTTTGCTTCTTCCTCTGCTTTTTCCTCTTCTTTCTTGCTTCTTTCTTGCCTGATTCTCCCCTACAAACAATAAAAAAATGCCTCAAAGTTTGCTTTAATCATGAGGTATTTGCATCATTCATAAGGAAATGCCTCATGAAAAAGCACATAAACAACCATGTTTACTTGACTTAGGAGATGCATGAATTTCCAATCCAATTGCTTGCTTCTTGCTCAAGAAAGTGCATAAAAACTACTAAAAACTAGTGAAAAATGCTTGTGCAACTAGCATAAGATGACTTGTCATCACAACACCAAACTTAAATGTTACTTGTCCCCAACTAAGCACTAAAACATGAGAAAAAAGGAATGAAGACAGATATGCATATATGTCCTTGTTAGCATGTAATTGAATTTGGATCATGGGGTTTTATGCAGACAGAGTGCAGCTCAATTATTATCAACTTTCAGATGTGAAATGTCTCTTTCAATGCTAACTAGAATTACTGATGTGAACTTTATTGTTTATTGATCCTTGTTAGATTTTTTCTTTTCTTCTTTTTGCTTCAGAAACTTATTTTGCAATTGTTGCTCAGTGTCATGTGTTGTAGCAGCTCTTTGGCTCAATTTTCATTCAACACATATTCACTACAGACACTTGGCTCACAATTCTTCTTAAGAACATTGATTTCCAGCACCTCTTTGGGTTACTAAATGTCTTATAACTAGGTTGCTCTTGATAGGGACTTTCGGTCGAGAATCCCGGGTTAGTTAACCAAAGTTACCAAGTGTTGAAACTACTCCTTAGAACCTAATCATCCAAGCAGATCCTAGTACAAAGACACCACAGTGATGTGTCTTAAGGTCCAAGCTATTGGTGTCTAGCTTTTATTCTTTGTTTCTTTCATTTGTTTGTTGCCAACTCTTGGCTTTTCTTCTTTCTTCCTTACTTTTTCTTTTCTTCCAAGGACAATTATTTATCAAGATTCACAACAGCACTTAAGTTTACACTAAAAAGAGACATTCTATCATGCAACTTTATTCTTGAACTTGCTAATCTAGTCAAGCAATTACCACCACTGATCCTCATTTTTATTTCTACCATATTGGACAGTTACTTTCTCTTTCAATCATTTTCTCTTATTCATGCAAAGGGGTACAAGACAAACATTCAAGTAGATAAAAATGAAAACAAGCACTTAGACCAGAATACCTAGCAGACATCAGAAATTGCACTAATTAGCCTAAACAGCAGGGTATACAAAAACTTCCAATTTGGAACATTTCAAAGCAAAAAGAATTAAGTGACAATACTGACGTGCGGAAAATTACCGATTAAGAATTTATATCGGAAATAACGTTGCAAGTACAGTTCTTAACCAATGAAAATTCCCCGTATCAATTTAAAAAGGGGTTGTCACAAATTTAGAATAAAATACTAGGAGTAGAATTCCCAGGTCGTCTCTCAACGAGTTGCTAAGAGAGTGCAGTTTATTGGTCAAGAGTTTTCTCAGAAATTTGGAGTTTGAGTAATGGGTAAATAAATTATTATAAATTAAAGCAATAAAAATTAAGAAAAGGATTGATGTTATTAGAATAAAAGCCTTGACCCGGAGAAGATTAATTGGAAGTTCTATCCTTGTTGGATTTTAGCAAGAGTAATAGTGAGAGGTTGTTATTTTTACTTAGTTAACCCTCAACGAATGAAGGAAAGTCAAGTAATTGAGCTAACTCTTATTCACAAGTCCTAATCCTCTCCCTCGGGAAGGATTAGCGTTAGTGACTAGAGAGCCAGCCAACAACTTCCAATTACTATTTAACTCTTGAGTATTCCAACTCAAAGGTCTCCTATCAATCAACTCCAAAGTCAAGTTGAGAGCCTACTCCATTGACATGGATGCCATTTTTGCATGCATGTAAAGGGAGTAGGAAGAAGACATGGTAAGAAAACACAATTGAAAATAATCAACAAAAAAGAAATTAAATAGAAAACTATCCTTGCATTAATTAATTCCAAAATCGAAGGTATCCATATAACTCTAAACAAAGTAAATAGAAAATAAAAGAGTAAGGGAATAAGAAACAAACAAGAATAATAAAACTTCAACGGAGGTAGTAACTGTAACGACCCAATTTTCAGTACGCCTAGTCCCTCTAAACTACTAAAGCGAGGGAAAGTACGTTCTAAGTCTTCAAAACTCAAGTCAAGTGAATGTCACCAAAGGTAGGACATCATCTGCTATTCCTCTGCACGATCAGACATTGCCATAGGACGTCCCTCTGGTACCTCATCAAGTAGCCACACAACGGGAGTCTCGTACACAGGATTCAGGTTAAAGTGCGCATACGAACGGGGTGCAGACGTTGGCTGGTCTCACAGTATATACATATACATAGATAAAGAGATTCACCCTAGACTCAGAAGACTACCTAGAGCCGAATTCTCTTTACGAACGGTCATCAGCGAACTACGGAAGGGTACTCATGCTTCCATCTGGAGGGGGAAGGGAGAGAGAAGGGGTAAGAACTGGGGAGTTCTTAGTAGGGCCGGGGTTATTAGTTACGTTCATTAATTTTGTGTTGTTTAGCAGACTAATAGCAGAATATAGAGAAGTAGTAAACAGAAGACAGATAAATAGAGAAAATAGAGAAAACAGAAAAAGATCACAAACAGAAGAATACAAGAAAGTAAAACACAGACAAAAACACAGAGAATAGAATACAAACAAAGAAAGCATACATTCATGCAACAATCATAATAGAGAAAATGCACAACCAAGTATGATGCATGTCTAGCCCTAGTGCAGGTAATGAGCTCATCTGTCGGTTACATACCCGCTCCCGACGTTACCCAGCAACCTCAGTCTGGATAAGGCTTTCCTGTTGGCAATATCCACTACAAGCAACCTTTGTCTTGCAGGGTATCCACTGCAAGCAACCTTTGTCTTGCAGGGCAAAACATATTAGCCGATATACGCCCAACAGACTCACTGTAAGCAACCTCTGTCTTACAGGAGCAACAACATACTCACTATAAGCAACCTCTGTCTTACAGGAGCAACAACACACTCACTATAAGCAACCTCTGTCTTACAGGAGCACATTCATCTTGATACCTCTGTAAGCAACCTCTGTCTTCCAGCAAAGCATTACAGCAAGGTATCCCAGGAAAGCGTTCTCAGTGGTCGTACCACCATCTATCTGACTGCCTCTCTGCAGCAGATTCTTACATAACCATTCTCATTATCATCATTCATTAACATTCTCATTATTCATCATCACTTTCACATTCTTATGATGTACCTCTTTCTTTCTCTGTTCAATCATGCTATACAAACTCTACAGCTTTTACTTTTACAACATCTTAACTCAAACCATTTCTCTTTATCACATTACTCTCTTCTCTATGTCTTTTTACTTTGCTCAGATTGCTCTTTTCTCTGTATCCCTCTATTCTGCTCTGGTTACTTTGTTCTCTGTGTTTCTTTACTCTGCTCTGGTTTCTCTGCTTAACATATGTATTTAAAGCTTATGTAAATTTCGGTATGAATAGTTAGCCTGTCCCAAGTATAGGTTCATTTAGTCTATACTGAAATAGTTTAAATTTTCATATAATACTTAACCCTAGTCGCAACTCAAGGACTAACTATGTTGCCCTAGTTCGTTCACTAATTCTATCTGTTTTTCTGTCATTAAAACATTACAGACTTTTTCTTCGATTTTTATCTTTTCTTTAACTTTTTATCTTTTCTTTATCTTTGCCTCACTAACATGTTATTACCACTCCCTAAGTGTTTTATGAAGGTAATTATGAGATTCTGCACTTAAAGTTGTCTTTCTAAAGCTTTTACAGAAAACTGCCTTTTCTGTATTATTTTATTATTTTTATTAAAATATTATTTTTAATTAAATATTATTATTTATTATTTTATTAATATATTTTCGAAAATTAACTTTACTTTAACCTTTAATCTTTAAAATTCACTTTTTACCACCCGTAACTTTTAATATTTCTACTTTTACCACCCTAACTTTTAGAAATTACCAGACAACCCCTAAAACACCAAAAATTTTACTTCCTTGCCCTTTATAAGATCTAAGGCCTGTTCTTCATTGTTCATCATCACACTCAAAGTGTTCTTCATGTTCTTCATAAATTCTTCAGATTCTTTCTCTGTTTTTACCCGTTTTTCAGTCTTTTCAGCAACCGATTTTTACTATAATTCAAAATAAATTAGCAGCCACTAAAACCCCATCTTTTCTACATGATTTCAACACAAATTGAACCTCAATTTAAGCTTAGGGTTTCTTTTTTCCCAGCTGCCCAAGAACATGAACTTTAAAGCTTAAATTTCATCAAATTTCATCATAATTTCACCAAATTTTCACCAAGAATCAATCATATATGCAACCAATTTTTAGCACAACCAAATAATACAACATTCACACATCTCAAACACAAATAATCAAGATTAATTTCGTGACACCCTACCAGATTTTGCTGCTCCTAATTCAATCAAACTTTCAGGTGGTCCTTAAGCACTTTTTCCTCCTAAATCACATCAAGAACAACTTTAAATCCAAAAACTCTCAACTGACCAAATCTCACTCAGTATGTTAGGAAGATATATCTCACCTTATACTTGCTGGAAATTCACGTTTCTTGGCCCTCAAGTCAAGTTAAGCATGATTCCTAAGAAAAAACATCAAGAAAACACATGTTTACATGGTTTTCCTTGAAAACCGAATTGAAGAGGGAGGGAGACAGCCATCTCACCTTATTTCCAGCCTTGATATGTTATATGGTTATGTAGAGAAAGAAGAGAGGATCATTTTGGTGAAATCGGAGTTTTGATTTGAGTTTTAGTTCAGAAGAAATCAAGCTTTGAAGATTAAGTGTTCATGAATGTTTCTCTCTTTTCTCTCTTGTTATTTTCGGCCAAAATGATGAAATGAGACAGTCTTGGAGGTCTTGGGGGTGTAAGGTGAGTTGTGATTGGTTGGCTTGGAGGTGGATTAAAATAATATTAAAATATCTCAGGTGTATAACAACTAAAACTAGGTGGATCAGAACACTTGTAAAAATATCTCTAAAAATTATTTTCTGAGCTACTAGCATAAATGACACTACTAACATATTTATTATGAGAATAAAACATGTATGATGAGCCCTTAGCATTGCTAAAGTCATCAGAGAGTGCTGGTGCTAAGCTGCACCAGTAAACTGTAAACCTGGTTAAACCGATTTCCTGTTTTTAACTAAAACAGACCAGGTAACCTTATAATATCTTTCAAGCAACTTCTAATACTAATATAATGATAATATTATACTATTATCTTTCTTCTCTCATGAGTCGAGTCCGGTTTGTCAAACTGAGCCTATTTACGAAAACTAGAATCAAAACACCTAACCGATACGGTTCAAAAACTAGGTTCTCCGTGGCCGCGTTGTCGAGCTTGCTTCAAAAGAGGTTTTGGCTTAAAGATGTCATAATGACAATGAGGATTGAGATGCTTGATGATACAGCAGAGGTGTTCCCTTTACTGATCTTCCGGAGAAATTCGTGCCTGTAGAAAAGATCCGCGTACTCGAAAATCGGGGTTGTTACATTCTACCCTCCTTAAAGAAAATTTTGCCCACAAAATTTAACATGCACATAAGAAGTTATAGTATTATCTAACACAAACAAAACCATAGTGTGGTACTCACCTCGAGTGGAAGAATTATATGCATTAGTGTTGCCAGCAGTTACGGTAAAAACCCTTCCTTGTTGTTGTGGCCTAGCTGGATTTCGAACAAACCTTTTTGGGCAATTCCTCGATATATGTCCATACTCTCCGCAAGAGAAACAAATGTGTGTCCCATATCTACAAGCTCTATTTCCATGATCCTTCCCACACCTTGAGCATACTGAAATATCCTGAGTTTGCTGAGATTGACCTCCTTCTTCCTCTCCCCGATTATTGTTGTCGTAGTTGCCATTGTTACGAGCGAGAAAGTTACCATTTCGTTGATTCCTATTTTGGCGATCGATTTGACCATTGAACTTAAAGTTACGACCTTGAGGGGCTAGATATTGAATATAGTCTCTTCCTAAGGCTTCCCTACGATCTGCTCGAGCTATCGCCACCTTTTTCGAACATTCTTCCACTAGTTTACTTTTATTCACCAGTTCAGCAAAATTTTGTATCTCTAATGGAACTACTGAACTCATCAGATCCTCACGAAGGCCCCCTTCGAACTTCAAACACTTCCATTTTTCAAAGTCAGCAGGATTCCCTTGACAAATCTTGGAGAAACGGCACAAGTCATCAAACTTACGGGCATATTCTGCAACAGTTGTGTTACCCTGTTTCAGTTGCATAAGTTCCATCTCCTTAGCATCACGAGCTGCCCTCGGAAAATACTTCTTATAAAATTCATCCGTAAAAGTATCCCAAGGGATATCACCTTCATCTTGTTGCAACAGTTGCTGTATCCCCTGCCACCAATGCTCAGCTTCTCCTTCCAGCATATAAGTAGCGAACTCCACGTGTTGACCTTCCGGAACATGCTGTGTGTAACAACCCTGATTTTCGAGTACATGAGATCTTTTCTGAAAGTACGAATTTCTCCGGAAGATCAGTAAAGGGAACACCTCTGTTATATCATCAAGCATCGCAATCCTCATTATCATTATGCCATCCTTAAGCTAGAACCTCCTTTGAGGCAAGCTCGATAATGCAATCGCGAAGAACCTAGTTTTTGAACCGTATCGGTTGGCAGTTTTGATTCTGATTCTCGTAAATAGTCTTTGTTTGACGAACCGGACTCGATTCATGAGAGGATAGAGATAATAGTATAATATTATCATTATATTAGTATTAGAAAATGCTTGAATGATATTATAAGGTTACCTAGTCTATTTTTGTTAAAAACAGAAAATTAGTTTAACCGGGTTTACGGTTTACTGGTGCAGCTTAGCACCAGCACTCTCTGATGACTTTAGCAATGCTAAGGCCTCATTATACATGTTCTATTATCATAATAAATATGTTACTAGTGTCATTTATGCTAGTAGCTCAGAAAATAATTTTTAGAGATGTTTTTACGAGTGTTCCGATACACCTAGTTTTAGTAGTTGTACACCAGAGATATTTTAATATTATTTTAATCCACCTCCAAGCCAACCAATCACAACTCACCCTACACCCCCAAAACCCCTAAGGCTGCCTCATTTGCTCATTGTGGCCGAAAATCACCAAGAGAAAAAGGAGAGAAAGTTCTTGGTTCATAAATCTTCAAAGCTTGATTTCTTCTGAACTAAAACTCAAATCAAAACTCCGATTTCACCAAAATGATCCTCTCTTCTTCCTCTACATAACCATATAACATATCAAGGCCGGAAATAAGGTGAGATGGCTGTCTCCCTCCCTCTTCAATTCGGTTTTCAAGGAAAACCATGTAAACATGTGTTTTCTTGATGTTTTTCCTTAGGAATCATGCTTAACTTGACTTGAGGGCCAAGAAACGTGAATTTCCAGCAACTCTAGGGTGATATATCTCTTCCTAACATGCTGAGTGAGATTTGGTCAGTTGAGAGTTTTTGGATTTAAAGTTGTTCTTGATGTGATTTAGGAGGAAAAAGTGCTAAAGGACCACCTGAAAGTCTAACTGAATTAGGAGCAGCAAAACCAGGTAGGGTGTCACGAAATTAATCTTGATTATTTGTGTTTGAGATGTGTGAATGTTGTATGATTTTGCTGTGCTAAAAAGTGGTTGCATATATGATTGATTCTTGGTGAAAATTTGGTGAAATTTTGATGAAATTTGATGAAATTCAAGCTATGAATGTGTGTTCTTGTGGCTGCTGGAAAAACGAACCCTAGGCCCTAAATTGAGGTTCAATTTGTGTTAAAATCAGGTGGAAAAGATGGGGTTTTAGTGGCTGGGAATTTATTATGAATTTTGGTAAAAATCGGTTGCTGAAAAGATTGAAAAACGGGTAAAAACAGAGAAAGAATCTGAAGAATTTATGAAGAACACGAAGAACACTTTGAGTGTGGTGAAGAACAATGAAGAACACCTTTTTGATTCATAAAAGGGCAAAGAAGTAATTATTTTGGTGTTTGAGGGGTTATTTTGTAATTTCTGAAAGTTAGGGTGGTAAAAGTAGAAATATTAAAAGTTACGGGTGGTAAAAAGTGAATTTTAAAGGTTAAAGGTTAAAGTAAAGTTAATTTTCAAAAATATATTAATAAAATAATAAATAATAATAAAATATTAAATAATAATATTTAATTAAAAATAATATTTTAATAAAAATAATAAAATAATGCGAAAAAGGCAGTTTTCTGTAAAAGCTTTAGAAAGACAACTTTAACTGCAGAATCTCATAATTACCTTCATAAAACACTTAGGGAGTGGTAAGAACATATTAGTGAGGCAAAGATAAATAAAAGATAAAAAGTTGAAGAAAAGATAAAAATCGAAGAAAAAGTCTGTAAAGTTTTAATGACAGAAAAACAGACAGACATTAGTGAACGAACTAGGGCAACATAGTTAGTCCTTGAGTTGCGACTAGGGTTAGGTATAATATGAAAAGTTAAACTGTTTCAGTATAGACTTAATGAACCTATACTTGGGACAAGCTAACTATTCATACCAAAATTTACATAAGCTTTAAATACATACGTTAAACAGAGAAGTCAGAGCAGAATAAAGTAACACAGAGAACATAGTAACCAGAACAGAGTAAAGAGATACGAAGGGAAAAGAGTAATATGATAAAGAGAAATGGTTTGAGCCAAGCTTTTGTACAAATGAAAGATGTAAAGTTTGTATAGTATGGTTGAACAAAGAAAGAGAGAGATATTGTATAAGAATATGTAACTGGAGATGAATAATGAGAATGATAACTTATGATGACAATTACACTGATTCTGTTGAGGAAAAGTATTCAGTTTATGAAATTGTTGGCAAGGACGTGGGTATTGTCCCGCTTGCGTATTTATGATTATAAAAGATAATAAAAAGCAGAGGGCCTGTTGAAAGGTCATTTGTTGCTTAAAGCAACCTAAGAGCTTCTGTAGGGAAACTAGGATACCTACAGCAATTTTCCGTTCACAAGAGCTTCTGTAAGGAAACTAGGATACCTACAGCAAGTTTCCGTTCCCAAGAGTATATTTCCTGCGAGTAGAACGCAGAGGCTGTCTCAATAGAGCTGCTAATAATTATATGCGCATTTATTTGAACGGAAAATCGTATCCGGGAAATCGGGAACTCGTGACCGGATAAATGTCGGGAATGCAGGTGCTAACCGACACATGAGCTCATGGCCTGTACTAGGACTAGACATGCATCATTCCTGTCTGCGCATCATTCTCTGTTGCATTCCTTTCTGTGTGTGATCTATTTCTTTGTGTTTGTCTGCTTGTATGCTATTTCTATGTTTTATTTTCTTGTATTCTTTTGTTTGTGTTCTGCTTTCTATTGCCTCTACTTTCTCTTTCTATCTTTATCTTTTGGTTACTGCTTCGCTATATTCTATTATTTGTCTGCTAATCGACCCCAAATAAATGAATATAACTAATAACCCCGACCCTACTAAGAACTCCCCAGTTCTTACCTCTTCTCTCTCCCTTCCCCTTCAGATGGAAGTAAGAGTACCTTACCGTAGTTCGTTGATGATGGTTCTGCGAAGAGGATCCTGCTCTAGATAGTCTTCTGAGTCTAGGGTGAATATCGTTCTCTGATTATACGTATATACTGTGAGACCAGCCAACGTCTGCACCCCGTTCGTATGCGCACTTTAACCTAAATCCTGTGTACGAGACTCCCGTTGTGTGGCTACTTGATGAGGTACTAGAGGGACGTCCTATGGCAATGTCTGATCGTGCAGAGGAATAGCAGATGATGTCCTACCTTTGGTGACGTTCACTTGACTTGAATTTTGAAGACTTAGAACGTACTTTCCCTCGCTTTAGTAGTTTAGAGGGACTAGGCGAGTATAGAGTCTAGGCTAGCCTGGGTGCCAGCTTAGGGACTTCTTGAACAGGTCAGGACCTGGGATGTTGTATGTATATATATGTATATAGTTATTATCTAGCTATATCTAGCGGTATTCTAACTAAAAGTCTATACTTAAATAAAAGTTGGATCACTGAATGTTGTTGACTGCTTGTGATGTATTTATGTGTAGTTGTTTATAACCGTTTTATCTGTTATTATTTGTGAATTGATTATAAATGATTATGTTTATTAATCCAAACATTTTCAAAAAAAAAATATATGCCTCGCAAATTAACCACGCTTTTAACAACGAATCAGGCTCATATGATAAATAATAGATAATAATTAGGAAGACAAATTGGTAGCGCTTAGTTTCCGGTATGATCTAGACATATTGAAAATTAGGTCGTTACACTGTGCTCATAGTGATCGCTCGATACCTCGGAACCAGTTGTCAGCATCAGTCGCAACGAGTGTACCTTTGACTTAGGTGGATTTACTTTCAAAAAAGTAGCAAGGGTCATGGGTTTATCAAGATGCGTTGAATCAGCCTCGTTGTTTCCATTATCCTTACTGTTTTCATTTCGGTTTTCATTTCTCATTCCGAGATGCTCAACAGCCCTAGCAGCAGCCATCGCAGCCTCATGCACTGCCTCAGCTACAATGTTCATCGTAGCCATAAAGGTTTCCTGTTCTCTCTCTCGGTTATCACTAGGGGTTCCTTCCCGCACATTTCGTCTCCGTGGTCTCATTGTAGTCCTGTTCACACCAAACAGTCGTTATTAAGGTGATCAGTTTTAACACTTCAAGTCAAGTGTGAACATTCCCAGAATGAAAACACAGAGACAATCATGCAACACATATCACATAGATATCCTATAAGCATGAAACACACAACAGAGTATGCAATGAAGCATAGTCAGTCCACTCCCCAGGCTCTATTGGGAACGAACTGCTCTGATACCAAATTGTAACGACCCAATTTTCAGTACGCCTAGTCCCTCTAAACTACTAAAGCGAGGGAAAGTACGTTCTAAGTCTTCAAAACTCAAGTCAAGTGAACGTCACCAAAGGTAGGACATCATCTGCTATTGCTCTGCACGATCGGACATTGCCATAGGACGTCCCTCTGGTACCTCATCAAGTAGCCACACAACGGGAGTCTCGTACACAGGATTCAGGTTAAAGTGCGCATACGAACGGGGTGCAGACGTTGGCTGGTCTCACAGTATATAAAGATACATAGATAAAGAGATTCACCCTAGACTCAGAAGACTACCTAGAGTGGAATTCTCTTTACGAACGGTCATCAGCGAACTACGGAAGGGTACTCATGCTTCCATCTGGAGGGGGAAGGGAGAGAGAAGGGGTAAGAACTGGGGAGTTCTTAGTAGGGCCAGGGTTATTAGTTACGTTCATTAATTTTGTGTTGTTTAGCAAACTAATAGCAGAATATAGAGAAGTAGTAAACAGAAGACAGATAAATAGAGAAAATAGAGAAAACAGAAAAAGATCACAAACAGAAGAATACAAGAAAGTAAAACACAGATACAAACATAGAGAATAGAATACAAACAAAGAAAGCATATATTTATGCAACAATCATAATAGAGAAAATGCACAACCAAGTATGATGCATGTCTAGCCCTAGTGCAGGTAATGAGCTCATCTGTCGGTTACATACCCGCTCCCGACGTTACCCAGCAACCTCTGTCTGGATAAGGCTTTCCTGTTGGCAATATCCACTGCAAGCAACCTTTGTCTTGCAGGGCGAAACTTATTAGCCGATATACGCCCAACAGACTCACTGTAAGCAAGCTCTGTCTTACAGGAGCAACAACACACTCACTGTAAGCAACCTCTGTCTTACAGGAGCACATTCATCTTGATACCTCTGTAAGCAACCTCTGTCTTACAGCAAAGCATTACAGCAAGGTATCCCAGGAAAGCGTTCTCAGTGGTCGTACCACCATCTATCTGACTGCCTCTCTGTAGCAGATTCTTACATAATCATTCTCATTATCATCATTCATTAACATTCTCATTATTCATCATCACTTTCACATTCTTATGCTGTACCTCTTTCTTTCTCTGTTCAATCATGCTATACAAACTCTATAGCTTTTACTTTTACAACATCTTAACTCAAACCATTTCTCTTTGTCACATTACTCTCTTCTCTATGTCTTTTTACTTTGCTCAGATTACTCTTTTCTCTGTATCCCTCTATTCTGCTCTGGTTACTCTGTTCTCTGTATTTCTTTACTCTGCTCTGGTTTCTCTGCTTAACATATGTATTTAAAGCTTATGTAAATTTCGGTATGAATAGTTAGCCTGTCCCAAGTATAGGTTCATTAAGTCTATACTGAAATAGTTTAACTTTTCATATAATACTTAACCCTAGTCGCAACTCAAGGACTAACTATGTTGCCCTAGTTCGTTCACTAATTCTATCTGTTTTTCTGTCATTAAAACATTACAGACTTTTTCTTCGATTTTTATCTTTTCTTTATCTTTGCCTCACTAAGATGTTATTACCACTCCCTAAGTGTTTTATGAAAGTAATTATGAGATTCTGCACTTAAAGTTATCTTTCTAAAGCTTTTACAGAAAATTGCCTTTTCTGCATTATTTTATTATTTTTATTAAAATATTAATTTTAATTAAATATTATTATTTAATATTTTATTATTATTTATTATTTTATTAATATATTTTCGAAAATTAACTTTACTTTAACCTTTAACCTTTAAAATTCACTTTTTACCACCCGTAACTTTTAATATTTCTACTTTTACCACCCTAACTTTCAGAAATTACCAGATAACCCCTAAAACACCAAAAATTTTACTTCCTTGCCCTTTTTAAGATCTAAGGCCTGTTCTTCATTGTTCTTCATCACACTCAAAGTGTTCTTCATGTTCTTCATAAATTCTTCAGATTCTTTCTCTGTTTTTACCTATTTTTTAGTCTTTTCAGCAACCGATTTTTACTATAATTCATAATAAATTAGCAGCCACTAAAACCCCATCTTTTCTACATGATTTCAACACAAATTGAACCTCAATTTAAGCTTAGGGTTTCGTTTTTCCCAGCTGCCCAAGAACATGAACTTTAAAGCTTAAATTTCATCAAATTTCATCAGAATTTCACCAAATTTTCACCAAGAATCAATCATATATGCAACCAATTTTTAGCACAACCAAATAATACAACATTCACACATCTCAAACACAAATAATCAAGATTAATTTCGTGACACCCTACCTGGTTTTGCTGCTCCTAATTCAAGCAAACTTTCAGGTGGTCCTTAAGCACTTTTTCCTCCTAAATAACATCAAGAACAACTTTAAATCCAAAAACTCTCAACTGACAAAATCTCACTCAGTATGTTAGAAAGAGATATCTCACCTTAGACATGCTGGAAATTCACGTTTCTTGGCCCTCAAGTCATGTTAAGCATGATTCCTAAGGAAAAACATCAAGAAAACACATGTTTACATGGTTTTCCTTGAAAACCGAATTGAAGAGGGAGGGAGACAGCCATCCCACCTTATTTCCAGCCTTGATATGTTATATGGTTATGTAGAGAAAGAAGAGAGGATCATTTTGGTGAAATCGGAGTTTTGATTTGAGTTTTAGTTTAGAAGAAATCAAGCTTTGAAGATTAAGTGTTCATGAAGGTTTCTCTCTTTTCTCTCTTGTTATTTTCGGCCAAAATGATGAAATGAGACAGCCTTGGAGGTCTTGGGGGTGTAAGGTGAGTTGTGATTGGTTGGCTTGGAGGTGGATTAAAATAATATTAAAATATCTCAGGTGTATAACAACTAAAACTAGGTGTATCAGAACACTTGTAAAAATATCTCTAAAAATTATTTTCTGAGCTACTAGCATAAATGACACTAGTAACATATTTATTATGAGAATAAAACATGTATGATGAGCCCTTAGCATTGCTAAAGTCATCAGAGAGTGCTGGTGCTAAGCTGCACCAGTAAACCGTAAACCTGGTTAAACCGATTTCCTGTTTTTAACTAAAATAGACCAGGTAATCTTATAATATCTTGCAAGCAACTTATAATACTAATATAATGATAATATTATACTATTATCTTTTTTCTCTCATGAATCGAGTCCGGTTCATCAAACTGAGCCTATTTACGAAAACTAGAATCAAAACACCTAACCGATACGGTTCAAAAACTAGGTTCTCCGTGGCCGCGTTGTCGAGCTTGCCTCAAAAGAGGTTTTGGCTTAAAGATGTCATAATGACAATGAGGATTGAGATGCTTGATGATACAGCATAGTTGTTCCCTTTACTGATCTTCCGGAGAAATTCGTGCCTGTAGAAAAGATCCGCGTACTCGAAAATCGGGGTTGTTACCTACTCTTCTCAATATCCAACTCAAAAGCATAAAATCGGAAATCTATAGATCTATGAAGAACCCTAAAGGAAGTGGTTAATTCTCTCCAATATTACTAAAACAAAAACAAAAATTAAAAAAACTGAGAATGTGCGAATCACTCTTGAGTCTCTGCTGTCCCCTGGCTCTAGTCTGCGTTTCTGGGCCGAAAACTGGGTCCAAACTCAGCCCAAAATCGCCACCAGCATTTTCTGTGATTTTTGCACGTGGCACATGTCATGCATACGCGTCATATACACGTGCACCTCGATGGTCCTCTGCGCGTCAGGTACGCGTCCGTATCGCTATGGGGTGCGCCAAATTACTCGTGCACGTCAGGTACGCGTGCACACCGATTCTCGCCGGTCAGCTCCTTAGTTTCTTGTGTTCCTTCCATTTTAGCAAGCTTCCTTTCCATCGTCTAAGCCATTCCTGCCCTATGAATCCTGAGAACACTTAACACATGGATCACGACATCGAATGGTATAAAGGGAAATTAAAAATACACAATTTGAAGGCCTAGGAAGCAAGTTTTCAACCACAAAATAAAATTAGGAAGGGTTTATAAAACAATGCAAACTGTATGAATAAGTATGCAGAGAATTGATAAATACCACTCAATTTAGCGGAAGATAAACCATAAAATAGTGGTTTATCAATCTCCCCACACTTAAACATTAGTATGTCCTCATGCTAAGCTCAAGGAGACCAAAAGAATAAATGGGAGAAAGCAAGACTCATGCAATGCAACCTATGTAAATGAATGCAACTACATGCCAAGATGTTTTTACCTACTTGGTTAAAAGTAAACAAGTTTTCCAACACAAACATAAATCAGATTCCACTAATTCAAATCACACAATAAGAGGCAAGTAAACTTGTAAGAGGATAGCTCATGAAAGCCGAAAACATAGAATCAGGCATTGAACCTCACTGGAAAAGTATATGCACTCTAATCACTCAGGTGTTTAGGATTAATCCACTCTAGTCTCCTTTAGTCATGCTTTCTAAAATTTTGCTCTTCATCTAACCAATCAACAAATATCTAGTTTACAAATACAAATATCTTGAGGCCTTTCCAAGGTTGTAATGGGGCTAAGGTAAGGGTGAGGGTACATGTATGGCCAAGTGAGCTATAAATTGAATCTTTGACTAACATAAGTTCTCACCTAACACACACACACACTCTATATAATTCTAAATTCATGTCTAGCTACCCGAAATCTCATTTTTGTACATTTTACATACTCATTTATCAATTTTCTTTAATTTAATCACATATGCCTTGATCTTTTTATTGCACTTAATATTGGGGTAATTTTTGTCCCCTAATTATTTATTTATTTATTTTTTATTTTTTTAATAAAAGCATAATGGATTAATGCCTATGGTTTTTTATAATTTCTCAGGAGAAGAGTAGCACCCAAATTCTCGAAATTTGTCGATAAGAGCAAAACACATTCTTACTAACCCGAGTTCCCACATTTTTCCACACTTAATTGATACACAATCTCTATCTTAAGCTAACCAAAGATTCAATTGGGGAAATTACTTGCTTTTCCGCTTAAAGTTAGTGATGTGGTAACATAAAAAAACAAATGGGGATTAAAAGGCTCAAAGTGATAAACAAAGGTAGATGAAATGATAGGCTATTTGGGATAAGTGAGCTAATAACAAATGATGCCCTCAATCATATGTATGCATGAATATACACTAAATAATAGACATATAGAATGAAGCAAAGTAGAGATTACAATCATAGAGAAGAAAACACACAAGAAGAAAAATCATGGTTAAATAGTGTAAGTATATAATCAAGCTCAAAATCTCATAGGTTGTGTGTTCTTTGCTGTCAACCATGTTCCGAATTACAATCTTCAAACAAGTTTAACACAAATTTTTAGTTTGAATTAGTGAGATGTTCTAAAATAGGGTCTTGGAAAGAAACTCATTCATTCAACCAAGCGGAACAAACATGCAATCAGTTATTATCAGGCAATCTATCCTATCTAACAAAAGAAAAATAACACATTGGTTTTAAGAGAGAGAGGGATTACCTTCAGAAGTCAGGTACTAACCTTCCCACACTTAAAGTTTGGCATGGTCCTCCGTGCCATCAGTAAGGAGCAAGGTGGGGCTGGTAGCATCACCTCCACTGTCGGGCTCGTCATGGCTCCCGGTGCTGGTAGGTGAAGTGGAGTCTGGGGTATCCTTCTCATCTGGAGGCGAGTGGGTACTAGCAATGAGCTCCTTCAGATAGGTGTATCGGCACTTGTTGCGGTGCTCTAGTCACTCCATCTGCCAGTCTTGCTGGTCTAACCTCTGAAGGATCTGAAGGAACATCTGTGTAGTGGATGGTGTAGGAGGTGTGGGTGATAGTGGGACGAAAGTGGGAGGAGTGTCTAGAGATGGGACTAGATGTCGGCTAGTAGAGGGAACTGGGGTTCTGATATACTTCCCATTCGGGACATACTGATCAGCCATTGGGATCATGGCTTTGGTGTCCCCAGCCTTATAGAAAACTCCAGCTGCAGAGATAAGGTCTGAAACCAATGCGGGAAAGGGTAGGTTACCCGCAATCTGTACGTGCCCCATGGCCAGTCAGATGTGCCTTGGTTGATTGAGAGGCTGCTCTGTGAGAATGCACTAGATGAGAACAGCCATGTCTGCAGTGAAGGTGGACTCGTGAGTGCTCGGAAAGACATAGTGGGACATAATCTGTTTCCACACGAAAGCCTCTAAGGTGAGTGCTGGAGCTGCAATGCTCTTAGGTCGAGTCCGATGCTACCCATAGATCCAAGTGCTACCAGGTTGTGCTATAAATCCCATGACGCTATCCCAATCAAATTGATGAACAAAGGATTGAATTAGAGAAATCTTGTGAAGAGGTGGAAGTCCTTAGAAAAATAAGGACGGGAGTTGAATACGCTTCATCAAGATCCTTGGAATTCATTTGAATAAGGACGGGAGTTGAATACACTTCCTTTACCTAGGTTGTCATCTACTCCTTCATTTGAGTGGGTGAAATTCATTTCTATTAGCTTTATTTTCCCACTCGAATATGGCTTGCTTGAAACGGATAGTTAACTTAGGAGGCTTTGTGGGATGAAGCGTAAAAGAAAGATGTTTCGTGGTTGGCGTTACAAATCAAGGCTCATCATGGTTAATACTTCAAAGATTAGATGCAAAAGTTGGACTAATGCTCAACTAACGGGGTCTAGGAGGATTGTTAGGCACTTCTTTGAGAATTCATCTTGCTTGCCACCCGGAAGGATTAATAATGATCAACTTCAAGACGGGTGTAAAAATAAGGTGTGGGATCCCGGATTACTAGAAGATGATCGACTTTGGGAGCCCCAAGCTTGTGAAGAACTCCATCAAGACTTGGTGCAAATTATGAGAAATCTTGGGGTACAATGGAGAACCAAGCATTGGTGGGAGTTCCAAGACGAGTTCAAGCACAAGCCACCTTGATGAAGAGCTCCCTATAAGTCCAACTTAAGGACAATAAACAAAAGTGCTAGGTGGGAGACACCCCACCATGGTAAACTCTTTTCATTTTTCTCTTTTGTAAATATTGGTAGAATAGGCTTGATTTCATATATTGTTTTGTTTGTTGAGTTTATTTGGTAGTTTGGTATATTAAATAAGGTTTCATGGTATTTTGGTATCTGTTTGGAGGTTTGGAAGGCTTGGTTTGGTGCAAGAACTTGAAAAAATTTTGAAAACAGAGCATTTGCGACCATCCACGTGCACGCGTACATGGCGCGTACGCGTGAATACAAAAATTCCACCCTCAGCCAAAAAACCCGAGAGTTAGGCCTGCACTGTGTGAACATTGGGCCTAAGGCACAAACCAACCCGCGCGTACGCGCACCTGGCACGTACGCGTCCTTGATTCAAATTGCGCAATGCACGCGTACGCACGCTGTCCGCGCGTGCGCCAATAACGCCACCTGCCCTCCTGATACATTTTCCAGAGAGTTGGTCCAACCTTGGGCTGACGCTGTGCCTCACGCCTAATCCCACCCACGCGTGAGCGCACCTGGTGCGTACGCGTCTTTCTGGCAATCTACGCATCGATGCAAGAGCGTGCATGACGCGTCCGCGTCGCAAAAAAAAACTTTTTTTTTCTCATCTTCCATTTTCTTTTGTTCATTGCATTTGCATACTTTTATTCTTTGCATTTCAATTTTTTATAGCCTTTTTTTCATTTTATTTTCTATTTTTTTTATTGTAATAATGGTGTTGAATTCTTATACTCAATTGTTGAGAATTCCTTGCATTATTTTGGTGCCCCTTGACTTGTTTCATATTGATGGGTGATGACACTTTTAAATCCATGCTCAATCTTTTATGACTCTTGTGTTCTTTGTGCATTGATATGACCTCATATTGTCTTTTATGACCCACTCTTTCTTGTTTAAACTTGATGCTCAGCATGCTCTTCATGGCATTTACTTATGCTTTGATTTCACTCTTGCATCAAGTATTAGATGATATGCCTTAACTTATATTGTTTTCTCCTTTACATGTTGTAGCTACCATGTAGTTGAGAACCTTACTAAATAGGGCAACAAACAAGTCATCCGCACAACTTTTTGAAGCTCATCAGTTGTAGCAACCCATCCACCTTGCTCTCCTTTGCATGCACCGAGGACGGTGCAATCTTCAAGCGTGGGGAGGTCATCCGACTGATCTCCATGGGTAACAATTTCCTTTTTCAACACCAATGTTAGCTAGTTGTTGCATTGCATGATATGTTGCATGTTAGTTATGATTTGTACATATTTTTACCACTTCTTTCTTATTAGGACTACTTGGTTAGGGTGATGATTTCTTTCCAAGAAATTGTTTTAGGGCACGCTACCAATATAAAAATTTTGTTGAACTTTCTTGAAAGAATTTATTTTGGAACATGGTTTTTGAGCTAAGAACACAAGCTTGTGAGTTTTGAGCCTAATTACATGGTTACATCTTATAACGACTTATTTTTCCTTCTTGTATGCAATTATTCTCTTTCTATGATTGTAATCTTTGATTTCTTTAATTCTATATGTCCATTATTCCTTGTATTCATGCATTTATATGATTGAGGGCATCATTTCATTTAGCTCACTTACCCAAATAGCACAAAAGTACATCAACATATAGAGAATTACAAGAATTAAATGCTAAACTAGAGAGAAGAGATGTAGAAGAAGAAGAATTACAAAAGGAAAATTAAATCAAAGCATGAAAGTAACCTAGATCTAAGAATTCAAATCTAGATCTAACCTAATTCTAATTCTAGAGAGAAGAGAGAGCTTCTCTCTCTAGAAACTAACTTTTCCTCCCAAAACTAAACTAAAACTAACTAAGACTCTAGATGTCTCATCCCTCTTCAATCCTTGGGTTACATAGCATCAGAAATGAGTTGGATTGGGCCCAAAAATACTTCAGAAATCGCTGGCCACGAGTTGCACTTTAGTAAGTTACGTGCAACATCGGCACGTATGCGTACAGTGCACATACGCGTCTCTAGACGCATGAAAACTATAGCAAATCTTATTTCATTTTGAAGCCCTAGATGTTAGCTTTCCAACGTAACTGAAACCGCGTCATTTGGACCTATGTAGCTCAAGTTATGGTCGATTAAGTGCGAAGAGGTCGGGCTCGACAGCTTTGCGATTCCTTCATTCCTTCATGAGTTCTCCATTTCTACATGCTTTTCCTGCATTCCCTCAATTCCAATCTTTGCCTCCTAAACCTGAAATCACTTAACAAACATATCAAGGCATCTAACGGAATTAAGGTGAATTAAATTTACCTATTTTAAGACCCAAAAAGCATGTTTTCACTCTTAAGCACAATTAAAGGAGAATTTACAAAACCATGCTATTTTAGTGAATAAATGAGAGACAAGTTGGCAAAACCCTCTAAATTCAATACAAGATAAACCCTAAAAATGGGGTTTATCAACCTGTAACTAATACTATATGATAAGAAATTAATTTGGGTTTAATAAATTTAAAGGATTAAAATCCCCATGGAAGGGGGACAAGAAAAGAATGGCACCAAGAAGAGGAATTTATTGGCATAAAGATACACAGCGGAAACATAAAAGGATAGATAAATGGAACTAGACTTCTATTAAACATGTTCTTAGCAAACTAGGTCACCGGAGGGGGCTCTTTACTAAACCTTCAAAGAACCTATTCTTGACAACTTAAATCAGAAGGATGAAAATTGAATTACTCAATCTTCTCCATGCAACAAGCGAAGAAAATCACTCACCTCACTTAATTACCCAAAAAAAATTGTATAAAGCACTAAAAAAATTTTATTCATCAAAGTTGTGTAAATTGCCTCACCAAAGGTGTTTAAATAGGCTCCTAACAGACTAACTAAAAGATAAGATAAGATAATTTAATTTAATTCTCCTAAAGTTAAGATAACTAATTAAAATCAGATTTGATTTAAATTTTAAAATCCTAGGATATGATAACTAATTTAAATCAAATTTGATCTGATTAGATTAGATCAGATTTGATTTAAATTTAAAATTCTTAAAATTACAACTAAGCAAGTCAAAATTAAATCAAGTCTTTCAACAAACTCTAGCAGCAAAACAAATTAAAATAAATGACAACAAAATTCAAAAATTAATAATAAATTATGCCTTTCATTGAATTTGAAAAGCATTATTGGGCTCCTTGTTGTCCTGCCACAGCCTAAAGGGCCTTATGAGTTGTCGTCATTTCAGCACCACTATTTGTCCTCTTGATATCCAAGACTAGCATGGTACAATTCTTCTGGTATTCAAATCTTTGAACGTGACGAGATTACAATTCTGTCTCTTAGCTCTAAAATGACCAAAATACCCTCCTGAACACGTATCAACAGGGGTGTGAATGATTCTTTGGAAATTGTTCAAAGACCAACATCCTTCATTATATGTACGTGAATTCTGGCTGGACAGTTTAACCCAGCTGAGGGGTTTGTCTTCAGAGTTAGAGATATCTTGGATTTTCACCTCCCCTCTCTACTACATACGATTAGTTGATTCTTGTAAGACCCCGAATTTTTTAAAATTAAATAATTAGCTATTTATGAACTAATATATTATATTAAGATATAGTTTTTAAGAAAACTATTTTTAACAAAAATAATTAATTAGAATTTTATGATTATTGAAGTTTAATTTAATTATTACTTATTTTATTAAATTTAAATTATTTATCAAAAAATAATTTGATAAAACAAAAATCAAATTGATTTTTATTGTTATTATTATTATTACTATTATTATTACTATCATTGTTATAATTATTATTATTATTACTATCATTATTATTATTATTAATGTTAAACTATTATTATTATTATTATTATTATTATTATTATTATTATTATTATTATTCTTCGAACCATATTATTATTAGTATATTATTATTATTATTATCCTTAGTTTCATTGCCGATTTCTTTACAGCCTGTTTGGAATGCATCTGATTTGAAATCATAGATGAATTGAATTCTATTCCTTGCTCTGGAATAGAAAAAAAAACATGAAGTTGAATTCCGGTGAGAATTCCAATTCTCATTTTACCCCCATTTACAAATCAGACCTACTTTGGTCTGATTTCAAAATCAATTCTCACCTAAATCTCACTTAAAGTATGCAATATCAAAAATACCCTTGTCCAAATCATAATATTCTATAATCCTTTCACTTTCTTAAACCCTATTTTGCTTATTTGTCGGAGGATTGAAGCTGCACACCGTGAAGCCCTGTTCGTGTTCGTCAGGGTTGTTCGCTACTTTCACCATTCTCGAATAAGGTGCAAGCTCTTTGTTGCAGTGCCGTGAAGCCTTCCTCTTTGAGCAATGCAAATTCTTCACTCTGTCAATTGCTAGGAGCTGGAATTAGAGGTAGGGGAATGTTGATTACTTTGACAAAAATTTGTTACCCATACTCTAGATTTGTGCATTTGTTTTAATGTGCACAATCTGTTTGATGAAATGTCTAATTTGATTTCTAGTTCCATAAATTGTCATGATTTTTTGGCTTATTATTGCTGATGGTTATAATCTTCAATCTTTGTTTTTATTTTGAGCACGCAATTCCAATCTGTTTGATGACTGATCACTTCTTCATGCTCATGCCCACAACAACTTATGATTTATTTTTAGCCCGCGGTTCTCATATATAATTGGTTTTATTGCTACTGTTTGGTGATTGTTATAGTGTGGTGTATTGTTTTATGTAAATCACAGGCTATTTCATTATAGATTATTTTGTTGCTCCCATGTTAAATTGGATAGGACTCAATTAAAGAACCGTTCTCGATGAAAGATATTTTGACACATGGATTACAAATTTGGATGGAATGGCTATTTTGTTTTGAGCCTTTTACTGTTAATTAATTTTCAAGGCTTTTGTATGGGTTTGTGATTGTGATGTCATCCCTTTCATGCGATGGTTCTTTTGGGTATAAGAGGTGTTCCGAGGGTTTGCCTGAAACGTGTAGCTCGGTCGTCTGGAGAGGCCCGAGGTGGGGGGTTCAGTGCCCGAGCTTGATATGCAGAATGGTTGGTGGTGGTACCTGCAATGACACTCCGATGCTTAAGTTAGCATGGGTCCAAGCAGATATATGTAGATTTGGAATGAATGCCATACCTGGGTGCTCCAGTGTATTTATAGTAGTTGGCGGTGATCTCCCCTGGATAAGATATTCTTATCTTATCTTATCTTTGGGAGTTTTATCTCTATCTTTGTGGAACCGCCTTTCCTAGGCCTTTTCGGCCTTTAGGTTTTGGGCTTCGTTCCTTTTTGATGGGCCTTCTTTGTTTATTGTCCGAGGTCCGACCTTTAGGTGTGAGTTTTAGGACAAGGTCGGACCTCTTATGGATTTGCCGGGTTGGAGGACCTTGGTCAGGGTATGAACAGTGCCCCTGCCCGAGTTCGTCCTTTTTTGGGAGGTCGTGCTCGTGCCCGAGGTCGTCCTTTTTTGGTTCCTGTTGAATGCTTTGAACACCTTTTTGCTATTAGCTACTTGTAGTAACTTTTTAGCTTATTATGCGGTGTTTGTTCGCGTTTTGACTTTTAGCTCCGCTTTATGCTTTTTAGTTGTTTTTGGATAACAACCTTTTAGCTAGCGCTTTTTCTTTGAAACTTTGTTTTTTCCTTTTGATTTCGTTTTTTCGCTTGTACTTTTTAGTTGTTTTTGTATAGCAACTTTTTAGTAAGCGTTTTCGAAATCTTTGTTTTCGCCGTTTTAAGGCTTCTTCTCGGATCCGAGCTCTTTCTCGGACCTCGGGTGGGGCGGTCGAGTACTTCCCTTTGTTGGGTCCGACCTTGTCGTTGGTCGGCCTTTTAAGTTATTTTTGTAATCTCTTTTTATTTGGCTCTTTGAGCCTTTTCAGAGTTGCTTTATAACTTCTCACATTAATTTGAACCTCGTCGCTTTATCTTTGCCGACCTTGTGTGGTCTTTTGGCAATGATTTTTTGCGTTTTGCCGAGCATAAATTAATGCGCCTTGGGGGGTACTTTTCAGGATTTGTTTCATCACGAGGAAGAAGAAAAGAAAATAGAAAAATTTGATTAGTATTTAAAAAAGAAAGAATATTACAGAGTGTTTACCCTCGACTAGGTCGGGTGCCTTACTTGACCGGGTGTCTCATTAAAAAACCCTTGTAGGGAAAAAGAGTACACCTCGGGTTATCTTTTTCTAGCTGTAGTATCGTCTTAGATTACAGGCGTGCCAGGCCCTGGGCAACTCATTGCCTTCTAGGTCAGATATTTTGTAGTAGCCTGTTCCTAAGACTTCTGTTACCTTGTAGGGCCCTTTCCAATTTGCAGCTAGCTTTCCTTCTCCCGACTTTTGTGTTCCGATGTCATTTCGGATTAGAATCAGGTCGTGAATGGAGAAGCTTCGTTTTATTACTTTCTGATTGTATCTGAGGGCCGTTCGCCGTTTTAAGGCTTCTTCTCGGATCCGAGCTCTTTCTCGGACCTCGGGGAGGAGGTCGAGTTCTTCCCTTTGTGCCTGCGGGTTACCTTTTTCGTTGTAAAAGATGGTTCTAGGTGACCTTTCATCTATTTCGATGGGAATCATTGCTTCCATCCCATAAGCTAGTCGGAATGGCGATTCTCCCGTTGTAGAGTGTGGAGTTGTCCGATATGCCCATAGCACCTGGGGGAGCTCCTCGGCCCATACTCCTTTGGCCTCTTGGAGTCTTCGTTTTAACCCGACCAAGATGACTTTATTTGCAGCCTCTGCTTGTCCATTGGCTTGTGGGTGCTCGACTGAGGTGAATTGCTGTTTGATTTTTAGTTCGGCCACCAAGTTCTGAAAACTTGTGTCCATGAACTGTGTTCCATTGTCTGTTGTGATGGAGTAGGGGACTCCGAACCTTGTGACGATGTTTTTGTATAGGAATTTGCGGCTTTTCTGAGCCGTGATGGTGGCTAAGGGTTCAGCCTCGATCCACTTTGTGAAGTAGTCGACCCCTACTATGAGGTATTTGACTTGCCCCGGTCCTTGGGGGAACGGGCTGAGTAGGTCAAGTCCCCATTTTGTGAAGGGCCATGGTGCGGTGATGCTGATAAGGTCTTCGGGTGGTGCCTTGTGAAAATTGGCGTGTTTTTGGCAGGGGGCATATTTTCACAAATTCCGTTGCGTCTCTTTGCAAGGTCGGCCAGTAGAACCCGGCTCGGACTACTTTCTTGGATAATGCCCGAGCTCCGAGGTGGTTCCCACACATGCCTCCGTGGACTTCTTCGAGGACGCTTTTTGTTTCTGAGGTCGGGACGCACCTAAGGAGGGGGTTTGAGAATCCTCTTCTGTATAATACGTCGTGAATTAGTGTATAATTCTGGGCGTCTTTCGTGAGTCTTTTAGCTTCCTTTCTTTCGGCGGGGAGAGTTCCCGACTTCAGGTAGTTGAGTATGGGGGTCATCCATCCTTGCTGTTGGTTGGATATATTTAGCGTTTCTTTCTCTCTTAGCACGGAGGGAGATTGTAAGGTTTCCTGGAGGAGACTTCTGTTGTTGCCTCCGGGGTTGGTGCTGGCAAGCTTTGAGAGGGCGTCTACCCGGGCATTTTGTTCCCGAGGTATGTGCTGTATCTGTATCTCTGAAAAGTGGCGTAATTGTGCCTGTGTTTGGTCCAGGTATTTTTTCATAGTTGGGTCTTTGGCCTGGTAGCTTCCATTTACTTGTGATGTGACGACCTGGGAGTCGCTGAAGATCGTGATTTTCTGAGCTCCGACCTCTTCGGCTAGCTTTAGACCTGCTAGTAGGGCCTCGTATTCGGCTTGGTTGTTCGAAGCCTGGAACTCGAATTTTAGGGATAGTTCTATCCGTGTTCCTTGGTCGCTTTCGAGTATAACCCCGGCTCCGCTTCCAGTTTTGTTTGAGGACCCGTCGACATACAGGTTCCATGAGAGTGGGGTTCCAGGGGTCTCAGTGTATTCTGCGATGAAGTCGGCTAGATACTGAGATTTTATGGCAGTCCGGGTTTCATAGTGGAGGTCGAACTCGGACAGTTCCACCGCCCATTGCAGTAATCGTCCTGCTAGGTCTGTTTTTTGGAGGATGTGTCTCATGGGTTGGTTCGTCCGGACTTTGATGGTGTGGGCTTGAAAGTAGGGGCGGAGCCTCCGAGCTGTGAACACTAGGGCGTAGGCGAATTTTTCTATCTTCTGATAGTTTAGTTCGGCCCCTTGTAGTGCCTTGCTTACAAAGTATATGGGGTGTTGTCCTCGGTCATTTTCTCGTATTAACGCTGAAGCGACTGCTCGATTTCCAACCGAGAGGTATAGTACGAGTTCTTCTCCTTTTAAAGGTCGGGTTAGGATTGGTGGCTGCCCGAGGAATTCCTTGAATTCTTGAAAGGCTTTTTCGCACTCCGGGGTCCATGAGAAGGGTTTCCCTTTCCTTAGGAGTGCGTAGAGAGGTAGTGACTTTATTGCTGATCCTGCCAAGAATCTTGATAGGGCGGCTAGCCTTCCATTCAGTTGTTGTACTTCTTTGACACACGTCGGGCTCTTCATATTGAGTATCGCTTGGCATTTGTCCGGGTTTGCTTCGATGCCCCTTTGAGTCAGCATGAAGCCTAAGAACTTTCCGGCTTCTGCGGCGAAGGTGCACTTTGTCGGGTTGAGTCTCATGTTGTGTTTTCTGAGGGTGCCGAAGATACTGGTGAGGTCGGTCAGCAAGTTTCTGTCTTCTTGTGTCTTTACCAGCATGTCGTCGACGTACACCTCCAGCTGTAGTCCGATGTGCTCTGAGAACACTTTGTTCATTAGCCTCTGGTAGGTTGCCCCTGCGTTCTTCAGCCCGAAGGGCATTACTACATAGCAGTAGTTTGCCCTTGGGGTTATGAACGAGGTCTTTTCTTGGTCGGGTCCGTACATCGGGATTTGATTGTATCCCGAGTATGCGTCCATGAAGGAGAGATATCTATAGCCTGAGGCTGCGTCTACCAAGGCGTCGATGTTTGGTAGTGGATATGGGTCTTTGGGGCAGGCTTTGTTGAGATCCGTGTAATCGACGCACATCCTCCATTTTCCGTTGGGCTTTTTTACCAGGACCACGTTTGCGAGCCATAGGGGGTATTTTACTTCCCTAATGAACCCTGCATCTAGCAGTGCTTGTACTTGTTCTTCTATTGCTTGCATGCGCTCGGGTCCGAGCTTCCGGCGTCTTTGTTGGACAGGTCGGGATCCCGGGTAAACTGATAGCTTATGGCACATTAGGTCGGGGCTTATGCCTGGCATGTCGGAGGCTTTCCAGGCGAAGAGGTCGGAATTCTCCCTTAAGAGGGTTTTGAGTTCCTCTTTTAGGCCCGTTTCGAGGTTTGCTCCTACGTTTGTTTGTTATTTTTTCAATCTGGACTTTTTCGGTCTCTCCCTCTGGTTGTGGCCGAAGATCTTCTCGGGATTGAACTCGTCCGAGTTCTATCGTGTTGACCTCCTTCCCTTTTAGGCTCAGGCTTTCGTTGTAGCATCGCCGCGCTAGTTTTTGGTCGCCTTTTAGGGTAGCGATTCCTTTTGCGGTAGGGAACTTCATACAGAGGTGTGGGGTCGAGACTATAGCTGCCAGTCTGTTTAGGGTTGGTCGCCCAATGAGGGCATTGTATGCTGAAGTGACGTCGACTATAATGTAGTCGACGCTTAATGTTTTAGATTGCTCGCCTCTTCCAAAGGTAGTGTGTAGTGAGATGTATCCTAAGGGATGGATCGGAGTATCCCCTAGTCCAAATAGGTCGGTGGGATAGGCCTTTAGTTCTTTTTCTTTAAGTCCGAGCTTGTCGAAGGCCGTTTTGAACAGGATATCTGCTAAGCTTCCCTGGTCAATCAGGGTTTGATGTAAGTTGGCGTTTGCTAGGATAATGGTGATTACCATTGGATTGTCGTGTCCGGGAGTTATCCCTTGAGCATCTTCTCGGGTAAATGAGATAGTGGGTAATTCGGGCAGGGGACTGTCTTCTCGGACGTGATAGATTTCTTTGAGGTGTCTTTTTCGCGAGGATTTGGATGTTCCTCCGCCTGCGAAACCTCCATTTATCATGTGAACATGTCTTTCAGGGGTTCGCGGGGTTTGTTCGGCCCGATCTTCGTTGTCTCCCCGCCTTCTCTTCCTGGTCTCTTCTCCTTTCTCTGCTATGTATCTGTCGAGTTTTCCTTCTCTGGCTAGCTTTTCTATAACATTTTTTAGGTCGTAGCAGTCGTTAGTAGAATGACCGTAGAGCTTGTGATATTCACAGTATTCGGACCGATCTCTCCCCGCTTTCTTGTGTTTTAGCGGTCGGGGCGGCGGGATCCTTTCGGTGTGGCATACTTCTCGGTAGACGTCTACCAGCGAGACTCGGAGGGGGGTGTAGTTGTGGTACTTCCGTGGCTTGTCCGAGTTGGGTTCTTCTTTCTTCTTCTGTTCCCGATCTCGATCTCGGAGTGGGTAGGTTGATTCCTTCCTAGAAGAGTCTCTTAGCTGGGAGGTTTCCTCCATGTTATATTTTTCTGCCCGCTCCTGCACCTCGTATAGGGAGGTCGGGTATCGTTTGGATAGGGATTGGCTAAATGGTCCCTCTTTTAGGCCGTTTGCTAGTCCCATGATGGCTGCTTCAGTGGGCAAGTGTTGTATGTCCAGGCAGGCTTTGTTGAATCGCTCCATGTATTCTCGGAGAGTTTCTTGGTTACCTTGTTTGATCCCGAGTAGACTGGGGGCATGTTTTGTCTTGTCCTTTTGAATAGAGAATCTTGTTAGGAATTTTTTGGTTAAGTCTTCGAAGCTAGTGATTGATCTTGGTGGCAGGTTATCGAACCACTTCATGGCTGACTTGGTGAGAGTGGTGGGGAAGGCTTTGCACCGAATCGCGTCGGAGGCGTCGACTAGGTACATTCTGCTTCTGAAGTTGCTGAGGTGATGACTTGGATCGGTGGTGCCATCGTAGAGGTCCATATCGGGTGGTTTGAAGTTTCGCGGTACCTTCTCCTTCATGATCTCTTGTGTGAAGGGATCGTGGTTGCCCTCGGTGGTGGTGCCGCGTTCTGTCCGGTCTTTCAGGTTGGCCTCTATTTTCCGCAGTTTCTCTTCTAATTCTCTGCGCTTTCGAGCTTCCCTTTCTAGATCTTGTTCAGTCTCTTTCTGCTTTTTTATGTCCTCCTCGAGTTGTTTTAGTCGGTTTTGTTGTGCTCGGACTGCTTCTAGAATTTCCGAGCTCTTCTCTTTTTCGAAAATTTGTGGATCTTTGTTTGAGAGTGATGTTTTTGGGCGATTCTGTTTGTTTCCCCCTGGAGTGCGTGGTGATAGAGGGCTGTCCGGTCGCTCTCCGGTGTCAATTTCGTCCTCTTGTTCAGATGCAGCGTGGTCATTGTTGAGGGGGTCGCCCGCCATGGTAGAGAGATGACTTTCCAGGTTTCCCGGCAACGGCGCCAATGTTCCGAGGGTTTGCCTGAAACGTGTAGCTCGGTCGTCTGGAGAGGCCCGAGGTGGGGGGTTTAGTGCCCGAGCTTGATATGCAGAATGGTTGGTGGTGGTACCTGCAATGACACTCCGATGCTTAAGTTAGCATGGGTCCAAGCAGATATATGTAGATTTGGAATGAATGCCATACCTGGGTGCTCCAGTGTATTTATAGTAGTTGGCGGTGATCTCCCCTGGATAAGATATTCTTATCTTATCTTATCTTTGGGAGTTTTATCTCTATCTTTGTGGAACCGCCTTTCCTAGGCCTTTTCGGCCTTTAGGTTTTGGGCTTCGTTCCTTTTTGATGGGCCTTCTTTGTTTATTGTCCGAGGTCCGACCTTTAGGTGTGAGTTTTAGGACAAGGTCGGACCTCTTATGGATTTGCCGGGTTGGAGGACCTCGGTCAGGGTATGAACAAGAGGAAACTAAGTTTCTTTCTTTAAACATGTATCCTTTTCCTATCCAATGCAATGTCATTCCGTTTCTTTATTATCATCAACATACCGTTTCTTTATTACTTTGATATTATGTAGGTATCTAATATGATAGAATTTGAAATAAATGCAATTTTAGCCATAGTTACTTTTGCGGGCTATTTGGCTTGTATGCGATATATGATTCGGCAAATGTCTTGTATTGAAAGATCAATCACCCAATCTCAACATCATAGTAGAGAACAAATACGTCGAGAATTGATTGCTCAATTAGAAACACATTACAACTCACGTTCTATAGTACGTATGAATTATGATGCTTTCACTAGATTAGTTGCAATACTTCATCAACGAGGGCTTCTTAGAGATAACCAATATAGTATTGTTGAAGATTAAGTGGCAAAGTTTTTACATATTTATAGTGATCATTCAAGTACTCGGGCAGAAGGTTTTTTCTTTCGTCGGTCTACTGAGACTATTAGTCGACATTTTCACCAAGTCCTTAGAGCTATAATAATCTTAGAGGATCAATTTTTAGTTCAAGTGAACGGCTCAACTGTCCCACCTATAATATTCAATAGTGGAGAAAGATTTTATCCTTACTTCAAGGTATATTTTTTGTATAAATGTAAACTTTTTAATAAATTTTTGTACTAACACATGGTCGTAACTATTAATTTATGTTGAAACTTTAGAATTGTATTGGTTCTTTGGATGGAACACATATCCGAGTTAAGGTTCCTAAAGAAAATGTGTCAAGGTATAGAGGAAGAAAAGGTTTTCCTACCACGAATGTATTGGCAGCTTGCACATTTGATTTGAAATTTACTTATGTCTTAGCTAGGTGGGAGGGCTCTGATTTAAGAAAAATTGTCGTGTCGGTATAGAATTTCACACAAATGAATTCTCGTTGCAAGTATAGTTCTACACCAACAAACAATTCTCCCAATCAAAAATTTGGTTTTGTCAGAAGTACAAACCCCAATAAGAATTAACCGAAGTATTTGAACTCCGGGTCGTCTCACAAGGAATTGCAATGAAGTGAATGATTATTGGCTATGAAGATCAAGGGGGTTTGGTTTTTATATTTTGGTAAGAAAATAAATTCCAAGAAAAGTAAATCAAGCAATTAAAGAAAGCAATCAATAAAGAGAGACATTCATGGCAAGGTCGAGATCATAGGCTTTCTATCTTAGTCATATAATGTTTAATTCATCTTATCTAGTCAACTCCAACATTGGAAGAAGGTGTAAGTTATCTTCCATGAGAGAATGTCAAATAAGACTAATCAATCATATCACAATAATAAAAGAGTCTATCTCATTACGTCATCCTCGAAGATGGAAAAAGGTATCATATTATCTTCACACTCGAAGAAAGTCTAACAAGACTAGCTAATCTCAATCCAAATGTCCCAATCAACTCACTAATTAAATTAGAAAAAGATTAGAGTTAATGGAAATAATATTAGCTAACGATTCTAGGTCACCAACTTGAGTTAGGTTTTCATGACTCAAGATTACCCAATTACTCTTTCCAAGCCAAGAATGCTCAAGATCTTCTCTAAAGCCCAACCAAGCATTTTATCAAACACTTGGTGGGTAATAAAGGAAAGCATGTTAAATGTGCAAGAATAATAAAATCTTACAACTACCAATGGCTAGAAAAGTAAATCAACAACTCAAATCATCAATAAAAGAAACATCAAACATCAAATTTCATTAATTGTAAATCAAATTCAACATGAGCATTCATGAACATAAAAGTGCATAAAAGGTAAAATTAACATGAGAACTAAAAGAATCAAGTAGTAGGAACAAGAAATTGAAAAAAAAAACAAGATAAAATCAAGAAATCATGCCTAGATCTAAGATGTGTTAGTAGTGTAACTGAGAAAGGGTAGCTATTAGCTACACTTGATATGATAAATGTGTGGTGTGACCTCTATGACCATTGTTTGTATATATAGCAGAGAAAACCTCTTGTAGAGATGCTTCTAATACAATTCCAAAAAGAATTTTCTCTTCTAATTTCATTTCTCTCACTGAACACCTAATATGGTATCAAGAGCCTCAAGATCAAGTTCTTGATCATGACCTTCCTCATTTCTGCTTCATCTTCAACAAAACAACTTTTCATTCCCGTCGCTGAAAAGCTTGATGACACCAATTTCAACACATGGCGCCATCAAGCATGGCTCACAATTCAGAGTCTTTCAATGGAGAGTCATCTTGATTGGGTTAATGCTCCTAAGAGATTTGAACTTGTGACGAAATCTCTGCCTACAGCAGCATCAAAAGTTGATACAACTACCAAATACGATTCTGCAACAGAGACTTCCACAGATCTGCTACAAGAAACTGAAGCCTTCAAGATCTTGAAGCAAGATGATCTTTCCCTTTCCACATGGCTCATGGCTTCAATGACTACATCATACAAGAACATGATTGTTCATTGTGCCCGCTTTTGTGATGCGTGGACCACCATCATCACCTACTTCTCCTCAACATCCAAGACAAGAATTCAAAGCTTGAAATCCCAATTAAAATGTGTCAAGAAAACAGGTACAGTTCATAATTATCTCTCCAAAATTCAAAAGCTAGTTGACTCTCTTTCTGCTATTGGATACTAATTGGATGATGATGATCATATCCAAGCTATTATTGATAGATTGCCTGATGATTATAGTGGTTACATAACTTCTATCATGTCAAGATTGGGCACTTTTTCTGTTAGTGAGGCAGAATCCTTTCTTCAAGCGTACGATGATATGCTTGATAGATTCAAGACTCCATCCTCATCAATTCCCGTGGCAAACTTCACATAAGCTTTCTTGCCATCATCAACTAGAGGAATCGGTGCACGACAAGGTCGTAGTGGTGGTAGATCCCAACGGAGTGGTCGAAGCTCATGGCAACCTCCAAGAACAAACTACCAAATTTGTGGCAGCGTAGGTCATGCAGCATGGAGCTGCTATCATCGCTTTGATCTGCAGTTTCAACCAAACCCACCACGTCCCACTCCTCCACCATAATTTCCCTTTTCCAATACATGCCCTCCATCAACTTCTGCATTATTCCATCAACCACAAGCATATATGTCTACCACATCCTCCATTGGAGACTCATCCTGGTACACTGACTCAGGAGCATCGCATCATGTCACTGCCGACCCCAACAATTTGCTCTCCCATTCTCCGAGCAATCTTGATAATGAGCAACTTTTTGTAGGTAATGGTGCAGGTATTTCTATTCATAAATCTGGTTCCTCTTTTCTCGTTAATAAAAATAACAATCTTGGTTTTAAATTGACAAATTTATTATATGTTCCAACAATCACACAAAATTTACTTAGTGTTTCGAAATTTTCTCAAGAAAATAGTATTTTCTTTGAATTTTGGCCTTATCATTCTACCATTCGTGATCAGGTAACTCAGGCCCCTCTTCTTCAGGGAATCACTAAGAATGGCATCTATACATTTGATGATTTTCATGTGCCAAAATCAGTTTCTCTGTCTGAAATCCAATTGCATAATAACTCTCATACTACTACTACAAATTTTCCTTCTTCTATAAATTTTCATTGTAATTCAAACAATTCTAAGCATTGTTTTAGCAATCACAACGCTACTTTAACAGCAACTTGTACAAGTGTTCATGATGTAGAAATTTGGCACAAATGATTGGGCCACACTTCAATGAATAATCTCTTTTGTGTTCTTAAATAATGTGATATTCCTTTACCTACAAAACCAGCTCATTCTAAAATTTGTGAAATCTGCTCTATTTCTAAGATTCATGCTTTACCTTTTAGTGATTCTAATACTACATATAGTTTTTCTCTAGAGTTAATCTTTGCTGACATATGGGGACCATCCCCTACTGCATCTAGAAATGGTATGAAATATTACATTAGTTTTGTAGATGCGTGTACTAAATATACATATATTTAGTTATTGACTAATAAGTCCCAAGCTCTTAATTCCCTTCAGAATTTTAAAAATCAAATGGAGATGATAACTAGACATAAATTAAAATATTTGCAAACAGATAATGGAAGATAATTTGTATCTGCTGCCTTCACTAGCTTTTTAACTGATAATAGTATTAGACATAGACTCTCATGTCCATATACACATCAACAGCAGGGTAGTGTAGAGAAAAGGCATAGAAGTATAGTTGAAATTGGTCTTTCATTATTGGCAACAGCATCTCTTCCCATGCAATTTTGGGAAGATGCTTTTGCTACTGCTATTCATATAATGAATAGACTACCTACTATTGCTCTTGATTTTATGTCACCATTTGGAAACCAGATTATAGTGCGTTAAAGCTGTTTGGGTGCACTTGTTTTCCATTTCTTCGACCATACAATAAGCATAAACTTGAATATCACTCTGAGAAATGTTTATTTTTAGGCTATGACACTAAATTTCATGGATATAAATGTATGAGTAAGTCTGGAAAAGTTTATATGTCTCGCCATGTGATCTTTGATGAGTTGAGTTTTCCTTATCATGATTTGTTTGAAAATTCTTCTGCTCACATTACTAATACTAAATTTGTTCGTAGCTATATTACTGATGCTTATTATAGCTTACCTTCCACATTAAAGTCACCAAATACTACTGTCACAAGTAATTCGTTCTCACATCAAACTCCAACTGGTGGAACAACTACACATTTGTAATCACCTACACTTACTAGTGTGCAGGACACTAGTATTACTCCTAACTCAGGTTTAGAGACTAATGTCTCTATGCATAGTGAGGCCACTAATCAGGGACTTGATCCCCCTCTAAGTCAGGTTCCTCATCCAACCACCAATACACACAATATGGTAACAAGATCAAAGGCGGGTATACACAAGCCAAAGTCCTATATTACATATATTGATATTGATCTGAAACAACAAGTACCTACAACTGCTGCTCAAGATATCCAAACCCCTCACTGGAAGGAGGCTGTGGATGCTGAGCTTAAAGCACTAAGACAATGCAATACTTGGTGTCTTGTGACTCCCCCACCGAATGCTACTATAGTAGGGAGCAAGTGGGTTTTTTCCATTAAATGAAACACTAATGGTGAGGTTGTTCGTTATAAAGCTCGTCTTGTTGCCAAAGGTTTTCATCAAACTGAAGGCATAGACTATGAGCAGATATATAGCCCTGTGATAAGACCTTCTTCTATTCGTGTTGTGCTTACTCTAGCCATCACACAAGGATGGGTTCTACGTCAGTTTGATTTTAATAATGCTTTCTTAAATGGAATTTTAATGGAACAGGTTTTTATGACTCAACCACAAGGCTATGAGGATAGCAATACTAACCTGGTATGCAAGCTGAATAGGGCCCTGTATGGCCTGAAACAGGCGCCACGGGCATGGTACTTAACTTTGAAAGAAACATTGACAAAGTTTGGGTTTGAAAGTACTCGATCCGATATTTCCCTGTTTGTAAGAAAAAATCCCAAATCAGTTGTATACATGTTAGTATATGTCGATGACATTGTTGTGACTGAAAATGATGCTAATGAAATTGATCTATTAATTAAGCAACTCAATACAATTTTTCCTCTTAAAGATCTTGGTAATTTAAATTTTTTCCTTGGCATAGAATTTTCTTATTTGCAAGGAGGACGTGTACACCTATCTCAAAGGAGATATGCAATGGAAATTTTGAAAAAGGCCAATATGGAAATGGCAAATGCCTTGCCTACTCCCATGGTTGGGAATTTGAAACTCTATACAAATGATTCTGAACCTTGCTCTAATCCGAAGCTTTATCGTTCTATAGTAGGGCTCTCCAATATTTGACTATGACAAGGCCTGATCTTGCATTTTCTGTGAATAGAGTTTCACAATTTATGCACAATCCCACTCTTAATCATTGGAAAGCAGTGAAGAGGATCTTGCAGTATTTGAAAGGGACGGTAAGTGATGGGATTATCTTTTCAAAGTGTACTGATTTTAGACTCCTGGGTTTTGCTGATGCATATTGAGCAAGTGATCTCGATGACCGGCAGTCTGTCACAGGCTACTGTGTATATCTAGGAACAAATCTAATTTCTTGGAAGTGCCATAAACAATCTAAAGTCAGCCATAGTAGCACAGAGGCTGAGTATCATGCGTTGGCTTCCGTGTAGTCTGAACTTGTGTCACTACAGCATCTCCTCAGTGAACTGGGAGCATCTCAAAAGATTGCTCCAATAATTTACTGTGACAACCAGAGTGCGTGTTGATGATTTGGATTTTTGACGGTTTAGAATTTCACAAATAAAATCTCGTTGTAAAGTATAGTTTCTAAACCAAACAATAATCCTTTCATACAAAAAGTTGTTTGTCACTAGTACAAACTCTTAAAATTTATAAACCGAAGTATTGGACCTCGGGTCATTCTCCCTAGGAATTGTAATGAAGTGTCTTGTTATTGGTTGTGAGTTATATTTGGGGTTTTTAAGATTTTGGACAAGAAATATAAATGGCAAAGAAAATAAACTAACAACTAACAAAGCTCTTGGCAAGATATGAGAACTAGAAGTCCTATCCTAGTTATCCTCCTCAATTGTGATAACAAATTGTCCATTACTCCCACTTAGTTAACCTCTAACCATGGAGGAAAGTCAAGTGGATGAATCAATTTGATTCCTCAAGCCCTAATCAACTCCTAAAGGAAAGACTAGCTTTAGAGGCATTCAAATCAATTAGCAACTTCTAATCGTCAATCAACAAGGGAATTAGATAACTCAAGAGTCACTAATTACTCTACCTAGGCCAAGAGGAACAAAACCTACACTAAAATCCAACCAAGCATTTCATCAAACACTTGGAAGGCATAAAAGGAAAGCATAGTAAATTGATAACAAGAATAGAATCTAACAATAATTATTGAAATGAATTAACAACAACAATCAAGGAAATCACAATTATCATGAATTACCTCAAATTTCATTATTGAAAGAAAACAAAGGAACAACAATCTATCCAAAACAAAATGAAAATTACAATTATTAAAGCACATAACTAAAAAAAAGGAAGAGGAGAAGATTAAGACTTAATAAAAGAGAAGTGAATTAAAGCATGAATTAAACCTAGATCTAAGAAGAGAGATTAACCTAAACCTAATCTTAATTCTAGAGAGAAGTGAGAGCTTCTCTCTCTAAAACTACTCTAAACTAAAGTAATGATGCCCTATGATAGATTCATTGATTCCCTTGTTTTCCTTTATCCTTTTATTCCTTTCTATCAGCAATTGGCGCCAAAATGGGTTCAGAAACCCTTCCAAATCGCCAGGCACGTGTTGCTTTAATGAAGTCATGTGCGGACTTCGGCGCATGCACGCACGGTACGTGTGCGCGTCCCTGGCCGATTCTGCAATGTGCGCGCGAGCGCCTTGTGCGCGTGCGCGTGCTTGGCTGATTCCACTTCTTTGACTTTTTATGCTTCTCTCTACTTGTATGCTTCCTTCCTTGCTCCCTTTGACCTATGCCTAGCCTAGTTCAATCCTGAAATTACTAGTAAACACATCAAGGCATCTTATGGAATCAAAGAGGAATTAGAATTTATCAAAAAAAGGCTTAAAAAGCATGTTTTTACACTTATGCATAAATACGGGAGAGATTACAAAACCATGCTAATTCATAGGTTAAATGCGAGAAAAGGTCATCAAAATACTCTAAATCCAATACAAGATAAACCGTCAAATTGGGATTTATCAACCTCCCCACACTTAAACCTTAGCATGTCCTCATGCTAAAATAAGAAGGAACTAAGGGATATGACGTTTATTTAAATGCACTAAACTATATGAACCTATCTAAATGTAACTACCTAAAGTGAATGCAAATGCTTAGTTCAAACAAATCAACTCCCAAGAGAACATGTGTAAGCACAAGAGTTAGGGCAATAGGAATCAAAGACAAACCACAATTGTATTGAATTATCAAAAAGAGTTCAAGCTTACAAGAATATAGATAATATGGGTGAACACATGTAGTTGAACTTTTGAACCCTCACCGGATATGTATCCGCTCTATTCACTCAAGTGTTTAAGGGTTAATTCACTCAATTCTCTTCCAATCATGCTTTCCAAAAATTGATTTTCTTCTAACAATCAACACCTACTCAATGTATGCATACATTCATCATGAGGTCTTTCATTTAGGTTGTAATGGGGTTAGGGTCAAGGTAGGATCATTTATGGTTAAGTGGACTAGAGTTTAGATCTTGGATTAGCATAGACTTTCCCACCTAACTATATAATAATCTATACAAATTCAAACTACTCTAACTACCCATTCTTCACTTTTTCTTACATATTCATGCATTTTGTTTCTTGATTCGTAACACTTATGCATTGATTCCTTTTTATTGAACTTCACCTTGGGGCATTTTGTCCCCTTTGGTTGCTTTCCTTTCATTTTCTTCTTTCTTTCTTTTTTTTTCTTCTATATTACTTTTTTTCTTTTCTTTTTATTCTTTGCACAAGGGCATCAATTGCATAAGGTCTTATACATTCAATCAATACATGAATATATTCCCAATTCCTAAATATGGAAGTGTACTACCCTTTTTATCCCATCCAATGTTCCCAAGCCTCACCATTTTTGAATAATAAACACTCTCACTAGCCTAGGCTAATCAAAGATCCAAGCAAGGGACTTTCATTGGTTTTCCACCTTGGGCTTGTAATGTGCTAAAAGAAGAACAAGTTGGTTAAGCATAGGCTCAAAATTGGCTAACAATGGAGAGTAAAAGGTAGGCTATTTGGGTAAGTGGGCTAATGAAATAATGGCCTCAATCATACAAATGCATGAATACAAGAAATAAATGGACATATAGAATCAAGCAAATCAAGGATCACAATCATAGATGGAGAACAATTGCACACAAGAATGGAAGATAAGTGGTTATAAAATGTAACCACATCAATAGGCTCAAGTCTCACAAGCTTGTGTTCTTAGTTCAATATATACATGCTTCAAAAAGTAAGAATTTAAGCAAGTTTCATCAAAAATTTCCTTCAATCAATTAGGTTGGTGCCCTGTGATTGAGAATTCCTAAAAGGGTGACTAAGTTTTAACAATTCCAAACATGGTTTCTAATCACAACTATAAGCTAAAAAGTGAAATATGCAAAAGTTTATAAAGAAAAAATCTAACTAAAAGTATGGAATCAATTATCCAAAACATCTAAAAATATCCAAAAGCATCCAAAACATCTAAAATCCAAAATAAGCAGTAAAGGTATCCAAAACGAACCAAAATAGTAAGAGTATCCAAAATAAACTCAAAATGCATCAAATATATACAAAGGTATGCAAATTAAGATAACTAGGAAAGAGGCCAAAATGTTCACCGGTCCTCTAATGATGCTACCGGTGACCTTCCCACACTTAAGATCGAGCATCTTCCTCGATGCTAAACCGGAGGATCATGGGAAGGTACAACGGTAGGTGCTGACTCTGTCTGAGGCTGTGGGACCGGCTCCTCATGGGGCTGTGGAGTCTTTGTGGCGTCAGGTGCAGCTGGAGGTGCATCCTGCTGAGTCGGCTCATCAACATCCTCCTCCTGATGATCCTGCTCATCGGACGCTGGAGAGTTTGGGAGTGGAGGTAACTCAGCGCCCAGGGAGATGAGTGCCTGATCCATCCTATCCAGTCGGTGCATGATCTTGCACTTTTCACGCTCCAGAAAACGAAACAGACGTTGAACTAGTAGGTAAGTCGGCTCAGGTGCTGAAGAAGGGGCTGTCGAAGAAGATGGAGCTGCTGCTGTAGAAGAGGACGGGGCTGCTGAAGGTCCAGCTGTCCCTACCACTGCTCTAGCCCTAGATCGGCGTCTAGCCGGGGGCTTCTCGTGCACCCAACCACCCCAAGGAATAGTAACCTCCTTGTCATCGTCATCTGGGGGTGGTGGTATCACATCATCATCCAACCAGGGGTCCTCAGCTAAGGCAGCCATACTGGTAACCAAGGTGGGAAACGGAAGTAGGCCATGAATATGTGCTCGCCACATACACTGCCAAATCAATCGAAGAAAATAAACCTCCTTTCCCTCCATAACACAACCAATCAAAAGTAGCATCTCCATAGGGATCTAAGAAAAATGAGTGGTGGGTAAGACATAGTGGGCAAATATCATTTGCCAAGTCTTGGCCTCTCTAGTCAGATGAGCAAAGAGCATCCCTTTAGGCTTAGTGTTGTTTGCATCCATGACCCAGGTGGCATCTGGTAAACCAATCACGCGCCTAAGTACCTCATAGTCAAAGGTCATGCTATGAATAGCTATCTCAGCCTACTGATGAGCGCAGGTGCCATCAGTAAGATGTCGGCACTATAATGCCTCCTCTATGGCTGACTCAGTGATCATGACCTCTCTACCCCTCAACTGAACTGAATCTAAAGTAGGACGAAAGAAGTTGCAATAGAATTCCTTAACCCAAGAAATGTTGATATCTCCCAAATCTCTATCAACAAAGTCCATACCCAACTCTAGGATGCGACTAGTAATGGCTCGTCTCACATCATTGGGAAGGACAAGCTTCTTCTCAGTATTCAGTTTCGTCGTCCGATATTTTGGAAGGCGAAGCTCACAGTAAAGATTGGGAAACTTTGTTGGATTGGTAGAAGGTAGCAACTGATTTTCCTTTTCCTCGTCATTCAACAGATTCTTAGCATAATTCTTATAAATGGAGGGAATAGAGGGTGTGGAATGTTTTCTTTTCTTGGAGGTAGTGGCTATGGCTTTTCCTTTATCCGACATCCTGAAAAGTATGATAGAATATAAGCAATGAAGCATGTAGCACGAAGCAAAGAAAGCATGTTCAGGATATCAATTGGCTTATACACAATCATGATGTGAACTGAACGTTGAAAAAAAAATTGGTAAACAAGTAAGCATAACTGAACAAGTAAACCAAGAATGCAATGTTCACTAAAGTCAACAACTCTTACTCATTAAGCAATAAAATCATCATACTTTTGAAAGAATGGTTAAAGAGGGTTAAATGTGAGTAGAAATTAAATGGTTAAAGAAATTAGTGAGATAGAAAAGCGGATTAGTGGTATGATGATATTTAGGCTCAATAAAAGAGGAGTTGTGGCTAGACATAGAAATCATGTTCACAATGATTGGTGCAAATCCCGGAAGTCAAAAAGGAAATGGAGATTAGCCCAAATTTGCAATAGAGACAAAAATGAAAATATATTTCTTGAAAATTGGGAAGCATCCCGGCTTAAAATTGGACGTTCCCGGATAGCAAAGTAGCACAAACAGCATAGTTACAACATCAGCAAGCATAACAGCAATGGGATAGCATTCAGCAACACAAATTGCATAAAGAGCGATCCAAAATCAACATACAACACCCAAGTAAACAAACAACAAATATGCACAAACAAAGCACTTATCAGGCCTAGCTACCTAACCGCAATTATTTCTAACTAACCTAACATGCAAAATTTCAATTCTAACTAAGTAACAGAAAACTAACAGTAGCTAACAGAAATGAAAAATTAATAAAAAGCAGAGTTGGAGCACGGAACCTAAGAACAGAGTAAAAAGAAATGGAAATGGGAAGTAGGGGCGGCAGAGAAATGAGCTGGGCAGAGCGCCGCCGCGAAGGGTTGCGGTCATGGCGGAGCAGTGGTGGTGCTCGGTGGAGTAGAGGGCAGAGTGACGGTGAAGCAGGAGAGATGAGAGATGGAGAGAGTGAGGAGGAAAGTGTTGATGGAGAAAGAGAGAGGGGTCGGCCGCAGAGTGATTGTCGCCGGCGGTGATGGGGTTGTGGAAAGAATAAGGGGGGTTGGGAGGAGAATGAAGCGAGGAGGAAGGGAGAAGAGAGGTGCGCGACTGCGCAGTGCTCTTCGCGCACTAGGGTTATCCCCTTTTTCGAATCGATGCGAGCGCGCACTATGCGCGTCCCTGGTACATTGATAAAATTAGAGACCTACGCGTACGCGTACAACGCGCTCAAGCGTGGATGGGGAAACTATGCAGAGGCGCGTGCTCGTACAGCGCGCGAACGCGTACATGAAGTTGGGCTGGAAGCTTAGAGTGGGCACGGTGCGCGCCCAACTCTCTGGACAAAGGCCCGGAATGGTGGCATCAGGAAGAGGACGCGCGCGCGGCACGTGCGCGTCCGCATATATTGGCAGTTTATCATAAGGCGCGCAAGCGTGTTGCGTGCGCTCGCGTCCCTTCCTCTTTTTGTAGATGGGCGCGCACGCGGCAAATGCGCGTTCGCACAAGATGAGTTGGGCTGGGGGCTTAGAGTTGGCTCAGATCCAGCGCAACTCTCTGGATATTGGCTCAGAAGTTGTAGCGGCAGATCGACGCGGACGCGGCAGGTGTGCGTCCGTGTGCACTTCCTTGTTCTCGTGATCGGCGTGCACGCACGTAGTGCGCGTCAGCGTGGTTTGTGTTGGGCTCAGAACATAGTGTTTGCCCAAGAGTGGCTCAACTCTCTGGAATTTGGGGGATGATGCACTTACTCAGGGACGCGTGCGCGTACATCGTGCGCGCGCGTCTAACCCCCTTTTTTTTATATATTGCCCTTTAAGCAGAAAAATTGTGCTCAGGTGCTCCCTATACTGCTCACAACTCTTTATTCAATCAACCATCATACAATTCACCAAAACATGCAATTTGATACTATTCATCTACTACTAACACAATGTACATGTAACTATGCTAACAATCTAATTGTACAAACAAATCTATATGAAATATACTTACAATGGCAACTCAAATCCCTTATTACACAAAACTAAGAGAGAATGGAAAGAGTTTACCATGGTGGGGTGTCTCCCACCTAGCACTTTTATTTATTGTCCTTAAGTTGGACTTATGGGGAGCTCCTCTCAAGGTGGCTTGTGCTTGAATTCATCTTGGAACTCCCACCAATGCTTGGTTCTCCATTGTGCCCCAAGATTTCTTATGAATTGAGCCAAGTATTGATGGAGTTCTTCACAAGCTTGGGGCTCCCAAAGTTGATCTTCTTCTTGTAGTCCGGGATCCTACACTTTGTTTTCACACCCGTCTTGAGATTGATCATTATTATTAGTCCATCCGGGCGGTAAGTAAGGTGAATTCTCTATATAATGGCCAACAATCCTCCTAGACCCATCTATTTGAGCACTATTCCCACCTTTATATTCAACTCTTGAAATATCAACCAAAATGAGCCTTGATTTACAACGCCAACCACGAAACATCTTTCGCTCACGCTTCATCCCACAGAGCATCCTAAGTTGACCATCCGTTTCAAGCAAACCATATTCAAGTGGGATAATAAAGCTAATAGAAATGAATTTCACCCACTCAAATGAAGGTGTAGATGGCAACCTAGGCAAAGATGCTTCCAAAGATCTTGACAAAGCATAGCCAACCCTTGTTCTTCTATTTCTAGGGACTTCCACCTCTTCACAAGATCTCTTAATCTCAATCCTTTGTTCAACAATTTTATCTAAACCTTTTTCCTTACTCAAATCATAATAGGGAGGGTGAGAGAAATTTACCTCCTCAACGCTTTCAAATCCAACAGGAGAAGGTTCTTCATGCTCAAAGGATTCTTCACCACTAAGACTTGATGCTTGATCTTCATCACCAAGGGAACTCAATCCTTGCTCTATCCCATCCAAGTCTTCATATGGAGTATGCCTTGGAAGGTGTGAACTTTCCTCCCTAGCATCAATTTCAATCATCTTGGAGGGGTTTTCTTCAATTCATGTTCCCATGGAGGCTCCGCATCTCCTAAGTCTTCTACCACTTCTTCCTTGTCTTCAATAATTAAAGCTTTCTCCAATTGTTCAAATACAAAGCAACTTCCTTCATTTCCCACCAGAGTTTCCAATCTCTCCTTCATGCTATGTTCTTTATTTGATTCTCCACATGTAGCCATGGGAGTTCCTTGAGTGTTCAAGCATTGGGAGGCTAATTGATTTGTCACCGCATCCAAGGCGGCCATGAAATTTTGCACATCCCTTTTTATCTCTTCTTGCCCTTGAACAAGAACACCAAGGATGTCATTTATTGGGGATTGGGGTGGGTGGAAAGGTTCATAATAGGAAGGTGGTTCTTCTTGGTAGAGTTGTAATGATTCCATATTCTCCACTCTTTTCACTTGTTGCACAACACACTCCATGGTTGCTTGAAATCGATCCAATGCTTCTTTGAGATGATCCCTTGACTCTTGTTCCTCTTGGATATCATGAGTAGGACCATAGGGCTCTTGGATTGAAGGACATGAGTATTCTTCCATGGGAGGTTGTGGTGGAAAGTAGTATTCATCTTGTGGTTGGAAATTTTCATATATTGGAGGTGGTTCATCTTGGTAATAATATGGAGGGGGTGGCTCTTGAAAATATTGATGTTGGAATGGTGATGGCTCTATATGTGGTTCATATGGCTCACATAGTTGTTGGTAGGATAGATATGGATTAGGGTCATATGAAGGTGGTTGGTAAGAAGGGGCTTGTGAGTATGGTTGGGAGTTATGTTGAGGATATAGTTCATAAGCATATGGTGGTGGTTCCTGAAAGTCACATGGAGGTTCGCCATAGCCATTGGATTGATATGCATCATAGAATGGCTCTTCTTCATAGTGCATTGGTGGAGGTTGTTGCCATGAGGATTGATCATATGCATATGGTTCCTCCCACCTTTGAGTGTCCCATCCTTGATACATATTCTCATTGAAGTTCTCATCACACTCATAGCCAAAGTGAGAATTCATGATAGCAAGAGACGGCAAAAACAAAAAAATAGTAACAAATAAAGAGAACAAACTAAAAACTAACAAAGAAGCAAAAGGCAAACATATTCACAATATTCACATATATACAATAACCAATAACACAACACCATTGCAAATCCCCGGCAACGGCGCCATTTAAAATCCAACCAAGCATTTTATCAAACACTTGGAAGGCATAAAAGGAAAGCATAGTAAATTGATAACAAGAATAGAATTTAACAACAATTATTAAAATGAATTAACAACAACAATCAAGGAAATCACAATTATCATGAATTACCTCAAATTGTATTATTGAAAGAAAACAAAGGAACAACAATCTATCCAAAACAAAATGAAAATTACAATTATTAAAGCACATAACTAGAAAAAAGGAAGAGGAGAAGATTAAGACTTGATAAAAAAGAAGTGAATTAAAGCATGAATTAAACCTAGATCTAAGAAGAGAGATTAACCTAAACCTAATCCTAATTCTAGAGAGAAGTGAGAGCTTCTCTCTCTAAAACTACTCTAAACTAAACTACTGATGCCCTATGATAGATTCATTGATTCTCTTGTTTTCCTTGATCCTTTTATTCCTTTCTATCAGCAATTGGCGCCAAAATGGGTTCAGAAACCCTTCCAAATCGCCAGGCACGTGTTGCTTTAATGAAGTCATGTGCGGACTTCGGCGCGTGCGCGCATGGCACGCGTGCACGTCCCTGGCCGATTCTACAATGTGCGCGCGAGCGCCTTGTGCGCATGCGCGTGCTTGGCTGATTCCACTTCTTTGACTTTTTATGCTTCTCTCTACTTGTATGCTTCCTTCCTTGCTCCCTTTGACCTATGCCTAGCCTATTTCAATCCTGAAATTACTAGCAAACACATCAAGGCATCTTATGGAATCAAAGAGGAATTAGAATTTATCAAAATAAGGCTTAAAAAGCATGTTTTTACACTTAAGCACAAATACGGGAGAGATTACAAAACCATGCTAATTCATAGGTTAAATGCGAGAAAAGGTCATAAAAATACTCTAAATCTAATACAAGATAAACCGTCAAATTGGGGTTTATCACGTGTATGCTTGCAGCCAACCCAGTTCTCCATAGCCGTTGCAAGCATTTGGAATTAGACTTGCATTCATTTAGAGAAATGGTGAATAAGAAAGAACTGTTTGTAGTTAACATTCGTGCACTTGATCAAATTGCAGATGTGTTAACAAAACCATTACCTTCTAGGTTGTTTGAATTTTTCAAAGGCAAACTTAGGGTCAGTAGTTCACTCCCCCAAAGTTTGAGGGGGGTGTTAGTAGTGTAATTGAGAAAGGGTAGCTGTTAGCTACACATGATATGATAAATGTGTGGTGTGACCTCTGTGACCCCTGTTTGTATATATAGCAGAGAAAACCTCTTGTAGAGATACTTTAATACAATTCCATAAAGCATTTTCTCTTCTAATGTCGTTTCTCTCACTGAACACCTAATAAGAAGGATTAACCTAACCTAATTCTAGAGAGAAGATGGAGCTTCTCTCTTTAGAAACTAACCTACATGATGCTATACTACCAAACAATTGCTCCCCCCTTGCCCAAGCTTGAATTCTGCATGAAATAGCATTGGAAATGAGTTGGATTGGGCCCAAAATGCACTAGAAATCGCTGCCACGATTTCACCTTAGTGAACCACGTGCTCCATTGGTGCGCATGCGTACAGTGCACGTGCGCACCCTATACATTAGAAAATTATGACAAATTTTATATCATTTTGAAGCCCCGGATGTTAGCTTTTCAATGCAACTGAAACCATCTCATTTGGACCTCTGTAGCTCAAGTTATGGTCGATTGAGTGCGAAGATGTGAGGTTTGACAGCTTTATGGTTCCTTCATTTCTTCATGAGTTCTCCCACTTGCATGCCTTTCTCCTCACTTCTTCCATCCAATACTTGCCTTATAAACCTAAAATCACTTAACAAACATATCAAGGCATCGAATGGAATTAAAGTGAATTAAATTTAGCTATTTTAAGGCCTAAAAAGCATGTTTTCACATTTAAGCGCAAATCAAGGGAGAATTGTAAAACCATGCTATTTCATTAAATAAATGTGAGAAAAGGTGATAAAATCCCCCAAATTAAATACAAGATAAACCACAAAATTGGGGTTTATCAGGCTCCGCTTCAGATTCAAGAATTTTAGAAAATACAATTCATAATGAAGATAATCTAAATGTTCCTCAAGGTATTTTGTTATTTTTCCAAATATAAATTTGTTGTTATTGTATGTTTTTAAAAAGCTTATAATATTTACATATGTATTTTACAATTTGTTTTAGGTAAATTTTACCTAGCTGATGTTGGTTATATGTTGAGGTCGTGGTTCATCACTCCATATCGAAGTACTCGATATCATTTATGGGAATATTCTCGACATCCTCCTGAAAATCCAAAAGAGTTGTTTAAATTAAGACATTCTTCATTGTGCAATGCAATTGAAAGAGCTTTTGGTATCTTGAAGAATAGATTTTTAATCCTATCAGAGATGTCTAGATATAATGTAGACACAGTCAGTGAAATCATCATAGCTTGTTGTATTTTGCATAATTTCTTAATGGATTTTGATCCTGATGAAGAAATTATTGCACAAGTTGATAGAGATCTAATGAATAATGTACCTAAAGATAGAGCAAGTCGTGAAAAAATTGCTAGAGGGGAAGATGGATGAAGGGGAGAGATTTTGAGGGATACTATAGCCGTGGAAATGTGGAATGATTATATTCGTAGACAACATTAATTTCTTATTATTTTGTGTACGTGTGAACATTTTACCAGAAGAGCATCGTCTTGAATGGTTAAGGGGAAAAATGGATTTTGAGTTTTAGAAATTTGTGGCAATATTTTTAGATTTAAACTAATGTTCCTTTTTTTATGTTATACTTATAGTATGATGAAATCTCTACTATTTAGATTTTTATGTTATGTTTAGCGTGATGGAAACTCAAAACTTCTACGAGGGTCATGTGAGGTTGATTTATTGATATAGATTATGAGTATTTTGTTTTAAATTAAACTTTGTTATGTTTATGGCTTTTGGGGTTATCTCATTTTTAATTTTATTATTTTTTAACAAAAACATGATCATATCAAATGAGTGTCATAATCACACACAAATAAGATTATAGAAAAAAATGAAAAAGTTATGAGATGTTGATTTTTTTAAATAATTTAAATTTCTCATTTTTAAAAAAATTCGACCTATCATGATTTCATGGATGAGATGGATCTAATTGGTGAGGTTGTGTTAGACCAATTTTACTTATAAGTGATTTATATAATTATATTATCTAATTTAATTGATAAATAAAATTATACTTAATATTTATTGAGGGGTAAAAATGTCTTAGAGAAATAATGTAATTCATCAACAAGTCATTCCAAACAATGGAATTCAATTCTATCTCATTAATGAGTTAGTTGTTCCAAACTATGGAATTAAATTCTATTTCTTTAGGAATTCATTTCTTGATGGAATTGAATTCTAATTCCATCATTTAAAGGTGTCCAAACAGGCTCTTAAAGAAACAAAAGGCAAGAAAGAAAAACTAAATAAAGCTTCTGCATGCATATACATATATGTATATATATGACCGAAGCCGAAGAAAGAAATAGGATGGCTTGTATACATGTGTATATATACATTGTAACGACCCAATTTTCAACATGTCTAGATCATACCGGAAACTGAGCGCTACCAATTTCTCTTCCTAATTATTATCTATTATTTATCATATGAGCCTAATTCATTGTTAAAAACGTAGTCAATTTGCGAGGTTTTTTTTTTAAATGTTTAGATTAATAGACGGAATCATTCCTAATCAACTCGCAAATAATAACAGATACAACAGTTATAAATAACCACACTTATATATATCTCAAACATTTAACAACATTCAGTGATCCAGCCTTTATTTAAGTATAGTCTTTTAGTTAGAACACCCCTAGTTATAGCTAGATAATAACTATATACATGTATATACATACAACATCCCAGGTTCTGACCTATTCAAGAAGTCCCTAAGCTGGCACCCAGGCTAGCCTAGACTCTATACTCACCTAGTCCCTCTAAACTACTAAAGCGAGGGAAAGTACGTTATAAGTCTTCAAAACTCAAGTTAGGTGGAACGTCATTAAAAGGTGGAACATCTTCTACTACTCCTCTGCACGGTCAGACATTGCCACATGACGTCTCTTTGGTACCTCATCAAGTAGCCACATAACAGGAGTCTCATACACGGGATTTAGTTTAAAGTTCACGTACAAATGGGGTGCAGATATTGGCTGGTCTCACAGTATATACATATAAACAAAGAACGAGATTCACCCTAGACTCAAAAGACTACCTAGAACGGAATCCTCTTCTTGTGAATGGTCGTCAGCGAACTACGGAAGGGTACTTGGTGCACGAATTTGCAATCCGTACAACTAACCAGCAAGTGCACTGGGTCGTCCAAGTAATACCTTACGTGAGTAAGGGTCGATCCCACAGAGATTATTGGTTTGAAGCAATCTATGTTTATTTTATTAATCTTAGTCAGGATGTCAATAAGGTTATTTGGATTTAATTGTAAGAAGTAAAAGTGTTTGGAATAAGTAATTGTTACTTTATTAATGAAGAACACGTTGGGGTTTTGGAGATGCTTTGTCCTTTGAACTTCAACTCTTCCTTGAAATCCTTTTCCACACGCAAGGCTCCTTCCATGGCAAGCTGTATGTAGGGTGTCACCATCATCAGTGGCTACCTCCCATCCTCTCAGTGAAAATAGTCCAGATGCTCTGTCACAGCACGGCTAATCAGCTGTTGGTTCTCGATCATGTTGGAATAGGATCCATTGATCCTTTTGCATTTGTCATCACGCCCAGCAATCGCGAGTTTGAAGCTCGTCACAGCCATTCAATCCTTGAATCCTACTTGGAATACCACAGACAAGGTTTAGACCTTCTGGATCCTCAAGAGTGGCCGCCATCAATTCTAGCTTATACCACGAAGATTCTGATTAAGGAATCTAAGAGAAGCTCATTCAATCTGATGTAGAATGGAGGTGGTTATCAGGCACTCGTTTATGGATCTGAGGAAGGTGATGAGTGTCACGGATCATCACCTTCTTCATGTTTAAGCACGAATGAACATCTTAGATAGGAACAAGCGTGTTTAAATGGAAAACAAAGGTAATTGTATTAATTCATCGAGACGCTGCAGAGCTCCTCACCCCCAACAATGGAGTTTAGAGACTCATGCTGTCAAAGTGTACAAATTTCAGATCTGAAAATGTCATGAGGTGCAAAGTAAATCTCTAAAAGTTGTTTAAATAGTAAACTAGTAACCTAGGTTTACAGAAAATGAGTAAACTATGATAGATAGTGCAGAAATCCACTTCTGGGGCCCACTTGGTGTGTGCTGGGGCTGAGACTTAAGCTTCTCACGTGCCTGGGGCTGTTTTGGGCGTTCAACGCCAGGTTGTAACCTGTTTCTGGCGCTGGATACCAGACAGCAGCATGATACTGGTATTGAACGCCAGTTTACGTCGTCTATCTTCACGCAAAGTATGAACTATTATATATTTCTGGAAAGCCCTGGATGTCTACTTTCCAACGCCATTGAGAGCGCACCAATTAAACTCCTGTAGCTCCAGAAAATCCATTTCGAGTGCAGGGAGGTCAGAATCCAGCAGCATCAGCAGTCCTTTTTCAGCCTAACTCAGATTTTTGCTCAGCTCCCTTAATTTCAGCCAAAAAATACCTGAAATCACAGAAAAACACACAAACTCATAGTAAAGTCCAGAAATATGATTTTTGCCTAAAAACTAATAATATTCTACTAAAAACTAATTAAAACATGCTAAAATCTACATGAAATTACCCCCAAAAAGCGTATAAAATATCCGCTCATCACAACACTAAACTTAAACTGTTGCTTGTCCCCAAGAAACTAGATGAATAAAATTGGATAAAAAGAATTTAAGGAGTAATAAAATCTCCGAGTTTTAAGTGAAGCTCAGATTCTAATTTAGATGAGCGGGGCTAGTAGCTTTTTGTTTCTGAACAGTTTTGGCATCTCCCTTTATCCTTTGAAATTCAGAATGATTGGCATCCATAGGAACTCAGAATTCAGATAGTATTATTGATTCTCCTAGTGTAGTATGTTGATTCTTGAACACAGTTACTTTATGAGTCTTGGCCGTGGCCCTAAGCACTTTGTTTCCAGTATTACCACCGGATACATAAATGCCACAGACACATGACTGGGTGAACCTTTTCAGATTGTGACTCAGCTTTGCTAGAGTCTCCAGTTAGAGGTGTCCAGAGCTCTTAAGCACACTCTTTTTGCTTTGGATCACGACTTTAAGCACTCAGTCTCAAGCTTTTTACTTGGACCTGCATGCCACAAGCACATGGTTAGGGACAACTTGGTTTAGCTGCTTAGGCCTAGATTTACTTCCTTGGGCCCTCATATCCATTAATGCTCAAAGCGTTGGATCCTTTTTACCCTTGCCTTTTGGTTTTAAGGGCTATTGGCTTTTTCTGCTTACTTTTTCTTTCTCTCTTTTTTCTCTCTCTCTTTTTTTTTTACTGCTTTTTCTTGCTTCAAGAATCAATTTCATGATTTTTCAGATCATCAATAACATTTCTCTTGTTCATCATTCTTTCAAGAGCCAACAATTTTAACATTCATAAAATTCAATATCAAAAATATGCACTATTCAAGCATTCATTCAGAAGACAAAAAGTATTGCCACCACATATAAATAATTAGAATTTTCCGTATTAAGAACTCGAAAAAATTAAATTGCCTCTTTATTCTACAAATCTACTATTTTATTCATGTTTGATGATGATGAGAAAAATAAATTGTAACTTAATTGGAAATAAAACCAAAATAGACATGCTAATTACTACTACTCCTATATAACTTCTAAGGTAAATTTCTATAATAATACTATCACAGAGTCAAAGCTTAAAATTAGAACTTAACAACCTGTATTTTGGGAAGTGGATGTTTCTCTAGTCTGTGGGGTGCTTGGTCTTTCAAGGAATAGCTTCTGACACTTTAGTTCCTTCAGTTCACATCCTTGCTCTTCCTGTTCCCTTAGATGCCATGATCTTGATGAGTTTTAGCTCAGTGATCATGGCAAATCACACCAAACTTAGAGGTTTGTGAAGAAAAACGAATTTTACCTCCTCCCCACCATCCTGGCGTTAAACGCCCAACTGCTGCATGTTTTGGGCGTCTAACGCCCAATTGATGCTTCTCCTGGGCGTTCAACGCCCAGCTGTTGCTTCTTTCTGGCGTTGAACGCCAGGAAGTCTTTTATCACTAGGCGTTTTTCTAAACGCCCAGGAAGCTGTAATTCTGGCGTTAAACGCCCAGAAGGAGCTTCTTTCTGGCGTTCAACACCCAGAAGATGCTCCTTTCTGGCGTTCAACGCCCAGATGGCTATCCTTACTGGCGTTGAACGCCCAGTGGATACTTCTTTTGGGCGTTCAACGCCCAAAACATTTCTCACTGGCTTTTCACGCCAGTGAGCTTCCAAATTCCCCTGTAACTCTGTGAATCCAATCAATTGCTTTTTTACCTTGAAGATACTTTGACATATACCTGTAAAAAACAAAAACAAAAACAAATAAAATTAAATTTTGTGAATGGCTGGGTTGCCTCCCAGCAAGCGCTTCTTTAATGTCGTAAGCTGGACTATTACTGAGCTTTAATTAAGTCACAGTTTTGAGCATTCTTGCTCAAAATTGCTTTCAAGATAATGTTTAACTCTCTGTCCATTAACAATGAACTTTTTGTTAGAGTCATTATCCTGAAGCTCTACGTATCCATATGGTGATACACTTGTAATAACATATGGACCTCTCCACCGGGACTTCAATTTCCCGGGGAATAATTTGAGCCTAGAATTGAATAGAAGAACTTTCTGCCCTGGCTCAAAGACTCTGGATGACAATTTCTTATCATGCCATCTTTTTGCTTTCTCTTTGTATATTTTTGCATTCTCGAAAGCATTGAGTCTAAATTCCTCTAGCTCATTTAACTGAAGCAATCGTTTTTCTCCAGCTAACTTGGCATCAAGGTTTAGGAATCTGGTTGCCCAGTAGGCCTTATGTTCCAGTTCCACTGGCAAGTGACATGCCTTTCCATACACAAGCTGGTATGGAGAGGTCCCTATAGGGGTCTTGAATGCTGTTCTGTATGCCCACAGAGCATCATCCAAGCTTCTTGCCCAATCCCTTCTACGGTTAATTACAGTCCATTCCAGGATTCTTTTGAGTTCTCTATTTGAGACTTCAGCTTGCCCATTAGTCTGTGGATGATATGGAGTGGCCACCCTGTGGCTAACTCCATAATGAACCAAAGCAGAATAGAGCTGTTTATTGCAGAAATAAGTGCCCCCATCACTGATTAGTACTCTAGGGGTGCCAAATCTGCTGAAGATGTGTTTCTGGAGGAATTTTAACACTGTCTTAGTGTCATTAGTGGGTGTTGCAATAGCTTCCACCCATTTGGATACATAATCCACTACCACCAGAATATAAGTGTTTGAGTGTGATGGTGGGAAAGGTCCCATGAAGTCAATACCCCATACATCAAACAACTCAATCTCTAAGATTCCTTGTTGAGGCATAGCATAACTGTGAGGCAGATTACCAGATCTTTGGCAACTGTCACAATTAAGTACAAACACTCGGGAATCTTTATAGAGAGTAGGCCAGTAGAAGCCACATTGGAGGACTCTTGTGGCTGTTTGCTCACTTCCAAAATGTCCTCCATACTGGGATCCATGGCAGTGCCATAGGATCTTCTGCGCTTCTTCTTTAGGCACACATCTACGGATTACTCCGTCTGCACATCTCTTAAAGAGATACGGCTCATCCTAAAGATAATACTTTGCATCCGTGATCAGCTTCTTTGATTGCTGCCTACTGTATTCTTTGGGTATGAATCTCACTGCCTTCTAGTTTGCAATGTCTGCAAACCATGGCACTTCCTGGATGGCAAAAAGTTGCTCATCTGGAAAGTTTTCAGAGATTTTAGTAAGAGGGAGGGACACCCTTCTACTGGTGCTATTCGAGACAGGTGGTCTGCTACCTGATTCTCTGTCCCTTTTCTGTCTCTTATTTCTATATCAAACTCTTGCAGAAGCAACACCCATCTTATAAGTCTGGGTTTTGAATCCTGCTTTGTGAGTAGATATTTAAGAGCAGCATGATCAGTGTACACAATCACTTTTGATCCTACTAAATAGGATCTGAATTTGTCAATGGCGTAAACCACTGCAAGTAGCTCTTTTTTTGTGGTTGTATAGTTTTTCTGTGCGCATTTAGAACACGGCTGGCATAGTAAATGATGTGCAGAAGCTTGTCATGCCTTTGTCCCAACACTGCACCAATGGCATGGTCATTGGCATCACACATTAGTTCAAATGGTAACGTCCAGTTTGGTGCAGAGATGATTGGTGCTGTGACCAACTTAGCTTTCAGAGTCTCAAATGCCGGCAGACACTCCTTATAAAAGACAAATGGCGTGTCAGCAGCTAGCAGGTTGCTCAGAGGTTTGGCGATTTTTGAAAAATCCTTTATAAACCTCCTATAGAATTCTGCATGCCCCAGAAAGCCTTTGATTGCCTTAACATTGGCAGGTGGTGGTAATTTTTCAATTACCTCTACCTTAGCTTGATCCACCTCTATTCCCTTTTTCGAAATTTTGTGCCCAAGGACAATTCCTTCAGTCACCATAAAGTGACATTTTTCCCAGTTTAAAACCAGGTTAGTCTCTTGGCATCTCTTTAGAACAAGTGCTAGATGGTCAAGACAGGAGCTGAATGAGTCTCCAAATATTGAAAAGTCATCCATGAAGACTTCCAGAAATTTTTCTACCATATCAGAGAAAATTGAGAGCATGCACCTCTGAAAGGTTGCAGGTGCATTGCACAGGCCAAATGGCATCCTTCTGTATGCAAATACTCCAGATGGACATGTGAATGCCATTTTCTCTTGATCCTGGGGATCTACTGCAATTTTATTATAACCTGAATATCCATCCAAGAAGCAGTAGTATTCATGACCTGCTAGTCTTTCTAGCATCTGGTCTATGAATGGTAAAGGAAAATGATCCTTTCTGGTGGCTGTATTGAGCCTTCTATAATCAATACACATACGCCACCCTGTAACTGTTCTTGTAGGAACCAGTTCATTTCTTTCATTGTAAACCACTGTCATGCTACCTTTCTTAGGGACAACTTGGACAGGGCTTACCCAGGGGCTGTCAGAAATAGGATAAATAATCCCAGCCTCTAGTAATTTAGTGACCTCCTTCTGCACCACTTCCTTTATGGCTAGATTCAGCCACCTTTGTGGTTGAACCACTGGCTTGGCGTCACCCTCCAATAGGATCTTGTGCATGCATCTGGCTGGGCTAATGCCCTTAAGATCACTGATGGACCACCCAAGAGCTGTCTTGTGTGTCCTTGGCACTTGAATTAGTGCTTCCTCTTCCTGTGGCTCTAGGGTAGAGCTTATAATTACAGGAAAGGTATCACCTTCTCCCAGAAATGCATATTTCAGGGATGATGGTAATGGTTTGAGCTCGGGTTTGGGAGGTTTCTCCTCTTCCTGAGGGATTTTCAGAGGTTCTATTATTCTCTCTGATTCTTCCAAATCAGGCTGATGGGTATTAAATGGCCCAACCTTGACAATCATGTCTTCAATCACACCTGATGGGTATTTAATGGAGCCATCAGCAAGTTGAAGACATATCCGGGTTGGTTTGACTTCTTCAGTCAAACCGAGCTTTGTGATAATAGATGCAGGTATTAGGTTGATACTTGCCCCAAGATCACATAGAGCTTGCTTGGTACAATTACCCTCTAATGTGCATGGTATCATAAAGCTCCCGGGGTCTTTCAGCTTCTCAGGTAAGCTTTTCAGAATGACTGCACTGCATTCTTCAGTGAGGTAAACTTTTTCAGTTTCTCTCCAATCCTTCTTATGACTTAAGATCTCTTTCATGAACTTAGCATAAGAGGGTATTTGCAAACAGAATCTTTATTTCAAGAGTCCTGAGATAGTCTGCAAAGCGGGCAAATTGCTTATCCTGTTCCGCTTGGCGGAGTTTTTGAGGATAAGGCATTTTGGCTTTATATTCTTCAACCTTAGTTGCTGCAGGTTTATTACTTACAGAAGTGGGTTGGGAAGCCTTTTTAGAAGGGTTGTTATCAACACTTGTATGTGACTGATCCCCCACTAGCATTTGAATGCCAGGGGTGGAAGCTGGAATAGCGTTAGACGCCAACTCCTTATCTGTTACTGGCGTCTGAACGCCAGAACTGTGCTTTCTTTGGGCGTTCAACGCCGGATTCATGCTTGTTTCTGGCATTGAACGCCAGGAATGAGCATGGTCTGGGCGTTCAGCGCCAGCATTATTCCTCTCTGGGCTCTGATTGTCCTCAAAGGGAATTTTAGTAGCCATTTGTTCATTTCTTGGCTTCCTGCTGCTTTGAAGTGAGGTATTTAATGTTTTCCCACTTCTTAATTGAACTGCTTGGCATTCTTCTGCTATTTATTTTGACAGTTGCTTTTCTGTTTGCTTTAACTGTACTTCCATATTCCTGTTAGCCATTCTTGTTTCCTGTAGTATTTCCTTGAATTCGGCTAGCTGCTGGGTTAGAAAGTCTAATTGCTGATTGAATTCATTAGCTTGATCCACAGGACTGAGTTCAGCAGTTACTGTTTTAGCTTCTTCTTTCATGGAAGATTCACTGCTTAGGTACAGATGCTGATTTCTGGCAACTATATCAATAAGCTCTTGAGCTTCTTCAATTGTTTTTCTCATATGTATAGATCCACCAGCTGAGTGATCTAAAGAAATCTGAGCTTTTTCTGTAAGCCCATAGTAGAAGATGTCTAATTGCACCCACTCTGAAAACATCTCAGAGGGGCATTTTCTTAGCATTTCTCTGTATCTCTCCCAGGCATCATAAAGGGATTCATTATCTCCTTGTTTGAAGCCTTGGATGCTTAGCCTTAGCTGTGTCATCCGTTTTGGAGGGAAATAGTGATTCAAGAATTTTTCTAACAGCTGTTTCCATGTTTTTATGCTGTTCTTAGGTTGGTTATTTAACCACCTCTTAGCTTGATCTTTTACAGCAAATGGAAACAGTAATAATCTGTAGACATCCTGATCTACTTCCTTATCATGTACTATGTCAGTAATTTGTAAAAATTGTGCCAGAAACTCTGTAGGTTCTTCATGTGGAAGACCGGAATACTGGCAGCTTTGCTGCACCATGATAATGAGCTGAGGATTCAACTCAAAGCTACTAACTCCAATGGAGGGTATACAGATACTACTCCCATATGAAGCAGTAGTGGGGCTAGCATATGACCCCAGAGTCCTCTTGGACTGTGCATTTCCACTTAGTTCCATGATGGAGCAAGGGAGATGGTATGTATGTTGATATTATTTATTTTATAAAATAAAATAAAAATAAAGCAAATAAAAACGAAATAAAAAAATGAAAATATTTTTTTTTGAAGATTTTCGAAAAATTTGAGGAAAAGGAGAAAGTGGTTAGGATAAAATTTTTGAAAAAGATAATACAATATATATTAAAAAGATAAGAATTGAAAAATTTTGAAATTGAAATCTGAATTTTTATATAAAATTTTCGAAAATGTAGTTTAAAATTAGTTAGAAAATATATTTTTTTTTTGAATTTTGAATTTTATGATGAAAGAGAAAAACACACAAAAGACACAAGACTTAAAATTTTTAGATCTAATGCTCCTTATTTTTGAAAATTTTGGAGGGAAAACACCAAGGAACACCAAACTTAAAAATTTTAAGATCAAAACACAAGAAAAACTTAAGAACACCTTGAAGATTCACAAGAACACAAGAACAAAAGAAAGAACACCAAACTTAAAATTTTTAGAAAACTTCACTAAATTTTCGAAAATTGAAGAAAAATTAACAATAACACACCAAACTTAAAGTTTGGTACAAGATTAAATCAAGAAAAATTATTTTTAAAAGAAGTTTTGAAATAAAGATACTGATGAGCGGATAATTTGTACCCTTTTTGGCATTGTTTTTAGTATGTTTTTAGTAGTTTTAGTTGAGTTCTTAGTATATTTTTATTAGTTTTTAGTTAAAATTCACTTTTCTGGACTTTACTATGAGTTTGTGTGTTTTTCTATGATTTCAGGTATTTTCTGGCTGAAATTGAGGGACCTGAGCAAAAATCTGATCCAGAGACTGAAAAGGACTGCAGATGCTGTTGGATTCTGACCTCCCTGCATTCGAAGTGGATTTTCTGGAGCTACAGAAGCCCAATTGGCGCCCTCTTAACGGCGTTGGAAAGTAGACATCCTGGGCTTTCCAGCAATATATGATAATCTATACTTTGCCCAAGATTTGATGGTCTAAACCGGCGTTCAAAGTCACCCTTAGAAATCTCAGCGTTAAACGCCGGAACTGGCACCTAAATTGGAGTTAAACGCCCAAACTGGCATAAAAGCTGGCGTTTAACTCCAAGAAGAGTCTCTATACGAAATTGCTTCATTGCTCAGCCCAAGCACACACCAAGTGGGCCCGGAAGTGGATTTTTATGTCATTTACTCATCTCTGTAAACCTTAGGCTACTAGTTCTCTATAAGTAGGACCTTTTACTATTGTATTTTCATCTTTGGACATCTAGTTCTTAGATCATTTGGGAGGCTGGCCATTCGGCCATGCCTAGACCTTGTTCTTATGTATTTTCAACGGTGGAGTTTCTACACACCATAGATTAAGGTGTGGAGCTCTGCTGTACCTCGAGTATTAATGCAATTACTATTGTTCTTCTATTCAATTCCGCTTGTTCTTTGTCCAAGATATCACTTGTTCTTCAACTTGATGAATGTGATGATCCGTGACACTTGATGACAAGTCATCTTAGCCTAGTTTTACTAGTCTTTTGCTTTTGTTTTTACTTGAATTATGCACTTTCTTAAGCTACAAGCAAGCCTAATTAGGTAGATTTTCATGCTTCCTTTGATTGAATCAACCATATGAGAATTAATGCTTTTTCATGAGGTTTGATGCCATAATTGGTGCATATTATGATAGAATGATCATCTCATGATTTCAAGCATAGCTTTGATGTGTTTGGTTGATTTATGATAGGTGAAGAAAGCTTGGAAAAGGATTGAAGTGAGAAGGAATGGCTAGAAGCTAAGAGAAGACAAGGAATCAAGTGAAATTGAACCAAGAAGAATGAAGTTGGAGTTGAAGTTAGCCTCAACGTTAGCCCCCTAACTTGGAGGCTAACGTTGGAAGCTAAAATTTCCTCCCAGGGCTAGCCACGTTAGCGCCAACGTTAGCCCCCTAACTTGGAGGCTAACGTTGGCAAATGAAAATACTCCCAGGGTGTGCAACGTTTGCGCCAACGTTAGCCCCCTAACTTGGAGGCTAACGTTGGCATGAGATTTTACTCCCAGGGTTTGCAACGTTTGCGCCAACGTTAGCCCCCTAACTTGGAGGCTAACGTTGGCGCCACTCCAACTCAAAGCAAGGCCAACGTTAGGGTCAAAGTTAGCCCCCTAACGTTGGCCCAAACGTGAAGTGCAGCAAATTGGTTTTGCTGCTAGAAAAAGTTAGCCATGAAGTTAGCCCCCTAACTTTGAGGCTAACTTTAAAACCCAACTTTGCAAAACTCACATCCGGTTCAATTGATTCACTTGGGTTTCTCTCCAAACTTCAAGAGCAATCAACCAAAGCCTCTTTCAACCCAATTCCACCAAGAGCAAAGGCCCAACTCAAGGCTTGAAGATCAATTGAAGAAAGTGTATAAATAGGCTCAGATTCAATTTATTCGGGGAGCTTCCCTTTTAGTTTTTTTTAGAGAATTTCTTTTCTGTTTTGGGAGCTTGAGTGCCTTTGAATTTCTTAGTTTGATTGTTTTCAATTTCAAATACACTTGTCTTCGATCTTGGGTTGGAAAATTGAAGGAATTCTGTTTCAATCTCACCTTGGATCTTGTTTACTTTCACTGCAAATTTAGTTTCATTTCCTGCTACTTACTTTCTCATTTATTTCCTTGCAATTTACAATTCCTTTGAGATTGTTCTTGTTGGATCTAGGAAGGCATTGAGATCTAGACTTGGTTTTCTAGTCTCTGGGTCCTGAGATCCAATTTCCCATTTCAATTTTCTGTTTCTTGCTTTAATTGCTCATTTGATTTTCTGTTTCGAATCTGTTTCAACCCATTCCCCATTTACTCTTCTGTTTAATGCAATTTACATTCTCTTTGTTTAGATCTTGCAAATCCAAGTCCCAATCCCCTTTACATTTCAAGTCATTTACAATTCTTGCCATTTAAGATTCTTGCAATTTACATTTCTTGCAATCTAAGTTTCTGCCATTTAATTCCTTGTTCTCTAAGATACAGCACTTTAATTCTTGCTCTCTTTACTTTCAATGCAATTTAAATTCTGCAACTCAATCAACCAAATCTTGATCCGCTTGACTAAATCAACCACTAAGCTAAAATTGCTCAATCCTTCAATCCCTGTGGGATCGACCTCACACCCGTGAGTTTTTATTACTTGATACAACCCGGTACACTTGCCGGTTAGATTGGTGTGTTTTTGGGAGAAATTCATTTTTCAACCAAAAAAATCCTAAAGACCTACGACTCCCAATATGTAAGGACTAATGAGCACTGAAACCCTTGCTTGAGCATATAATTTAGAGTTTACCCCACTGTTACTTAATCACTTCTCTCACTGTATTTTACAAGTATTCCTCAACCCATCTTAACTGAAAGAACCTTTGAGCATAGTTCATTTCTTGCTTGGGGACAAGCAAGCTTTATGTTTGGTGTTGTGATGACAAGTCATCTTAGCCTAGTTTTACTAGTCTTTTTCTTTTGTTTTCACTTGAATTATGCACTTTCTTGAGGCTTAAGCAAGCCAATTTAGGTAGATTTTCATGCTTCCTTTGATTGAATCAACCATATGTGAATTAATGCTTTTTCATGAGATTTGATGCCATAATTGGTGCATATTAGGATAGAATGATCATCTCATGATTTCAAGCATAGCTTTGATGTATTTGGTTCATTTATGATAGGTGAAGAAAGCTTGGAAAAGGATTGAAGTGAGAAGGAATGGCTAGAAGCTAAGAGAAGACAAGGAATCAAGTGAAATTGAACCAAGAAGAATGAAGTTGGAGTTGAAGTTAGCCTCAACGTTAGCCCCCTAACTTGGAGGCTAACGTTGGAAGCTAAAAATTCCTCCCAGGGCTAGCCACGTTAGCGCCAACGTTAGCCCCCTAACTTGGAGGCTAACGTTGGCATGAAATTTTCCTCCCAGGAAGGCCAACGTTTGCGCCAACGTTAGCCCCCTAACTTGGAGGCTAACGTTGGCGCCACTCCAACTCAAAGCAAGGCCAACGTTAGGGTCAAAGTTAGCCCCCTAACGTTGGCCCAAACGTGAAGTGCAGCAAATTGGTTTTGCTGCTAGAAAAAGTTAGCCATGAAGTTAGCCCCCTAACTTTGAGGCTAACTTTAAAACCCAACTTTGCAAAACTCACATCCGGTTCAATTGATTCACTTGGGTTTCTCTCCAAACTTCAAGAGCAATCAACCAAAGCCTCTTTGAACCCAATTCCACCAAGAGCAAAGGCCCAACTCAAGGCTTGAAGATCAATTGAAGAAAGTGTATAAATAGGCTCAGATTCAATTTATTCGGGGAGCTTCCCTTTTAGTTTTTTTTAGAGAATTTCTTTTCTGTTTTGGGAGCTTGAATGCCTTTGAATTTCTTAGTTTGATTGTTTTCAATTTCAAATACACTTGTCTTCGATCTTGGGTTGGAGAATTGAAGGAATTCTGTTTCAATCTCACCTTGGATCTTGTTTACTTTCACTGCAAATTTAGTTTCATTTCCTGCTACTTACTTTCTCATTTATTTCCTTGCAATTTACAATTCCTTTGAGATTGTTCTTGTTGGATCTAGGAAGGCATTGAGATCTAGACTTGGTTTTCTACTCTCTGGGTCCTGAGATCCAATTTCCCATTTCAATTTTCTGTTTCTTGCTTTAATTGCTCATTTGATTTTCTGTTTCGAATCTGTTTCAACCCATTCCCCATTTACTCTTCTGTTTAATGCAATTTACATTCTCTTTGTTTAGATCTTGCAAATCCAAGTCCCAATCCCCTTTACATTTCAAGTCATTTACAATTCTTGCCATTTAAGATTCTTGCAATTTACATTTCTTGCAATCTAAGTTTCTGCCATTTAATTCCTTGTTCTCTAAGATACAGCACTTTAATTCTTGCTCTCTTTACTTTCAATGCAATTTAAATTCTGCAACTCAATCAACCAAATCTTGATCCGCTTGACTAAATCAACCACTAAGCTAAAATTGCTCAATCCTTCAATCCCTGTGGGATCGACCTCACACCCGTGAGTTTTTATTACTTGATACAACCCGGTACACTTGCTGGTTAGATTGGTGTGTTTTTGGGAGAAATTCATTTTTCAACCAAAAATATCTTAAAGACCTACTACTCCCAATATGTAAGGACTAATGAGCACTGAAACCCTTGCTTGAGCATATAATTTAGAGTTTACCCCACTGTTACTTAATCACTTCTCTCACTGTATTTTACAAGTATTCCTCAACCCATCTTAACTGAAAGAACCTTTGAGCATAGTTCATTTCTTGCTTGGGGACAAGCAAGCTTTATGTTTGGTGTTGTGATGACAAGTCATCTTAGCCTAGTTTTACTAGTCTTTTTCTTTTGTTTTCACTTGAATTATGCACTTTCTTGAGGCTTAAGCAAGCCAATTTAGGTAGATTTTCATGCTTCCTTTGATTGAATCAACCATATGTGAATTAATGCTTTTTCATGAGATTTGATGCCATAATTGGTGCATATTAGGATAGAATGATCATCTCATGATTTCAAGCATAGCTTTGATGTATTTGGTTCATTTATGATAGGTGAAGAAAGCTTGGAAAAGGATTGAAGTGAGAAGGAATGGCTAGAAGCTAAGAGAAGACAAGGAATCAAGTGAAATTGAACCAAGAAGAATGAAGTTGGAGTTGAAGTTAGCCTCAACGTTAGCCCCCTAACTTGGAGGCTAACGTTGGAAGCTAAAAATTCCTCCCAGGGCTAGCCACGTTAGCGCCAACGTTAGCCCCCTAACTTGGAGGCTAACGTTGGCATGAAATTTTCCTCCCAGGAAGGCCAACGTTTGCGCCAACGTTAGCCCCCTAACTTGGAGGCTAACGTTGGCGCCACTCCAACTCAAAGCAAGGCCAACGTTAGGGTCAAAGTTAGCCCCCTAACGTTGGCCCAAACGTGAAGTGCAGCAAATTGGTTTTGCTGCTAGAAAAAGTTAGCCATGAAGTTAGCCCCCTAACTTTGAGGCTAACTTTAAAACCCAACTTTGCAAAACTCACATCCGGTTCAATTGATTCACTTGGGTTTCTCTCCAAACTTCAAGAGCAATCAACCAAGGCCTCTTTCAACCCAATTCCACCAAGAGCAAAGGCCCAACTCAAGGCTTGAAGATCAATTGAAGAAAGTGTATAAATAGGCTCAGATTCAATTTATTCGGGGAGCTTCCCTTTTAGTTTTTTTTAGAGAATTTCTTTTCTGTTTTGGGAGCTTGAATGCCTTTGAATTTCTTAGTTTGATTGTTTTCAATTTCAAATACACTTGTCTTCGATCTTGGGTTGGAGAATTGAAGGAATTCTGTTTCAATCTCACCTTGGATCTTGTTTACTTTCACTGCAAATTTAGTTTCATTTCCTGCTACTTACTTTCTCATTTATTTCCTTGCAATTTACAATTCCTTTGAGATTGTTCTTGTTGGATCTAGGAAGGCATTGAGATCTAGACTTGGTTTTCTAGTCTCTGGGTCCTGAGATCCAATTTCCCATTTCAATTTTCTGTTTCTTGCTTTAATTGCTCATTTGATTTTCTGTTTCGAATCTGTTTCAACCCATTCCCCATTTACTCTTCTGTTTAATGCAATTTACATTCTCTTTGTTTAGATCTTGCAAATCCAAGTCCCAATCCCCTTTACATTTCAAGTCATTTACAATTCTTGCCATTTAAGATTCTTGCAATTTACATTTCTTGCAATCTAAGTTTCTGCCATTTAATTCCTTGTTCTCTAAGATACAGCACTTTAATTCTTGCTCTCTTTACTTTCAATGCAATTTAAATTCTGCAACTCAATCAACCAAATCTTGATCCGCTTGACTAAATCAACCACTAAGCTAAAATTGCTCAATCCTTCAATCCCTGTGGGATCGACCTCACACCCGTGAGTTTTTATTACTTGATACAACCCGGTACACTTGCCGGTTAGATTGGTGTTGTTTTGGGAGAGATTCATTTCTCAAACCAAAATAATTCCCATCAACACTCATCATCATTCTCACTTATGAACAAGGTGACTGACAACCACTTTTGTTCTACAAGCAACCAAGGCTCTAGTGAATATCTCTTGGATTCCTGATACACGATGCATGGTTGATCGCCTGACAACCGAGTGCTCGCCTGACAAACGAGCCAGCCATTCCGTGAGATCAGAGTCTTCGTGGTATAGGCGAGAACTGATGGCGGCATTCAAGAGAATCCGGAAGGTCTAACCTTGTCTGTGGTATTCTGAGTAGGATTCAATGATTGAATGACTGTGACGTGCTTCAAACTCCTAGCAGGCGGGGCGTTAGTGACAGACGCAAAAGAATCACTGGATTCTATTCCGGCCTGACCGAGAACCGACAGCTGATTAGCCATATGCTGTGACAGAGCATAGGAACATTTTCACTGAGAGGATGGGAGGTAGCCACTGACAACGGTGAAACCCTACATAAGCTTGCCATGGAAAGGAGTAAGAAGGATTGGATGAAGACAGTAGGAAAGCAGAGAGACGGAAGGGAAGGCATCTTCATACGCTTATCTGAAGTTCCTACCAATGAATTACATAAGTATCTCTATCTTTATCTTTATGCTTTATTCGTATACCACTATACCCATTTGAGTCTGCCTGACTGAGATTTACAAGGTGACCATAGCTTGCTTCATACCAACAATCTCCGTGGGATCGACCCTTACTCGCGTAAGGTATTACTTGGACGACCCAGTGCACTTGCTGGTTAGTTGTGCAAAGTTGTGTAGTGATCACAATTTCGCGCACCATGTTTTTGGCGCCGTTGCCGGGGATTGTTCGAGTATGGACAACTGACGGTTCATCTTGTTGCTTAGATTAGGTATTTTTTTTTTCCAGAGTTCTTAAGAATGAATTCTAGTGTTTCAAGGTGATGTTCTTATCATCACCAAAGCTGATTGATCATCATCAATTTAGCTCTTGAATGTAATGTCCTGCTGAAGCTTAGCTAGCTATGTCTAATTCCTTTAGACTAAAGCTTTAGACTAACATTGCATGATTCCTGGAATTCTCATTAAGAATTTTGATACCTTTATTTTCTTTTCCATATAATTTTCGAAAAAAAAAGCACAAAAAAAATTACAAAATCATAAAAATCAAAAATATTTTATGTTTCTTGTTTGAGTCTAGAGTCTCATTTTAAGTTTGGTGTCAATTGCATGCATTCATTCATGTGTCTTAAGGATCTTCAAGATGTTATTGATGATTTCTTACTCTAATCTTTAAATTCTCTTGACTTGAGTGTTTTGTGTGTCTTATATGCATTCTCATTAGTGTCAGTAGTATACAAACTGCTAAGTTTGGTGTCTTGCATGCATTGTTATTTGATTTTAGTTGCATTTTGATTATTAAAAAATCCAAAAATATTTTTAATTTGTGTCTTCTCAAGTCAATAATACAGAGAATTGAAGATTCAGAACATACAGCAGATGAATTGCACAGAAAAAGCTGGGCGTTCAAAACGCCCAGTGAAGAAGACAGACTGGCGTTTAAACGCCAGCCAGGGTGCCTGGCTGGGCGTTTAACGCCCAAAAGGGTAGAGTTTTGGGCGTTAAACGCCAGAATGTGCACCATTCTGGGCGTTTAACGCCAGGATGGCACAAGGGGGAGGATTTTGTTTTCAAATCAATTTTTTTTCAAGTTTTCAAAGTTTTTCAAAATCAAATCTTTTTCAAATCATATCTTTTCAATCAAATGTTTTCAAAATTAATTTCTTTCCTTTTTCAAAGATACTTGCTAACAATTAATGATTTGATTGAACATTTCAAGTATGTTGCCTTTTCTGTTGAGAAAGGTTTTGTTCATACTCTGACCGAGGTCCTCCAACCCGGCAAATCCATAAGAGGTCCGACCTTGTCCTAAAACTCACACCTAAAGGTCGGACCTCGGACAATAAACAAAGAAGGCCCATCAAAAAGGAACGAAGCCCAAAACCTAAAGGCCGAAAAGACCTAGGAAAGGCGGTTCCACAAAGATAGAGATAAAACTCCCAAAGATAAGATAAGATAAGAATATCTTATCCAGGGGAGATCACCGCCAACTACTATAAATACACTGGAGCACCCAGGTATGGCATTCATTCCAAATCTACATATATCTGCTTGGACCCATGCTAACTTAAGCATCGGAGTGTCATTGCAGGTACCACCACCAACCATTCTGCATATCAAGCTCGGGCACTGAACCCCCCACCTCGGGCCTCTCCAGACGACCGAGCTACACGTTTCAGGCAAACCCTCGGAACATTGGCGCCGTTGCCGGGGAACCTGGAAAGTCATCTCTCTACCATGGCGGACGACCCCCTCAACAATGACCACGCTGCATCTGAACAAGAGGACGAAATTGACACCGGAGAGCGACCGGACAGCCCTCTATCACCACGCACTCCAGGGGGAAACAAACAGAATCGCCCAAAAACATCACTCCCAAACAAAGATCCACAAATTTTCGAAAAAAAGAAGAGCTCGGAAATTCTAGAAGCAGTCCGAGCACAACAAAACCGACTAAAACAACTCGAGGAGGACATAAAAAAGCAGAAAGAGACTGAACAAGATCTGAAAAGGGAAGCTCGAAAGCGCAGAGAATTAGAAGAAAAACTGCGGAAAATAGAGGCCAACCTGAAAGACCGGACAGAACGCGGCACCACCACCGAGGGCAACCACGATCCCTTCACGCAAGAGATCATGAAGGAGAAGGTACCGCGAAATTTCAAACCACCCGATATGGACCTCTACGACAGCACCACCGATCCAAGTCATCACCTCAGCAACTTCAGAAGCAGAATGTACCTAGCCGACGCCTCCGACGCGATTCGGTGCAAAGCCTTCCCCACTGATACATAAAAATTAGATTTCACGTACAACCGGCAAGTATACCGGGTCGCATCAAGTAATAAGACTCACTAGGAGTGAGGTCGATCCCACGAGGATTGGAAGATTAAGCAACTTTAGTTAAATGGTAGATTTAGTCAAGCGAACATAGTTTTGATTTCATGAGCATTTTGATTTTTGAACATAATTGCAAGAATTTAAATGGCAAAGAATGTAAAGAACTAGAAGATAGAAATAAAATGAAAGTAAATAACTGAAACTTAAATTGCAAGAAACTTAAATGACATCAAAGATAAATGGCAAGGAATTAAAGGGTGCAGAAATTTAAAGAACATAAGAGTAAATAGCAAGAATTAAAGGAACAAAATGTAAATGACAAGAATAATAAATTGACAGAATGTAAAAGGGAATTGGGTTATGGGTAATCAAATAACTAGAAGCAAAAGAAATAAGAATTAATGGTAGAGAGGATCATTAGGGATCAGAGATGCAAGTTTTCATGAATTGATGTTAGTCAAATCCTTCTCAATCATGGGCATAGATCCATGGCAAGTGGGTAATTGAATCCCAATCTCTTGGTGATTCAACTTCTCTCAACATAACCAATTGCCACTCTCGTGATCTAATTGTTCATGAGAAGAGATGAAGCTCAAATCTAATCCAGCCACACAACTCCCATAATCTCAACCAAGGAGAGTTACATCTCACATACTAACCAAGGTATATTGATTGAGGGAATCATGAAAGGATGAACTCTAAACTGAATTATGTGGCTCATCCCTCAAATTCACCACATAATTCTCATAGATTAACCCCTCTCTCGATGGTGGTTGAATCTTTGAAGAACAAGAGCTTCCTCTTTGGATCAACCACATGAATTGAGGAGGAAAAGAGGAGTTCATCAACCCATTGTAACAAGCAGAGCTCTTCCCCCTAATGAAAGTGGGGTTTAGTGAATCATAGCTCCAATTTCAACCATAATTGCCAAAACAAAAATTAAACTAAGTGTAAAGGAAGAAGAAGAAGAATGATGAAATGCTTAAAGCTTGAAAAATGAAGAAGAAAAGTTCCAATAGAAAAACCAAAAATGAGCTTTCCGGGTATTCTCCCGGAAGTACTAGCAAAAGCTAAGTAAAAGTGCTAAAAAAGTGTGAAAAAGTTCTAAGTGTCTAAAAGTGTCAAAAGTCCCCCCCAAGTACATCAATCTCTTCTATTTATACTACTCCCAAAATTTCTTCAGAGATCTTCAATTTGGGTTAGCAATGTGGGCTTTCTCATTGTTGCATTCTTGGTTCAATTGAAGAAGTTGTTGGCCTTTGTGATGAATAGGGGAAGCAGAGCAAGTTGGCAACCATTCTGGCCCATTGAGGGGCGTTATTGGCAATAACTCCAAGCCTAATGCACGTTGGCAACGTGCATGACATTTTCCTGGAAGTGAAGTATGAGACTTGGGCGTTGCTAGCCCAAGTTGTTGCTAACAACTTGCTTCTCCTCTTCTTGGCTCTACTTTCATGCTAAATGTAGCCCAGAATTTGAGTGTCAACCTTCTGCCTCAATATGGACTATTATACATCATTGGAAAGCTCTTGATGTCTATTTTCCAATGCCACTGGAATCACCTCATTTGGACTTTCCTAGCTCAAGTTATGCTTCCTCAAAGAAGGTAAGGTCAAGCTGCCAAGTTGTTGCCAAAAACGCACCTTCACTCCCAAGTTGGCAACGTGCTCGTGCCTAGCCTCCCAAGGCAGGGGCTTGGGGCTGGCGTTGTTGCAAAACACGCCCCCTTTCTAGCACGTTGGCAACGTGCTCGTGCCCCCCTCCAGGGCTCATCTCTAGCCTTCTTGAATTTCACTTCATGTTCTTGTTTTTAGGGCCTAAAGATGACTCTGGTTTGGCTTCAATTTTGTGCTCCACCATAGACTATCATATATGGTTGGAAAGCTCTGAATGTTAGCTTTCCAACACAACTGGAAGCACTCAATTTGGATCTCTGTAGCTCAAGATATCTTCCATTGAAGGGGACATGGTCAGGCTGTCTTGTTGGAGTTGTTGTGGATAACGCCCTTATATTCCAAGTTAGCAACGTGCATCACAATTTTCCTGGCGTTGTTGATGAACACTCCTTCTCTTCAGCACGTTGGCAACGTGCTCGAGCCTTTCTCAAGGCTCCATGTTTGCTTCCTGGCGTTGGCAACGTGCATGGCAAGGCTTATGGGCGTTGGCAACTTGATTGGTGCCCTTCCTGGCGTTGGCAACGTGCATGGCAAGGCTTATGGGCGTTAGCAACGTGCATGGCATGGCTTATGGGCGTTGGCAACTTGATTGGTGCCCTTCCTGGCGTTGGCAACGTGCATGGCAAGGCTTATGGGCGTTAGCAACGTGCATGGCATGGCTTATGGGCGTTGGCAACTTGATTGGTGCGACTTATGGGCGTTGGCAACTTGGTTGGCACCAAGACTTGGTGCCTAGCCAAGCAACCATTCCTGGCGTTGTTGCCAAACACGCCAATGCTTCCTAGCTCAACAACGTGCTCGAGCTCCCCTTTGGTGCCAAAATTGCTTGCTACGTTGCCAAGGAACACGCCTTCATAACTTGGAGTTGGCAACGTGCATCTCATTTTCCTGGGCCAAGTTTTCTTGTGTGGCGTTGCCTAGGGACACGCCTATGGTTCCTGGCGTTGGCAACGCCCTCGAGCTCCTCTTCAAGGCTCCATTTGTTGCTTGGCGTTGCCTTGAATAACGCCTATGGTTCCTGGCGTTGGCAACGCCAGCTTCTTTTCCTCCAGGGCCAAGCTTGCTTGTGTGTGGCGTTGCCAATGAACACGCCTATGCATTCCAAGTTAGTAACGTGCTCGTGCCTTCCAAGGTTGCCAAGCTTGCTTCACAAATTGGCGTTGGCAACGCCCTTCTAGAGTTGGCAACGCCCAGATTTGCTTCTCCAGGGCTGCCTGGCGTTGCCTTCAACAACGCACCACATTCCTCAAGTTGGCAACGCCAACTTTGCTTCCAAGGCATCCTGGCGTTGCCTCCAACAACGCACCACATTTCTCAAGTTGGCAACGCCAACTTTGCTTCTTGGTTGCCTGGCGTTATCCATAAAAACGCACCCTATTCCCAAGTTGGCAACGCCAACTTCTTCTTCTTGCCCAGCTTGCATCATTCTTGCTTCCATGCTTCCTTGTTTCATCACCTATCATCAACAAAGGAAATAGCTTCAAAGTCTTACCAATCCATACAATAAATTTCATGAGATTCATTCATACTCATTCATGTATGTATTCTTTAGATCATTTGCATGAATTTGGCTAGAATCAACATGTTCCTTGGTGTTCTCATGCATGGAGACAAAACTCATAAAAGGACTTGTTTATTTAGAGAAAATGAGTACAATTAAGCTAAAACTAACTAAACTAACTAACTAATAAAGCAAATATGCACTTGCATCACAACACCAAACTTAAAGTATTGCTTGTCCTCAGGCAAAATATAAAGAACTTTGTCACAAGAATTTAAGATGTAAGACTTGAATGTTCTTCCAGAGAGTAATTTTTCATTGAACATGTTATCCTCATTTGTGTGGTCATTAATTTATTGTAATTGAACACAACTATTCAACTTTTTCAAGTAAAATGCTTGCTTCAATACTAAATTGGTTAACTTCACTAGACTTCTTCTATACCTTAGCACATGACCCTTGAACCATTCTTTCCTTGATGCTTCTCTTCTTTTTTTATATTCCCCGTTTTTTTTCATTTTAAATGAGCTCGAAATCTTGTCTTAAGGCGGCTCTTTAGCATAAGCTTTCAATCAACAATCCCAAACCAGTTGGTTCAAGTTGTTAAATGTTGAGACACTCTTAAAGATTTACTAACTCAAGCCTCTCTCCTTAACACATTCAGTCACAGGCATATAACATTGAAATCTTGTTTGGATAGTGATGTCCAGCACCTCTTTGGGTTGCTAAATGTTCTGTTATAGAGCTACTCTTGATTGTGGGTTTTCAATCGATAATCCCGAGTTAGTTAACTCAAGTTACCGGGTGATGAAGCACCCCTCGGATTTACTAGCCCAAGTATGTCTCTTAACATCAATCACCACAGACACATATCCAAATTTTGTCATTGATGCCTAGCCTTTCATTCTTTGTACTCTATTTTCTTTATTGTCAAGGTTATTTGTGCTTTTACTGATAAAATCTTTGTGATCCTTAACCGAACTAGCCTTGTATAAGCAAGCATTCTTTTGAATTTCTTGAACATTGATTCTTTCACAATAAATGCATGTATGTTAGCACTTTTCTCATGGGACAACATGATTCTTTTTAAGCTAGAATTCTCTCTGTTCTTGCTCAAACTACATCTTTTATTCCAATGACAAGTAAAAGTATTAAAGACAAGCAACCATTCCAAATCTGTGAGTGGTGATGCATGGAATGGGCAATCATAAAAGACAATGCTTCAAAAAGAAAATGCATCCTAGAAGGTATACCATATTTCAGACATACATCTTCTTTATTTAATAAAACATAAAGAAACATAAAGAAAAACAAAGGAACTTCACCACCTTTAGTCTTCATGTCCCTTTTCCTTTGCTTGATTCTCCTTGCTTTCCTTTGCCCTTTGGATCTTGTTTCTTTTTACTTCTTAACTCTCCTTGTTGCTTTGTTGTTGAATCCCCCTTTGGATCTTCTTTCTTTTTACTTCTTAGCTCTCCTTGTTGTTTTGTTGTTGCATCCCCCTCTTCTCTTGGCCATACTCCTGAGCTTATCATTGTCTCCTTTAGCCTCTGTTGATTAAATCTCACCCTTGCAAGTTCCTGCTCTTCAAATATCTTGCGAGCTTCATTAAAGGTTTTGATTTGTGGGTTGAGTAATGGGGGTGTGGAACAGAGGTAACTGAGCTTTTCTTGAGTGCATATATCATAGTCAAGTCTGTCCTTATGCCTGGCTTCCCTGAACATTCTGCTTTCATTGAAATCTTTGTGAAATGCATCATGTCTAGCATCCAACCTATGGAGAAGTTCCCTTTGCTGAGCTTGCTCTTTCCTTAGTTGAGCTTGTTCTTGTATCACTTTCTCCATGGCTTTTTCATGTTCCATAGTTGAATTGTTGATGGCTTCCTGCATCTTGGCATATTGTTCTTGTTGTAGTTCCATCATGTGTGCTTGGTATTCATTTTGTTGGTTCATCCATTGAACTTGAACCCCTCTTTGTTGGTCCATCAATTGCCAAAGGTCCCTTTGTTGTTGAGCTTGTTCCTCTTGGCTTCTTTGAATTTGTGAATATTGCCCAGAAATCCCTTCCAAGGCGGCTTGGAGTTGGTTCATGTTCAAGGTGTGAGGTTCTTCCATTTCTTGAGGCTCCTCCTCTTGTCTTGCTTCTTTCCTTTTCTTCCTTCTTGCTAAAGGTTGCCTTTCCAATTGGGTTGTGGTGATGAATTCCAACCTTTCTCGAGTAAGAGGTTTTCCAACAGAGACCAAATCAGTTTCTCCAAATTCTTCCAGAGGCACTCCAGCTTCTTCACATAGGCGCAGAATGGTACTAGGATATCCTAGCCAGCTGTCCTGTTTGACTTTTTGAGCTATGTCAATGATGTTCTTGGCTATAATGTCTCCAATATTGATTTCTCCTCCTTTCATTATACAATGGATCATTATTGCTCTATTCACCGTTACCTCAGAATTATTTAAAGTGGACATCAATGATCTCCTCACTATGTCATGCCATCCTTTTGCTTGAGGTATGAGATCACCTCTCCGAAGTTTGAGTGGTTGTCCATGTGAATCCAGCACCCAATCCGTGCCTACTCTGCATAAGTCACTTACCACATCCATGTATCTTGGGTTATTTTCAACCCTTTCTTCATAGCTAGCTCGTTTGAACTGTTTTGCCTTGACCTTTAGCACCCTGTTGATGGTGTCTGGGCTAAAATCAACAGTCACACCTCTTACATAACTCATGTATGGTTCTTCATCATCATATTCTCTTATCACATTAGTGTAGAACTCATGGATGAGAAGCATGCTCACTTCTTGAGGTTGGTCACAGAGAAGCTCCCATCCCCTTTTTCTGATTATTTTTTGTATTTCAGGGTATTCATCTTTTCTTAGCTTGAATGGTAACTCTGGAACAACATCTTTGCTTGACATCCAGCTGAAGATACGCTCGTTGTGTTTGGATTTGAATCTTCTTTGATCAAATTCATCTTCTCTCCTATCCCTTGATGATGAGGCCATTGAGATTCACTTGCAAGGTTGAATCTCCCCAACACCAAACTTAGATGAATGCTTGTTCTCAAGCACAAGGAAAATGGTTGTGAATGGAAGAGGTATATGATGACAACGTGACATAGGCAAGCTAGAAAATGATGGTGAAGGGAAGTGGGATGTTTCGGTTATGTGAGGGGGTGTAGTGCTTCATGAGTTTTGTTGGGTAAGGATTAGGCCTAAGGTTAGAATTTGTGAAACATGGAATAGGTTGGAGGTTGAGTATGAGTTCGGGTAATGAAATGAGGTTATGGGGGTAGAAGAATGAGTGATGAAGAATGATGTTTGATGAATGTGGTTGAAGTATTTAAAGTGAACTTTGGTGAGGAGGTTCTAGTGACATTTAAGGCTCGGTCATGGCATGGGGAGCATGCTTCCTTGTGCCCAATGCATGTTGAGTTGTTTTTCCCCATGCACAAAGTTCAAAACTCATGTGACTTCCCTTCCTTGTGTATCCGTGACCTCACTCACTAAGATTCCCCATCATTTCTTTCTTTCTTTCATTATATGCTTCCAAGATTCCCCATCACTTCTTTCTTTCTTTCCTGCAACAAAATTCCAAAAGCTTGAGATTCTTAAAGTGACATTAATAGCTAAAAACTTATGATGATATTCCTATGCAAAATTGACTAAATTAACATTAAAATTTATGATTTGATTCCCTAATCTAATTTTTTCTAGCATTAGTAATGTAAGTAAAGACACCAAACTTAGTTTGTGACTAAGTGTTCTATGGACTTGATTTCAAAGACAGCCACATCAAACTTAGTATTTTACCTACATTATATGCTATTTCACGTTTTTTTTTTTTTTTTTAACTAAAATAGATGACTATACTTTCATAGTCTAGCATTTTCGTGTATGTATAGACACCAAACTTAGTTTGTGGCTAAGTGTTGTAGAACAAACTTTTGCCATTACTTCAAGATTGGCCACACCAAACTTAGTGCCTTGCATACACCATGTACTAGTCTACTTAATCATTATTGGCTACTAAAGTATGAAAATAAAAGACTCCCTATGCATGGGTTGCCTCCCATGAAGCGCTTTGTTTATTGTCCTTAGCTCGACATTGCAGCTTCTTTGCTCATGTTAAGAGTTGCACACTCTCTTCCTTGCTCCAAGGGCCACCAAAATAGTGCTTCACCCTCTGTCCATTAGCTGTGAAGGTTTGTTTTGAGGCTTCATCAAGTAATTCGACATAGCCATGAGGTGATACTTTGGTGATGGTGTATGGACCAGTCCATCTAGATCTCAGCTTCCCAGGAAAGATCTTCAATCTTGAATTGAATAACAACACCTTTTGGCCTGGTTCGAATGTTCTTTGAGAGATCCTCTTATCATGCCATCTCTTTGCTCTCTCTTTGTATATTTTGGCATTTTCATATGCCTCCAATCTGAACTCCTCAAGTTCATTGAGTTGTAGCAACCTTTTCTCTCCTGCTGCTTGAGCATCTAAATTCAGAAGTTTGGTGGCCCAAAAGGCCTTATGTTCAAGCTCCACAGGGAGGTGGCATGCCTTTCCATACACCAGCTGAAATGGAGATTTTCCTATGGGTGTCTTGAAGGCTGTCCTATATGCCCAAAGTGCATCATCCAGCTTCCTAACCCAATCCTTTCTTGTTGTTCCCACAGTTTTCTCCAAGATCCTTTTTAGCTCTCTGTTGGCGAGTTCAGCTTGCCCATTGGTTTGTGGGTGATATGGGGTAGCTACTTTGTGTGTAACACCATACTTGTGGAGTAAGGAATTTAATTGCTTGTTGCAGAAGTGGCTTCCCCCATCACTTATAAGTCCTTTGGGCACTCCAAATCTAGTGAAGATGTTCTTCTTGAGGAATTGCAAGACCACGTTGGTATCACATGTGGTGGTGGCTATTGCTTCTACCCATTTGGAGACATACTCTACTGCTACCAAGATGTATTTGAATGTGTAGGATGGAGGAAAAGGTCCCATGAAATCTATTCCCCACAGATCAAAGAGTTCCACTTCCAAAATGAACTTCTGAGGCATCTCATTTTTCTTTGACAAACCCCCTGTTCTTTGACATTCATTGCATTGGCTCACAAACTCCCTAGCATCCTTGAAGATTGAAGGCCAATAGAAACCACTTTGAAGGACCTTTGCAGCAGTTCTTTCAGCCCCAAAATGACCACCATAGCTAGAGTTGTGACAATGCCATAGTATGTCCTTCATCTCACCTTCTGACACACATCTTCTTATCATTCCATCTGGGCATCTTTTGAACAAGAATGGTTCATCCCAGAAGAAGAACTTAGCCTCATGTAGCAGCTTCTTGACTTGTTGTTTTGTGTACTCTTGTGGAATGATTCTCCCCGCCTTGTAGTTGGCCATATCTGCAAACCAAGGGACATGTTGAATGTGCAAGAGGTGTTCATCTGGAAATTCTTCATTTATTGATGGAAGATTGTCTTGGCATGCATCTTGTGGTACCCTTGATAAGTGATCAGCAACTTGATTTTCATTGCCCTTTCTATCTTTGATCTCAATGTCAAACTCTTGTAGGAGTAGCACCCATCTGATTAGCCTTGGTTTTGCATCCTGTTTTGACATAAGATACTTAAGAGCAGCATGGTCAGTATACACTAAGACTTTAGATCCAATCAAATATTGTCTAAACTTATCAAAAGCATATACCACAGCTAGTAGCTCTTTCTCTGTTGTGGTGTAGTTTCTTTGAGCTTCATTCAATACCTTACTTGCATAGTAGATAACATGAAGCTTCTTTTCCTTCCTCTGCCCCAACACAGCACCAATTGCAAGGTTACTTGCATCACACATGAGTTCAAAAGGTAGTCCCCAACTTGGGGGTGTGATGATTGGTTCTGTGGTGAGTTTAGCCTTTAGAGTTTCAAAAGCATGTTTGCATTCATCATCAAAGATAAAAGGATTGTCTACCACCAGCAAGTTGCTTAGTGGCTTTGCTATTTTGGAAAAATCTTTGATGAATCTCCTATAAAATCCAGCATGCCCTAAGAAACTTCTAACGGCTTTCACACTAGTTGGCAAAGGAAGTTTTTCTATGATTTCTACTTTTGCCTTGTCAACTTCTATACCCTTTCTTGAAATTTTGTGACCAAGAACAATGCCTTCGGGTACCATGAAATGGCATTTCTCCCAATTCAGAACTAAGTTTGTTTCTTGGCACCTTTTCAAGACTAGGGTAAGATGGTGTAAGCATGTATTGAAAGAATCACCAAAAATAGAGAAATCATCCATGAATACTTCAATAAATTTTTCTACCATGTCTGAGAAGATTGATAGCATGCATCTTTGAAAGGTAGCTGGGGCATTGCAAAGTCCAAATGGCATTCTCCTATATGCAAAGACTCCAAAGGGACAAGTGAAGGAGGTCTTCTCTTGATCCATGGGGTCAACAACTATCTGGTTATATCCCGAATATCCATCAAGAAAACAGTAGTAGGCATGGCCAGCCAACCTTTCAAGCATCTGGTCAATGAAAGGGAGAGGAAAGTGGTCTTTTCGTGTAGCATCATTCAGCCTCCTATAGTCTATGCACATCCTCCACCCTGTCACTGTTCGTGTTGGGATAAGCTCATTCTTTTCATTTACAATGACAGTCATCCCCCCTTTCTTGGGTACTACTTGCACTGGACTGACCCAAGGGCTATCAGATATAGGGTAGATGATCCCAGCTTTACATAACTTCAGAACTTCCTTTTGAACAACCTCCTTCATTGTAGGATTCAATCTTCTTTGGGGTTGTACCACCGGTTTGGAACCCTCTTCTAAGAGTATCTTGTGCATGCATACGGCAGGGCTTATGCCTTTCAAGTCATCAATGGTCCATCCCAACGCCTCTTTGTGAGCTTTCAAAACCACAAGGAGCTTTTCTTCTTCCTCTGCATTCAATGTGGAATTGATGATCACTGGGAAGCTGTCCTTCTCACCAAGGAATGCATATTTAAGATGAGGGGGTAGTGGTTTCAACTCTTGTTGTGGTGCCTCTTCTTTAGTAGCTTCACTTGGTTCCTTTGATGCTTCCAATTTGTCCCCTTCATGTCCATTGATGTCATGGACTTCCTCTTGTTTCATTTGATGGTTTGTGTCAAGCACTTCTTCCACCAAAGAGTCCATTACATCAATCCTCATGCAACTTTCTTTCTCAACAGGGTGTTGCATTGCTTTGAAGACATTTATGGTCATTTGCTCATCATGCACCCTGAAAATCATCTCTCCCTTTTCCACATCAATGATTGTTCTAGCTGTAGCCAAAAAGGGTCTACCAAGAATGACTGAATTGTTTCCCTCTCCATCCATGTCTAGGACCACAAAATCAGCTGGGAATATGAAGTTTCCCACCTTCACCAAGAGGTTCTCAACTACTCCATTTGGTATTTTGATGGATCTGTCAGCAAGTTGGAGTGACATCCTTGTGGGTTTAAGCTCTTCAATCATCATTTTCTTCATCATGGTAAGGGGCATTAGGTTAATGCTTGCTCCCAGATCACAAAGTGATTTGTCCACGGCCATGCTCCCAATCGTGCAGGGTATGAGGAAGCTGCCAGGATCTTTGAGTTTTGGAGGTAGCCCTTTTTGAATGATGGCACTACACTCTTGATTGAGAATCACTGTTTCTTTTTCTTGCCAACTTCTCTTCTTGGTGATCAATTCCTTAAGAAACTTTGCATATAATGGCATCTGTTCCAGAGCTTCTGCCAATGGGATGTTGATTTCAAGTTTCTTGAAGATTTCTAAGAACCTTGGGAATTGTTGGTCCTTTGCTCCTTTGTGTATCCTAGTTGGGTATGGAAGCTTGGGTACATAAGCTTTTACTCCTTCATTTTTGTTTTCTTGTTGTGGATTCACACTCTCCTTGCCATCACGGTTGCCTCCTTGATTTGGTGGATTGCCTTGTGGCTTGGTAGCCTCTTTGCCTTTGTTAGCTGTTGAATCCTTTTCTTCATTCTGCCTCTCCACTGTGTCTTGCTCTTTGGGTTTTGTTGCTTCTTTATTTGAACTTTCACCAACTACCTTGCCACTTCTTAACTGCAGAGCTTTACATTCTTCTCTTGGGTTGGGTATTGTATCACTTGGGAGAACATTGGTTGGTCGCTCAGCTTGTTTGGCTAATTGTCCCACTTGTCTCTCAATATTCTTCATGATGACCTCATGTTCCTTGTGTCCCTTGGCTAAGGCTTGAGTGGTTTGGGCAAGTGCTTGCAAGGTTGCTTCAAGACTTGCAATTCTGGACTCATGATGGTCAATTGGAGATATGATGGGGGTTGATTGTTGTTGGAGATTGTTGGGTGGATTAGTGTGGTAATTCTGTGTGTTGGATGTTGGTGCAGGGAGGTTGTTTTGGTGAGTTTGTGAGTTATTATGAGGGTGTTGATATGTGTTTTGTGTTTTTCTATATTGGTTAGTGTTGGTGGCATGGTGATTTTGGTTATTTGTGTTACGGTTGTGGTTGTGGTTGTTGTTCTTTTGCCAATGGTTTTCACCCCACTTTAGATTGGGATGATTTCTCCAGGATGAATTGTATGTATCACCATGAAATTCATCCTGAGAATTTGAAGTGTTCTGCATGTATTGAACTTGTTCTTGTGGTTGTTCAACCGTGATCCCTTCACCTTGGCTCCATTCAAGTGATGGTTGATTTGTTGTGTTCACTGATGCAAGTTGCATACCATCCATTCTCTTTGTTATCATCTCCATTTGTTGTTGGATTTGTTGGTGCATTAACTTGTTTTGTGCCAAGATAGCATCAACACCTTCAAGCTCCATTACACCTTTCTTTGGGGTCGGATTATGCTGCCTCTCTGATGAGTAATAATACTGATTGTTTGCCACAATCTCAATGAGGTCTTGAGCCTCTTCAGCAGTTTTCATCATGTTGAGTGATCCTCCTAATGAGTAGTCTAGTCCCTTCCTTGCTTCTAAGTTTAAACCTTCATAGAAGTTTTGGAGCTTGACCCAGTCACTAAACATGTCAGGTGGACATCTTCTCATGAGTGCCTTATACCTTTCCCAGGCTTCATACAATGACTCCCCTTCCATTTGCCTGAAAGTTTGAACCTTTGTCTTCAACTTAATGATTCTTTGAGGTGGGTAGAACTTTGCTAGAAATCTGCCCATCAGGTCATTCCAATCATTGAGGCTTTCCTTGGGGAATGATTCTAGCCATTGAGTGGCTTTATCCCTCAAAGAGAATGGAAATAGTAACAACTTGTAGACATCTGGATGCACTCCATTTGTCTTCACTGTGTTGCATATCCTCAGAAAAACAGATAGATGTTGATTTGGGTCTTCAAGAGGTCCCCCTCCATAAGAGCAGTTGTTCTGTACCAAAGTGATGAGCTGAGGTTTCAACTCAAAGTTATTGGCCTGAACTGGAGGAGTGGCAATACTACTCCCACAATGTCTTGGATCAGGGATGGTGTAGGAAGATAGCACCCTTCTAGGTGGTCCATCATTGTTGTTGACCCCTCCAGGATTGTGCATCTCATCCTCCATGACTTGATCTTCTCCCTCTGAATCCTCTTCACCAACTATTCCCTTTCCTCTTTCTGCTCTCCTTATCCTTCGGAGGGTTCTCTCGTCCTCAATGTTACGTCTACTAGCTCCTGACATACACAAATAGAACCAAAATCACAAGTGAGACACTCTAGAGTTAGAGTGGAATTAGAGTTAGTGAAACAAAGTATCAAACAGTTAGTGGGCTTAACAAAAGTACTAAAAAAATGCTTAATCTAAATTACCATTCACTTAATTATTGTCAATCTTTTCCAATCCCCGGCAACGGCGCCAAAAACTTGATACGTAAAAATTAGATTTCACGTACAACCGGCAAGTATACCGTGTCGCATCAAGTAATAAGACTCACTAGGAGTGAGGTCGATCCCACGAGGATTGGAAGATTAAGCAACTTTAGTTAAATGGTAGATTTAGTCAAGCGAACATAGTTTTGATTTCATGAGCATTTTGATTTTTGAACATAATTGCAAGAATTTAAATGGCAAAGAATGTAAAGAACTAGAAGATAGAAATAAAATGAAAGTAAATAACTGAAACTTAAATTGCAAGAAACTTAAATGACATCAAAGATAAATGGCAAGGAATTAAAGGGTGCAGAAATTTAAAGAACATAAGAGTAAATAGCAAGAATTAAAGGAACAAAATGTAAATGACAAGAATAATAAATTGACAGAATGTAAAAGGGAATTGGGTTATGGGTAATCAAATAACTAGAAGCAAAAGAAATAAGAATTAATGGTAGAGAGGATCATTAGGGATCAGAGATGCAAGTTTTCATGAATTGATGTTAGTCAAATCCTTCTCAATCATGGGCATAGATCCATGGCAAGTGGGTAATTGAATCCCAATCTCTTGGTGATTCAACTTCTCTCAACATAACCAATTGCCACTCTCGTGATCTAATTGTTCATGAGAAGAGATGAAGCTCAAATCTAATCCAGCCACACAACTCCCATAATCTCAACCAAGGAGAGTTACATCTCACATACTAACCAAGGTATATTGATTGAGGGAATCATGAAAGGATGAACTCTAAACTGAATTATGTGGCTCATCCCTCAAATTCACCACATAATTCTCATAGATTAACCCCTCTCTCGATGGTGGTTGAATCTTTGAAGAACAAGAGCTTCCTCTTTGGATCAACCACATGAATTGAGGAGGAAAAGAGGAGTTCATCAACCCATTGTAACAAGCAGAGCTCTTCCCCCTAATGAAAGTGGGGTTTAGTGAATCATAGCTCCAATTTCAACCATAATTGCCATAAACAAAAATTAAACTAAGTGTAAAGGAAGAAGAAGAAGAATGATGAAATGCTTAAAGCTTGAAAAATGAAGAAGAAAAGTTCCAATAGAAAAACCAAAAATGAGCTTTCCGGGTATTCTCCCGGAAGTACTAGCAAAAGCTAAGTAAAAGTGCTAAAAAAGTGTGAAAAAGTTCTAAGTGTCTAAAAGTGTCAAAAGTCCCCCCCAAGTACATCAATCTCTTCTATTTATACTACTCCCAAAACTTCTTCAGAGATCTTCAATTTGGGTTAGCAATGTGGGCTTTCTCATTGTTGCATTCTTGGTTCAATTGAAGAAGTTGTTGGCCTTTGTGATGAATAGGGGAAGCAGAGCAAGTTGGCAACCATTCTGGCCCATTGAGGGGCGTTATTGGCAATAACTCCAAGCCTAATGCATGTTGGCAACGTGCATGACATTTTCCTGGAAGTGAAGTATGAGACTTGGGCGTTGCTAGCCCAAGTTGTTGCTAACAACTTGCTTCTCCTCTTCTTGGCTCTACTTTCATGCTAAATGTAGCCCAGAATTTGAGTGTCAACCTTCTGCCTCAATATGGACTATTATACATCATTGGAAAGCTCTTGATGTCTATTTTCCAATGCCACTGGAATCACCTCATTTGGACTTTCCTAGCTCAAGTTATGCTTCCTCAAAGAAGGTAAGGTCAAGCTGCCAAGTTGTTGCCAAAAACGCACCTTCACTCCCAAGTTGGCAACGTGCTCGTGCCTAGCCTCCCAAGGCAGGGGCTTGGGGCTGGCGTTGTTGCAAAACACGCCCCCTTTCTAGCACGTTGGCAACGTGCTCGTGCCCCCCTCCAGGGCTCATCTCTAGCCTTCTTCAATTTCACTTCATGTTCTTGTTTTTAGGGCCTAAAGATGACTCTGGTTTGGCTTCAATTTTGTGCTCCACCATAGACTATCATATATGGTTGGAAAGCTCTGAATGTTAGCTTTCCAACGCAACTGGAAGCACTCAATTTGGATCTCTGTAGCTCAAGATATCTTCCATTGAAGGGGACATGGTCAGGCTGTCTTGTTGGAGTTGTTGTGGATAACGCCCTTATATTCCAAGTTAGCAACGTGCATCACAATTTTCCTGGCGTTGTTGATGAACACTCCTTCTCTTCAGCACGTTGGCAACGTGCTCGAGCCTTTCTCAAGGCTCCATGTTTGCTTCCTGGTGTTGGCAACGTGCATGGCAAGGCTTATGGGCGTTGGCAACTTGATTGGTGCCCTTCCTGGCGTTGGCAACGTGCATGGCAAGGCTTATGGGCGTTAGCAACGTGCATGGCATGGCTTATGGGCGTTGGCAACTTGATTGGTGCCCTTCCTGGCGTTGGCAACGTGCATGGCAAGGCTTATGGGCGTTAGCAACGTGCATGGCATGGCTTATGGGCGTTGGCAACTTGATTGGTGCGACTTATGAGCGTTGGCAACTTGGTTGGCACCAAGACTTGGTGCCTAGCCAAGCAACCATTCCTGGCGTTGTTGCCAAACACGCCAATGCTTCCTAGCTCAACAACGTGCTCGAGCTCCCCTTTGGTGCCAAAATTGCTTGCTACGTTGCCAAGGAACACGCCTTCATAACTTGGAGTTGGCAACGTGCATCTCATTTTCCTGGGCCAAGTTTTCTTGTGTGGCGTTGCCCAGGGACACGCCTATGGTTCCTGGCGTTGGCAACGCCCTCGAGCTCCTCTTCAAGGCTCCATTTGTTGCTTGGCGTTGCCTTGAATAACGCCTATGGTTCCTGGCGTTGGCAACGCCAGCTTCTTTTCCTCCAGGGCCAAGCTTGCTTGTGTGTGGCGTTGCCAATGAACACGCCTATGCATTCCAAGTTAGTAACGTGCTCGTGCCTTCCAAGGTTGCCAAGCTTGCTTCACAAATTGGCGTTGGCAACGCCCTTCTAGAGTTGGCAACGCCCAGATTTGCTTCTCCAGGGCTGCCTGGCGTTGCCTTCAACAACGCACCACATTCCTCAAGTTGGCAACGCCAACTTTGCTTCCAAGGCATCCTGGCGTTGCCTCCAACAACGCACCACATTTCTCAAGTTGGCAACGCCAACTTTGCTTCTTGGTTGCCTGGCGTTATCCATAAAAACGCACCCTATTCCCAAGTTGGCAACGCCAACTTCTTCTTCTTGCCCAGCTTGCATCATTCTTGCTTCCATGCTTCCTTGTTTCATCACCTATCATCAATAAAGGAAATAGCTTCAAAGTCTTACCAATCCATACAATAAATTTCATGAGATTCATTCATACTCATTCATGTATGTATTCTTTAGATCATTTGCATGAATTTGGCTAGAATCAACATGTTCCTTGGTGTTCTCATGCATGGAGACAAAACTCATAAAAGGACTTGTTTATTTAGAGAAAATGAGTACAATTAAGCTAAAACTAACTAAACTAACTAACTAATAAAGCAAATATGCACTTGCATCACCCACCACTCTCACCAAGTCGAAGAGACCAGGAAGAGAAGGCGGGGAGACAACAAAGATCGGGCCGAACAAACCCCGCGAACCCCTGAAAGACATGTTCACATGATAAATGGAGGTTTCGCAGGCGGAGGAACATCTAAATCCTCGCGAAAAAGACACCTCAAAGAAATCTATCACGTCCGAGAAGACAGTCCCCTGCCCGAATTACCTACTATCTCATTTACCCGAGAAGATGCTCAAGGGATAACTCCCGGACACGACGATCCAATGGTAATCACCATTATCCTAGCAAACGCCAACTTACATCGAACCCTGATTGACCAGGGAAGCTCAGCAGATATCCTGTTCAAAACGGCCTTCGACAAGCTCGGACTTGAAGAAAAATAACTAAAGGCCTATCCCACCGACCTATTTGGACTAGGGGATACTCCGATCCATCCCTTAGGATACATCTCGCTACACACTACCTTTGGAAGAGGCGAGCAATCTAAAACATTAAGCGTCGACTACATTATAGTCGACGTCACTTCAGCATACAATGCCCTCATTGGGCGACCAACCCTAAACAGACTGGCAGCTATAGTCTCGACCCCACACCTCTGTATGAAGTTCCCTACCGCAAAAGGAATCGCTACCCTAAAAGGCGACCAAAAACTAGCACGGCGATGCTACAACGAAAGCCTGAGCCTAAAAGGGAAGGAGGTCAACACGATAGAACTCGGACGAGTTCAATCCCGAGAAGATCTTCGGCCACAACCAGAGGGAGAGACCGAAAAAGTCCAGATTGGGAACACACCTGAAAAAATAACAAACGTAGGAGCAAACCTCGAAACGGGCCTAAAAGAGGAACTCATAACCCTCTTAAGGGAGAATTCCGACCTCTTCGCCTGGAAAGCCTCCGACATGCCAGGCATAAGCCCCGACCTAATGTGCCATAAGCTATCAGTTTACCCGGGATCCCGACCTGTCCAACAAAGACGCCGGAAGCTCGGACCCGAGCGCATGCAAGCAATAGAAGAACAAGTACAAGCACTGCTAGATGCAGGGTTCATTAGGGAAGTCAAATACCCCCTATGGCTCGCAAACGTGGTCCTGGTAAAAAAGCCCAACGGAAAATGGAGGATGTGCGTCGATTACACGGATCTCAACAAAGCCTGCCCCAAAGATCCATATCCACTACCAAACATCGACGCCTTGGTAGACGCAGCCTCAGGCTATAGATATCTCTCCTTCATGGACGCATACTCGGGATACAATCAAATCCTGATGTACGGACCCGACCAAGAAAAGACCTCGTTCATAACCCCAAGGGCAAACTACTGCTACGTAGTAATGCCCTTCGGGCTGAAGAACGCAGGGGCAACCTACCAGAGGCTAATGAACAAAGTGTTCTCAGAGCACATCGGACTACAGCTGGAGGTGTACGTCGACGACATGCTGGTAAAGACACAAGAAGACAGAAACTTGCTGACCGACCTCACCAGTATCTTCGGCACCCTCAGAAAACACAACATGAGACTTAATCCGACAAAGTGCACCTTCGCCGCAGAAGCCGGAAAGTTCTTAGGCTTCATGCTGACTCAAAGGGGCATCGAAGCAAACCCGGACAAATGCCAAGCGATACTCAATATGAAGAGCCCGACGTGTGTCAAAGAAGTACAACAACTGAATGGAAGGTGGTGCACGAAATTGCAATCACACTTTTGCAATCCCGCACAACTAACCAGCAAGTGTACTGGGTCGTCCAAGTAATACCTTGCGTGAGCAAGGGTCGATCCCACAGAGATTGTCGGCTTGAAGCAAGCTATGGTTATCTTGTAAATCTTAGTCAGGATATCAGAAATTATCAGGATTGATTGTAAAAAGCAAAAGAACATGAATTGGTTACTTGTATTGCAGTAATGGAGAATAGGCTGGGGTTTTGGAGATGCTCCATCTTCCGAATCTCTGCTTTCCTACTGTCTTCTTCATCAAACACGCAAGGCTCCTTCCATGGCAAGCTGTATGTAGGGTTTCACCATTGTCAGTGGCTACCTCCCATCCTCTCAGTGAAAATACGTCCCTGATGCTCTGTCACAGCATAGGCTAATCATCTGTCGGTTCTCAATCAGGCCGGAATAGAATCCAGTGATTCTTTTGCGTCTGTCACAAACGCCCCGCCCTCAGGAGTTTGAAGCACGTCACAGTCATTCAGTCATTGAATCCTACTCAGAATACCACAGACAAGGTTTAGACCTTCCGGATTCTCTTGAATGCCGCCATCAGTTCTAGCTTATACCACGAAGATCCCGATTAAAGAATCCAAGAGATAACTACTCAATCTAAGATAGAACAGAGGTGGTTGTCAGGCACATGTTCATAGTTGAGAATGATGATGATTGTCACGGATCATCACATTCATCCGGATTAAGAACAAGTGTTATCTTAGAATCGAAGCAAGCATGATTGAATAAGAAACAGTAGTAATTGCATTAATTCATCAAGACACAGCAGAGCTCCTCACCCCCAACCATGGGGTTTAGAGGCTCATACTGTGGAAAGAAACGTGTAAAAATGTTATGAGGTCATAAGGTACGGATACAATGTCAAAAGATCCTATTAATAGTAAAACTAGTAATCCTAAGGTTTACAGAAATGAGTAAATGACAGAAAAATCCACTTCCGGGCCCACTTGGTGTGTGCTTGGGCTGAGCAATGAAGGAATTTCGTGTAGAGACCTTTTCTGGAGTTAAACGCCAGCTTTCATGCCAGTTTGGGCGTTTAACTCCAAATTTTATGCCAGTTCCGGCGTTTAACGCTGGAATTTCTGTAGGTGACTTTGAGCGCCGGTTTGGGCCATCAAATCTTGGGCAAAGTATGGACTATTATATATTGCTGGAAATCCCAGGATGTCTACTTTCCAATGCCGTTGAGAGCGCGCCAATTGGGCTTCTGTAGCTCCAGAAACTCCACTTCGAGTGCAGGGAGGTCAGAATCCAACAGCATCTGCAGTCCTTTTGAGTCTCTGGATCAGATTTTTGCTCAGATCCCTCAATTTCAGTCAGAAAATACCTGAAATCACAGAAAAACACACAAACTCATAGTAAAGTCCAAAAAAGTGAATTTTAATTAAAAACTAATAAAAATATACTAAAAACTAACTAAAAGATACTAAAAACATACTAAAAACAATGCCAAAAAGCATACAAATTATCCGCTCATCAGAAGGCTAGCCGCCCTATCAAGATTCTTGGCAGGATCAGCAATAAAGTCACTACCTCTCTACGCACTCCTAAGGAAAGGGAAACCCTTCTCATGGACCCCGGAGTGCGAAAAAGCCTTTCAAGAATTCAAGGAATTCCTCGGGCAGCCACCAATCCTAACCCGACCTTTAAAAGGAGAAGAACTCGTACTATACCTCTCGGTTGGAAATCGAGCAGTCGCTTCAGCGTTAATACGAGAAAATGACCGAGGACAACACCCCATATACTTTGTAAGCAAGGCACTACAAGGGGCCGAACTAAACTATCAGAAGATAGAAAAATTCGCCTACGCCCTAGTGTTCACAGCTCGGAGGCTCCGCCCCTACTTTCAAGCCCACACCATCAAAGTCCGGACGAACCAACCCATGAGACACATCCTCCAAAAAACAGACCTGGCAGGACGAATACTGCAATGGGCGGTGGAACTGTCCGAGTTCGACCTCCACTATGAAACCCGGACTGCCATAAAATCTCAGTATCTAGCCGACTTCATCGCAGAATACACTGAGACCCCTGGAACCCCACTCTCATGGAACCTGTATGTCGACGGGTCCTCAAACAAAACTGGAAGCGGAGCCGGGGTTATACTCGAAAGCGACCAAGGAACGCGGATAGAACTATCCCTAAAATTCGAGTTCCAGGCTTCGAACAACCAAGCCGAATACGATGCCCTACTAGCAGGTCTAAAGCTAGCCGAAGAGGTCGGAGCTCAGAAAATCACGATCTTCAGCGACTCCCAGGTCGTCACATCACAAGTAAATGGAAGCTACCAGGCCAAAGACCCAACTATGAAAAAATACCTGGACCAAACACAGGCACAATTACGCCACTTTTCAGAGATACAGATACAGCACATACCTCGGGAACAAAATGCCCGGGCAGACGCCCTCTCAAAGCTTGCCAGCACCAAGCCCGGAGGCAACAACAGAAGTCTCCTCCAGGAAACCTTACAATCTCCCTCCGTGCTAAGAGAGGAAGAAACGCTAAATATATCCAACCAACAGCAAGGATGGATGACCCCCATACTCAACTACCTGAAGTCGGGAACTCTCCCCGCCGAAAGAAAGGAAGCTAAAAGACTCACGAAAGACGCCCAGAATTATACACTAATTCACGACGTATTATACAGAAGAGGATTCTCAAACCCCCTCCTTAGGTGCGTCCCGACCTCAGAAACAAAAAGCGTCCTCGAAGAAGTCCACGGAGGCATGTGTGGGAACCACCTCGGAGCTCGGGCATTATCCAAGAAAGTAGTCCGAGCCGGGTTCTACTGGCCGACCTTGGAAAGAGACGCAACGGAATTTGTGAAAATATGCCCCCCTGCCAAAAACACGCCAATTTTCACAAGGCACCACCCGAAGACCTTATCAGCATCACCGCACCATGGCCCTTCGCAAAATGGGGACTTGACCTACTCGGCCCGTTCCCCCAAGGACCGGGGCAAGTCAAATACCTCATAGTAGGGGTCGACTACTTCACAAAGTGGATCGAGGCTGAACCCTTAGCCACCATCACGGCTCAGAAAAGCCGTAAATTCCTATACAAAAACATCGTCACAAGGTTCGGAGTCCCCTACTCCATCACAACAGACAATGGAACACAGTTCACGGACACAAGTTTTCAGAACTTGGTGGCCGAACTAAAAATCAAACAGCAATTCACCTCAGTCGAGCACCCACAAGCCAATGGACAAGCAGAGGCTGCAAATAAAGTCATCTTGGCCGGGTTAAAACGAAGACTCCAAGAGGCCAAAGGGGCATGGGCCGAGGAGCTCCCCCAGGTGCTATGGGCATATCGGACAACTCCACACTCTACAACGGGAGAATCGCCATTCCGACTAGCTTATGGGATGGAAGCAATGATTCCCATCGAAATAGATGAAGGGTCACCTAGAACCATCTTTTACAACGAAAAAGGTAACCTGCAGGCACAAAGGGAAGAACTCGACCTCCTCCCCGAGGTCCGAAAAAGAGCTCGGATCCGAGAAGAAGCCTTAAAACGGCGAACGGCCCTCAGATACAATCAGAAAGTAATAAAACGAAGCTTCTCCATTCACGACCTGATTCTAATCCGAAATGACATCGGAACACAAAAGTCGGGAGAAGGAAAGCTAGCTGCAAATTGGAAAGGGCCCTACAAGGTAACAGAAGTCTTAGGAACAGGCTATTACAAAATATCTGACCTAGAAGGCAATGAGTTGCCCAGGGCCTGGCACGCCTGTAATCTAAGACGATACTACAGCTAGAAAAAGATAACCCGAGGTGTACTCTTTTTCCCTACAAGGGTTTTTTAATGAGACACCCGGTCAAGTAAGGCACCCGACCTAGTCGAGGGTAAACACTCTGTAAATATTCTTTCTTTTTTAAATACTAATCAAATTTTTCTATTTTCTTTTCTTCTTCCTCGTGATGAAACAAATCCTGAAAAGTACCCCGCCAAGGCGCATTAATTTATGCTCGGCAAAACGCAAAAAATCATTGCCAAAAGACCACACAAGGTCGGCAAAGATAAAGCGACGAGGTTCAAATTAATGTGAGAAGTTATAAAGCAACTCTGAAAAGGCTCAAAGAGCCAAATAAAAAGAGATTACAAAAATAACTTAAAAGGCCGACCAACGACAAGGTCGGGCCCAACAAAGGGAAGTACTCGACCGCCCCACCCGAGGTCCGAGAAAGAGCTCGGATCCGAGAAGAAGCCTTAAAACGGCGAAAACAAAGATTTCGAAAACGCTTACTAAAAAGTTGCTATACAAAAACAACTAAAAAGTACAAGCGAAAAAACGAAATCAAAAGGAAAAAACAAAGTTTCAAAGAAAAAGCGCTAGCTAAAAGGTTGTTATCCAAAAACAACTAAAAAGCATAAAGCGGAGCTAAAAGTCAAAACGCGAACAAACACCGCATAATAAGCTAAAAAGTTACTACAAGTAGCTAATAGCAAAAAGGTGTTCAAAGCATTCAACAGGAACCATCCAAAAAAGAGCCCACAGGCCGGGCAAAAAACCAAAGACAAAAGGATTACAGGGAATCAAGATCCTTTCCGGACTCCACGTCGGTAGAAGGTTGCGGAGGAAGAACCATAGAAATCGGGACAGCCTTAACAGCACCGTCATCTCGGTTCAAAACCTCCACACCAGATTCCTCCTCGGCCAAAGGTAAAGTCGGGTTCGCAACCGGAACTTTGGGGTCAGACACCGGAACCTCATCCTCGTTGGGAGCAGGAACAATCTTTCCCTCCACAACAACATTATCCGTACTGAATAAACTCAGATCCAGGTCAGGAGCAAGAATCCGGACCTGAGCCTTCAAATTCTCAAACATAGCATCCATACCCTTAGCCACGTGTCCTTCTAACTCGTAAAAATCATCCTGAGCGGATTGCAACCTCTCCTTTGTCTCCACAAGCTCGGCATATGTTCGAGTATAACTCTCCTTCGCCGCCTTCGCCATCTCCTCAGATGCATTCGCTGCTGCCACAGCCGCGGTAGCTTTAGCTTTCTCCTTCTCCAAAGATGCTTCCAGCTCAGAAATCCTAGCATCTTTCAGTTCACTAATCCTCTTAAACTCAGACTGAGCCTTCTCAAGTCGGGAACTGGTCGCACCAATGGGGGATTTCTTGAACTCCCGGGCAATAGCGGCATGAAGACTAGCCATCCGGACACAGCTCCGCGCCATATACTGAAAATGGTGCTCCATAGACACATCATCAGTAGAAATAAAAGTCTGAGGGAGAATATGCTGTTCAACCCAACCAAGAGCATCAAAATCCTTATCATTAAAACCCGCAAGCTCTTGAGAGGTCTTCTGCTTCTTGGGAGGAGGACCCGAGGACGAAGGAGGGGAAGAGTTACCAGGTCCAGAGGTCGGAGGATCCTGATTTATAGGACGAAACTGGGGAGTCGGAATAGTCTTCGACCGAGTAGTGACACCCACAGTAGTCTTCTTTGGAGAAGATCGGGCAGAAGCCTCCCCACCCTCGATATTTCGAGCAGCCACGGACTTCTTCGTCCGACGAAGGAACTTCATGGAATCCGCCTGAGAAGACATCTCTGCAGAAATAAAAGAAAAGGATTACCACAACAGAAATTCCACCAAAACAAGCAAAGACAAAATACTAAAAAAGATGAATCTCGGAGAGGTCGGGAACTACCTAACTCGGAACGGAGAAGGCTTGGATCTCCCAACATTTTCTTCGTGTCCAAGTGAGGTGCCCGACCCCATAAACTGCTTACCACACCCACAAAAGCCTGCTCCACCTCATCTAGACTCTCAAAGGTATACTTAGTAGACACTACATTCTCCTGCCAACAAAGAGGAAAAGAAGGCTCCCCACTCTCATCTAGAAAGAAAGGTCGGACGTCTCCAGTAGCCCGGACCTTGAAATAAAAGTTCTTAAAATCATGAAAAGACTCATCATACAGGGTACAAAACTTCCTCCCCTGGTTAGCCCTAAAAGAGACCCAAGATACCTTTCCTCCACCTGACCCCGGCTTCGTCAACACAAACAAATAGGAAAAAAGAGAAATAGAGGGAGCAACGCCCAAAAATTGACACAAAAGTTGAAACAGCTTTAAAAACGCCCAAGAATTTAGATGGAGCTGCGTAGGAGCAAGATTACAAGACCATAACACCTCGGACTCCAGATCGGTAAAGGGAAGTCGGACACTCAGCTTAGAGAAAAAACAATCATAAGCATAAAAGAAGAGCTTCTCGGAACTATCTAGGGGCGGGAAGCACACTCTCTCCTCGGAATCTGGGGCTACTAGTTCATAATCCCTCTCAGACTCTCTATTTTCACATATGCTACAATGCCTACGGAACCTAGCTAAATACTCAGAATCTACCACAGAAGGGACTCTTAGAGGAAGAGGGTCTACCCAATCAAGACCACATGGAATTTTAGTCGACATCGCTTGAAGAACCTTTCGAGACATAAAATTCTTACCTACAAAGAAGAATACAACAGCAAGCAAAAATCACATAAAGAAGACAGCAAAAACCCATTCAGCAAAGCAAGGAACAAAAAACACCAGAGAACAAAAAAGAGCCCCCCCATATCAAAACAACAGCAATGGCGGCACCTCTTTTTGGGGCAACCCAGGCATAAAGAAAAAGAAACAAACAAGAGCCACACAAAGAACAGAAGTATATGATCACAAGAAAAGAGAAACATGGGAACAAACCTGGAAAAAGAAACGAAGACGAAGAGCTCCGAAGCAAGGAGAACGAAACGACGGCACAGAGGAAACCCCGGAAAGACACACAGAAAGATTCGGGAAAGCAGAATAAAGAGAAAGAAGAAGCAGTGCTCGCAAAAACATAAGAAAGACAAAACGCAGAAAAGAGGAAAGGGAGCAAATAAATAAAGCCTTCACAGAGCCCGAACGGAAATCGAGGAAAAACGGTAAAATGCAATAAATGCAGAAACGGCCATTTTTGAATTTTGAAAAAACTACTATGCCCGAGCACGACCTCCCAAAAAAGGACGAACTCGGGCAGGGGCACTGTTCATACCCTGACCGAGGTCCTCCAACCCGGCAAATCCATAAGAGGTCCGACCTTGTCCTAAAACTCACACCTAAAGGTCGGACCTCGGACAATAAACAAAGAAGGCCCATCAAAAAGGAACGAAGCCCAAAACCTAAAGGCCGAAAAGACCTAGGAAAGGCGGTTCCACAAAGATAGAGATAAAACTCCCAAAGATAAGATAAGATAAGAATATCTTATCCAGGGGAGATCACCGCCAACTACTATAAATACACTGGAGCACCCAGGTATGGCATTCATTCCAAATCTACATATATCTACTTGGACCCATGCTAACTTAAGCATCGGAGTGTCATTGCAGGTACCACCACCAACCATTCTGCATATCAAGCTCGGGCACTGAACCCCCCACCTCGGGCCTCTCCAGACGACCGAGCTACACGTTTCAGGCAAACCCTCGGAACAGGTTTAATGCTTGAATCATATTTTTTCTTGATAGCCAAGTCATTGAATTTCAAAATCAAATCTTTTTAAAATTGTTTTCAAATCATATCTTCTCAATCACATATTTTTTAAAACCAATTATGTCTTCTTAACTTCATCTTTTTCAAAATAGTTTTCAATCAAATCTTTTTGACTTCTAATTTCAAAATCTTTTTCAAAAATCACTTGATTTCTTTCCCACTCTTATTTTCGAAAATTAATTAGTGTTTTTCAAAATGTTTTCAAAATCTTTTACTTAATTTTCGAAAATTACTTCCTTTCTTCTCACATCCTTCTATTTATGGACTAACACTATTCCTTAATGCAAAATTCGAACTCCATCTTCTTTGATAAGTTCGAATTTTCTACTTCTGTCTTCTACTTTTCTTTTCCTCTGACACCTAAAGGAATCTCTATACTGTGACATAGAGGATTCCACATTTTCTTGTTCTCTTCTCTTTCATATGAGCAGGAGCAGAGACAAAGGCATTCTTGTTGATGCTGACCCTGAACCTGAAAGGACCTTGAAGCAAAAGCTAAGAGAAGCTAAAGCACAATTCTCTACAGAGGACCTAACAGAAATCTTCAAAGAAGAAGACATGGCAGCCGAAAACAACAACAATGCCAACAATGCAAGGAAGGTGCTGGGTGACTTTACTGCACCTACTCCCAACTTTTATGGGAGAAGCATCTCTATCCCTTCCATTGGAGCAAACAACTTTGAGCTTAAGCCTCAATTAGTTTCTCTAATGCAACAGAATTGCAAGTTCCATGGACTTCCATTGGAAGATCCTCATCAGTTTTTAGCTGAGTTCTTGCAAATCTGTGGCACAGTCAAGACTAATGGGGTTGACCCTGAGGTCTACAGACTAATGCTATTCCCTTTTGCTGTAAGAGACAGAGCTAGGACATGGTTGGACTCACAACCTAAAGAAAGCCTGGACTCTTGGGAAAAGCTAGTCAATGCCTTCTTGGCAAAGTTCTTTCCACCTCAAAAAATTGAGTAAGCTTAGAGTGGAAGTCCAAACCTTTAGACAGAAGGATGGAGAATCCCTCTATGAAGCTTGGGAAAGATACAAACAATTAATCAGAAAGTGTCCCTCAGACACGCTTTCTGAATGGAGCATCATAGGTATTTTCTATGATGGTCTCTCTGAACTATCCAAGATGTCTTTGGATAGCTCTGCTGGAGGATCTCTTCATTTGAAGAAGATGCCTGCAGAAGCTCAAGAGCTCATTGAAATGGTTGCAAATAACCAATTCATGTACACTTCTGAAAGGAATCCTGTGAACAATGGGACTAATCAGAAGAAAGGAGTTCTTGAGATTGATGCTCTGAATGCCATTCTGGCTCAGAACAAGATATTGACTCAACAAGTCAATTTGATCTTTCAAAGTCTGTCTGGAATGCAAAATGCACCAAGCAGTACTAAGGATGCTTCATCTGAAGAAGAAGCCCATGATCCTGAGAACACTTCAATGGAAGAGGTAAATTACCTAGGAGAACCCTATGGAAACACCTATAATTCTTCATGGAGAAATCACCCAAATTTCTCATGGAAGGATCAACAGAGACCTCAACAAGGTTTCAACAACAATAATGGTGGAAGAAACAGGTTTAGCAATGGCAAGCCTTTTCCATTATCTTCTCAGCAACAGACAGAGAATTCTAAGCAGAACCCCTCTGACTTAGCAACCATGGTCTCTGATCTAATCAAAACCACTCAAAGTTTCATGACTGAAACAAGGTCCTCCATTAGGAACTTGGAAGCACAAGTGGGACAGCTGAGCAAGAAAGTTACTGAACTCCCTCCTAGTACTCTCCCAAGCAATACAGAAGAAAATCCAAAAGGAGAGTGCAAGGCCATCAACATGGCCGAATTTGGAGAGGAAGGAAAGGAAGTGAACGCCACTGAGGAAGACCTCAATGGGCGTGCACTGACCTCCAATGAGTTCCCCAATGAGGAACCATGGGACTCTGAGGCTCAAAATGAGACCATAGAGATTCCATTGGACTTACTTCTGCCTTTCATGAGCTCTGATGAGTATTCTTCCTCTGAAGAGGATGAGTATGTCACTGAAGAGCAAGTTGCTAAATACCTTGGAGCAATCATGAAGCTAAATGACAAGTTATTTGGAAATGAGACTTGGGAGAATAAACCTCCTTTGCTCACCAAGGAACTGGATGACTTGTCTAGGCAGAAATTACCTCAAAAGAGACAAGATCCTGGGAAGTTTTCAATACCTTGTACCATAGGCACCATGACCTTCAAGAGGGCTCTGTGTGACTTAGGGTCAAGTGTAAACCTCATGCCTCTCTCTGTAATGGAGAAGCTAGGGATCTTTGAGGTGCAAGCTGCAAGAATCTCATTAGAGATGGCAGACAACTCAAGAAAACAAGCTCATGGACTTGTAGAGGATGTTTTGGTGAAAATTGAAAACCATTACATCCCTGCTGATTTCATAGTCCTAGAGACTGGGAAGTGCATGGATGAAACCATCATCCTTGGCAGACCCTTCCTAGCCACAGCAAAGGCTGTGATTGATGTTGATAGAGGCGAACTGATCATTCAAGTGAATGAAGAATCCTTGTGTTTAAGGCTCAAGGATATCCCTCTGTCACCATGGAGAGGAAGCATGAAGAGCTTCTCTCAAAACCGAGCCAAACAGAGCCCCCACAGTCAAACTCTAAGTTTGGTGTTGGGAGGCCACAACCAAACTCTAAGTTTGGTGTTGAACCCCCACATTCAAACTCTAAGTTTGGTGTTGGGAGGTTCCCACATTGCTCTGAGAAAATATGAGGCTCCATGAGAGCCCTCTGTCAAGCTACTGACATTAAAGAAGCGCTTGTTGGGAGGCAACCCAATGTTATATGTTATCTATTTTCTTTTGTTATTCTATTTTATTTTGTAGGTTGATGATCATGAGAAGTCACAAAATCAATTGAAAAAGCAAAAACAGAATGAAAAACAGGAAGAAAAATAGCACACCCTGGAGGAAGAACCCACTGGCGTTTAAACGCCAGTGAAGCTAGCAGTTGGGCGTTTAACGCCCAGTCTGGCACCATTCTGGGCGTTTAACGCCAGAAAAGGGCACCAGACTGGCGTTAAACGCCAGAAAAGGGCAAGAACCTGGCGTTAAACGCCAGGAATGGGCACCAGCCCGGCGTTTAACGCCAGAAATGGCTCAAAACGTGATTTTGCTTGCCATTTGGTGCAGGGATGACTTTTCCTTGACACCACAGGATCTGTGGACCCCACAGGATCCCCACCAACCCCACCACTCACTCTCTTCTTCACTCATTCACCAATCACCTCAACACCTCTTCCCCAAAAACTCCTCACCTATCAAATCCCACTTTCTCTTCACCACTCACATCCATCCTTCATAAAACCCCATCTACCTCACCATTCAAAATTCAAACCACTTCCCCACCCAAACCCACCCATAAAGGCCGAACCAAAAAGCCACCTCCCTCTCCTCTATTTCTTCTTCTTCTACTCTCTTCTTTCTTCTTTTGCTCGAGAACGAGCAAACCTTTTAAGTTTGGTGTGGTAAAAGCATTGCTTTTTGTTTTTCCATAACCATTTATGGCATCCAAGGCCGGAGAAACCTCTAGAAAGAGGAAAGGGAAGGCAAAAGCCTCCTCCTCCGAGTCATGGGAGATGGAGAAATTCATCTCAAGGGTGCATCAAGACCACTTCTATGAAGTTGTGGCCATGAAAAAGGGTCAACTTTGATCAAAGGTTGGACCAAGTCCTCATAAACATTTGTGAAGAGGGCGCTCAATGGAAGAGAAACTCAAGAGGGAAGCTGGTTCAACTGAGAAGGCATGACCACAAGTCCATCACTAAGAAAAAGATGGAGTAAACAAGAGACCCCTCTCATCATGAGATCCCTGAGATGCCTCAAGAGATGCACTTTCCTCCACAAAACTATTGGGAACAACTAAACACCTCCCTAGGAGAATTGAGTTCCAACATGGGACAACTAAGGGTGGAGCACCAAGAACATTCCATCCTCCTCCATGAAATTAGAGAAGATCAAAGAATCATGAGAGAGGAGCAACAAAGACAAGGAAGAGACATTGAGGAGCTCAAGCACTCCACAGGATCTTCAAGAGGAAGAACAAGCCGCCATCACTAAGGTGGACCCGTTCTTTAATCTCCTTGTTCTTTATTTTCTTGTTTTTTTTTTCGAATTTTTATGCTTATGTTTGTCCATGTTTGTGTCTTATGATCATTAGTGTCTTAGTGTCTATGCCTTAAAGTTATGAATGTCCTATGAATCCATCACCTTTCTTAAATGAAAACTGTTTTAATCACAAAAGAACAAGAAGTACAGGATTTCAAATTCATCTTTAAAACTAGCTTAATTGGTTTGATGTGGTGGCAATACTTTTTGTTTTCTGAATGTATGCTTGAACAGTGCATATGTCTTTTGAATTTGTTGTTCATGAATGTTAAAATTGTTGGCTCTTGAAAGAATGATGAAAAAGGAGACATGTTACTGAGGATCTGAAAAATCATAAAAATGATTCTTGAAGCAAGAAAAAGCAGTGAATACAAAAAAAAAAGAGAAAAAGAAAAAGAAAGAAAAAGAAAGAAATAAAGTTGTGATCCAAGGCAAAAAGAGTGTGCTTAAGAACCCTGTACACCTCTAATTGGGGACTCTAGCAAAGCTGAGTCACAATCTGAAAAGGTTCACCCAATTATGTGTCTGTGGCATGAATGTATCCGGTGGTAATACTGGAAGACAGAGTGCTTTGGGCCACGGCCAAGACACAATAAGTAGCTGTGTTCAAGAATTATCATACTTAACTAGGAGAATCAATAACACTATCTGGATTCTGAGTTCCTAAAGAAGCCAATCATTCTGAATTTCAAAGGATAAAGTGAGATGCCAAAACTGTTCGGAGGCAAAAAGCTACTAGTCCCGCTCATCTAATTTGGAGCTAAGTTTCATTGATAATTTGGAGTCTATAGTATATTCTCTTCTTTTTATCTTATTTGATTTTCAGTTGCTTGGGGACAAGCAACAATTTAAGTTTGGTGTTGTGATGAGCGGATAATTTGTACCCTTTTTGGCATTGTTTTTAGTATGTTTTTAGTAGTTTTAGTTGAGTTCTTAGTATATTTTTATTAGTTTTTAGTTAAAATTCACTTTTCTGGACTTTACTATGAGTTTGTGTGTTTTTCTGTGATTTCAGGTATTTTCTGGCTGAAATTGAGGGACCTGAGCAAAAATATGATCCAGAGACTGAAAAGGACTGCAGATGCTGTTGGATTCTGACCTCCCTGCATTCGAAGTGGATTTTCTGGAGCTACAGAAGCCCAATTGGCGCGCTCTCAACGGCGTTGGAAAGTAGACATCCTGGGCTTTCCAGCAATATATGATAATCCATACTTTGTCCAAGATTTGATGGTCTAAACCGGCGTTCAAAGTCACCCTTATAAATCTCAGCGTTAAACGCCGGAACTGGCACCTAAATTGGAGTTAAACGCCCAAACTGGCATAAAAGCTGGCGTTTAACTCCAAGAAGAGTCTCTACACGAAATTGCTTCATTGCTCAGCCCAAGCACACACCAAGTGGGCCCGGAAGTGGATTTTTATGTCATTTACTCATCTCTGTAAACCTTAGGCTACTAGTTCTCTATAAGTAGGACCTTTTACTATTGTATTTTCATCTTTGGACATCTAGTTCTTAGATCATTTGGGAGGCTGGCCATTCGGCCATGCCTAGACCTTGTTCTTATGTATTTTCAACGGTGGAGTTTCTACACACCATAGATTAAGGTGTGGAGCTCTGCTGTACCTCGAGTATTAATGCAATTACTATTGTTCTTCTATTCAATTCCGCTTGTTCTTTGTCCAAGATATCACTTGTTCTTCAACTTGATGAATGTGATGATCCGTGACACTCATCATCATTCTCACTTATGAACAAGGTGACTGACAACCACTTTTGTTCTACAAGCAACCAAGGCTCTAGTGAATATCTCTTGGATTCCTGATACACGATGCATGGTTGATCGCCTAACAACCGAGTGCTCGCCTGACAAACGAGCCAGCCATTCTGTGAGCTCAGAGTCTTCGTGGTATAGGCGAGAACTGATGGCGGCATTCAAGAGAATCCGGAAGGTCTAACCTTGTCTGTGGTATTCTGAGTAGGATTCAATGATTGAATGACTGTGACGTGCTTCAAACTCCTAGCAGGCGGGGCGTTAGTGACAGACGCAAAAGAATCACTGGATTCTATTCCGGCCTGACCGAGAACCGACAGCTGATTAGCCATATGCTGTGACAGAGCATAGGAACATTTTCACTGAGAGGATGGGAGGTAGCCACTGACAACGGTGAAACCCTACATAAGCTTGCCATGGAAAGGAGTAAGAAGGATTGGATGAAGACAGTAGGAAAGCAAAGAGACGGAAGGGAAGGCATCTTCATACGCTTATCTGAAGTTCCTACCAATGAATTACATAAGTATCTCTATCTTTGTCTTTATGCTTTATTCGTATACCACTATACCCATTTGAGTCTGCCTGACTGAGATTTACAAGGTGACCATAGCTTGCTTCATACCAACAATCTCCGTGGGATCGACCCTTACTCGCGTAAGGTATTACTTGGACGACCCAGTGCACTTGCTGGTTAGTTGTGCAAAGTTGTGTAGTGATCACAATTTCGCGCACCAGATACCCAATTACCAAGAACATAGACCAATGCTCTAGCCAATTGGGCAGAAAAGGTAACAATTGTTCTGAATAGGTATATTTCTTTTGGAAGACTAATGCTTTGGATTAGCACAAGAAAAACAAGAAAAGACACAGAACAAGAAAAACTCAAGATCAAACAAGAAAAATAAATAAGAACAATTTAAAGATCAATAAAGAACAAGAAAACACAAATTCGAAAATTTAAAGGAAAAATATAAAATATGCAATTGACACCAAACTTAGAACAAGACACTAAACTCACGAAATAGATTAAAATTGGTAACGAAAAATAATATTTTTGAAAAATTTTTATAAAGGGATAATAAAAGATGCAATTCTAGTGAAAAAAAAAGGATAAATTCTTCCTAATCTAAGCAACAAAATAAACCTTTAGTTGTTCAAACTCGAACAATCCCCGGCAACGGCGCCAAAAACTTGGTGCACGAATTTGCAATCCGTACAACTAACCAGCAAGTGCACTTGGTCGTCCAAGTAATACCTTACGTGAGTAAGGGTCGATCCCACAGAGATTATTGGTTTGAAGCAATCTATGTTTATTTTATTAATCTTAGTCAGGATGTCAATAAGGTTATTTGGATTTAATTGTAAGAAGTAAAAGTGTTTGGAATAAGTAATTGTTACTTTATTAATGAAGAACACGTTGGGGTTTTGCAGATGCTTTGTCCTTTGAACTTCAACTCTTCCTTGAAATCCTTTTCCACACGCAAGGCTCCTTCCATGGCAAGCTGTATGTAGGGTGTCACCATCATCAGTGGCTACCTCCCATCCTCTCAGTGAAAATGGTCCAGATGCTCTGTCACAGCACGGCTAATCAGCTGTTGGTTCTCGATCATGTTGGAATAGGATCCATTGATCCTTTTGTGTTTGTCATCACGCCCAGCAATCGCGAGTTTGAAGCTCGTCACAGCCATTCAATCTTTGAATCCTACTTGGAATACCACAGACAAGGTTTAGACCTTCCGGATCCTCAAGAGTGGCCGCCATCAATTCTAGCTTATACCACGAAGATTCTGATTAAGGAATCTAAGAGAAGCTCATTCAATCTGATGTAGAACAGAGATAGTTGTCAGGCACTCGTTCATGGATCTGAGGAAGGTGATGAGTGTCACGGATCATCACCTTCTTCATGTTTAAGCGCGAATGAACATCTTAGATAGGAACAAGCGTGTTTAAATGGAAAACAAAGGTAATTGTATTAATTCATCGAGACGCTGCAGAGCTCCTCACCCCCAACAATGGAGTTTAGAGACTCATGCCGTCAAAGTGTACAAATTTCAGATCTGAAAATGTCATGAGGTGCAAAGTAAATCTCTAAAAGTTGTTTAAATAGTAAACTAGTAACCTAGGTTTACAGAAAATGAGTAAACTATGATAGAAAGTGCAGAAATCCACTTCTGGGGCCCACTTGGTGTGTGCTGGGGCTGAGACTTAAGCTTCTCACGTGCCTGGGGCTGTTTTGGGCGTTCAACGCCAGGTTGTAACTTGTTTCTGGCGTTCAACGCCAGGTTGTAACCTGTTTCTGGCGCTGGACGCCAGACAGCAGCATGATACTGGCGTTGAACGCCAGTTTACATCATCTATCTTCGCGCAAAATATGGACTATTATATATTGCTGGAAAGCCCTGGATGTCCAATTTCCAACGCCATTGAGAGCGCGCCAATTGGACTCCTGTAGCTCCAGAAAATCTATTTCGAGTGCAGGGAGGTCAAAATCTAGCAGCATCAGCAGTCCTTTTTCACCCTAACTCAGATTTTTGCTCAGCTCCCTCAATTTCAGCCAGAAAATGCCTAAAATCACAGAAAAACACACAAACTCATAGTAAAGTCCAGAAATATGATTTTTGCCTAAAAACTAATAATATTCTACTAAAAACTAATTAAAACATGCTAAAATCTACATGAAATTACCCCCAAAAAGCGTATAAAATATCCGCTCATCAGTACTCATGCATCCATCTGAAGGGAAAAGGGAGAGAGAAGGGGTAAGAACTAGAGAGTTCTTAGTAGGGCCGAGGTTATTAGTTAAGTTCATTAATTCTGTGTTTTCTCGCAGACGAATAGCAGAATACAGTGAAGTAGTAAACAGAAGACACAGACAAATAGAGAAAATAGAGAAAACAGAAAGCAGAACACAAACAAAAGAATACAAGAAAATAAAACACAAATACAAAGAATAGAATACAAATAAAGAAAGCATACCTTCATACAACAAACATAACAGAAGAAATGCACAACCAAGTATGATGAATGTCTAGCCCTAGTGCAGGTAATGAGTTCATTTGTCGGTTACATACCCGCTCCCGATGTTACCCAGAGTCCTTTGACCAGGAAAGGCTTCCCTGTTGGCAATTGGTGCACGAAATTGTGTGGCCAATATTAATGGACTATTTAACACAGCTTCACACAACTAACCAGCAAGTGCACTGGGTCGTCCATGTAATACCTTACGTGAGTAAGGGTCAATCCCACGGAGATTATTGGTTTGAAGCAAGCTATGTTTGTTTTATTATTCTTAGTCAGGATATTAATTAAAATTATCAGTTGGAATTATTAGAAAAATAAAAGAGTGAGGAACAGTTACTTGTTGTGCAGTAGTGGAGAATATGTTGGAGTTTTGGAGATGCTTTGTCTCATTTATTCCTGTAATGTAATATTCAACTCAATTGTTTGTAAAGTTCCATCCATGGCAAGCTGTATGTAGGGTGTCACCATTGTCAGTGGCTACCTCCCATCCTCTCAGTGAAAACGGTCCAGATGCTCTGTCACAGCACGGCTAATCAGCTGTTGGTTCTCGATCATGTTGGAGTAGGATCCATTGATCCTTTTGCGTTTGTCATCACGCCCAGCAATCGCGAGTTTGAAGCTCGTCACAGCCATTCAATCCTTGAATCCTACTCGGAATACCACAGACAAGGTTTAGACTTTCCGGATCCTCAAGAGTGGCCGCCATCAATTATAGCTTATACCACGAAGATTCTGATTAAAGAAGCTAAGAGATGCTCATTCAATCTGATGTAGAACGGAGGTGTTTGTCAGGCACACATTTATGGGTTGAGGGAGGTGATGAGTGTCACGGATCATCACCTCCTTCATAATTAAGCGCGAATAAACATCTTAGATAGGAACACACACACGTTTGAGTGAAATAGAAACAATTGCATTAATTCATCGAGACGCTGCAGAGCTCCTCACCCCCAACAATGGAGTTTAGAGACTCATGCCATCAAAAAGTATGTAATTCAGATCTGAAAATGTCATGAGGTACAGAATAATTCTCTAAAAGTTGTTTAAATAGTAAACTAGTAACCTAGGTTTACAGAATATGAGTAAACTAAGATAATTGGTGCAGAAATCAACTTTTGGGGCCCACTTGGTGTGTGCTGGGGCTGAGACTAAAGCTATCCACGAGTAGAGGCTTTTCTTGGAGTTAAACTCCAAGTTATGACGTGTTTTGGGCGTTCAACTCCGGATCATGACGTTTTTCTGGCGTTTAACTCCATACAGCAGCATGTACTTGGCGTTCAACGCCAAGTTACGTCGTCTATCTTCGCGCAAAATATGGACTATTATATATTGCTGGAAAGCCCTGGATGTGTACTTTCCAACGCCGTTGAGAGCGCGCCAATTGGACTCCTGTAGCTCCAGAAAATCCATTTCGAGTGCAGGGAGGTCAGGATCCAACAGCATCAGCAGTCCTTTTTCAGCCTAAGTCAGATTTTTGCTCAGCTCCCTCAATTTCAGCCAGAAAATACCTGAAATCACAAAAAAATACACACACTCATAGTAAAGTCCAGAAATATGATTTTTGCCTAAAAACTAATAATATTTAACTAAAAACTAATTAAAACATACTAAAATCTACATGAAATTACCCCCAAAAAGCGTATAAAATATCCGCTCATCACAACACCAAACCTAAACTGTTGCTTGTCCTCAAGCAACTAGATGAATAAAAGAGGATAAAAAGAAATCAAGAAGCAATACTATCTCAGAGTTTTAAGTGAAGCTCAGATTCTAATTAGATGAGCGGGGCTAGTAGCTTTTTTTTTTTCCCAAACAGTTTTGGCATCTCACTTTATCCTTTGAAATTCAGAATGTTTGGCATCCATAGGAACTCAGAATTCAGATAGTATTATTGATTTTCCTAGTTAAGTATGTTGATTCTTGAACACAGTTACTTTTATGAGTCTTGGCCGTGGCCCTAAGCACTTTGTTTTCCAGTATTACCACCGGATACATAAATGCCACAGACACATAATTGGGTGAACCTTTTCAGATTGTGACTTAGCTTTGCTAAAGTCCCCAATTAGAGGTGTCCAGAGTTCTTAAGCACACTCTTTTTGCTTTGGATCACGACTTTAACCACTCAGTCTCAAGCTTTTCACTTGGACCTGCATGCCACAAGCACATGGTTAGGGACAGCTTGATTTAGCCGCTTAGGCCTGGATTTATTTCCTTGGGCCCTCCTATCCATTAATGCTCAAAGCCTTGGATCCTTTTTACCCTTGCCTTTTGGTTTTAAGGGCTATTGGCTTTTTCTGCTTGCTTTTTCTTTCTCTCTTTTTTTTTCTGCAAAAAAAATTTTTTTTTCACTGCTTTTTCTTGCTTCAAGAATCAATTTTATGATTTTTCAGATCATCAATAACATTTCTCTTGTTCATCATTCTTTCAAGAGCCAACAATTTTAACATTTATAAAATTCAATATCAAAATTATGCACTGTTCAAGCATTCATTCAGAAGACAAAAAGTATTGCCACCACATATAAATAATTAGATTTTTCCTTATTAAGAACTCGAAAAAAAATTAAATTGCCTCTTTATTCTACAAATCTACTATTTTATTCATGTTTGATGATGATGAGAAAAATAAATTATAACTTAATTGGAAATAAAACTAAAATAGATATGCTAATTACTACTACTCCTATATAACTTCTAAGGTAAAATCCTATAATAATACTATCACAGAGTTAAAGCTAGAATTAGAACATAACAACCTGTATTTTGGGAAGTGGATGTTCCTCTAGTCTGTGGGGTGCCTTCAAGAATTAATTTCTGACGCTTCAGCTCCCTTAAGTTCACATCCTTGCTCTTCCTGTTCCCTTAGGTGCTATGATCTTAATGAGTTTTAGTTCAGTGTTCATGGCAAATCACACCAAACTTAGAGGTTTGCTTGTCCTCAAGCAAAAGAGAGGAAAGGAGAGGAATAGAAGGAGAGGCAGTTTCGAAAAAAAGATAAGATGAGTTGAGAAAGATATGAGAAGAAATTAAAAAGATTTGAAAAAGAATTGGATTGGAAAAAGATTTGTGTTTATGAATTAAGATACATTTGATATTTTTGAAAAAGGGATTTTAGAAATTAGGATTAAAATTTTTGGAATTGAAGGATGATATTTTGAAACATGTTTATGCAAGAAATCATGAATTGAAACATAAAAATTAAAAAATTTGTGAAGAAAAACGAATTTTACCTCCTCCTCACCATCCTGGCGTTAAACGCGCAAACGATGCATGTTTTGGGCGTTTAACGCCCAAATGCTGCTTCTCCTAGGCGTTCAACGCCCAGCTGATGCTTCTTTCTGGCGTTGAACGCCAGGAAGTCCTTTGTCACTGGGCGTTTTTCTGAACGCCCAGGATGCTAACAATCTGGCGTTAAACGCCCAGAAGGTGCTTCTTTCTGGCGTTCAACGCCCAGAAGATGCTCCTTTCTGGCGTTTAACGCCCAAATGGCTACCCTTACTGGCGTTGAATGCCCAGTGGGTGCTTCTTTTGGGCGTTCAACGCCCAAAATGTTTCTTACTGGCTTTTTCACGCCAGTGAACCTCCAAATTTTCCTGTAACTCTGTGAATTCAATCAATTGCTATTTTTACCCTTTGAAGATACTTGGACACATACCTGTAAAAAAAGGAAATTTATCTAATTAGTAAATAAACTTTGTAAATGGCTGGGTTGCCTCCCAGCAAGCGCTTCTTTATTGTCTTTAGCTGGACTACCACTGAGCTCTAATCAAGTCTCAGTTTTGAGCATTCTTGCTCGAAGTTACTTTCAAGATAATGTTTAATTCTCTGTCCATTAACAATGAACTTTTTGTTAGAGTCATTATCCTGAAGCTCTACGTATCCATATAGTGATACACTTGTAATTACATATGAACCTCTCCACCGGGATTTTAATTTCCCAGGGAATAATTTGAGCCTAGAATTAAATAGCAGAACTTTCTGCCCCGGCTCAAAGACTCTGGATGACAATTTCTTATCATGTCATCTTTTCACTTTCTCTTTGTATATTTTTGCATTCTCGAAAGCATTGAGTCTAAATTCCTCTAGCTCATTTAGCTGGAGTAAACGTTTTTCTCCAGCTAACTTGGCATCAAGGTTCAGGAATCTGGTTGCCCAGTAGGCCTTGTGTTCCAGTTCCACTGGCAAGTGACATGCCTTTCCATACACAAGCTGGTATGGAGAGGTCCCTATAGGGGTCTTGAATGCTGTTCTGTATGCCCACAGAGCATCATCCAAGCTCCTTGCCCAATCCCTTCTACGGTTAATTACTGTCCGTTCCAGGATTCTTTTGAGTTCTCTATTTGAGACTTCAGCTTGCCCATTAGTCTGTGGGTGATATAAAGTAGCTACCCTGTGGCTAACTCCATAACGAACCAAAGCAGAGTAAAGCTGTTTATTGCAGAAATGAGTGCCCCCATCACTGATTAATACTCTAGGGGTACCAAGTCTGCTGAAGATGTGTTTCTGGAGGAATTTTAACACTGTTTTAGTGTCATTAGTGGGTGTTGCAATAGCCTCCACCCATTTGGATACATAATCCACTGCCACCAGAATATAAGTGTTTGAGTATGATGGTGGGAAAGGTCCCATGAAGTCAATGCCCCATACATCAAACAACTCAATCTCCAAGATCCCTTGTTGAGGCATGGCATAACTGTGAGGTAGATTGCCAGATCTTTGGCAACTGTCACAATTAAGCACAAACACTCGGGAATCTTTATAGAGAGTAGGCCAGTAGAAGCCACTTTGGAGGACTCTTGTGGCTGTTCGCTCACTTCCAAAATGTCCTCCATACTGTGATCCATGGCAATGCCAAAGGATCTTCTGCGCTTCTTCTTTAGGCACATATCTACGGATTACTCCGTCTGCACATCTCTTAAAGAGATACGGCTCATCCCAAAGATAACACTTTGCATCTGTGATCAGCTTCTTTGATTGCTGTCTACTGTACTCTTTGGGTATGAATCTCACTGCCTTGTAGTTTGCAATGTCTGCAAACCACGGCACTTCCTGGATGGCAAAGAGTTGCTCATCCGGAAAGGTTTCAGAGATCTCAGTGAGAGGGAGGGACGCCCCTTCCACTGGTTCTATTCGGGACAGGTGATCTGCTACTTGATTCTCTGTCCCTTTTCTGTCTCTTATTTCTATATCAAACTCTTGCAGAAGCAACACCCATCTTATAAGTCTGGGCTTTGAATCCTGCTTTGTAAGTAGATATTTAAGAGCAGCATGATCAGTATACACAATCACTTTTGATCCTACTAAATAGGATCTGAATTTGTCAATGGCGTAAACCACTGCAAGTAGCTCTTTTTCTGTGGTTGTGTAATTCTTCTATGCGTCATTTAGAACACGGCTGGCATAGTAAATGACGTGCAGAAGCTTGTCATGCCTTTGTCCCAACTCTGCACCAATGGCATGGTCACTGGCATCACACATCAATTCAAATGGTAATGTCCAGTCTGGTGCAGAGATGATTGGTGCTGTAACCAATTTAGCTTTCAGAGTCTCAAATGCCTGCAGACACTCTTTATCAAAGATAAATGGCGTGTCAGTAGCTAGCAGGTTGCTCAGAGGTTTGGCGATTTTTGAAAAATCCTTTATAAACCTCCTATAGAATCCTGCATGCCCCAGAAAGCTTCTTATTGCCTTAACATTGGCAGGTGGTGGTAATTTTTCAATTACCTCTACCTTAGCTTGATCCACCTCTATCCCCTTGTTCGAGATTTCGTGCCCAAGGACAATTCCTTCAGTCACCATAAAGTGACACTTCTCCCAGTTTAAAACCGGGTTAGTCTCTTGGCATCTCTTTAGAACAAGTGTTAAATGGTTAAGGCAGGAGCTGAATGAGTCTCCAAATACTGAAAAGTCATCCATGAAGACTTCCAGGAATTTTTCCACCATATCAGAGAAAATTGAGAGCATGCACCTCTGAAAGGTTGCAGGTGCATTGCACAGGCTAAATGGCATCCTTCTGTATGCAAATACTCCAGATGGACATGTGAATGCTGTTTTCTCTTGATCTTTTGGATCTACTGCAATTTGATTATAACCTGAATATCTATCCAGGAAGCAGTAGTATTCATGACCTGCCAGTCTTTCCAGCATCTGGTCTATGAATGGTAAAGGAAAATGATCCTTTCTGGTAGCTGTATTGAGCCTTCTGTAATCAATACACATACGCCACCCAGTAACTGTTCTTGTAGGAACCAGTTCATTTTTTTCATTATGAACCACTGTCATGCCACCTTTCTTAGGGACGACTTGGGCAGGGCTCACCCAGGGGCTATCAGAAATAGGATAAATAATCCCAGCCTCTAGTAACTTAGTGACCTCTTTCTGTACCACTTCCTTCATGGCTGGATTCAGCCGCCTTTGTGGTTGAACCACTGGCTTGGCGTCACCCTCTAGTAAGATCTTGTGCATGCATCTAGCTGGGCTAATGCCCTTAAGATCACTGATGGACCACCCAAGAGCTGTCTTGTGTGTCCTTAGCACTTGAATTAGTGCTTCCTCTTCCTGTGGCTCTAAGGTAGAGCTTATGATTACAGGAAAAGTATCACCTTCTCCCAGAAATGCATATTTCAGGGATGGTGGTAATGGTTTGAGCTCGGGTTTTGGAGGTTTCTCCTCTTCCTAAGGGATTTTCAGAGGTTCTATTATTCTCTCTGATTCCTCCAGATCAGGCTGAACATCTTTAAAGATGTCCTCTAGCTCTGATTCAAGACTTTCAGCCATATTGACCTCTCTTACCAGATAGTCAATAATATCAACACTCATGCAGTCATTTGGGGTGTCTGGATGTTGCATGGCTTTGACAACATTCAACTTGAACTCCTCCTCATTGACTCTCAAGGTTACTTCCCCTTTTTGGACGTCAATGAGGGTTCGGCCAGTTGCTAGGAAAGGTCTTCCTAGAATGAGAGTTGCACTCTTGTGCTCCTCCATTTCCAGCACCACAAAGTCAGTAGGAAAGGCGAATGGCCCAACCTTGACAATCATGTCTTCAATCACGCCTGATGGGTATTTAATGGAGCCATCAGCAAGTTGAAGACATATCCTGGTTGGTTTGATTTCTTCAGTTAAACTAAGCTTTCTGATAGTAGATGCAGGTATTAGGTTGATACTTGCCCCAAGATCACATAAAGCTTGCTTGGTACAAGTACCCTCTAATGTGCATGGTATCATAAAGCTCCCAGGATCTTTAAGCTTCTCAGGTAAGCTTTTCAGAATGACTGCACTGCATTCTTCAGTGAGGTAAACTTTTTCAGTCTCCCTCCAATCCTTCTTATGACTTAAGATCTCTTTCATGAACTTAGCATAAGAGGGTATTTGCTCAAGTGCTTCTGCAAACGGAATCTTTATTTCAAGATTCCTTAGATAGTCTGCAAAGCGGGCAAATTGCTTATCCTGTTCCGCTTGGCGGAGCTTTTGAGGATAAGGCATTTTGGCTTTGTATTCCTCAACCTTAGCTGCTGCAGGTTTATTACCTACAGAAGTGGGTTGGGAAGCCTTTTTAGAAGGGTTGTCATCAGCACTTGTATGTGACTGATCCCCCACTGGCATTTGAATGCCAGGGGTGGAAGCTGGAGTGGCGTTAGACGCCACCTCCTTGTTTGTTACTGGCGTTTGAACGCCAGAACCATGCTCCCTTTGGGCGTTCAACGCCGGATTCATGCTTGTTTCTGGCGTTGAACGCCAGGAATGAGCATGGTCTGGGCGTTTAGCGCCAGCCTTATTCCTCTCTGGGCTCTGATTGTCCTCAAAGGGATTTTGAGTAGCCATTTTTTCATTTCTTGGCTTCCTGCTGCTTTGAAGTGAGGTATTTAATGTTTTCCCACTTCTTAATTGAACTGCTTGGCATTCTTCTGCTATTTGTTTTGACAATTGCTTTTCTGTCTGCTTTAATTGCACTTCCATATTCCTGTTAGCCATTCTTGTTTCCTGTAATATTTCCTTGAATTCGGCTAGCTGCTGAGTTAGAAAGTCTAATTGCTGATTGAATTCATTAGCCTGACCCACCGGACTGAGTTCAGCAGTTACTGTTTTAGCTTCTTCTTTCATGGAAGATTCACTGCTTAGGTACAGATGTTGATTTCTGGCGACTATATCAATAAGCTCTTGAGCTTCTTCAATTGTTTTTCTCATATGTATAGATCCACCAGCTGAGTGGTCTAGAGAAATCTGAGCTTTTTCTGTAAGCCCATAATAGAAGATGTCTAATTGCACCCATTCTGAAAACATTTCAGAGGGGCATTTTCTTAGCATCTCTCTGTATCTCTCCCAGGCATCATAAAGAGATTCAATATCTCCTTGTTTGAAGCCTTGGATGCTTAGCCTTAGCTGTGTCATCCGTTTTGGAGGGAAATAGTGATTCAGGAATTTTTCTGACAGTTGCTTCCATGTTTTTATGCTGTTCTTAGGCTGGTTATTTAACCACCTCTTAGCTTGATCTTTTACAGTAAATGAAAACAGTAATAATCTGTAGACATCCTGATCCACTTTCTTATCATGTACTGTGTCAGCAATTTGCAAAAATTGTGCCAGAAACTCTGTAGGTTCTTCATGTGGAAGACCAAAACACTGGCAGCTTTGCTGCACCATGATAATGAGCTGAGGATTCAACTCAAAGCTACTAACTCCAATGGAGGGTATACAGATACTACTCCCATATGAAGCAGTAGTAGGGCTAGCATATGACCCCAGAGTCCTCCTGGACTGTTCATTTCCGCTTATGTCCATGTTGGAGTAAAGGGGTAATGTGGATTTAAATTTTTAGTTTATAATTAAAAAAAATTTGAAATAAAATAAAAACCAAAATAAAAATAAGATAAAATAAGAAAATTAAAATAAAAAAAAGTAATAAGAATTTGAAAATATTTTATGAAGATTTTTGAAAAAGTGAGGAGAGAGAAAGTGGTTAGGATATTTTTGAAAAAGAATTTTTTTTTGTTTAAAAAAAACTTAAAAAGATAAGAATTGAAAAATTTTAAAATTGAAATCTGAATTTTTATAAAAAAATTTCGAAAAAATAGTTCAAAATTAGTTAGAAAAGATTTTTTTTTTTTTTGAATTTTGAATTTTATGATGAAAGAGAAAAACACACAAAAGACACAAGACTTAAAATTTTTAGATCTAATGCTCCTTATTTTCAAAAATTTTGGAGGGAAAACACCAAGGAATGCCAAACTTAAAAATTTTAAGATCAAGACACAAGAAAAACTCAAGAACACCTTGAAGATTCACAAGAACACCAAGAACAAAAGAAAGAACACCAAACTTAAAATTTTTAGAAAACTTTAATAAAATTTTCGAAAATTATGAAAAGATTAACAAGAAAACACCAAACTTAAAGTTTGGCACAAGATTAAATCAAGAAAAATTGTTTTTGAAAAAGATTTTCAAAAGTATTGGTGCTCACTCATCAAGAATATAAACCAATACTCTAGCCAATTGGGCAGAAAAGGTAACAATTATTCTGAATAGGTATATTCCTTTTGGAAGACTAATGCTTTGGATTAGTATAAGAAAAACAAGAAAAGACACAGAACAAGAAAAATTAAAGATCAACCAAAAAAAGTGAACAAGAACAACTTGAAGATCAAGGAAGAACCTAGAACACTAACACGAAAATTTTAAAGAAAATATAAAATATGCAATTAACACCAAACGTAGAACAAGACACTAAACTCACGAAAAATTAACAATTAATAAAGAAAAATAATATTTTTGAAAAGAAATTTTTGAAAAGAAACTATCCTATCAGAATTTGATGACTCTATAACAATAAAAATAGTAAAAATAAATTATTCCTAATCTAAGAAATAAAATAAACCTTTAGTTGTTCAAACTCAAATAATCCCCGGCAACGGCACCAAAAACTTGGTGCACGAAATTGTGTGGCCAATATTAATGGACTATTTAACACAGCTTCGCACAACTAACCAGCAAGTGCACTGGGTCGTCCAAGTAATACCTTACGTGAGTAAGGGTCGATCCCACGGAGATTATTGGTTCGAAGCAAGCTATGTTTGTTTTATTATTCTTAGTCAGGATATTAATTAAAATTATCAGTTGGAATTATTAGAAAAATAAAAGAGTGAGGAACAGTTACTTGTTGTGCAGTAGTGGAGAATATGTTGGAGTTTTGGAGATGCTTTGCCTCATTTATTCCTGTAATGTAATATTCAACTCAATTGTTTGTAAAGTTCCATCCATGGCAAGCTGTATGTAGGGTGTCACCATTGTCAGTGGCTACCTCCCATCCTCTCAGTGAAAACGGTCCAGATGCTCTGTCACAGCACGGCTAATCAGCTGTTGGTTCTCGATCATGTTGGAGTAGGATCCATTGATCTTTTTGCGTTTGTCATCACGCCCAGCAATCGCGAGTTTGAAGCTCGTCACAGCCATTCAATCCTTGAATCCTACTCGGAATACCACAGACAAGGTTTAGACTTTCCGGATCCTCAAGAGTGGCCGCCATCAATTCTAGCTTATACCACGAAGATTCTGATTAAAGAAGCTAAGAGATGCTCATTCAATCTGATGTAGAAAGGAGGTGTTTGTCAGGCACACATTCATGGGTTGAGGGAGGTGATGAGTGTCACGGATCATCACCTCCTTCATAATTAAGCGCGAATAAACATCTTAGATAGGAACACACACACGTTTGAGTGAAATAGAAACAATTGCATTAATTCATCGAGACGCTGCAGAACTCCTCACCCCCAACAATGGAGTTTAGAGACTCATGCCGTCAAAAAGTATGTAATTCAGATCTGAAAATGTCATAAGGTACAGAATAATTCTCTAAAAGTTGTTTAAATAGTAAACTAGTAACCTAGGTTTACAGAATATGAGTAAACTAAGATAATTGGTGCAGAAATCCACTTTTGGGGCCCACTTGGTGTGTGCTGGGGCTGAGACTAAAGCTATCCACGAGTAGAGGCTTTTCTTGGAGTTAACCTCCAAGTTATGACGTGTTTTGGGCGTTCAACTCCGGATCATGACGTTTTTCTGGCGTTTAACTCCAGACAGCAGCATGTACTTGGCGTTCAACGCCAAGTTACGTCGTTTATCTTCACGCAAAGTATGGACTATTATATATTGCTGGAAAGCCCTGGATGTCTACTTTCCAACGCCGTTGAGAGAGCGCCAATTGGACTCCTGTAGCTCCAGAAAATCCATTTCGAGTGCAGGGAGGTCAGGATCCAACAGCATCAGCAGTCCTTTTTCAGCCTAAGTCAGATTTTTGCTCAGCTCCCTCAATTTCAGCCAGAAAATACCTGAAATCACAGAAAAATACACACACTCATAGTAAAGTCCAGAAATATGATTTTTGCCTAAAAACTAATAATATTTAACTAAAAACTAATTAAAACATACTAAAATCTACATGAAATTACCCCCAAAAAGCGTATAAAATATCCGCTCATCAGCAATGCTCCTCGCAAGAGTCCTTTGACTTGCAGGGTGGCACTAGCAACCCACTACAAGAGTCCTTTGACTTACATGGCTGATGCGTGAGCATCTTATCTATCTTTTCCTAGTGAATTTGCATCTAATTTGTTGAGTTTAATTAAGAATTAATTATATTTTAGCCACTATGGATGCTATTTTGAGTTTTGTGCAATTTTATTTATATTAGATAGCATTCGGAGGGATTTGATGAAGTTTCTGCAGAGAAAAAGAAGAAACTAAAGAGATGACCAGCGAATACTGACGCAGACGCATGGCTCACGCAACTGCGCGGAATGGAGAAATCGCAATGATGCAATCGCGTACCTGATGTGAACGCGTGGACTGGAATCTGCACAAATGACGCGAGCGCGTGGACGACGCGGACACGTCACATGCACGATCTGAAATAACACAGAAGACACTGGTTACGATTTTGGGCCGCGTTTTGACCCAGTTTCTGGCCCAGAAAACACAGATTGGAGGCTGCAAAATGGACAATCAAGTGGTCCCCACCCATCAGCTGAAGACTTGTTAATTAATTCGAATTTAAATTCAAATCTTATCTTAGAGGAAAAGATATTATTTTTAGTTTTAGATAATTAGATTTTAAATTTATTAGGATTAGTTATAAATAGGAACTCTGTACATTTAGACAGGAGCACACATATTATTACTAGAACCCTTATTTTTTTCTCTCTGAACCATGAGCAACTAATCCTTCATTGTTAAGGTCAGGAGCTCTATCTATTTGTATGGATTTATTCGTTTGATCTTTCTAATTTAATTCGTGTTTAGATTTATATTTCAATAATTGTTTTTGTTCTTTATTTTATGAATATTGGGTGGAACGGAAGTATGACCCATGTTCTAATTGAGTTCTTGTAAAACTTGGAAAAGCTCTTTACTTGAACAACAGCTTGAAAACATATTATACTGAATTTTTAATTGTTTGTATTTAACGTGATACATGACATATAATCCCCTTATTTGTGGATAATTAGGATTCTTTTGGCATATAAACTAGAAATTGATCAACACCCTTTAATTGGAATTTATTGACCAAGGAATTGGCAATTAATAAAATTTAGAGGGGACTAGGAAGGTCTAAGGAATTAGGGTCTAGTCATATATAGTTTGCCATGAAATTAAATCTTGCATGATTAAAATAGTTAGTAAGAAAAATAAATCCGAAAAAATAGATAACTCTGAAACCTTAACTGTTTTCTCAAATATTTTATTCCTAACTAATTGCTGCTTGCTTTTTGAAATTCTTAAAGTACTGTTTAATGCTCTTTAAATATCTCAACACCATTTTTTGCTTGCCTAACTAAGCTTATCACTCAATAACTGTTGCTTGATCCATCAATCCTCGTGGGATCGACCCTTACTCACGTAAGGTATTACTTGGTACGACCCGGTGCACTTGCCGGTTAGTTTGTGGGTTATAAAATACCGCACCAAGTTTTTGGCGCCGTTGTCAGGGATTGATAGTGATTAACAACTATTAGTTGTTTGACTGCTTAGATTAGGGATTTTTTTAAATTTTATTAAAAATATATTTTTTTAAAAAAAATTTCGAAAAAAAATTAAATTTTTAAATAAATAAATAGCACTAATATCTTTCTTAATTTCTGAAATTAAGTTTGGTGTTACCTGGTTATTTGTTCTATTTATTTATTTATTTATTTAGTATTATTTTTATTTCTTTACACAGGTTACCTCACTGGGAATTCTCTGCATTCTGACGTAGAGATTCCCATTCTTTCTTATTTTCTGTTTGTTTATGCCCAAGAACAGAGACATAGAACATCTCTTAGACTTTGATCCTAAACCTGAAAGGACTTTCAGGCAGTGTTTACAACAAGCAAGACTTTACAAGGCTGCAGAATCCACTATGGATCCGACTAATACTGAGAACGCCAATGCAGCAAACCCGAATGGGAATGAGCAACAAAGGAGAGTACTTGGCTCTTACTCTTCTCCTACTGCAGATCTCTATGGAAAGAGCAACATGGTGCCTCCTATTACTACGAACAACTTTGAGTTGAAGCCCCAACTGGTCACTCTGGTACAACAAAACTGCCAGTATCATGGCCTTCCCCACAAAGACCCAAATCAGTTTATTTCTAGTTTTCTGTAAATTTGTGATACTGTGAAGACAAATGGAGTAAACCCAGATGTGTACAAACTCATGCTCTTCCTGTTTGCTCTGAGGGATAGAGCAAAGCTGTGGCTAGATTCCCAATCCAAGGAAAGTCTGGATGCTTGGAATAAGGTGGTTACTGAGTTCCTCACAAAATTTTTCCTACCAAAAATGCTGACTAAGCTTAGGATGGAGGTTCAGACCTTCAGGCAGAAGGATGGTGAGACTCTGTATGAAGCTTGGGAGAGATACAAGCTACTAACTAGTCAATGCCCTCCGGACATGTTTTCCCAATAGACTCAACTAGACACTTGTTATGAAGGCTTGGGTGAATTGTCCAAGATGTGCCTAGATAATTCTGCAGGAGGTTCATTGCACAAGAAGAAGACACCGGAGGAGACTATTGAGCTTATTAAATTGGTTGCTAGCAACCAATATCTATTCTCATCTAATAGGAATCCTATGAACTCTGAGGCTCCTTAGAAGAAGGGTGTCATGGAAGTGGAAGCTCTTAATGTTATTCTTGCTCAGAACAAGCTTATGTCTCAGCAAATAAATCTACTCACTCAACACATGGGTGGCATGCAAGTCTCAGCCATCAACACTCAAAATCCACCTCAAGAGATCTCTTATGACATGGCAGGACATTTAGTGCAGAATGACAACTATGACTATGCTCAATCCTCTTCTAAACAAGTTAATTATATGGGGAGTGGTTCTAGAAATCCCAATAATGACCCCTATTCTCAGACATACAATCAAGGATAGAGAAATCACCCAAATTTTGGGTGGAGGGACCAATCCCAGAGACCTCAAAATTTTAATAATAACTCTCAGGGCGGTTTTCAACAGAACAGCTACAATAACTGCCAATCTCAGCCTCAGCAGGCTAACTCTAAATCCAAGGAAGATTCTAATTGGGAGATGATGAGGAGTTTTATGTAGAAAACGAGAGCCTCCATTAGAAACTTGAAAGTGCAAATGGGCCAGCTGAGCAAGCAAATACCTGAGAGGTCTGCAAGTACATTTCCAATTGATACAGTGGTGAACCCAAGAGAAGACTGCAAGGTTATTCAATTGAGAAGTGGTAAAACAGCTGGCTCTGAGATAAGGGCCAATGAAGAGCTAGTTGAAAAGAAAGCTCCCGAGGAGAAAAAGGAAGAAATGGAGCATCCCCCCCAAAGCGTGCAGACAACCCATTCCCTGACTCTCTAGAAACGTATCCTACATTGCCAAAGGCTCCTGAATACAAGCCAAAAATGCCATATCCTCAGAGACTTCAGAAGGCTTCAAAAGAAAAGCAATTCTCTAAATTTTTAGATGTCTTAAAGAAGCTATAGATCAACATTCCCTTTGCAGAGGCTCTTGAGCAAATGCCTCTCTATGCTAAATTTATGAAAGAATTGTTGACCCACAAGAGGAACTAGAAAGAACAAGAAACAATAGTGTTAACCAAGGAATGCAGTGCCATAATTCAACACAACCTTTCTGAGAAGATGCCAGACCCAAGGAGCTTTGTCATTCCTTGCACCATTGGAGATGTCACCATTCAGAGAGCTTTTTGTGACCTTGGAGCCAGCATCAATCTCATGCCACTTTTAGTGATGAAAAAGCTTCAAATTGAGGAGGTAAAAACCACTCATATTTCTCTTTAACTTGCTGATCTTTCTATTAAATTACCTGTGGGTGTTGTTGAGGATTTACTTGTTAAAGTAGGACCATTCATCTTTCCTGTTGATTTTGTTATATTAGACAGGGAAGAGGAGGTAAAATCCTCTATTATACTTGGTAGACCTTTTTTAGATACAGGTAGAGCTCTGGTTGACGTACAAAACGGTGAATTAACCCTGAGGGTCAATGAAGAGCAGGTGGTCCTTCATGTGTTTAAAGCTCTCAAGCACCCTGGTGCACGAAATTGCAATCACACTTTTGCAATTCTGCACAACTAACCAGCAAGTGCACTGGGTCGTCCAAGTAATACCTTACGTGAGTAAAGGTCGATCCCACAGAGATTGTCGGCTTGAAGCAAGCTATGGTTATCTTATAACTCTTAGTCAGGAGATCAACAATTCTCAAGTTTAATTGTGAAAAGTAAAAGAACATGAAATAAATACTTGTTTTGCAGTAATGGAGAACAAGTTGAGGTTTTGGAGATGCTCTATCTTCTGAATCTCTGCTTTCCTACTGTCTTCTTCTTCAAGCACGCAAGGCTCCTTCCATGGCAATCTGTATGTAGGGTTTCACCATTGTCAATGGCTACCTCCCATCCTCTCAGTGAAAATGTTCAACGCGCTCTGTCACAGCACGGCTAATCATCTGTCGGTTCTCAATCAGGTTGGAATAGAATCCAGTGATTCTTTTGCGTCTATCACTAACGCCCAGCCTTTAGGAGTTTGAAGCTCGTCACAGTCATTCAATCCTTGAATCCTACTCAGAATACCACAGACAAGGTTTAGACCTTCCGGATTCTCTTGAATGCCGCCATCAATTCTAGCTTATACCACGAAGATTCTGATTAAGGAATCCAAGAGATATCTACTCAATCTAAGGTAGAACGGAGGTGGTTGTCAGGCACACGTTCATAGGTGAGAATGATGATAAGTGTCACGGATCATCACATTCATCAAGTTTAGGAACAAGTGATATTTTAGAATAGAAGCAAGCGTGATTGAATGAAAAACAGTAGTAATTGCATTAATCCATCAAGACATAGCAGAGCTCCTCACCCCCAACCATGGGGTTTAGAGACTCATGCCATAGAAGATATAATAAGAAACGTGTAATGTGTCATGAGGTAGAGATACAATATCAAAAGGTCCTATTAATAGTGAACTAGTAACCTAGGGTATACAGAAATGAGTAAATGACGTAAAAATCCACTTCCGGGGTCCACTTGGTGTGTGCTTGGGCTGAGCATTGAAGCTTTCATGTGTAGAGACTTTTTCTGGAGTTAAACGCCAGCTTTTGTGCCAGTTTGGGCGTTTAACTCCAATTTTTGTGCCAGTTCTGGCGTTAAACGCCAGGAATTCTGAAGCTAATTTGAAACGCCGGTTTGGGCCATCAAATCTCGGGCAAAGTATGAACTATTATACTTTGCAACGCCAATTGGGCTTCTGTAGCTCCAGAAAATCCACTTTGAGTGCAGGGAGGTCAGAATCCAACAACATCTGCAGTCCTTTTCAGCCTCTGAATCAGATTTTTGCTCAGGTCCCTCAATTTCAGCCAGAAAATACCTGAAATCACAGAAAAACACACAAACTCATAGTAAAGCCCAGAAAAGTGAATTTTAACTAAAAACTAATAAAAACATGCTAAAAACTAACTAAAATGTACTGAAAACATACTAAAAACAATGCCAAAAAGCGTATAAATTATCCGCTCATCACAACACCAAACTTAAATTGTTGCTTGTCCCCAAGCAACTGAAAATCAAAATAGAATAAAAAGAAGAGAATATACTATAGACTCCAAAATATCAAAGAAACTTAGCTCCAATTAGATGAGCGGGACTAGTAGCTTTCTGCTTCTAAACAGTTTTGGCATCTCACTTTATCCTTTGAAGTTTAGAATGATTGGCATCTATAGGAACTCAGAACTCAGATAGTGTTATTGATTCTCCTAGTTAAGTATGATGATTCTTGAACATAGCTACTTTATGAGTCTTGGCTGTGACCCAAAGCACTCTGTCTTCCAATATTACCACCGGATACATACATGCCACAGACACATGACTGGGTGAACCTTTTCAGATTGTGACTCAGCTTTGCTAGAGTCCCCAATCAGAGGTGTCCAGGGTTCTTAAGCACACTCTTTTTGCCTTGGATCACTTTAAAAATTTTTTTTTGACTGCTTTTTCTTGCTTCAAGAATCAATTTGATGATTTTTCAGATCCTCAATAACATTTCTCCTTTTCCATCATTCTTTCAAGAGCCAACAACTTTAACATTCTTTAATCAACAAATTCAAAAGACATATGCACTGTTCAAGCATTCATTCAGAAAACAAAAATTATTGTCACCACATCAAACTAATTCAACTAGTTTCATAGATGAATTCGAAATCCTATACTTCTTGTTCTTTTGTGATTAAGGCATTTTTCATTTAAGAGAGGTGATGGATTCATAGGACATTTATAGCTTTAAGACATGAACCTTAAATTTTATTAATCATGAATTAAGAACAAGACTCAAAAATAGATATAAGATAAGACTAATAGTAATAGAAAACAAAATTTTTAAATGACTCTAAAATAGACTCCTAATGATAGAGATTATCACAGAGTTAGGACTCAACAACCTTGATCTTGAGAAGTGGATGCTCCCTCAACTTGTGGGGTATTTGACCCTTCAAGGGAGAGCTTCTGGCGCTTCAACTCCTGTAGCTCACGCCCCTGTTTCTCTTGTTCCTTCAGCAATTTACAGAGCATGCAGTTTTGATTCTGCTGTTCTTCCTTAATTTGTCCCATAGCTTCTTGCAGCTTGGCAACAGATGCTTCTAGGCGAGTCTAGTAGTCAATTTCAGGAAGTTCAGGGAGGAACTCCTGCGCCCTCCTTTTGATAGAGTTATCTTGCATTTGTCCTTCCATTGACTTCTTGGTGATTGGGTGCTCAATTGGGATGAATTCATCTACTCCCATCCTCACCCCAGCATCTTTACATAACAAAGAGATTAAGCTTGGGTAAGCCAGTTTGGCTTCAGTGGAGTTCTTGTTTGCAAATATGTAAATCTCACAAGCAATCAGATGATGAATCTCCACTTCTTTTCCCAGCATAATGCAATGAATCATCACTGCTCTCTTGATAGTAACACTCCTGTAATCACATACGGACCCCTCCACTGGGATTTAAGTTTTCCTAGGAATAGTCTGAGCCTAGAGTTGAAGAGCAGAACTTTTTGTCCTGGCTCAAAGACTTTGGATGACAACTTCTTGTCATGCCACTTCTTTGCCTTTTCCTTATAAATTTTTGCATTTTCAAAGGCATTGAGTCTAAATTCATCTAGCTCATTTAGCTGGAGTAATCTTTTTTCACCAGCTAACTTAGTATCCAGGTTTAGGAATCTGGTTGCCCAGTAGGCTTTATGTTCCAGTTCCACGGGCAGATGACAGGCCTTGCCATACACAAGTTGGTATGGAGAGGTTCCTATAGGAGTCTTGAATGCTGTTCTGTATGCCCACAGAGCATCATCCAAGCTCTTTGCCCAATCCTTTCTACGGGCGATTACAGTCCATTCTAGGATTCTTTTTAGCTCTCTGTTAGAGACTTCAGCTTGCCCATTTGTTTGTGGATGATACGGAGTTGCTACTTTGTGGCTAATTCCATATCGGACCATAGCAGAGTACAGCTGTTTATTGCAGAAATAAGTGTCCCTATCACTGATTAGTACTCTGAGAACACCAAACCTGCTGAAGATGTGTTTCTGGAGGAATTTCAGCACGGTCTTAGAATCATTAGTGGGTGTAGCAATTGCTTCTACCCATTTAGATACATAGTCCACTGCCACCAGAATGTAAGTGTTTGAGTATGATGGTGGAAACGGACCCATGAAGTCAATACCCCATACATCAAACAATTCAATCTCTAGGATCCCTTGTTGAGGCATGACGTATCCATGAGGCAAGTTACCAGCTCTTTGGCAACTATCACAGTTACGCACAAACTCTTGGGCATCTCTATAGAGAGTAGGCCAGTAGAAGCCACATTGGAGGACCTTAGTGGCTGTTCGCTCACTTCTGAAATGTCCCCCATACTGTTATCCATGGCAATGCCACAGGATCCTTTGTGCTTCCACTCTAGGTACACATCTGCGGATCATTCCGTCTGCACATCTCTTAAAGAGATATGGCTCATCCCATATGTAATACTTGGCATCTGAAATTAATTTCTTTCTTTGCACCCTACTGTACTCCTGGGGTATGAACCTCACAGCTTTATAATTTGCAATATCTGCAAACCATGGAGCTTTCTGAATGGCAAAGAGTTGCTCATCTGGGAAGGTCTCAGAGATCTCAGTAGAAGGGAGGGACGTCCCAGCTACTGGTTCTATTCGGGACAGATGATCAGCTACTTGGTTCTCTGTCCCTTTTTTGTCTCTTATTTCTATATCAAACTCTTGTAGAAGCAGCACTGGTGCACGAAATTGTGATCATCAATGGCGCCATCAACATGGTACGCGCAATTGCAATCTCAACTCTTTATCACAACTTCGCACAACTAACCAGCAAGTGCACCGGGTCGTCCAAGTAATAAAACTTACGCGAGTAAGGGTCGATCCCACGGAGATTGTTGGTATGAAGCAAGCTATGGTCACCTTGTAAATCTCAGTCAGGCAGATTCAAATGGTTATGGATGATATATGAATAAAACATAAAGATAAAGATAGAGATACTTATGTAATTCATTGGTGGGAATTTCAGATAAGCGTATGAAGATGCTTTGTCCCTTCCGTCTCTCTGCTTTCCTAATGTCTTCATCCAATCCTTCTTACTCCTTTCCATGGCAAGCTGTATGTTGGGCATCACCGTTGTCAGTGGCTACAATCCCGTCCTCTCAGTAAAAATGTTCAACGCACCCTGTCACGGCACGGCTAATCATCTGTCGGTTCTCAATCAGGTTGGAATAGAATCCATTGATTCTTTTGCATCTGTCACTAACGCCCAGCCTTCAGGAGTTTGAAGCTCGTCACAGTCATTCAATCATTGAATCCTACTCAGAATACCACAGATAAGGTTTAGACCTTCCGGATTCTCTTGAATGCCGCCATCAATTCTAACTTATACCACGAAGATTCCGATTAAGGGATCCAAGAGATATCCACTCAATCTAAGGTAGAACGGAGGTGGTTGTCAGGCACATGTTCATAGAGGAGAATGATGATGAGTGTCACGGATCATCACATTCATCAAGTTGAAGAACAAGTGATATCTTAGAACAAGAACAAGCTGAATTAAATAGAAGAACAATAGTAATTGCATTAATACTCGAGGTACAGTAGAGCTCCACACCTTAATCTATGGTGTGTAGAAACTCCACCGTTGAAAATACATAAGAACAAGGTTCAGGCATGGCCGTGAAGCCAACCTCCCAATGACCTAAGAACTAGATGTCCAAAGATGATCCTAAGATCGAAAATGATCAAAAGATGAAAATACAATAGCAAAATGTCCTATTTGTAGAGAACTAGTAGCCTAGGGTTTACAAAAATGAGTAAATGACATAAAAATCCACTTCCGGGCCCACTGGTGTGTGCTTGGGCTGAGCATTGAAGCATTTTCGTGTAGAGACTCTTCTTGGAGTTAAACGCCAGCTTTTGTACCAGTTTGGGCGTTTAACTCCCATTCTTGTGCCAGTTCCGACGTTTAACGCCGGGCAGTTTTGAGCTGATTTGGAACGCCGGTTTGGGCCATCAAATCTTAGGCAAAGTATGAACTATTATATATTGTTGGAAAGCCCAGGATGTCTAATTTCCAACGCCGTTAAGAGCGCCCCAATTAGGCTTTTGTAGCTCCAGAAAATCCACTTCGAGTGCAGGGAGGTCAGAATCCAACAGCATCTGTAGTCCTTTTCAGCCTCTGAATCAGATTTTTGCTCAGGTCCCTCAATTTCAGCCAGAAAATACCTGAAATCACAGAAAAACACACAAACTCATAGTAAAGTTCAGAAAAGTGAATTTTAACTAAAAACTAATAAAAATATACTAAAAACTAACTAAAACATACTAAAAACATACTAAAAACAATGCCAAAAAGCGTATAAATTATCCGCTCATCACAACACCAAACTTAAATTGTTGCTTGTCCCCAAGCAACTGAAAATCAAATAAGATAAAAAGAAGAGAATATGCAATGAATTCCAAAAACATCTATGAATATCAGTATTAATTAGATGAGACTTTTTGCCTCTGAACCGTTTTGGCATCTCACTCTATCCTTTGAAATTCAGAATGATTGGCTCCTATAGGAACTCAGAATCCAGATAGTGTTATTGATTCTCCTAGTTAAGTATGATGATTCTTGAACACAGCTACTTTATGAGTCTTGGCCGTGGCCCAAAGCACTCTGTCTTCCAGTATTACCACCGGATACATACATGCCACAGACACATAATTGGGTGAACCTTTTTAGATTGTGACTCAGCTTTGCTAGTGTCCCCAAGTAGAGGTGTCTAGGGTTCTTAAGCACACTGTTTTTGCCTTGGATCACAACTTTATTTTTTTTTCTTTTTTTCTTTTTTTTCGTTTTTTTTCTTTTTTTTTTGTATTCACTGCTTTTTCTTGCTTCAAGAATCATTTTTATGATTTTTCAGATCCTCAGTAACATGTCTCCTTTTTCATCATTCTTTCAAGAGCCAACATTCATGAACAACAAATTCAAAAGACTTATGCACTGTTCAAGCATACATTCAGAAAACAAAAGTATTGCCACCACATCAAAATAATTAATCTGTTATAAAATTCAAAATTCATGCAATTCTTCTCTTTTTCAATTAAGAATATTTTTCATTTAAGAAAGGTGATGGATTCATAGGACATTCATAACTTTAAGGCATAGACACTAAGACACTAATGATCATGTAATAAGACACAAACATGGATAAACATAAGCATCAAATTCGAAAAACAAGAAAATAAAGAACAAGGAGATTAAAGAACGGGTCCACCTTAGTGACGGCGGCTCGTTCTTCCTCTTGAAGATCTTATGGAGTGCTTGAGCTCCTCAATGTCTCTTCCTTGCCTTTGTTGCTCCTTTCTCATGATTCTTTGATCTTCTCTAATTTCATGGAGGAGAATGGAATGTTCTTGGTGCTCCACCCTTAGTTGTCCTATGTTGGAACTCAATTCTCCTAGGGAGGTGTTGATTTGCTCCTAATAGTTTTGTGGAGGAAAGTGCATCCCTTGAGGCATCTCAGGGATTTCATGATGAGTGGGATCTCTTGTTTGCTCCATCCTTTTCTTAGCGATGGGCTTGTCCTCATCAATGGGGATGTCTCCCTCTATGTCAATTCCAACTGAATAACAGAGGTGACAAATGAGATGAGGAAAGGCTAACCTTGCCAAGGTAGAGGACTTGTCCGCCACCTTATAAAGTTCTTGGGCTATAACCTCATGAACTTCTACTTCTTCTCCAATCATGATACTATGGATCATGATGGCCCGGTCTAAAGTAACTTCAGACCGGTTGCTAGTGGGAATGATTGAGCGTTGGATAAACTCCAACCATCCCCTAGCTACGGGCTTGAGGTCATGCCTTCTCAGTTGAACCGGCTTCCCTCTTGAATCTCTCTTCCATTGGGCGCCCTCTTCACAAAGGTCTATAAGGACTTGGTCCAACCTTTGATCAAAGTTGACCCTTCTAGTGTAAGGGTATTCATCTCCTTGCATCATGGGCAAGTTGAATGCCAACCTTACATTTTCCGGACTAAAATCTAAGTATTTCTCCCGAACCATTGTAAGCCAATTCTTTGGGTCCGGGTTCATACTTTGATCATGGTTCTTGGTGATCCATGCATTGGCATAGAACTCTTGAACCATCAAGATTCTGTCTTGTTGAATAGGATTGGTAAGAACTTCCCAACCTCTTCTTCGAATCTCATGTCAGATCTCCGGATATTCACTCTTTTTGAGTTTGAAAGGGACCTCGGGGATCACCTTCTTCAAGGCCACAACTTCATAGAAGTGGTCTTGATGCACCCTTGAGATGAATCTCTCCATCTCCCATGACTCGGAGGTGAAAGCTTTTGCCTTCTCTTTCCTCTTTCTAGAGGTTTCTCCGGCCTTGGATGCCATAAATGGTTATGGAAAAACAAAAAGCAATGCTTTTACCACACCAAACTTAAAAGGTTTGCTCGTCCTCGAGTAAAAGAAGAAAGAAGAGAGTAGAAGAAGAAGAAATAGATGAGATGGAGGTGGCTTTGTGGTTCGGCCAAAGCGGGAGAAGTAGTGGTTAGGGTGTGTGAAAATGAAGGAGTGAAGATGGGTTTATATAGGGGTGGAGAGAGGGGTAGGGTTCGGTTATGGGAGGCTGGGTTTGGGAGGGAAAGTGGTTTAAATTTGAATGGTGAGGTAGGTGAGGTTTTGATGAGCGGATATTTTATACGCTTTTTGGGGGTATTTTCATGTAGATTTTAGTATGTTTTAATTAGTTTTTAATAGAATTTTATTAGTTTTTAATCAAATATCATATTTCTGGAATCTACTATGAGTGTGTGTATTTTTCTGTGATTTCAGGTATTTTCTGGCTGAAATTGAGGAAGCTGAGCAGAAATCTGACTTAGGCTAAAAAAGGACTGCTGATGCTGTTGGATCCTGACCTCCCTGTACTCGAAATGGATTTTCTAGAGCTACAGGTGTCCAATTGGCGCGCTCTCAACGGCGTTGGAAAGTAGACATCCAGGGCTTTCCAGAAATATATAATAGTCCATACTTTGCACGAAGATAGATGACGTAACTTGGCGTTGAACGCCAAGTACATGCTGCTGTCTGGAGTTAAACGCCAGAAAAACGTCATGATCCGGAGTTGAACGCCCAAAACACGTCATAACTTGGAGTTCAACTCCAAGAAAAGCCTCTACTCGTGGATAGCTTTAGCCTCAGCCCCAGCACACACCAAGTGGGTCCCAGAAGTGGATTTCTGCACCAATTATCTTAGTTTACTCATATTCTGTAAACCTAGGATACTAGTTTACTATTTAAACAACTTTTAGAGAATTATTCTGGACCTCATGACATTTTCAGATCTGAATTACATACTTTTTGACGGCATGAGTCTCTAAACTCCATTATTGGGGGTGAGGAGCTCTGTAGCGTCTCGATGAATTAATACAATTCCTTTGTTTTCCATTCAAACACGCTTGTTCTTATCTAAGATGTTCATTCGCGCTTAATTATGGAGAAGGTGATGATCCGTGACACTCATCACCTTCCCCAACCCATGAACGTGTGCCTGACAACCACCTCCGTTCAACATCAGACTGAATGAGTATCTCTTAGATTCATTACGCAGAATCTTCGTGGTATAAGCCGGATTGATGGCGGCATTCATGAGAATCCGGAAAGTCTAAACCTTGTCTGTGGTATTCCGAGTAGGATTCTGGGATTGAATGACTGTGACGAACTTCAAACTCCTGAAGGCTGGGCGTTAGTGACTGGTGCGCAAAATTGTGATCACTACACAACTTTGCACAACTAACCAGCAAGTGCACTGGGTCGTCCAAGTAATACCTTACGCGAGTAAGGGTCGATCCCACGGAGATTGTTGGTATGAAGCAAGCTATGGTCACCTTATAAATCTCAGTCAGGCAGACTCAAATGGGTATAGTGGTATATGAATAAAGCATAAAGATAAAGATAGAGATACTTATGTAATTCATTGGTAGGAACTTCAGATAAGCGTATGAAGATGCCTTCCCTTCCGTCTCTCTGCTTTCCTACTGTCTTCATCCAATCCTTCTTACTCCTTTCCATGGCAAGCTTATGTAGGGTTTCACCGTTGTCAGTGGCTACCTCCCATCCTCTCAGTGAAAATGTTCCTATGCTCTGTCACAGCATATGGCTAATCAGCTGTCGGTTCTCGGTCAGGCCGGAATAGAATCCAGTGATTCTTTTGCGTCTGTCACTAACGCCCCGCCTGCTAGGAGTTTGAAGCACGTCACAGTCATTCAATCATTAAATCCTACTCAGAATACCACAGACAAGGTTTAGACCTTCCGGATTCTCTTGAATGCTGCCATCAGTTCTCGCCTATACCACGAAGACTCTGATCTCACGGAATGGCTGGCTCGTTTGTCAGGCGAGCACTCGGTTGTCAGGCGATCAACCATGCATCGTGTATCAGGAATCCAAGAGATATTCACTAGAGCCTTGATTGCTTGTAGAACAAAAGTGGTTGTCAGTCACTTTGTTCATAGGTGAGAATGATGATGAGTGTCACGGATCATCACATTCATCAAGTTGAAGAACAAGTGATATCTTGGACAAAGAACAAGCGGAATTGAATAGAAGAACAATAGTAATTGCATTAATACTCGAGGTACAGCAGAGCTCCACACCTTAATCTATGGTGTGTAGAAACTCCACCGTTGAAAATACATAAGAACAAGGTCTAGGCATGGCCGAATGGCCAGCCTCCCAAAGTGAGTTCAATCATAAAACATGATCAAAAGCTCTGGATGAAAATACAATAGCAAAAGGTCCTACTTATAGAAAACTAGTAGCCTAGGGTGTACAGAGATGAGTAAATGACATAAAAATCCACTTCCGGGCCCACTTGGTGTGTGCTTGGGCTGAGCAATAAAGAAATTTCGTGTAGAGACTCTTCTTGGAGTTAAACGCCAGCTTTTATGCCAGTTTGGGCGTTTAACTCCCATTTAGGTGCCAGTTCCGGCGTTTAACGCTGGGATTTCTGAGGGTGACTTTGAACACCGGTTTGGGCCATCAAATCTTGGGCAAAGTATGGACTATCATATATTGCTGGAAAGCCCAGGATGTCTACTTTCCAATGCCGTTGAGAGCGCGCCAATTGGGCTTCTGTAACTCCAGAGAATCCACTTTGAGTGCAGGGAGGTCAGAATCCAACAGCATCTGCAGTCCTTTTCAGTCTCTGAATCAGATTTTCGCTCAGGTCCCTCAATTTCAGCCAGAAAATACCTGAAATCACAGAAAAACACACAAACTCATAGTAAAGTCCAGAAAAGTGAATTTTAACTAAAAACTAATAAAAATATACTAAGAACTCAACTAAAACTACTAAAAACATACTAAAAACAATGCCAAAAAGGGTACAAATTATCCGCTCATCACAACACCAAACTTAAATTGTTGCTTGTCCTCAAGCAACTGAAGATCAAATAAGATAAAAAGAAGAGAATATGCAATGAACTCCAAAAACATCTATGAAGATCAGTATTAATTAGATGAGCGGGGCTTTTAGCTTTTTGCCTCTGAACAGTTTTGGCATCTCACTCTATCCTTTGCAACTCAGAATGATTGGCTTCTTTAGGAACTCAGAATCCAGATAGTGTTATTGATTCTCCTAGTTAAGTATGATGATTCTTGAACACAGCTACTTATTGAGTCTTGGCCGTGGCCCAAAGCACTCTGTCTTCCAGTATTACCACCGGATACATACATGCCACAGACACATAATTGGGTGAACCTTTTCAGATTGTGACTCAGCTTTGCTAGAGTCCCCAATTAGAGGTGTCCAGGGTTCTTAAGCACACTCTTTTTGCCTTGGATCACAACTTTATTCTTTCTTTTTCTTTCTTTTTCTCTTTTTTTTTTGTATTCACTGCTTTTTCTTGCTTCAAGAATCATTTTTAATGATTTTTCAGATCCTCAGTAACATGTCTCCTTTTTCATCATTCTTTCAAGAGCCAACATTCATGAACCACAAATTCAAAAGACATATGCACTGTTTAAGCATACATTCAGAAGGCAGAAGTAATGCCACCATATCAAAATAATTAAACTGCTATAAAATTCAGAATTCATGCAATCCTCTTTCTTTTCAATTAAGCACGTTTGTTTATTTAAGAAAGGTGATGGATTCATAGGAAATTCATAACTTTAAGGCATAGACACTAAGACACTAATGATCACAAGACACAAACATGGACAAACATAAGCATTAATTTTCGAAAAAACAGGAAATAAAGAACAAGGAAATTAAAGAACGGGTCCACCTTAGTGATGGCAGCTCTTTCTTCCTCTTGAAGATCCTATGGAGTGCTTGAGCTCCTCAATGTCTCTTCCTTGTCTTTGTTGCTCCTCTCTCATGATCCTTTGATCTTCTCTAATTTCATGGAGGATGATGGAGTGTTCTTGATGCTCCACCCTTAGTTGTCCCATGTTGGAACTCAATTCTCCTAGGGAGGTGTTCAGTTGCTCCCAATAGTTTTGTGGAGGAAAGTGCATCCCTTGAGGCATCTCAGGGATCTCATGATGAGTGGGGTCTCTTGTGTGCTCCATCCTTTTCTTAGTGATGGGCTTATCCTCATCAATGGGGGTGTCTCCCTCTATGTCAACTCCAACTGAATAACAGAGGTGACAAATGAGATGAGGAAAGGCTAACCTTGCTAAGGTAGAGGACTTGTCCGCCACCTTATAGAGTTCTTGGGCTATAACCTCATGAACTTCCACTTCTTCTCCAATCATGATGCTATGAATCATGATGGCCCGGTCTAGAGTAACTTCGGACCGGTTGCTAGTGGGAATGATTGAACGTTGGATAAACTCCAACCATCCTCTAGCCACGGGTTTGAGGTCATGCCTTCTCAATTGAACCGGCTTCCCTCTTGAATCTCTCTTCCATTGGGCACTCTCTTCACATATGACTGTGAGGACTTGGTCCAACCTTTGATCAAAGTTGACCCTTCTAGTGTAAGGATGTTCATCTCCTTGCATCATGGGCAAATTGAATGCCAACCTTACACTTTCCGGACTAAAATCCAAGTATTTCCCCCGAACCACAGTAAGATAATTCTTTGGATCCGGGTTCATACTTTGATCATGGTTCTTGGTGATCCATGCATTGGCATAGAACTCTTGAACCATCAAGATTCCGACTTGTTGAATGGGGTTGGTAAGAACTTCCCAACCTCTTCTTCGGATCTCATGTCGGATCTCCGGATATTCACCCTTTTTGAGTGAAAAAGGGACCTCGGGGATCACCTTATTCAAGGCCACAACTTCATAGAAGTGGTCTTGATGCATCCTTGAGATGAATCTCTCCATCTCCCATGACTCGGAGGTGGAAGCTTTTGCCTTCCCTTTCCTCTTTCTAGAGGTTTCTCCGGCCTTGGATGCCATAAATGGTTATGGAAAAACGAAAAAGCAACGCTTTTACCACACCAAACTTAAAAGGTTTGCTCGTCCTCGAGCAAAAGAAGAAAGAAGAAGAAGAAATGAGGAAGAAGGAAATGGCTTTTGTGTTCGGCCAAAGAGGGGGAGAAGTGGTGTTTAGGTTGTGTGAAAATGAAGGGGTGAAGAAGGGTTTATATAGGAGAGGGGGGCTCATGGTTCGGCCATTGATGGGTGCGTTTGGGAGGGAAAGTGGTTTGAATTTGAATGGTGAGGTAGGTGGGGTTTTATGAAGGATGGATGTGAGTGGTGAAGAGGAAGAAGGGATTTGATAGGTGAAGGGTTTTTGGGGAAGAGGAGTTGAGGTGATTGGTGAATGGGTGAAGAAGAGAGAGAGAGTGGTGGGGTTGGTGGGGATCCTGTGGGGTCCACAGATCCTGTGGTGTCAAGGAAAAGTCATCCCTGCACCAAATGGCATTCAAAATCACGTTTTGAGCCATTTCTGGCGTTAAACGCCGGGCTGGTGCCCATTCCTGGCGTTTAACGCCAGATTCTTGCCCTTTTCTGGCGTTTAACGCCAGTCTGGTGCCCCTTTCTGGCGTTAAACGCCCAGAATGGTGCCAGACTGGGCGTTAAACGCCCAACTGCTAGCCTCACTGGCGTTTAAACGCCAGTGGGTTCTTCCTCCAGGGTGTGCTGTTTTTCTTCCTGTTTTTCATTCTGTTTTTGCTTTTTCAATTGATTTTGTGACTTCTCATGATCATCAAGCTACAAAAAACATAAAATAACAAAAGAAAATGGATAAAATATAACATTGGGTTGCCTCCCAACAAGCGCTTCTTTAATGTCAGTAGCTTGACAGATGGCTCTCATGGAGCCTCACAAATCATCAGAGCAATGTGGGAACCTCCCAACACCAAACTTAGAGTTTGAATGTGGGGGTTCAACACCAAACTTAGAGTTTGGTTGTGGCCTCCCAACACCAAACTTAGAGTTTGACTGTGGGGGCTCTGTTTGGCTCTGTTTTGAGAGAAGCTCTTCATGCTTCCTCTCCATGATGACAGAGGGATATCCTTGAGCCTTAAACACAAAGGATTCTTCATTCACTTGAATGATCAGTTTGCCTCTATCAACATCAATCACAGCCTTTGCTGTGGCTAGGAAGAGTCTGCCAAGGATGATGGTTTCATCCATGCACTTCCCAGTCTCTAGGACTATGAAATCAGCAGGGATGTAATGGTCTTCAATTTTCACCAAAACATCCTCTACAAGTCCATGAGCTTGTTTTCTTGAGTTGTCTGCCATCTCTAATGAGATTCTTGCAGCTTGTACCTCAAAGATCCCTAGCTTCTCCATTACAGAGAGAGGCATGAGGTTTACACTTGACCCTAAGTCACACAGAGCCTTCTTGAAGGTCATGGTGCCTATGGTACAAGGTATTGAAAACTTCCCAGGATCTTGTCTCTTTTGAGGTAATTCCTGCCTAGACAAGTCATCCAGTTCCTTGGTGAGCAAAGGGGGTTCATCCTCCCAAGTCTCATTTCCAAATAACTTGTCATTTAGCTTCATGATTGCTCCAAGGTATTTAGCAACTTGCTCTTCAGTGACATACTCATCCTCTTCAGAGGAAGAATACTCATCAGAGCTCATGAAAGGCAGAAGTAAGTCCAATGGAATCTCTATGGTCTCATTTTGAGCCTCAGAGTCCCATGGTTCCTCATTGGGGAACTCAATGGAGGTCAGTGCACGCCCACTGAGGTCTTCCTCAGTGGCGTTCACTTCCTCTCCTTCCTCTTCAAATTCGGCCATATTGATGGCCTTGCACTCTCCTTTTGGATTTTCTTCTGTATTGCTTGGGAGAGTACTAGGAGGGAGTTCAGTAACTTTCTTGCTCAGCTGTCCCACTTGTGCCTCCAAATTCCTAATGGAGGACCTTGTTTCAGTCATGAAACTTTGAGTGGTTTTAATTAGATCAGAGACCATGGTTGCTAAGTCAGAGGGGTTCTGCTTAGAATTCTCTGTCTGTTGCTGAGAAGATGATGGAAAAGGCTTGCCATTGCTAAACCTGTTTCTTCCACCATTATTGTTGTTGAAACCTTGTTGAGGTCTCTCTTGATTCTTCCATGAGAAATTTGGATGATTTATCCATGAAGAATTATAGGTGTTTCCATAGGGTTCTCCTAGGTAATTCACCTCTTCCATTGAAGGGTTCTCAGGATCATAGGCTTCTTCTTCAGATGAAGCATCCTTAGTACTGCTTGGTGCATTTTGCATTCCAGACAGACTTTGAGAAATCAAATTGACTTGTTGAGTCAATATCTTGTTCTGAGCCAATATGGCATTCAGAGCATCAATCTCAAGAACTCCTTTCTTCTGATTAGTCCCATTGTTCACAGGATTCCTTTCAGAAGTGTACATGAATTGGTTATTTGCAACCATTTCAATTAGCTCTTGAGCTTCTGTAGGCGTCTTCTTCAAATGAAGAGATCCTCCAGCAGAGCTATCCAAAGACATCTTGGATAGTTCAGAGAGACCATCATAGAAAATACCTATGATGCTCCATTCAGAAAGCATGTCAGATGGACATTTTCTGATCAATTGTTTGTATCTTTCCCAAGCTTCATAGAGGGATTCTCCATCCTTTTGTCTGAAGGTTTGGACTTCCACTCTAAGCTTACTCAATTTTTGAGGTGGAAAGAACTTTGCCAAGAAGGCATTGACTAGCTTTTCCCATGAGTCCAGGCTTTCTTTAGGTTGTGAGTCCAACCATGTCCTAGCTCTGTCTCTTACAGCAAAAGGGAATAGCATAAGTCTGTAGACCTCAGGGTCTACCCCATTAGTCTTGACAGTGTCACAGATTTGCAAGAACTCAGCCAAAAACTGATGAGGATCTTCCAATGGAAGTCCATGGAACGTGCAATTCTGTTGCATTAGAGAAACTAATTGAGGCTTAAGCTCAAAGTTGTTTGCTCCAATGGCAGGGATAGAGATGCTTCTCCCATAGAAGTCGGGAGTAGGTGCAGTAAAGTCACCCAGCACCTTCCTTGCATTATTGGCATTGTTGTTGTTTTCGGCTGCCATGGCTTCTTCTTCTTTGAAGATTTCTGTTAGGTCCTCTGCAGAGAGTTGTGCCTTAGCTTCTCTCAGCTTTCGCTTCAAGGTCCTTTCAGGTTCAGGGTCAGCTTCAACAAGAATGCTTTTGTCTTTGTTCCTGCTCATATGAAGGAGAAGAGAACAAGAAAATGTGGAATCCTCTATGTCACAGTACAGAGATTCCTTGAGGTGTCAGAAGAACAGAAAAGTGGAAGAAAGAGGTAGAAGAATTCGAACTTGATCAGAGAGAGTTCGAATTGTGCATTGAGAAGGAGTGGTACTCCATAAATAAAAGGATGTGGGAAGAGGGGAAGAGAATTTTCGAAAATTAATTAAAAAGTTTTTAAAATCATTTTGAAAAATTGATTGATAATTTTCGAAAACTCAAAGTGGAAAAGAATTCAAGTGGTTTTTGAAAAAGATTTTGAAATTAGAAGTCAAAAAGATTTGATTGAAAACTATTTTGAAAAAGATGAGGTTAAGAAGATATGATTGGTTAAAAAAATGTGATTGAGAAGATATGATTTGAAAACAATTTTAAAAAGATTTGATTTTAAAAATTAATGACTTACCTAACAAGAAAAGATATGATTCAAACATTAAACCTTTCTCAACAGAAAAGGCAACATACTTGGAATGTTGAATCAAATCATTAATTGTTAGCAAGTATCTTTGAAAAAGGAAAGAAATTGATTTTGAAAACATTTGATTGAAAAGATATGATTTGAAAAAGATTTGATTTTGAAAGACTTTGAAAACTTGAAAAAAAATTGATTTGAAAACAAAATCCTCCCCCTTGTGCCATCCTGGCGTTAAACGCCCAGAATGGTATCCATTCTGGCGTTTAACGCCCAAAATGCTACCTTTTTGGGCGTTAAACGCCCAACCAAGCACCCTGGCTGGCGTTTAAACGCCAGTCTGTCCTTCTTCACTGGGCGTTTTGAATGCCCAGTTTTTTTCTGTGTAATTCCTCTGCTGCATGTTCTGAATCTTCAGTTCCCTGTACTATTGACTTGAAAATAGAACCAAAATCAAATAGACAATACATGCAAGACACCAAACTTAAAATTAGACACTAGACTCAAACAAGAAACATAAAATCTTTTTGGTGTTTTATGATTTTTTAAATTTTTTTTTGTGCTTTTTTCGAAAATTGTATGGAAATAGAAAATAAAAGTTTCAGAATTCTTAATTCGGATTCCAGGAATCATTGCAATGCTAGTCTAAGACTCCGGTCCAGGAATTAGACATGGCTTCACAGCCAGCCAAGCTTTCAAAGAAAGTTTCGGTCCAAAACACTAGACATGGCCAATGGCCAGCCAAGCCTTAGCAGATCATTGCTCCAATAGCAAGATTGATAGAGATCAACAAGCTCTTGTGATGATTAGTTGAAACCTCGGTCCAATAAGATTAGACATGGCTTTTCAGCCAGCCAGACTTCAACAGATCATCATGAAACACTAGAATTCCTTCTTAAGAACTCTGAAGAAAAATACCTAATCTAAGCAACAAGATGAACCGTCAGTTGTCCATACACAAAACAATCCCCGACAACGGCGCCAAAAACTTGATGCGCGAAATTGTGATCACTACACAACTTTGCACAACTAACCAGCAAGTGCACTGGGTCGTCCAAGTAATACCTTACGCGAGTAAGGGTCGATCCCACGGAGATTGTTGGTATGAAGCAAGCTATGGTCACCTTGTAAATCTCAATCAGGCAGACTCAAATGGGTATAGTGGTATACGAATAAAGCATAAAGATAAAGATAGAGATACTTATGTAATATATTGGTAGGAACTTCAGATAAGCGTATGAAGATGCCTTCCCTTCCGTCTCTCTGCTTTCCTACTGTCTTCATCCAATCCTTCTTACTCCTTTCCATGGCAAGCTTATGTAGGGTTTCACCGTTGTCAGTGGCTACCTCCCATCCTCTCAGTGAAAATGTTCCTATGCTCTGTCACAGCATATGGCTAATCAGCTGTCGGTTCTCGGTCAGGCCGGAATAGAATCCAGTGATTCTTTTGCGTCTGTCACTAACGCCCCGCCTGCTAGGAGTTTGAAGCACGTCACAGTCATTCAATCATTGAATCCTACTCAGAATACCACAGACAAAGTTAGACCTTCCGGATTCTCTTGAATGCCGCCATCAGTTCTCGCCTATACCACGAAGACTCTGATCTCACGGAATGGCTGGCTCGTTTGTCAGGCGAGCACTCGGTTGTCAGGCGATCAACCATGCATCGTGTATCAGGAATCCAAGAGATATTCACTAGAGCCTTGATTGCTTGTAGAACAAAAGTAGTTGTCAGTCACTTTGTTCATAGGTGAGAATGATGATGAGTGTCACGGATCATCACATTCATCAAGTTGAAGAACAAGTGATATCTTGGACAAAGAACAAGCGGAATTGAATAGAAGAACAATAGTAATTGCATTAATACTCGAGGTACAGCAGAGCTCCACACCTTAATCTATGGTGTGTAGAAACTCCACCGTTGAAAATACATAAGAACAAGGTCTAGGCATGGCCGAATGGCCAGCCTCCCAAGTGAGTTCAATCATAAAACATGATCAAAAGCTCTGGATGAAAATACAATAGAAAACTAGTAGCCTAGGGTGTACAGAGATGAGTAAATGACATAAAAATCCACTTCCGGGCCCACTTGGTGTGTGCTTGGGCTGAGCAATGAAGAAATTTCGTGTAGAGACTCTTCTTGTAGTTAAACGCCAGCTTTTATGCCAGTTTGGGCGTTTAACTCCCATTTAGGTGCCAGTTCCGGCGTTTAACGCTGGGATTTTGAGGGTGACTTTAACGCCGGTTTGGGCCATCAAATCTTGGGCAAAGTATGGACTATCATATATTGCTGGAAAGCCCAGGATGTCTACTTTCCAACGCCGTTGAGAGCGCGCCAATTGGGCTTCTGTAGCTCCAGAAAATCCACTTCGAGTGCAGGGCGGTCAGAATCCAACAGCATCTGCAGTCCTTTTCAGTCTCTGAATCAGATTTTCGCTCAGGTCCCTCAATTTCAGCCAGAAAATACCTGAAATCACATAAAAACACACAAACTCATAGTAAAGTCCAGAAAAGTAAATTTTAACTAAAAATAATAAAAATATACTAAGAACTCAACTAAAACTACTAAAAACATACTAAAAACAATGCCAAAAAGGGTACAAATTATCCGCTCATCACTAACTCTTTTCAAGCACTCTTCTCTCTTTGTAAATCTTGTTCCCAATGTCTTAGATTGGTTAATATCTCCAAGAAGGATGAAATACCCCAAAAAACCATGTTATTTTGTGAGACCTTTGATGTGTGGGGCATTGACTTCATGGGGCCATTTTGAAATTCTAATGTTTTTTCTCTACATTCTACTTGCCGTTGATTATGTGTCCAAATGGGTGGAAGCGATACCCACCCGGACGGACGATGCTAATGTAGTCCTTTCTTTTGTAAGGAATAACATAATTTGCCGCTTTGGGTCACCACGAGCAATCATGAGTGACCAAGGTTCCCATTTTTGCAATAAAAGAATGGAAGGACTCATGAAGAAATATGGCATCATACATAAAGTAACCATGGCCTAGCACCCACAAACGAACAGCCAAGCCAAGGTTTCCAATCGAGAGATCAAGCGAGTATTAGAAAAGGTTGTGAAGCCTAATAGAAAGGATTGGAGTGTAAGCTCACCGATGCACTTTGGGCCTACCGAACGGTGTACAAAACGCCAATTGGCATAAGCCCCTTTCGGTTGGTCTATGGCAAAGCTTGCCACTTACCGGTAGAGGTAGAGCATAAAGCATATTGGGCTGTCAAGGAGTGCAATACAAGTTCGGGAGGGGCCAGAATTGAGAGAAAGCTACAATTAGTGGAATTGGAATGTTTGAGGTTAAAAACCTATGAGAACTCTAGACTTTACAAGCAAAGGATGAAAGTCGTTGGTGCACGAAATTGTGATCATCAACAATGGCTCCAATGACTTGGTAGCTTTCACACGTGAATTACACTTAGTCACAACTCCGCACAACTAACCAGCAAGTGCACTTGGTCATCCAAGTAATACCTTACGTGAGTAAGGGTCGATCCCACGAAGATTGTTGGTATGAAGCAAGCTATGGTCATCTTGTAAATCCCAGTCAAGTGGATTTAACTAATTTAAGAGATTATTGGTTTAAATTAAAATAATAAAATAAATAGAAAATAAATATAGAGTTACTCATGTAATTCAATGGTGGAAATTTCAGACAAGTGTATGGAGATGCTTTTCTCTGTTGAATCTTTGCTTTCCTACTGCTTTCATCCAATCCTTCTTACTCCTTTCCATGGCAAGCTGTATGTAGGGCATCACTGTTGTCAATGGCTATATCCCATCCTCTCAGTAAAAATGGTCCAAATGCTCTGTCACAGCACGGCTAAATCATCAGTCGGTTCTCAATCAGGTTGGAATAGAATCCCGGGATTCTTTTGCGTATGTCACTAACGCCCAGCCTTCAGGAGTTTGAAGCTTGTCACAGTCATTCAATCCCGGAATCCTACTCGGAATACCACAGACATGGTTAGACTTTCCGAATTCCCATGAACGCCGCCATCAATTCTAGCTTATACCACGAAGATTCTGATTAAGAAATCCAAGAGATATGCTCCCGGTCTAAGGTAGAACAAAAGTGGTTGTCAGTCACGCGATCATAGGTGAGAATGATGATGAGTGTCACGGATCATCACATTCATCAAGTTGAAGTGTAACGAATATTTTAGAACAGGAATAAATCGAATTGGATTGAAGATAGTAGTAATTGCATTAAAACTTGAGGTACAGCAGAGCTCCACACCCTTAATCTATGGTGTGTAGAAACTCCACCGTTGAAAATACATAAGTGAAAGGTCCAGGCATGGCCGAATGGCCAGCCCTCCAGATCTAATAACTAAATGTCCAAAGATTGAATAATACAATCAAAGATTTTAATAAACTAGTAAAAAGTTCTATTTATACTAAACTAGCTACTAGGGTTTACAGAGGTAAGTAATTGATGCATAAATTCACTTCCGGAGCCCACTTGGTGTGTGCTTGGGCTGAGCTTGATCTATCCACGAGCTGAGGCTTCTCTTAGAGTTGAACGCCAAGTTGTAACGTGTTTTGGGCGTTCAACTCTGGTTCGTGACGTGTTTCAGGCGTTTGACTCTAGAATGCAGCATGGAACTAGCGTTGAGCGCCAGTTTACGTCATCAAATTTCGAATAAAGTATGAAATATTATATATTGTTGGAAAGCTCTGGATGTCGCCTTTCCAACGCTATTGAGAGCGCGCCATTTGGAGTTATGTAGCTCCAGAAAATCCATTTCGAGTGCAGGGAGGTCAGATTCCAACAGCATCAGCAGTCCTTTGTCAGCCTCCTATCAGAGTTTTGCTCAGGTCCCTCAATTTCAGCCAGAAAATACCTGAAATCATAGAAAAATACAAAAACTCATAGTAAAGTCCAGAAATATGAATTTATCATAAAAACAATGCCAAAAAGCGTATAAATTCTCCGCTCATTCGTCGTGTATGATAAGAACATAAGAAGAAGAGAATTTAGTGCCGGCGACCTCATTCTCCTCTACAATTCAAGATTACAATTTTTGTTCGGAAAACTAAGATCAAGATGGGAAGGATCCTATCAAGTAGAGTAGGCGGAACCTTATGGGGTCTATCATTTGCGCCATCCTTCAAGCCCCGACATTTCCAAGGTTAATGGGCATTGTCTAAAGTTGTATCATGGTGAAAAGATGAAAAGCAACAAGGAGATTGAGGTGTTCCTTTTGAAAGATGCATCTCATGGCAATGGGAATTGAACTAGTGACCGTCCAACTTAAGGACATTAAACAAAAGAGATAGGTGGGAGACACCCCACCATGGTGAGATCTACCTTTTGTGTCTTTTGTATAGTTCTTGAACTCTCTGTTGATTTGTGATTGCTTCGGGCAATAGAATTGTTTGGATAGATTTGATTTTGCTTGCCTTAGATAAGTTCTTCATGAAGGATTGCATTGATTTTAAATAGGTGGATTTATGGTGTGGAAGAAAACACCCTATTTTTAGGTATTGCATGGAGTTTTGGGTGTTTTTGGTCCCTTTGGCTTGCTTGCCTTCCAAATTTGTGATAAAAAGTTTTTTTTTTTATCATGTCATTGTTTGAAAAAAAGGGAGGGGGTTCCACACATGAGCATGCTAGACGCGTACGCGTCGATGGTCTTCGCAGCTCCTGGTACAAAAGTCCAGAGAGTTATGCGAGAATTAAGCCAGCATTGAGTGCCACACCTGACCCCACTCACACGTATGCCCACCTAGTGCGTACGCGTCCATGATTCTGAATGCGCAACCCACGCGTCCGCGAGGGCGACGTGTACACGTCGACTGCGTCACCTGCACCCCTGGTACATTTTCCAGAAAGTTAGGCAAACTCTGAGCTAACACTATGCCTTGCGCCTAACCCAGCTCACGCGTACGCGCACATGACGTGTATGCATCCCTCTGTTCATCTGCACATCCACGCGTAAACGTGCATGATGCATCCACGTCGATCGCGTGACTTCCACTCTTGGTACATTTTTCCCGAGAGTTGCGCAGACATTGCGCCAACACTGTGCTGGGAGCACAACTCCCACTCACGCGCAAGTGTACATGATGCTTGCACGTCCAACTGCTTTCTGCCAAACCCACGCGCGTGGGCACCGTGCGTGTGTGCATCGATCTTGCTGCAGCCAACACCTGGTATCCAAATCACAGAGTTGCGCAAGTTTTAGGCTAACATTGTGCCACTAGCACAACTACTCCCACGCGTGTGCGCCACTTGCGCATACGCGTCCAATCCTCTTCTGTTGCCCACGCGTACGTGTGGACGACGCTTCCGCGTCCCTACTATCTTCTGCCCATCTACGCGTACGCGTGGATGGCGCGTGCGCGTCATTCCCATGACGCAGAAACATTGTAGCCGCCCTTTTTCAAACCATTTCTTCCTCTTTCCACTTCCATCTTACTTCTCTACTCCAACCCCCTTCTTCAATCGCTTCTACCACCCCTTCTCAACCCCTCTCACCGGCGACCACCACTTCTGACGGTCCCACACTCTTCTCTCTCCTCTCTTTCCCCATTTTTTCCTCCTCTCTTCTCACTTACATTCTCTATTACCTTCTTCTCCCTCTCAAGGTACTCTTACCTTTCCATTTCCTTGTTCTGCCTCTTTCTTTTTCTTTCATTAGTTGCATTTCTTTGCTTTCCTTCTTAGTTAGCTTCTCCTTCATGCTTACTTGTTTGTTTGCTTTTTCCTTTCTTTTTCTATTTTTCATGGGTGTTGTGGGTGGAGATTTCTCTTACATTAGTGGGTTATTTTGTTATATCTTGCATTCTTTGCAATATGTGGTACTTTATGATGATTGATAATGCTTTATGGGATGCTACATTGTTACATTTCCTCCATTTGTTTATTGCTTGAGGGTTGCGCACCAAGTGTTTGATGAAAGACACATATGAGTTTTTATTTCAAATTTACTTCATGCTTTCCACTTAGTGTTCTTTCTTACTCACTTGCTTATTCCTATGTGCATTGAGCCTATTACTCTTCATGTTCCACATGCTCACCCCTTATGAATTGCTTCTTGTTATTGATGCTTGAGCATATGCTTCTCATGCCTTTTATTTGCATGCTTACAGCCCTCTTGCATCACATGCTAGTGACATGCCATTGTTTCCATTGTTGTATTAGTCACATGTTGCAGCTGTCATGTATTTAAGACACTTATTCTTTTATGGCCTTCTTTTCCACTTGCATGTTTACCATTTATGAGTGTTTCTTTGAGTTTAATGTCTCCTCCTTTCCTCTTTTCATAGGATGGTCATAAAAAAGGATAAGGGGAAGGCGCCAAAGAAACCGCCTACTAAAAAGGCACCCAAATATCCACCACCTACGGCTAAGACCCTCCTCAAGAAGGCAAGGAGCATCATTAATGTTGATGCACTAGAGAAGGAAAACCCTGCGAGGGATCCAACTAAGTTCCCCAACCGATACTGTGAGCTCGTATACCCCATGATAATTGAAAGGAACTATCACGCTGAGCCTCTTCTTGCCCCTCCGACTCATGTTGTTCCGTTTGTGATACCTCGCATCGAGCGGCGGCAGTGGGAGTTTCTCATGAGTCAACCGCAGGAGGTCAACCTTTCTTGGGTAGTGGAGTTTTACTCCAACTATCACTCACCTTCTCTTGTATCGGTTTTTGTGCATCGGAAGCAAGTCCCCGTCACGGAGGAAGCTATTCAAGGAGTGCTTAGGACCGGGCCATTAGCGGATGGGATTGACGCTTACCAAGAGGTCTTGTCACAGTGTTGTGAGTATGGGTTCGATTGGGATGCCATTCTCCGGGTCATTGCCATACCCAAGGCATTTTGGATTCAAGGGAGAATGAGATCCCGGCCCAAGGGCATTGACGCGTGTTTTCTCACTGTAAAGGCTCAGGCATGGCCCAAATCTTAGCCCATTATGTGCTTCCAAGCACCCACGGGTCATCTATCACTACTGAGCTAGCCTTATTGGTTTGGTGCATACTTATAGAGAAATCGGTCAAAATCCCATCTATCATCTGACAAGCCATGGGGCGTATCCATGCTAAGGAAAACCTACCCTTCCCAACTTTGGTGACCGAGTTAGTTGCTGCAGCTGGTGTTTCATGGGAGACTAAGGATCAGAGGGCCATGATCCCAGTGGATGGTAATGTTGTCCCAACTGGGAAATATCTCAAGCCTCCAGTGGACACCGGTAACCTTGACATGGCCATTCTTGCAGGCATTCCCACTACTTCATCCGCACCATCAAGATCATCTCACCAACGCCTTGAGGATCTCCACAAGAAGATGGATCGATATGAACGACGGAACCAATGCCGGTTTTCTTATGTGAAGAAGCTTTTGAGTTGTGTGACTGATAAACCGCTATTTTACGGTTTATCTTGTGCTCAATTGAGTGTATTTTATCAATCTTTCATACACTTGTTCATACAAAATGCATGGTTTTACATTTTCCTTCCTGATTTTGTGCTATGATTGAAAACATGCTTCTTTGGCCCAAATTTTGCTAATCTTAATCCTCTCATATTCCCATTCGATGCCGTGATATGTGTGTTAAGTGATTTCAGGGATTACAGGGCAGGAATGGCTTAGAGGATGGAAAGGAAGCATGCAAAAGTGGAAGGAATACAAGAAATTGAAGGAACTACAAAGCTGTCAACCCTGACCTCTTCGCACTCAAACGGTCATAACTTGAGCTAGAGAGGTCCAAATGAGGCGGTTCCAGTTGCATTGAAAAGGTAACATCCCGGGCTTTGAAATGATATATAATTCGCCATAGTGGATGTACAGCTAAGTGACACGCATCATTCTTTAGAAAAACCAGTGATGAACGGATAATTTATACACTTTTTGGCATTGTTTTTTAGTTAGTTTTTAGTAGGATCTAGCTACTTTTAGGGATGTTTTCATTAGTTTTATGCTAAATTCACATTTCTAGACTTTACTATGAGTTTGTGTAATTTTTTGTGATTTTAGATAATTTTTGGCTGAAATTGAGGGGCCTGAGTAAAACTTTGATAAAAGGCTGACAAAGGACTGTTGTTGCTGTTGGAATCTGACCTCTCTGCACTCGAAATAGATTTGCTGGAGCTACAGAACTCCAAATGGCGCACTCTAAACGGCGTTAGAAATTAGACATCTAGAGCTTTCCAGAAATATATAATAGTCTATACTTTGTGGTGCACGAAATTGTGATCACTACAACTTCGCACAACTAACCAGCAAGTGTACTGGGTCGTCCAAGTAATAAACCTTACGCGAGTAAGGGTCGATCCCACAGAGATTATTGGTATGAAGCAAGCTATGGTCACCTTGTAAATCTTAGCCAGGAAAACTCAAATGGTTATGGGTGATATGCGAATAAAACATAAAGATAAAGATAAAGGTACTTATGCAATTCATTGGTAAGAACTTCAGATAAGCGAATGGAGATGCTTTGTCCCTTCCGTCTCTCTGCTTTCCTACTGTCTTCATCCAATCCTTCTTACTCCTTTCCATGGCAAGCTGTATGCAAGGGTTTCACCGTTGTCAGTGGCTACCTTCCATCCTCTCAGTGGAAATGTTCAACGCACCCTGTCACGGCACGGCTATCCATCTATCGGTTCTCAATCAGGCCGGAATAGAATCCAGTGATTCTTTTGCGTCTGTCACTAACGCCCCGCCCTCAGGAGTTTGAAGCTTGTCACAGTCATTCAATCATTGAATCCTACTCAGAATACCACATACAAGGTTTAGACCTTCTGGATTCTCTTGAATGCCGCCATCAGTTCTAGCTTATACCACGAAGATTCCGGTTAAAGAATCCAAGAGATATCCACCCAATCTAAGGTAGAACGGAGGTGGTTGTCAGGCACACGTTCATAGGTGAGAATGATGATGAGTGTCACGGATCATCACATTCATCAAGTTGAAGAACAAGTGATATCTTGGAACAAGAACAAGCGGAATTGAATAGAAGAACAATAGTAATTGCATTAATACTCGAGGTACAGCAGAGCTCCACACCTTAATCTATGGTGTGTAGAAACTCCACCATTGAAAATACATAAGAACAAGAGTGATCATTGGCTTCGGTCCCAAAGAGGGAACCAGAAGAACCAAGATGAAAATACAATAGTAAAAGGTCCTACTTATAGGGAACTAGTAGCTTAAGAATTACAAAGATGAGTAAATGACATAAAAATCCACTTTCGGGCCCACTCGGTGTGTGCTTGGGCTGAGCAATGAAGCATTTTTCGTGTAGAGACTCTTCTTGGAGTTAAACGCCTGCTTTTGCACCAGTTTGGGCGTTTAACTCCCATCCTTGTGCCAGTTCCGGCGTTTAACGCTGGGAATTCTGAGGGTGACTTTGAACGCCGGTTTGGGCCATCAAATCTCGGGCAAAGTATGAACTATCATATATTGCTGGAAAGCCCAGGATGTCTACTTTCCAACGCCGTTGAGAGCGTGCCAATTGGGCTTCTGTAGCTCCAGAAAATCCACTTTGAGTGCAGGGAGGTCAGAATCCAACAGCATCTGCAGTCCTTTTCAGTCTCTGAATCAGATTTTTGCTCAGGTCCCTCAATTTCAGCCAGAGAATACCTGAAATCACAGAAAAACACACAAACTCATAGTAAAGTCCAGAAAAGTGAATTTTAACTAAAAACTAATAAAAATATACTAAAAACTAACTAGATCATACTAAAAACATACTAAAAATAATGCCAAAAAGCGTATAAATTATCCGCTCATCACAACACCAAACTTAAATTGTTGCTTGTCCTCAAGCAACTGAAAATCAAATAAGATAAAAAGAAGAGAATATGCAATGAATTCCAAAAACATCTATGAAGATCAGTATCAATTAGATGAGCGGGGCTTTTAGCTTTTTGCCTCTGAATAGTTTTGGCATCTCACTCTATCCTTTGAAATTCAGAATGATTGGCTTCTTTAGGAACTCAGAATCCAGATAGTGTCATTGATTCTCCTAGTTAAGTATGATGATTCTTGAACACAGCTACTTATTGAGTCTTGGCCGTGGCCCAAAGCACTCTGTCTTCCAGTATTACCACCGGATACATACATGCCACAGACACATAATTGGGTGAACCTTTTTAGATTGTGACTCAGCTTTGCTAAAGTCCCCAATTAGAGGTGTCCAGGGTTCTTAAGCACACTCTTTTTGCCTTGGATCACAACTTTATTTCTTTTTCTTTCTTTTTCTCTTTCCCTTTTTTTTCGTTTTTCTCCTTCCTTTTTTTTTTGTATTCACTGCTTTTTCTTGTTTCAAGAATCATTTTAATGATTTTTCATATCCTCAGTAACATGTCTCCTTTTTCATCATTCTTTCAAGAGCCAACATTCATGAACCACAAATTCAAAAGACATATGCACTGTTCAAGCATACATTCAGAAAACAAAAAGTATTGCCACCACATCAAAATAATTAAACTATTATAAAATTCAAAATTCATGCAATTCTTTTCTTTTTCAATTAAGAACATTTTTTATTTAAGAGAGGTGATGGATTCATAGGACATTCATAACTTTAAGGCATAGACACTAAGACACTAATGATCATAAGACACAAACATGGATAAACATAAGCATAAAATTCGAAAAACAGGAAAATGGAGGACAAGGAGATTAAAGAACGGGTCCACCTTAGTGATGGCGGCTTGTTCTTCCTCTTGAAGGTCTTATGGAGTGCTTGAGCTCCTCAATGTCTCTTCCTTGTCTTTGTTGCTCCTCTCTCATGATTCTTTGATCTTCTCTAATTTCATGGAGGAGAATGGAGTGTTCTTGGTGCTCCACCCTTAGTTGTCCCATGTTGGAACTCAATTCTCCTAGGGAGGTATTTAGTTGCTCCCAATAGTTTTGTGGACGAAAGTGCATCCCTTGAGGCATTTCAGGGATTTCATGATGAGTGGGGTCTCTTGTTTGCTCCATCCTTTTCTTAGTGATGGGCTTGTCCTCATCAATGAGGATGTCTCCTTCTATGTCAACTCCTACTGAATAACAGAGGTGACAAATGAGATGAGGAAAGGCTAACCTTGCTAAGGTAGAGGACTTGTCCGCCACCTTATAGAGTTCTTGGGCTATAACCTCATGAACTTCTACTTCTTCTCCAATCATGATGCTATGGATCATGATGGCCCGGTTCTAGAGTAACTTCAGATCGGTTGCTAGTGGGAATGATTGAGCGTTGGATAAACTCCAACCATCCTCTAGCCACGGGCTTGAGGTCATGCCTTCTTAATTGAACCGGCTTCCCTCTTGAATCTCTCTTCCATTGGGCACCCTCTTCACAAATGTCAGTGAGGACTTGGTCCAACCTTTGATCAAAGTTGACCCTTCTTGTGTAAGGATGTTCATCTCCTTGCATCATGGGCAAGTTGAATGCCAACCTCACATTTTTCGGACTAAAATCTAAGTATTTCCCCCGAACCATTGTAAGCCAATTCTTTGGGTTCGGGTTCACACTTTGATCATGGCTCTTGGTGATCCATGCATTGGCATAGAACTCTTGAACCATTAAGATTTCGACTTGTTGAATGGGGTTGGTGAGAACTTCCCAACCTCTTCTTCGAATCTCATGTCGGATCTCCGGATATTCACTCTTTTTTAGTTTGAAAGGGACCTCGGGGATCACCTTCTTCAAGGCCACAACTTCATAGAAGTGGTCTTGATGCACCCTTGAGATGAATCTCTCCATCTCCCATGACTCGGAGGTGGAAGCTTTTGCCTTCCCTTTCCTCTTTCTAGAGGTTTCTCCGGCCTTAGATGCCATAAATGGTTATGGAAAAACAAAAAGCAATGCTTTTACCACACCAAACTTAAAAGGTTTGCTCGTCCTCGAGCAAAAGAAGAAAAAATAGAGGAGAAGAAGAAGAAAATGGAGGAGATGGAGGAGGTAGGTGGGGTTTTATGAAGGATGGATGTGAGTGGTGAAGAGAAAGATGGGAGTTGATAGGTGAAGGGTTTTTGGGGAAGAGTGGTTGAGGTGATTGGTGAATTGGTGAAGAAGAGAGAGGGTGGTGGGGTGGGTGGGGATCCTGTGGGGTCCACAGATCCTGAGGTGTCAAGGAAAAGGCATCCCTGCACCAAATGGCATGCAAAAATGCGTTTTGAGCCAATTCTGGCGTTAAACGCCGGGCTGGTGCCCATTTCTGGCGTTTAACGCCAGTTTCTTGCCCTTTTCTGGCGTTTAACGCCAGTCTGGTGCCCCTTTCTGGCGTTAAACGCCCAGAATGGTGCCAGACTGGGCGTTAAACGCCCATCTGCTAGCCTTACTGGCGTTTAAACGCCAGTAGGTTCTTCCTCCAGGGTGTGCTATTTTTCTTCCTGTTTTTATTCTGTTTTTGCTTTTTCAATTGATTTTGTGACTTCTCATGATCATCAACCTACAGAAAACATAAAATAACAAAGGAAAATAGATAAAATATAACATTGGGTTGCCTCCCAACAAGCGCTTCTTTAATGTCAGTAGCTTGACAGAGGGCTCTCATGGAGCCTCACAAATGCTCAGAGCAATGTTGGAACCTCCCAACACCAAACTTAGAGTTTGAATGTGGGGGTTCAACACCAAACTTAGAGTTTGGTTGTGGCCTCCCAACACCAAACTTAGAGTTTGACTGTGGGGGCTTGTTTGACTCTGCTTTGAGAGAAGCTCTTCATGCTTCCTCTCCATGGTGACAGAGAGGTATCCTTGGGCCTTAAACACAAAGGATTCTTCATTCACTTGAATGATCAATTCACCTCTGTCAACATCAATCACAGCCTTTGCTGTGGCTAGGAAGGGTCTGCCAAAGATGACGGATTCATCCATGCACTTCCCAGTCTCTAGGACTATGAAATCAGCAGGGATGTAATGGTCTTCAACCTTTACCAGAACATCCTCTACATGTCCATAAGCTTGTTTCTTTGGATTGTCTGCCATCTCTAGTGAGATTCTTGCAGCTTGTACCTCAAAGATCCCTAGCTTCTCGATTACAGAGAGAGGCATGAGGTTTACACTTGACCCTAAGTCACACAGAGCCTTCTTGAAGGTCATGGTGCCAATGGTACAAGGTATTGAAAACTTCCCAGGATCTTGTCTCTTTTGAGGTAATCTCTGCCTAGACAAGTCATCCAATTCTTTGGTGAGCAAAGGAGGTTCATTCTCCCAAGTCTCATTACCAAATAACTTGTCATTTAGCTTCATGATTGCTCCAAGGTATTTAGCAACTTGCTCTTCAGTGACATACTCATCCTCTTCAGAGGAAGAATACTCATCAGAGCTCATGAATGGCAGAAGTAAGTCCAATGGAATCTCTATGGTCTCATTTTGAGCCTCAGATTCCCATGGTTCCTCATTAGGGAACTCAGTGGAGGCCAGTAGACGTCCATTGAGGTCTTCCTCAGTGGCGTTCACTGCCTCTCCTTCCTCTCCAAATTCGGCCATGTTGATGGCCTTGCACTCTCCTTTTGGATTTTCTTCTATATTGCTTGGAAGAGTACTAGGAGGGAGTTCAGTAATTTTCTTGCTCAGCTGACCCACTTGTGCCTCCAAGTTCCTAATGGAGGACCTTGTTTCAGTCATGAAACTTTGAGTGGTTTTGATTAGATCAGAGACCATGGTTGCTAAGTCAGAGTGGCCCTGCTTAGAATTCTCTGTCTGTTGCTGAGAAGATGATGGAAGAGGCTTGCCATTGCTAAACCTGTTTCTTCCACCATTATTGTTGTTGAAACCTTGTTGAGGTCTCTGTTGATCCTTCCATGAGAAATTTGGATGATTTCTCCATGAAGAATTATAGGTGTTTCCATAGGGTTCTCCCAGGTAATTCACCTCTTCCGTTGAAGGGTTCTCAGGATCATAAGCTTCTTCTTCAGATGAAGCATCCTTAGTACTGCTTGGTGCATTTTGCATTCCAAACAGACTTTGAGAAATCAAATTGACTTGCTGAGTCAATATCTTGTTCTGAGCCAATATGGCATTCAGAGTATCAATCTCAAGAACTCCTTTCTTCTGATTTGTCCCATTGTTCACAGGATTCCTTTCAGAAGTGTACATGAATTGGTTATTTGCAACCATTTCAATGAGCTCTTGAGCTTCTGTAGGCGTCTTCTTCAGATGAAGAGATCCTCCAGCAGAGCTATCCAAAGACATCTTGGACAGTTCAGACAGACCATCATAGAAAATACCTATGATGCTCCATTCAGAAAGCATGTCAGAAGGACATTTTCTGATCAATTGTTTGTATCTTTCCCAAGCTTCATAGAGGGATTCTCCTTCCTTTTGTCTGAAGGTTTGGACTTCCACTCTAAGCTTACTCAATTTTTGAGGTGGAAAGAACTTTGCCAAGAAGGCATTGACTAGCTCTTCCCAAGAGTTCAGGCTTTCTTTAGGTTGTGAGTCCAACCATGTCCTAGCTCTGTCTCTTACAGCAAAATGGAATAGCATAAGTCTGTAGACCTCAGGGTCAACCCCATTAGTCTTGACAGTGTCACAGATTTGCAAGAATTCAGCTAAGAACTGATGAGGATCTTCCAATGAAAGTCCATGGAACTTGCAATTCTGTTGCATTAGAGAAACTAATTGAGGCTTAAGCTCAAAGTTGTTTGCTCCAATGGCAGGGATAGAGATGCTTCTCCCATAGAAGTCGGGAGTAGGTGCAGCAAAGTCACCAAGCACCTTCCTTGCATTGTTGGCATTGTTGTTATTTTCGGCTGCCATGGGTTCTTCTTCTTTGAAGATTTCTGTTAGGTCCTCTACAGAGAGTTGTGCCTTAGCTTCTCTTAGCTTTCGCTTCAAGGTCCTTTCAGGTTCAGGGTCAGCTTCAACAAGAATGCCTTTGTCTTTGTTCCTGCTCATATGAAAGAGAAGAGAACAAGAAAATATGGAATCCTCTATGTCACAGTATAGAGATTCCTTGAGGTGTCAGAGGAACAGAAAAATAGAAGAAAGAGGTAGAAGAATTCGAACTTAGTGAGATAGAGTTCGAATTGTGCATTGAGGAGGAGTGGTACTCCATAAATAGAAGGATGTGAGAAGAGGGGAAGAAATTTCGAAAATTAAGTTAAAAAGATTTTAAAAACATTTTGAAAAACTTTAATTGATTTTCGAAAACCAAGAGTAGGAAAGAAATCAAGTAATTTTTGAAAAAGATTTTGAAATTAGAAGTTAAAAAGATATGATTGAAAACTATTTTGAAAAAGATTTGATTTTAAAAATTAATGACTTGCCTAACAAGAAAAGATATGATTCAAACATTAAACCTCTCTCAACAGAAAAGGCAACATACTTGAAATGTTCAATCAAATCATTAATTGTTAGCAAGTATCTTTGAAAAAGGAAAGAAATTGATTTTGAAAACATTTGATTGAAAAGATATGATTTGAAAAAGATTTGATTTTGAAAAACTTTGAAAACTTGAAAAAAATTTGCATTAAAAACAGAATCTTCCCTCTTGTGCTATCCTGGCGTTAAACACCCAGAATGGTGCACATTCTGGCGTTTAACGCCCAATGCACTACCTTTTTGGGCGTTAAACGCCCAACCAGGCACCCTGGCTGGCGTTTAAATGCCAGTCTGTCCTTCTTCACTGGGCGTTTTGAACGCCCAGCTTTTTCTGTGTAATTCCTCTGCTGCATGTTCTGAATCTTCAGTTCCCTGTACTATTGACTTGAAAATAGAACCAAGATCATATAAACAATGCATGCAAGACACCAAACTTAAAATGAGACACTGGACTCAAACAAGAAACATCAAATATTTTTGGTTTTTATGATTTTTATAAATTTTTTTTTCGAAAATTAAGTGGAAAAGAAAATAAAGATATCAAAATTCTTAATGAGAATTCCAGGAATCATGCAATGTTAGTCTAAAGCTTTAGTCTAAAGAAATTAGACATGGCTAGCCAAGCTTCAGCAGGACATTGCATTCAAGAGCTAAATTGATGAGAATCAATCAGCTTTGGTGATGATAAGAACATCACCTTGAAACACTAGAATTCATTCTTAAGAACTCTGAAAAATACCTAATCTAAGCAGCAAGATGAACCGTCAGTTGTCCATACACGAAACAATCCCCGGCAACGGCGCCAAAAATTTGGTGCACGAAATTGTGATCACTACAACTTCGCACAACTAACCAGCAAGTGTACTGGGTCGTCCAAGTAATAAACCTTACGCGAGTAAGGGTCGATCCCACAGAGATTGTTGGTATGAAGCAAGCTATGGTCACCTTGTAAATCTTAGTCAGGCAAACTCAAATGGTTATGGGTGATATGAGAATAAAACATAAAGATAAAGATAAAGGTACTTATGCAATTCATTGGTAAGAACTTCAGATAAGCGAATGGAGATGCTTTGTCCCTTCCGTCTCTCTGCTTTCCTACTGTCTTCATCCAATCCTTCTTACTCCTTTCCATGGCAAGCTGTATGCAAGGGTTTCACCGTTGTCAGTGGCTACCTCCCATCCTCTCAGTGGAAATGTTCAACGCACCCTGTCACGGCACGGCTATCCATCTGTCGGTTCTCAATCAGGCCGGAATAGAATCCAGTGATTCTTTTGCGTCTGTCACTAACGCCCCGCCCTCAGGAGTTTGAAGCTCGTCACAGTCATTCAATCATTGAATCCTACTCAGAATACCACAGACAAGGTTTAGACCTTCCGGATTCTCATGAATGCCGCCATCAGTTCTAGCTTATACCACGAAGATTCCGGTTAAAGAATCCAAGAGATATCCACCCAATCTAAGGTAGAACGGAGGTGGTTGTTAGGCACACGTTCATAGGTGAGAATGATGATGAGTGTCACGGATCATCACATTCATCAAGTTGAAGAACAAGTGATATCTTGGAACAAGAACAAGCGGAATTGAATAGAAGAACAATAGTAATTGCATTAATACTCGAGGTACAGCAGAGCTCCACACCTTAATCTATGGTGTATAGAAACTCCACCGTTGAAAATACATAAGAACAAGAGTGATCATTGGCTTCGGTCCCAAAGAGGGAACCAGAAGAACCAAGATGAAAATACAATAGTAAAAGGTCCTACTTATAGGGAACTAGTAGCTTAAGAATTACAAAGATGAGTAAATGACATAAAAATCCACTTCCGGGCCCACTTGGTGTGTGCTTGGACTGAGAAATGAAGCATTTTTCGTGTAGAGACTCTTCTTGGAGTTAAACGCAAGCTTTTGTGCCAGTTTGGGCGTTTAACTCCCATCCTTGTGCCAGTTCCGGCGTTTAACGCTGGGAATTCGGAGGGTGACTTTGAACGCCGGTTTGGGCCATCAAATCTTGGGCAAAGTATGGACTATCATATATTGCTGGAAAGCCCAGGATGTCTACTCTTCCAATGCCGTTGAGAGCGCGCCAATTGGGCTTCTGTAGCTCCAGAAAATCCACTTCGAGTGCAGGGAGGTCAGAATCCAACAGCATCTGCAGTCCTTTTCAGTCTCTGAATCAGATTTTTGCTCAGGTTCCTCAATTTCAGCCAGAAAATACCTGAAATCACAGAAAAATACACAAACTCATAGTAAATTCTAAAAAAGTGAATTTTAACTAAAAACTAATAAAAATATACTAAAAACTAACTAGATCATACTAAAAACATACTAAAAACAATGCCAAAAAGCGTATAAATTATCCGCTCATCACTTTGTTCGAGATTTGACGATGTAAACTGGCGCTCAACGCCAGTTCCATGCTGCATTCTGGAGTCAAACGCCAGAAACACGTCACGAACCAGAGTTGAACGCCAGAAACACGTTACAACTTGGCGTTCAACTCCAAAAGAAGCCTCAGCTCGTGTAAAGATCAAGCTCAGCCCAAACACACACCAAGTGGGCCCCGAAAGTGGATTTATCCATCAATTACTTACTTCTGTAAACCCTAGTAGCTAGTTTAGTATAAATAGAACTTTTTACTAGTGTATTAGATATCTTTGGTCTCAGTTTTATTTTATTATTCATCTTAGAAGACTATTGATCACGTTTTGGGGGCTGGCCATTCAGCCATGCCTGGACCTTCATCACTTATGTATTTTCAACGGTGTAGTTTTTGCACACCATAGATTAAGGGTGTGGAGCTCTGCTGTACCTCAAGTTTCAATGCAATTACTACTATTTTCTATTCAATTCGACTTATTCCTATTCTAAAATATTCGTTGTACTTCAACTTGATGAATGTGAAGATCCGTGACACTCATCATCATTCTCACCTATGAACGCGCGTGACTGACAACCACTTTCGTTCTACCTTAGACCGAGCGCATATCTCTTGGATTCCTTAATCAGAATCTTCATGGCATAAGCTAGAATTGATGGCGGCATTCATGGGAATCCAGAAAGTCTAACCTTGTCTGTGGTATTCCGAGTAGGATTCCAGAATTGAATGACTGTGACGAGCTTCAAACTCGCGATTGTTGGGCGTGATGACAAACGCAAAAGAATCAAGGGATTCTATTCCAACATGATCGAGAACCGACAGATGATTAGCCGTGCTGTGACAGAGCATTTGGACCATTTTCACTGAGAGGATGGGATATAGCCATTGACAACGGTGATGCCCTACATGCAGCTTGCCATAGAAAGGAGTGACAAAGATTAGATAAAGACAGTAGAAAAGCAGAGATTCAGAAGGAACACAGCACCTCCATACACCTATCTGAAATTCCCACCATTGGATTACATGAGTAACTTTATCTTTATTTTCTATTTAATTTATTATTTTTATTCGAAAAACCAATAATCTCTTAAATTAGTTAAATTCGCCTGACTGGAATTTACAAGATGACCATAGCTTGCTTCATACCAACAATCTCTGTGGGATCGACCCTTACTCACGTAAGGTATTACTTGGACGACCCAGTACACTTGCTGGTTAGTTCTGCGGAGTTGTGACAAAGTGTGATTTATGTATGAGAGCACCAAGTCTTTGGAGCCATTGTTGATGATCACAATTTTGCCCACCAACCAGCGACTTGTATGGATCAGAATTCGCCCCCAACAATTTTTGGGATGTTTTTGACCCAGTTTTCGGCCCAGAAAACACAGATTAGTGGCTACAGAGTGGGGGAATCCTTTCATTCATCATTAACTTCTCATTCACATAATTTTAGGTTTTAGTTGTAGTTTTCTAGAGAGAGAGGCTCTCTCCTCTCTCTAGCTTTTAGGAATCAGGATTTCTCTTCTACTCTTATTTGTTCTAGCCTCCTAGTTTATTTATTTCCCTTGTTAATTATTCTATATTGCTATTTTAGTTCATGAACTCCATGTTAGATTTGATTTTCTATTCAATGCAATTTGAGGTATTTCAGATTTATGATTGCTTCTTTCAATTTATGTTATTGATGCTTGATAAACCCCATTTGTAGGGTTTATCTTGTGTTAAATTTAGGGAATTTTATCACCTTTTACCCACATTTATTCAATGAAATAGCATGGTTTTGTAAATTCTCCTTTAATTGTTCTTAAGAGTGAAAACATGCTTTTTAGGTCCTAAAATAGCTAAATTTAATTCACCTTGATTCCATTAGATGCCTTGATATATTTGTTAAGTGATTTCAGATTTAGGAGGCAAAGATTGGATAAAGGGAATGAAGGAAAAGCATGTAGAAATGGAGAACTCATGAAGAAATAAAGGAATCGCAAAAGCTGTCAAGCCGACCTCTTCACACTTAATCAACCATAACTTGAGCTACAGATGTCCAAATGATGCGGTTCTAGTTGGGTTGGAAAGATAACATCCGGGGCTTCAAAATGACATAAGATTTGCCATAGTTGCTACACGTATGGTGACACGCACGCGCACTGTACGCGCACGCATCGTTGATGCCATATGATCCACTGAAAGCAATACGTGGCCAACGAATTCTAAAGCCTTGTGGGCCCAATCCAACTCATTTCTGATGCTATTTAAGCCAAGGATTGAAGAGGGATGAACATGTTAGTTATCATTAGTCATAGTTTAGTTTTAGAAGTAGTTAGAAGTAGTTTCTAGAGAGAGAAGCTCTCACTTCTCTCAAGGATTAGGATTAGGATTAGGTTTAGTTCTTAGATCTAGATTTTAATTCATGTTCTCTTCTACTTCTACTTCTCAATTCCTTGTAGTTACATTCATTCTTTTTCCATTCTTTTGTTGTAATCTCTTTTATGTTGTTCTTGTGTTTTGTTGTAGATCTACTTTTGTTTCTTCTACTCTCTTTCAATTCAATCAAGGTAATTCATAATAAATGTGTTTCTTTTAATTGTTGTTGTTAATTCCTTTCAATAATTGTTGTTAGATTCTATTCTTGTTGTCAATTTGCTTTGCTATTCTTTTGTACCTTCCAAGTGTTTGATGAAATGCTTTGTTGGATTTTAGTATAGATTTTGTTCCTCTTGGCTTTGATTGAGTAATTAGTGACTCTTGAGTTATCTAATTCCTTTGTTGATTGATAATTTGAAGTTGCTAATTGATTTGAATGCCTCTAAAGCTAGTCTTTCCTTTAGGAGTTGATTAGGACTTGAGGAATCAAATTGATTCATCCACTTGACTTTCCTCCATAGTTAGAGGTTAACTGAGTGGGAGTAATAGACAATTTGTTATCACAATTAAGGAGGATAACTAGGATAGGACTTTGATGAGCGGATAATTTATATGCTTTTTGGCATTGTTTTTAGTATGCTTTTAGTATATTTAGTTAAGTTTTTAGTATATTTTTATTAGTTTTTAGTTAAAATTCACTTTTCTGGACTTTACTATGAGTTTGTGTGTTTTTCTGTGATTTCAGGTATTTTCTGACTGAAATTGAGTGTTCTGAGCAAAAATCTGATTCACTGACTGAAAAGGACTGCAGATGTTGTTGGATTCTGACCTCCCTGCACTCGAAGTGGATTTTCTGGAGCTACAGAAGCCCAATTGGCGCGCTCTCAACGGAGTTGGAAAGTAGACATCTTGGGCTTTCCAGCAATGTATAATAGTCCATACTTTGCCCAAGATTTGATGGCCCAAACCGGCGTGGCAAATCAGCCTCAGAATTTCCAGCGTTTAACGCTGGAACTGGCATAAAACTTGGAGTTAAACGCCCAAACTGGCATGAAAGCTGGCGTTTAACTCCAGAAAAGGTCTCTACACATGAAAGCTTCAATGCTCAGCCCAAGCACACACCAAGTGGGCCCGGAAGTGGATTTTTCTGTCATTTACTCATTTCTGTACACCCTAGGTTACTAGTTTACTATTAATAGGATCTTTTGACATTGTATCTGGACCTCATGACACTTTACACGTTTCTTTGTGTACCTTCCACGGCATGAGTCTCTAAACCCCATGGTTGGGGGTGAGGAGCTCTGCTGTGTCTTGATGGATTAATGCAATTACTACTGTTTCTTATTCAATCATGCTTGCTTCCATTCTAAGATATTACTTGCTCTTAAACCGGATGAATGTGATGATCCGTGACACTCATCATCATTCTCAACTATGAACGTGTGCCTGACAACCACCTCCGTTCTACCTTAGATTAAGTAGATATCTCTTGGATTCTTTAACCGGAATCTTCGTGGTATAAGCTAGAACTGATGGCGGCATTCAAGAGAATCCGGAAGGTCTAAACCTTGTCTGTGGTATTCTGAGTAGGATTCAATGATTGAATGACTGTGACGTGCTTCAAACTCCTGAAGGCGGGGCGTTAGTGACAGACGCAAAAGAATCACTAGATTCTATTCCGGCCTGATCGAGAACCGACAGATGGATAGCCGTGCCGTGACAGGGTGCGTTGAACATTTCCACTGAAAGGATGGGAGGTAGCCACTGACAACGGTGAAACCCTACATACAGCTTGCCATGGAAGGAGCCTTATGTGTTTGAGGAAGAAGACAGTAGGAAAGCAGAGATTCAGAAGGCTAAGCATCTCCAAAGCCTCAACCTATTCTCCATTGCTGCAAAACAAGTACTTATTTCATGTTCTTTTGCTTTTCACAATCAATCCTGATAATTTCTGATATCCTGACTAAGATTTACAAGATAACCATAGCTTGCTTCAAGCCGACAATCTCCGTGGGATCGACCCTTACTCACGTAAGGTATTACTTGGACGACCCAGTGCACTTGCTGGTTAGTTGTGCGAGGTTGCAAAAGTGTGATTGCAATTTCGTGCACCAAGTTTTTGGCGCCGTTGCCGGGGATTGTTCGAGTTTGGACAACTGACGGCTTATCTTGTTGCTTAGATTATGACTATTTTGTTTTTATTGGTTTAGAGTCTTTTAGTTGAGTCTAGTTTCATATTTTAAGTTTGATGTCAATTGCATGCTTTTGTTTTTCTTTTAATTTTCGATTTTGCATGTCCTCAGCCCCTTTTTGATCCGTAAAAGTTCTAAGTTTGGTGTCCTCTTTGTGTTTTTCCTTTAAAATTTTCGAAAAAAAAAATTGTGTTTGATTTTCTAAAAATTTTAAGTTTGGTGTCATTTTGTTGTTTTTCTCTTTCCCCTTTTCAAAAATCAAATCTTTATCATAAAATTTTTTCCAATCATATCTTTTTAATTGCTTTTTTTTCAAAATCTTTTTAATTAACTAATTGATTCATTCTCAATTTGCTTTGATCTTATTTTCTTTTTGATTTTCGAATTTTTATTTTAATTTCCTTTTGTTTTATTTTATTTTATTTTATTTTTTCGGTTAATTCAAAAAAAAAAAAACAAAAAACAAAATTTATCTACTTGCAATCCATATAATTTCCCTTTATCCATTATGGACCTAAGTGGGATTGATCAGTCCAGAAGGACTCTGGGGTCATATGCTAACCCCATTACAGCTGCATTTGGGAGTAGCATCTGTACACCTCCCATCAAAGCAAGCAGCTTTGAGCTAAACCCTCAACTCATTATCATAGTGCAGCAAAATTGCCAGTATTCCGGTCTTCCACAGGAAGAACCTACTGAGTTTCTGGCACAGTTCTTGCAAATTGCTGACACAGTACATGATAAAGAGGTGGATCAGGATGTCTACAGACTATTACTGTTTTCATTTGCTGTAAAAGATCAAGCTAAAAGGTGGTTGAATAACCAACCTACAGCAAGCATAAAGACACGGAAACAGTTATCAGACAAATTCCTGAATCATTTTTACCCTCCAAAGAGGATGACACAGCTAAGGCTGGACATCCAAGGCTTTAAACAAGAGGATAATGAATCCCTTTATAATGCCTGGGAGAGGTATAGAGGTATGCTTAGAAAATGCCCCTCTGAAATGTTTTCAGAGTGGGTACAGTTAGACATCTTCTACTATGGGCTTATAGAAAAAGCAAAGATGTCTTTAGACCACTCAGCTGGTGGATCTATACACATGAGGAAGACAATTGAAGAAGCTCAAGAGCTTATAGACACTGTTGCTAGAAACCAATACTTATACTCTAGCAATGAGTTCTCTCCAAAAGAGGAAGTCATGGCAGTAGTCACTAATCCTAATCCTCAAGAACAGATGATTGAGCTTAATCAACAATTGCTCCTGATGACAGAACAGTTAGCAGAATTTAAAGAGATGCTCCATGAAACTAAAGCTGCTAACAAGAACATAGAACTGCAGTTGAATCAAGCAAAACAGCAGATATCTAAACAGATAACAGGAAAGTGTCAAGCAGTTCAACTGAGGAGTGGGAGGACACTGAACAACACCACTCAAAAGAGCAAAAAGTCAAACAAGGAACAATTGACAGAGGATAACCAAACCACTGTTCAAAATCCCTCTGAGGACAGTAAGAGCCCAGAGAGGAATGCTAGTGGCGTTCAAACGCCAGAAGGGGAAGGAAAGCTGGCGTTAAACGCCCATTCCCTGCCCAGTTCTGGCGTTCAAACGCCAGAAAAGGGAGAGAAGTTGGCGTTTAACGCCCAATCTTCACCCATTCCTGGCGTTCAGACGCCAAGGGAGGATCAGACACCTGAGAGTGCTGACAGTAATCCTTCTAACAAGGCTTCTTCAACCACTTCTGTAAGGAACAAACCTGCAGCAACTAAGGTTGAAGAATATAAAGCCAAGATGCCTTATCCTTAGAAACTCCGCCAAGCGGAGCAGGATAAGCAATTTGCCCGCTTTGTAGACTATCTAAGGACTCTTGAAATAAAGATTCCGTTTGCAGAGGCACTTGAGCAAATACCTTCTTATGCTAAGTTCATGAAAGAGATTTTAAGTCATAAGAAGGATTGGAGAGAAACTGAAAAAGTATTTCTCACTGAAGAATGCAGTGCAGTCATTCTGAAAAGCTTACCAGAAAAGCTTCAAGATCCAGGAAGCTTTATGATACCATGCACATTAGAAGGTGCTTGCACCAAGACAGCCCTATGTGATCTTGGAGCAAGCATCAATCTAATACCTGCATCCACTATCAGAAAGCTTGGGTTGGCTGGAGAAGTCAAACCAACCAGGATATGCCTCCAACTTGCTGATGGCTCCATTAAACATCCATCAGGCATAATAGAGGATATGATTGTCAAGGTTGGGCCATTCGCCTTTCCAACTGACTTTGTGGTGCTGGAAATGGAGGAGCACAAGAGTGCAACTCTCATTCTAGGAAGACCTTTCCTAGCAACTGGAAGAACTCTCATTGATGTACAAAAAGGGGAAGTAACCCTGAGAGTCAATGAGGATGAGTTCAAGTTGAATGCTGTAAAAGCTATGCAGCATCCAGACACAACAAATGACTGCATGGGCGCTGACATTATTGACTCTCTGGTAGAAGAGATCAATATGACTGAAAGCCTAGAATCAGAGCTTGAGGACATCCTCAAGGATGCTCAACCTGATCAAGAGGAACCAGAGGAAACAAAGGAATTTTCGAAAATTCCTCAGGAGGAGGATAAGCCTCCCAAACCTGAACTCAAACCACTACCACCATCCCTGAAGTATGCATTTCTGGGAAAGGGTGAAACTTTTCCAGTGATCATAAGCTCTGCTTTAAATCCACAGGAAGAGGAAGCACTGATTCAAGTGCTAAGGACACACAAGACAGCTCTTGGGTGGTCCATAAGTGATCTTAAGGGTATTAGCCCAGCTAGATGCATGCACAAGATCCTGTTGGAGGATAATGCCAAACCAGTGGTCTAACCACAGAGGAGGCTAAATCCAGCCATGAAGGAGGTGGTGCAGAAAGAGGTCACTAAATTACTGGAGGCTGGGATTATTTATCCTATTTCTGATAGCCCCTGGGTGAGCCCTGTCCAAGTTGTCCCCAAAAAGGGAGGCATGACAGTGGTTCATAATGAAAAAATGAACTGGTTCCTACAAGAACAGTCACAGGGTGGCGTATGTGTATTGACTACAGAAGGCTCAATACAGCCACCAGAAAGGATCATTTTCCTTTACCATTCATAGACCAAATGCTAGAAAGACTAGCTGGTCATGATTATTACTGCTTTTTGGATGGCTATTCAGGTTACACCAAATTGCAGTAGATCCTCAGGACCAAGAGAAAACAGCATTTACTTGCCCTTCTGGCGTGTTTGCCTACAGAAGGATGCCTTTTGGTCTGTGTAATGCTCCTGCAACCTTTCAGAGATGCATGCTATCCATCTTCTCTGATATGGTGGAGAAATTTCTTGAAGTCTTCATGGATGACTTCTCAGTATATGGAGACTCATTCAGCTCCTGTCTTAACCACCTATCACTTGTCCTGAAAAGGTGCCAAGAGACTAACCTGGTTTTAAACTGGGAGAAATGTCACTTTATGGTGACTGAAGGAATTGTCCTTGGGCACAAAATTTCAAGCAGGGGAATAGAGGTGGATAAGGCAAAGGTAGAGGTAATTGAAAAATTACCACCACCTGCCAATGTTAAGGCAATCAGAAGCTTTCTGGGGCATGCAGGATTCTATAGAAGGTTTATAAAGGATTTTTCGAAAATTGCAAAACCTTTGAGTAACCTGCTAGCTGCTGACACACCATTTGTGTTTGACACACAGTGTCAGCAGGCGTTTGAGACCCTGAAAGCTAAGCTGGTCACAGCACCAGTCATCTCTGCACCAGATTGGACATTGCCATTTGAATTAATGTGTGATGCCAGTGATCATGCCATTGGTGCAGTGTTGGGACAGAGGCATAACAAACTTTTGCATGTCATTTATTATGCTAGCCGTGTTCTAAATGATGCACAGAAGAATTACACAACCACAGAAAAAGAATTACTTGCAGTGGTTTATGCCATTGACAAGTTTAGATCTTATCTAGTAGGATCCAAAGTGATTGTGTACACTGACCATGCTGCTCTTAAATACTTACTCACAAAGCAGGATTCAAAAGCCAGGCTAATAAGATGGGTGTTGCTTCTGCAAGAGTTTGATATAGAAATAAGAGACAAAAAAGGGACAGAGAACCAAGTAGATGATCATCTGTCCCGAATAGAACCAGTAGCTGGGGCGTCCCTCCCTTCTACTGAGATCTCTGAGACTTTCCCAGATGAGCAACTCTTTGCCATTCAGGAAGCTCCGTGGTTTGCAGATATTGCAAACTATAAAGCTGTGAGGTTCATACCCCAGGAGTACAGCAGAATGCAAAGAAAGAAATTAATTTCAGATGCTAAGTACTACCTATGGGATGAACCATATCTCTTCAAGAAATGTGCAGACGGAATGATCCGCAGATGTGTACCCAGAGAAGAAGCACAAAGGATCCTATGGCATTGCCATGGATCACAGTACGGAGGACATTTTGGAAGTGAGCGAACAGCCACTAAAGTCCTCCAATGTGGCTTCTACTGGCCTACTCTCTATAAAGATTCCCGAGAGTTTGTGCGTAACTGTGACAGTTGCCAAAGAGCTGGTAACTTGCCTCACGGATATGCCATGCCTCAACAAGGGATATTAGAGATAGAATTGTTTGATGTATGGGGGATTGACTTCATGGGTCCATTCCCACCCTCATACTCAAACACTTACATTCTGGTGGCAGTGGACTATGTATCTAAGTGGGTAGAGGCAATTGCTACACCCACTAATGATACCAAGACCGTGCTGAAATTCCTCCAAAAACACATCTTCAGCAGGTTTGGTGTTCCCAGAGTACTAATCAGTGACGGGGGCACTCATTTCTGCAATAGACAGCTATACTCTGCTATGGTTAGATATGGGATTAGCCACAAAGTGGCAACTCCGTATCATCCACAGACAAATGGGCAAGCTGAAGTCTCTAACAGAGAGCTAAAAAGAATCCTAGAACGGACTGTGATAGCCCGAAGAAAGGATTGGGCAAGGAGCTTGGATGATGCTCTGTGGGCATACAGAACAGCATTCAAGACTCCTATAGGAACCTCTCCATACCAACTGGTGTATGGGAAGGCATGTCACCTGCCCGTGGAATTGGAACATAAAGCCTACTGGGCAACCAGGTTCCTAAACATGGATGCTCAGCTAGCTGGTGAAAAAAGATTGCTCCAGTTAAATGAACTAGAGGAGTTCAGACTCAATGCCTTTGAAAATGCAAAAATTTATAAGGAAAAGGCAAAGAAGTAGCATGACAAGAAGTTGTCAACCAGAGTCTTTGAGCCAGGACAAAAAGTTCTGCTATTCAACTCTAGGCTCAAATTGTTTCCAGGAAAACTTAAATCCCGGTGGAGGGGTCCGTATGTGATTACAGAAGTGTCACCATATGGATATGTTGAGCTTCAGGATATTGATTCTGACAAAAAATTCATTGTTAATGGACAGAGAATCAAGCATTATCTTGAAAGCAATTTTGAGCAGGAATGCTCAAAACTGAGACTTGAGTGAGTCTCAGTAAAGGTCCAGCTAAAGACAGTAAAAAAGCGCTTGCTGGGAGGCAACCCAGTCATTAGGAGGTTATATGATTTGTTTTTACATAGGCAAGTATCAAAAATGAAGGAATTCACAGAGTTACAGAAGGATTCAGCTCAAAAAGCAGAGAAAAAGAGCTTGCTGGCGAAAAAACGCCAGTATGGGGCATTTTGGGCGTTAAACGCCAGAATGGGTACCATTCTGGGCGTTTAACGCCAGGAATGGTGCCATTTTGGGCGTTAAACACCAGAATGGGCACCATTCTGGGCGTTTAACGCCAGGTGTGCAGCATCCTGGGTGTTTAGCAAAACGCCCAGTGATAAAGGAATTCTGGCGTTTAACGCCAGCCAGGGCACCTGGCTGGGCGTTAAACGCCCAAAAGGGGCACCAAATGGGCGTTAAACGCCAGAATGGATGCCATTCTGGGCGTTTAACGCCAGAAAGGTGGGGGGACCAAGATTTCGTTTTTCAATCAAATTTTTTTTTAAACTTTCCTTTTCTTACCCATACTCTTCTACATAAATACACTTCAACCTTTCATCATTCACTTTCAAATCTTCAAAATCAAAACCACTCTTCAAATCTATCTCAAATCAATCCCAAATCTTATTCAAAAACTCACCCTTTTCTCAAATCCTCTTCATATCTTCTCAAATCTCTTCTCAATTTTTTCGAAATCTCCTTCCCCCCCCCCTTATAAGAACACGTTCGGCCTCACCATTCCCACACACCATTCGAATTTGCTCTCTCCTCTCTCTTCTCCTTCCTTTCTTTTGCTTGAGGACAAGCAAACCTCTAAGTTTGGTGTGCTTTTCCGTGATCACTAAAGCCAAGATTCATCAAGATCATGGCTCCTAAGGGAAAACAAACCAATTTAAGAGGAAAGAAAGAGAATAATCCAAAGAATCTTTGGAATCAAGAGAAGTTCTTAACTAAAGAACATGAAGACCATTATCACAAAATAATGCGTCTGAGGTCAGTGATCCCGGAAGTGAAGTTTGATCTGAAAGAAGATGAATATCCGGGGATCCAAGAGCAAATTCGAAACAGATGATGGGAAGTTCTAACCAATCCTGAAATAAAGGTTGGAAGGAATATGGTTCAGAAATTCTACTCAAATCTGTGGCTAACAGATAAGCAGAGAATGACTGGAACTGCTTACCATACCTACAGAACCATGGTCAGAGGGAAAGTTATGTACTTCCATCTGGACAAAATAAGAGAAATCTTCAAATTGCCTCAACTGTAAGATGATCCTGACTCCTTTAATAGGAGAATGGTGAGAGCAGATAAAGGGTTGGATCAAGTTCTAGAGGACATATGCCTCCCTGGAACTAAGTGGATAACCAATTCAAAGGGTGTCCCAAACCAACTCAAGAGGGGAGACCTCAAACCAATTGCAAGAGGTTGGCTAGACTTTATTGGGCATTCCATATTGCCCACTAGCAACCGTTCTGAGGTCACTATCAAGAGAGCAGTGATGATTCATTGTATTATGCTTGGAAAAGAAGTGGAGGTGCATCATGTGATTGCCTGTGAGATCTACACAATTACAAATAAGAATTCCACTGTAACTAAATTGGCTTACCCAAGCTTGATCTCCTTGCTCTGTAAAGAGGCTGGGGTAAAGATGGGAGCAGATGAATTCATACCCATTGAACATCCAATCACCAAGAAGTCAATGGAAGGAGCAAGAGAAGCAGGGGCGTGAACTCCAAGAGTTGAAACGCCAAAAGCTCTCCTCTCAAGCTGAGGGAGCATCCACTTTTCAAAATCAAGGTTGTTGAGTCCTAACTCTGTGAAAACCTCTATCATTAGGAGCCTAGTTTAAATTTTTGTTTTCTAATTTTTTTTTAGTTTCATTTTATATCTATTTTTGAGTCTTGTTCTTAATTCATAATTAATAAAATTTAAAGATTATGCCTTAAAGTTATGAATGTCCTATGAATCCATCACCTCTCTTAAATGAAAAATGCTTTAATCACAAAAGAACAAGAAGTACAGGATTTCGAAATTTATCCTTGAAACTAGTTGAATTAGTTTGATGTGGTGACAATACTTTTTGTTCTCTGAATGAATGCTTGAACAGTGCATATGTCTTTTGAATTTGTTGTTTTGAGAATGTTAAAAATTGTTGGCTCTTGAAAGAATGAGGAAAAAGAGAACTGTTATTGAGGATCTGAAAAATCATCAAATTGATTCTTGAAGCAAGAAAAAAAAAAGCAGTGAATACAAAAAAAAAATATTTCGAAAAAAAAAGAGAAAGAAAAAGAAAAAAATAAAGTTGTGAACCAAGGCAAAAAGAGTGTGCTTAAGAACCCTGGACACCTCTAATTGGGGACTCTAGCAAAGCTGAGTCACAATTTAAAAAGGTTCACCCAATTATGTGTCTGTGGCATGTATGTATCCGGTGGTAATACTGGAAGACAGAGTGCTTTGGGCCACAGCCAAGACTCATACACTAGCTATGTTCAAGAATCATTATACTTAACTAGGAGAATCAATAACACTATCTGAGTTCTGAGTTCTTATAGATGCCAACCATTCTGAACTTCAAAGGATAGAGTGAGATGCCAAAACTGTTCGGAGGCAAAAAGCTACTAGTCCCGCTCATCTAATTGGAACTATGTTTCTTTGATATTTTGGAGTCTATAGTATATTCTCTTCTTTTTACTCTATTTTGATTTTCAGTTGCTTGGGGACAAGCAACAATTTAAGTTTGGTGTTGTGATGAGCGGATAATTTATACGCTTTTTGGCATTGTTTTTAGTATGCTTTTAGTATATTTAGTTAAGTTTTTTGTATATTTTTATTAGTTTTTAGTTAAAATTCACTTTTCTGGACTTTACTATGAGTTTGTGTGTTTTTCTGTGATTTCAGGTATTTTCTGACTGAAATTGAGTGTTCTGAGCAAAAATCTGATTCAGAGACTGAAAAGGACTGCAGATGCTGTTGGATTCTGACCTCCCTGCACTCGAAGTAGATTTTCTGGAGCTACAGAAGCCCAATTGGCGCGCTCTCAACGGCGTTGGAAAGTAGACATCCTGGGCTTTCCAGAAATGTATAATAGTCCATACTTTGTCCAAGATTTGATGGCCCAAACTGGCGTGGCAAATCAGCCTCAGAATTTCCAGCGTTTAACGCTGGAACTGGCATAAAACTTGGAGTTAAACGCCCAAACTGGCATGAAAGCTGGCGTTTAACTCCAGAAAAGGTCTCTACACATGAAAGCTTCAATTCTCAGCCCAAGCACACACCAAGTGGGCCCGGAAGTGGATTTTTCTGTCATTTACTCATTTCTGTACACCCTAGGTTACTAGTTTACTATTAATAGGATCTTTTGACATTGTATCTGGACCTCATGACACTTTACACGTTTCTTTGTGTACCTTCCATGGCATGAGTCTCTAAACCCCATGGTTGGGGGTGAGGAGCTCTGCTGTGTCTTGATGGATTAATGCAATTACTACTGTTTCTTATTCAATCATGCTTGCTTCCATTCTAAGATATTACTTGCTCTTAAACCGGATAAATGTGATGATCCGTGACACTCATCATCATTCTCAACTATGAACGTGTGCCTGACAACCACCTCCGTTCTACCTTAGATTAAGTAGATATCTCTTGGATTCTTTAACCGGAATCTTCGTGGTATAAGCTAGAACTGATGGCGGCATTCAAGAGAATCCGGAAGGTCTAAACCTTGTCTGTGATATTCTGAGTTGGATTCAATGATTGAATGACTGTGACGTGCTTCAAACTCCTGAAGGCAGGGCGTTAGTGACAGACGCAAAAGAATCACTGGATTCTATTCCGGCCTGATCGAGAACCGACAGATGGATAGCCGTGCCGTGACAGGGTGCGTTGAACATTTCCACTGAGAGGATGGGAGGTAGCCACTGACAACGGTGAAACCCTACATACAGCTTGCCATGGAAGGAGCCTTGCGTGTTTGAGGAAGAAGACAGTAGGAAAGCAGAGATTCAGAAGGCTAAGCATCTCCAAAGCCTCAACCTATTCTCCATTACTGCAAAACAAGTACTTATTTCATGTTCTTTTGCTTTTCACAATCAATCCTGATAATTTCTGATATCCTGACTAAGATTTACAAGATAACCATAGCTTGCTTCAAGCCGACAATCTCCGTGGGATCGACCCTTACTCACGTAAGGTATTACTTGGACGACCCAGTGCACTTGCTGGTTAGTTGTGCGAGGTTGCAAAAGTGTGATTGCAATTTCGTGCACCAGACTTCTAGTTCTCATATCTTGCCAAGAGCTTTGTTAGTTGTTAGTTTATTTTCTTTGCCGTTTATATTTCTTGTCTAAAATCTCAAAAACCCCAAAATAACTCACAACCAATAACAAGACACTTCATTACAATTCCTAGGGAGAACGACCCGAGGTTCAATACTTCGGTTTATAAATTTTAGGGGTTTATTCTAGTGACAAACAACTTTTTGTATGAAAAGATTATTGTTTAGTTTAGGAACTATACTTGCAACGAGAATTCATTTGTGAAATTCTAAACCATCAAAATGGCGCCGTTGTTGGGGACTTGCAATGGTGTTATGTTATTGGTTATTGTATATATGTGAATAGAGTGAGTATGTTTGCTTTTGGTAGCTGTTGCTAGTTTTAGGATTTAATATTCTTGCTCCTTATTTGATTTTGTTTTCATTTTCCTCTTGTTATCATGAATTCTCACATTGGCTATGAGTTTGGTTATCAACATGTTGTAGGAAATGAGGATTATAATGAAGATGTGTATCAAGGATGGGACAACCAAAGGTGGGAGGAGCCATATGCATATGATCAATCTTCATGGCAACAACCTCCACCAATGCACTATGAAGAAGAGCCATTCTATAATGCATACCAATCAAATGGCTATGGTGAATCTCCTTGTGACTTTCAAGAACCACCGCCATATACCTATGAACCATATCCTCAACATGAACCTCAACCACACTCACAAGCCTCTTTTCACCAAACACCTCCATATGACCATAACCCATATTATCCACCATACCAACCACCTTTTGAGCCATGTGAGCCACATATTGAACCACCACCATTCCAACCTCAATACTTCCAAGAACCACCTTCAACAAATGAAAATTTCCAACCACAAGATGAATACTACTTTCTACCACAACCTCCCATGGAAGAATACTCATATCCTTCAATCCAAGAGCCCTATGATCCTACTCATGATATCCAAGAGGAACAAGAGTCAAGGGATCATCTCAAGGAAGCATTGGATCAATTTCAAGCAACCATGGAGCATGTTGTGCAACAAGTGGAAAAAATGGAGAATATTGAACCACCACACCCTAATTATGATGAACCACCTTCCTATTATGAACCCTTTCCCCAATATAATGAACCCTTCCATCCACCCCAACCTCAAATGGATGAAACCCTTGGTGTTCTTCTTCAAAGACAAGAGGAGATGACAAGGGATGTGCAACAATTCATGACCGCCTTGGATGAGGTGGTAAACCGGCTAGCATCCCAACTTTTGGACACTCAAAGAACTCCCATGCTACATGTGGATAAGAAAAAAAAGAGCATAGCATGAGGGAGACATTGGAAACCCCGGTGGAAAAGGAAGAATGCTACTTTGTGTTAGAACAATTGGAGGAACCTATGACTATTGAAGAAGAGGAAGAAGTGGTTGAAGACTTAGGAGATGCGGAACCTCCATGGGAACCTAAACTTGAGGAAAACCCCTCCAAGAAGATTGAAGTTGATGTTGAGGAGGAATGTGCACAACCTCCAAGGCATATCCCATATGAAGACGTAGCAAGAATTGAGCTCCCTTGGAGATGAAGATCAAGCATCAAATCCTAGTGGTGAAGAATCCTTTGATATTGAAGAACATTCTCCCGATGAATAAAAGAGCGATGTGGAGGTAGATTTCTCTCAACCTCCCACTTATGATTTGAGTGATGGAGAAGATTTAGATGAAATTGATGAACAAATGATTGAATTTGAAACATCTTGTGAGGAGGTGGAAGTCATTAGAAAAAGAAGGACGGGAATTGAGTACGCTTTGTCAAAATCTTTGGAAGCTTCTATGCCTAGGTTGTCATCAATTCCTTCACTTGAGTGGGTAAAACTCATTTCTATTGGCTTTATTACCCCACTTGAGTATGGTTTTCTTGAAACGGATGGTCAACTTAGGATGATTTATGGGATAAAGCGTAAGAGAAGAATGTTTAGTGGATGGTGTTGCAAATCAAGGCTCATTTTGGTTGATACCTCAAGGCTTAGATGCAAAGGTTGGGCAAGTGCTCAATTGAATGGGTCTAAAAGGAGAGTTTGGTATCATATTGAGAATTCATCATGCCTACCACCCGGATGGACTAATAATGATGATCAACTTCAAGACGGGTGTGAAAATAAAGTGTGGGATCCCGGATTAGAAAAAGAGGATCAACATTGGGAGCTCCAAGCTTGTGAAGAACTCCATCAACACTTGGCTCAACCCATAGGAAATCTTGGGGCACAATGGAGAACCAAGCATTGGTGGGAGTTCCAAGATGAATATAAGCACAAGCCACCTTGATGAGGAGCTCCCTATAAGTCCAACTTAAGGACAATAAATAAAAGTGCTAGGTGGGAGACACCCCACCATGGTAACATCTTTTCATTTTCTCTTTTGTAAATAGTGTAGAATTTAGTTGATTTCATATTTTGTTTAGTTAGTTGAGTATATTTGGTTGTTTAGTATGGTAAATAAGGTTTTAGGGTGTTATGGTAGCTGTTTGGAGGTTTGGAATGCTTGGATTGGTGCAAAAGCATAGCAAAAATTTTTGAAAAACAAAGCACCATCCACGCGTACGCGTGCATCAAGCGTTTTCGACCATCCACGCGCATGCGTACATGGCGCGTACGCATGGATTGAGAAGTTCCACATTTCATACATTTTCCAGAGAGTTGTGCCTACGCCGCGCCAACGTTGTGCCTTTGGCATAACCCCACTCGCGCGCACGCGCACATGACGTGTACGCACCACTCTCAAAATAAGCCATCAACGCCCGCGCGCCATGTGCGCGTACGCGTGGATGCCCTTTCTTCCATTCACTACATTTCTTTTCTCCCCCTCTTTCCATTTCTTTCCTTCTCCTTCCTTCTTCCCTTCTCCTACCCTTCATCCAACACTTCCAAACACCATGGATAACCATTTATTTTAGTTAGTTTTAGTTTAGTTTTCATTTTATTTTCTCTCTTTTCATCATAAGTATTGGATTATTGACTTTGTTTACTATACATTGCTGCCCCTTATTGCCTAAATGCTTATTTAGCATGAACGATTTTAGATAATCTTTGTTGGATTCTATGATTGAGGTTATATTTTGCTACTTGGTTTTGAGTTTTTCATGTTTACCTTTTAAAAAAAGTACCAAGTGATGAGAATTGCCTTCGAGCTTGTGACTCTTTTGAATTGCATGTTGTAGCTAGCCACCATGTGATTTGAACTCTCTCTTTGAGTGGGCAATCTCTTGATGGATGATGTTATGCATTTATCTTAATGCATTGTGTTCATGATTATATGCATCCATATATGTTTGACTTGAATGCTTTCATGCTTCTTTAATGCTTGTTTTACCTCACAAGCCTACCTAAAGCATCTCAAGTACACTAGGATGAGTGAAGTGCATGCTTCTTTTGTGACATAGCTCTTTATGCTAATGTGTGTTCTAAAAGGCGCCCAATTTAGAATTCACACGCTTATTTGTCATTCATGTCACACTAATTCACTCACTCAATTCTAGTTATTTATCTCATTCCAACATTGTATGCTTCCTTGCTTTTATATATTCTCATCTTATGGTGTTATATTTTTGTTTTTTATGATGAATGCACCACAAGCAATAACAGAAGCAAGACTAAGAACACACAGCACCAGTTGACCTACCAGCTGAAGGTAGCAATCCGGAGAGTCGCCGTACCCCCTTGCTCATCTTTGAGTGCACCGAGGACGGTGCAAACTTTTAAGTGTGGGGAGGTCGTCCGACCGGTCGGCGATTTTGGTTGACAAAATTCTAATCCCAACACTTTTGCATTTCATTTTTTAGGTTTTTAGGATTTTTGTTGCATTTTCTTAAATTCTGCATATATATACACAATAAGCTTAATCAAAATAATAAAATTTTTCAAGATTTCTATCTATAGGGCACACCAATTGATTTGAGTGAAAACTTTTCATAGAACTTGCTTGAATTATATATATTGTGGAGCATGTTTTGAGCTAAGAACACAAGCAAGAGAGTTTTGAGCCTATTGATGTGGTTACAATTTATAACCACCTATTTTTCCTTCTTGTGTGCATTATTCTCTCTTTATGAATGTAATCTTTGATTTGTTTAATTCTCTATTTCCATTATTTTGTGTATTCATGCATTTATATGATTGAGGCCATCATGTCATTTAGCTTACTTACCCAAATAGCCTTACCTTTTATCATCCATTGTTAGCCAATTTGAGCCTACGCTTAACCCACTTGTTCTTATTTTAGCACATTACAAGCCTTGAAGCGAAAAACAATAAATGTCCTTATGTGGATCTTTGATTAGCTTAGGCTAGTGTATGTAACATTCAAGTTTGGGAACCGTGGGACATTGGGTGAATAAAAGGGTAGTTTTGTATTATTATTGTAAATATTGCGAATTGGGTACATACTCATGTATTGATCGAATGTAAAACCTTATGCATTGATGCTCTTGTAAAAAAAATGAGAAAAACAAAAGAAAAAGAAATATAATAAATGTGAAAAAAAAGAAAGAAAAAAAAGAAAAAGAAAAAGGAAGAAAAAAAAGAAAAAGAAAGAAAAAAAAGAAGAAAAAGAAAGAAAAAGAAGAAAAAGAAAAAAAATAAAAAGGGGACAAAATGCCCCAAAGTAAAGTTCAAATAAAATCAATGCATATGTGTGATAATCAAAAGAAAATGCATGAGTATGTGAAAAAGTGAGAAGGATGGGTAGTTAGGTTAGAACTTAATTGTATAAGATGCCATAGGTTAGGTGGGAAGTTTAAGCTTATCAAATATTCAAATTTCAAGCTCATTTGACCAAATATGCATCCTACCTTGACCCTAGCCCCATTACAACCTAAAGAAAAGACCTTATGATACTTGTATGCATGCATGGAATAAATGTTGATTGTTAGAAGAAAAACAAATCTTGGAAAGCATGGTTAGGAGAGAATTGAGAGAATCAACCCCAAACACTTGAGCGAACAGAGTGCAAATACATCTGGTGAGGGTTTGATGCTCAATTCCATGCTTCCATCCATAAATATCGCTTTTCATGCAAGTTTGTAAAAATATTTAATAACTCAATTCAATTGTGGATTAGACTTGCAAGTCCTAGGCCTTATGCATATATGCTTCTTGGGAATTGATTTATTTTGACCAAGCAATTGCATTCATTTAGATAGTTTCATATAGGTAGATTGCATCGCGCATTTAGTTAATTTACATTGAATAAATGTTGATACCCTTTGTTGCTCTCTTGGCTTAAGCATGAGGACATGCTTGGTTTAAGTGTGGGGAGGTTGATAAACCCATTTGTAGGGTTTATCTTGTGTTAAATTTAGGGGATTTTATCACCTTTTACCCACATTTATTCAATGAAATAGCATGGTTTTGTATATTCTCTTTTAATTGTGCTTAAGAGTGAAAACATGTTTTTTAGGTCTTAAAATAGCTAAATTTAATTCACCTTGATTCCATTAGATGCCTTGATATGTTTGTTAAGTGATTTCAGATTTAGGAGGCAAAGATTGGATAAAGGGAATGAAGGAAAAGCATGTAGAAATGGAGAACTCATGAAGATATAAAGGAATCGCAAAAGCTGTCAAGCCGACCTCTTCGCACTTAATCGATCATAACTTGAGCTACAGAGATCTAAATGATGCGGTTTCAGTTGGGTTGGAAAGCTAACATCCGGGGCTTCAAAATGATATAAGATTTGTCACAGTTGCTACACGTATGGTGATGCGCACGCGCACTGTTCGCGCACGCATCGTTGCTGCCATATGATCCACTTAAAGCAATACATGGCCAGCGAATTCTAAAGCCTTGTGGGCCCAATGCAACTCATTTCTGATGCTATTTAAGCCAAGGATTGAAGAGGGATGAACATGTTAGTTATCATTAGTCATAGTTTAGTTTTAGAAGTAGTTAGAAGTAGTTTCTAGAGAGAGAAGCTCTCACTTCTCTCTAGGATTAGGTTTAGTTCTTAGATCTAGATTTTAATTCATGTTCTCTTCTACTTCTACTTCTCAATTCCTTGTAGTTACATTCATTCTTTTTCCATTCTTTTGTTGTAATCTCTTTTATGTTGTTCTTGTATTTTGTTGTAGATCTACTTTTGTTTCTTCTACTCTCTTTCAATTCAATCAAGGTAATTCATAATAAATGTGTTTCTTTTAATTGTTGTTGTTAATTCCTTTCAATAATTGTTGTTAGATTCTATTCTTGTTGTCAATTTGCTTTGCTATTCTTTTTTACCTTCCAAGTGTTTGATGAAATGCTTGGTTGGATTTTAGAATAGATTTTGTTCCTCTTGGCTTTGGTTGAGTAATTAGTGACTCTTGAGTTATCTAATTCCTTTGTTGATTGATAATTAGAAGTTGCTAATTGATTTGAGTGCCTCAAAAGCTAGTCTTTCCTTTAGGAGTTGATTAGGAGTTGATTAGGACTTGAGGAATCAAATTGATTCATCCACTTGACTTTTCTCCATGGTTAGAGGTTAACTAAGTGGGGGTAATGGACAATTTGTTATCACAATTGAGGAGGATAACTAGGATAGGACTTCTCGTTCTCATATCTTGCCAAGAACTTTGTTAGTTGTTAGTTTATTTTCTTTACCATTTATATTTCTTGTCTAAAATCTCAAAAACCCCAAAATAACTCACAACCAATAACAAGACACTTCATTACAATTCCTAGGGAGAACGACCCGAGGTTCAATACTTCGGTTTATAAATTTTAGGGGTTTGTTTTTGTGACAAACAACTTTTTGTATGAAAAGATTATTGTTTGGTTTAGGAACTATACTTGCGATGAGAATTCATTTGTGAAATTCTAAACCATCAAAAATCCAATCATCAATGCTACAATTGGTTGTTTGGATTTTATTGTCTCTTATTGCTTTTTTATGTTTTTATGTTATGCCCTCCAAGTACTTGACAAAATGCTTAGAAGGATGTTAGAGTAGGACTCTTGTTCTCGGCTTGGTTGAGTAATTGGTGACACTTGAGTTATCAAACTCCTTTGTTGATTGATAATTGAAAGTTGCTGATTGATTTGGATTCCACTAAAGCTAGTCTTTCCTTGGGAGTTGACTAAGACTTTAGGAATCAAATTGATTAGTCCACTTGACTTTCCTTCGTTCGTTGAGGGTTAACTAAGTGGGAGCAATGGACAATGCTCATCACAATTGATAAGGATAGCTAGGATAGGACTTCCAGTTCTCATACCTTGCCAAGAGCTTTTCTAGTTATTAGTTTATTCCTTTTGCCATTTTCTATTCTTGCTTCTTATCTTAAAAACCCCAAAATATACCTTGCATAACCAATAATAAGAACACCTCCCTGCAATTCCTTGAGAGATGACCCAAGGTTTAAATACTTCGGTTATCAATTTTATTAGGGGTTTGTTACTTGTGACAACCAAATCTTTTGCACGAAAGGGATTCCTTGTTGGTTTAGACGCTATACTTTCAACGAGAACTAATTTGTCAATTTCTAGACCGCACAGGGAATCCCGATTGTCAAAATGGCACCGTTGCCGGGGAATTGCAAACGTGCACCTTATTATTGGTTATTGTAAATATTTTCTTTTTGCTTGTTTGATAGTTTTTGTTAGTTTTAGGACTTAATTGCTTCTTTTTATTAGTTTTTATTTTTCTTTTCTACTATGACTTCTCACCCCTCTGGCTACGAGCGTGGTTATAACTATCTTACGGGAAGAGGAGACTATAATGCCAACATGCACCATGGTTGGAACAATCAAAGATGGAAGGAGCCACAAGGATTTGATCAACCCTCCTGGCAACAACCCCGTTTAATGTACCACAAGCAACAACCATTCCATGATGCATACCAAGACAATGGTTATGGTGGACTATTTCGTTACAATCAACACCCACCACAACACGTTTATAAACCTCCTACTCAACATAATTTTGATCCACCATACTCACAAGCCCCTTATCACCAAACACCTTCATATGACCCAAATCCTTACCCACCATACCAAGAGCCATATGAGCCACACTATGAACTACCACCTCAATATTCACCATCTCCATATCCTTACCAAGAAGAATGGTGCGCGAAATCGTGATCACTACAACTTCGCACAACTAACCAGCAAGTGCACTGGGTCGTCCAAGTAATAAACCTTACGCGAGTAAGGGTCGATCCCACGGAGATTGTTGGTATGAAGCAAGCTATGGTCACCTTGTAAATCTTAGTCAGGCAGACTCAAATGGGTATAGATGATGAATGAAGCATAAAGATAAAGATAGAGATACTTATGTATATCATTGGTGAGAGCTTCAGATAAGCGTATGAAGATGCCTTCCCTTCCGTCTCTCTGCTTTCCCACTGTCTTCATCCAATCCTTCTTACTCCTTTCCATGGCAAGCTTATGCAAGGGTTTCACCGTTGTCAGTGGCTACCTCCCATCCTCTTAGTGAAAATGTTCAACGCACCCTGTCACGGCACGGCTATCCATCTGTAGGTTCTCGATCAGGCCGGAATAGAATCCATTGATTCTTTTGCGTCTGTCACTAACGCCCCGCCTTCAGGAGTTTGAAGCACGTCACAGTCATTCAATCATTGAATCCTACTCAGAATACCACAGACAAGGTTAGACCTTCCGGATTCTCTTGAATGCCGCCATCAGTTCTTGCTTATACCACGAAGACTCTGATCTCACGGAATGGATGGCTCGTTTGTCAGGCGAGCACTCGGTTGTCAGGCGATCAACCATGCATCGTGTATCAGGAATCCAAGAGATATTCACCCAATCTAAGGTAGAACGGAGGTGGTTATCAGTCACACGTTCATAGGTGAGAATGATGATGAGTGTCACGGATCATCACATTCATCAAGTTGAAGAACAAGTGATATCTTGGACAAAGAACAAGCGGAATTGAATAGAAGAACAATAGTAATTGCATTAATACTCGAGGTACAGCAGAGCTCCACACCTTAATCTATGGTGTGTAGAAACTCCACCGTTGAAAATACGTAAGAACAAGGTCTAGGCATGGCCGAATGGCCAGCCTCCCAAAGTGAGTTCAATCATAAAAACATGATCAAAAGCTCTCAAATACAATAGTAAAAGGTCCTATATATAGAGAACTAGTAGCCTAGGGTGTACAGCGATGAGTAAAAGACATAAAAATCGACTTCTGGGCCCACTTGGTGTGTGCTTGGGCTGAGCAATGAAGCATTTTCGTGTAGAGACTTTTCTTGGAGTTAAAGGCCAGCTTTTGTGCCAGTTTGGGCGTTTAACTCCCATTTTGGTGCCAGTTCCGGCGTTTAACGCTGGGAATTCTGAGGGTGACTTTGAACGCCGGTTTGAGCCATCAAATCTTGGGCAAAGTATGGACTATCATATATTGCTGGAAAGCCCAGGATGTCTACTTTCCAACGCCGTTGAGAGCGCGCCAATTGGGCTTCTGTAGCCCCAGAAAATCCACTTCGAGTGCAGGGAGGTCAGAATCCAACAGCATCTGCAGTCCTTTTCAGTCTCTGAATCAGATTTTTGCTCAGGTCCCTCAATTTCAGCCAGAAAATACCTGAAATCACAGAAAAACACACAAACTCATAGTAAAGTCCAGAAAAGTGAATTTTAACTAAAAACTAATAAAAATATACTAAAAACTAACTAGATCATACTAAAAATATACTAAAAACAATGCCAAAAAGCGTACAAATTATCCGCTCATCACAACACCAAACTTAAATTGTTGCTTGTCCTCAAGCAACTGAAGATCAAATAAGATAAAAAGAAGAGAATATGCAATGAATTCCAAAAACATCTATGAAGATCAGTATTAATTAGATGAGCGGGGCTTTTAGCTTTTTGCCTCTGAATAGTTTTGGCATCTCACTCTATCCTTTGAAATTCAGAATGATTGGCTTCTTTAGGAACTCAGAATCCAGATAGTGTCATTGATTCTCCTAGTTAAGTATGATGATTCTTGAACACAGCTACTTATTGAGTCTTGGTCGTGGCCCAAAGCACTCTGTCTTCCAGTATTACCACCGGATACATACATGCCACAGACACATAATTGGGTGAACCTTTTCAGATTGTGACTCAGCTTTGCTAGAGTCCCCAACTAGAGGTGTCCAGGGTTCTTAAGCACACTCTTTTTGCCTTGGATCACAACTTTATTTCTTTCTCTTTTTTTTTCTTTCTTTTTCTCTTTCTTTTTCGTTTTTTTTCGCCTCTTTTTTTTTTGTATTCACTGCTTTTTCTTGCTTCAAGAATCATTTTTATGATTTTTCAGATCCTCAGTAACATGTCTCCTTTTTCATCATTCTTTCAAGAGCCAACATTCATGAACCACAAATTCAAAAGACATATGCACTGTTTAAGCATACATTCAGAGAACAAAAGTGTTGCCACCACATCAAAATAATTAAACTGTTATAAAATTCAAAAATCATGCAATTCTTATCTTTTTCAATTAAGAACATTGTTTATTTAAGAAAGGTGATGGATTCATAGGACATTCATAACTTTAAGGCATAGACACTAATACACTAATGATCATAAGACACAAACATAGATAACATAACCACTAAAATTCGAAAAAAAAGAAAATAAAGAACAAGGAGATTAAAGAACGGGTCCACCTCAATGATGGCGGCTTGTTCTTCCTCTTAAAGGTCTTATGGAGTGCTTGAGCTCCTCAATGTCTCTTCCTTGTCTTTGTTGCTCCTCTCTCATGATTCTTTGATCTTCTCTAATTTCATGCAGGAGGATGGAATGTTCTTGGTGCTACACCCTTAGTTGTCCCATGTTGGAACTCAATTCTCCTAGGGAGGTGTTAATTTGCTCCCAATAGTTTTGTGGAGGAAAGTGCATCCCTTGAGGTATCTCAGGGATTTCATGATGAGTGGGGTCTTCTTGTTTGCTCCATCCTTTTCTTAGTGATGGGCTTGAGGTCATGCCTTCTCAGTTGAACCGGCTTCCCTCTTGAATCTCTCTTTCATTGAACGCCCTCTTCACAAATGTCTATGAGGACTTGGTCCAACCTTTGATCAAAGTTGACCCTTCTTCATGGCCACAACTTTATAGAAGTGGTCTTGATGCACCCTTGAGATGAATCTCTCCATCTCCCATGACTCAGAGGTGAAAGCTTTTGCCTTCCCTTTCCTCTTTTTAGAGGTTTCTCCGGCCTTGGATGCCATAAATGGTTATGGAAAAACAAAAAGCAATGCTTTTACCACACCAAACTTAAAAGGTTTGCTCGTCCTCGAGCAAAAGAAGAAAGAAGAGAGTAGAAGAAGAAGAAATGGAGGAGAGGGAGATGGCTTTGTGGTTCGGCCAAAAGGGGAAGAAGTAGTGTTTAGGGTGTGAGAAAATGAAGGAGTGAAGATGGGTTTATATAGGGGTGAAGGGAGGGGTAGGGTTCGGCCATTATGGGTGGGGTTGGTGGGGATCCTGTGGGGTCCACAAATCCTGAGGTGTCAAGGAAAAGCCATCCCTGCACCAAATGGCATGAAAAATCACGTTTTGAGCCAATTCTGGCGTTAAACGCCGGGCTGGTGCCCCTTTCTGGCGTTTAACGCCAGGTTCTTGCCCTTTCCTAGCGTTTAACGCCAGTCTGGTGCCCCTTTCTGGCGTTAAACGCCCAGAATGGTGCCAGACTGGGCGTTAAACGCCCACCTGCTAACCTTACTGGCGTTTAAACGCCAGTAGGTTCTTCCTCTAGGGTGTGTTGTCTTTCTTCCTGTTTTTCATTCTGTTTTTGCTTTTTCAATTGATTTTGTGACTTCTCATGATCATCAACCTACAAAATAAAATAAAATAACAAAAGAAAATAGATAAAATATAACATTGGGTTGCCTCCCAACAAGCGCTTCTTTAATGTCAGTAGCTTGACAGAGGGCTCTCATGGAGCCTCACAGATACTCAGAGCAATGTTGGAACCTCCCAACACCAAACTTAGAGTTTGAATGTGGGGGTTCAACACCAAACATAGAGTTTGGTTGTGGCCTCCCAACACCAAACTTAGAGTTTGACTGTGGGGGCTCTGCTTGACTCTGATTTGAGAGAAGCTCTTCATGCTTCTTCTCCATGGTGACAGAGGGATGTCCTTGAGCCTTAAACACAAAGGATTCTTCATTCACTTGAATGATCAGTTCGCCTCTATCAACATCAATCACAGCCTTTGCTGTGGCTAGGAAGGGTCTGCCAAGGATGATGGATTCATCCATGCATTTCCCAGTCTCTAGGACTATGAAATCAGTAGGGATGTAATGGTCTTCAACTCTTACCAGAACATCCTCTACAAGTCCATAAGCTTGTTTCCTTGAGTTGTCTGCCATCTCTAGTGAGATTCTTGCAGCTTGTACCCCAAAGATCCCTAGCTTCTCCATTACAGAGAGAGGCATGAGGTTTACACTTGATCCTAAGTCACACAGGGCCTTCTTGAAGGTCATGGTGCCTATGGTACAAGGTATGGAAAACTTCCCAGGATCTTGTCTCTTTTGAGGTAATTTCTGCCTAGACAAGTCATCCAGTTCTTTGGTGAGCAAAGGGGGTTCATCCTCCCAAGTCTCATTTCCAAATAACTTGTCATTTAGCTTCATGATTGCTCCAAGGTATTTAGCAACTTTCTCTTCAGTGACATACTCATCCTCTTCAGAGGAAGAATACTCATCAGAGCTCATGAAAGGCAGAAGTAAGTCTAATGGAATCTCTATGGTCTCATTTTGAGCCTCAGATTCCCATGGTTCCTCATTGGGGAACTCAGTGGAGGTCAGTGCACGCCCATTGAGGTCTTCCTCAGTGGCGTTCACTTCCTCTCCTTCCTCTCCAAATTCGGCCATGTTTATGGCCTTGCACTCTCCTTTTGGATTTTCTTCTGTGTTGCTTGGAAGAGTACTTGGAGGGAGTTCAGTAACTTTCTTGCTCAGCTGTCCCACTTGTGCCTCCAAATTCCTAATGGAGGACCTTGTTGCAGTCATGAAACTTTGGGTGGTTTTGATTAGATCAGAGACCATGGTTGCTAAGTCAGAGGTATTCTGCTTAGAATTCTCTGTCTGTTGCTGAGAAGATGATGGAAAAGGCTTGCCATTGCTAAACATGTTTCTTCCACCATTATTGTTGTTGAAACCATGTTGAGGTCTCTGTTGATCCTTCCATGAGAAATTTGGGTGATTTCTCCATGAAGAATTATAGGTGTTTCCATAGGGTTCTCCTAGGTAATTCACCTCTTCCATTGAAGGGTTCTCAGGATCATAAGCTTCTTCTTCAGATGAAGCATCCTTAGTACTGCTTGGTGCATTTTGCATTCCAGACAGACTTTGAGAAATCAAATTGACTTGTTGAGTCAATATCTTATTCTGAGCTAATATGGCATTCAGAGTGTCAATCTCAAGAACTCCTTTCTTCTGATTAGTCCCATTGTTCACAGGATTCCTTTCAGAAGTGTACATGAATTGGTTTTTTGCAACCATTTCAATTAGCTCTTGAGCCTCTGTAGGCGTCTTCTTCAGATGAAGAGATCCTCCAGCAGAGCTATCCAAAGACATCTTGGATAGTTCAGAGAGACCATCATAGAAAATACCTATGATGCTTCATTCAGAAAGCATGTCAGAAGGACATTTTCTGATCAATTGTTTGTATCTTTCCCAAGCTTCATAGAGGGATTCTCCATCCTTCTGTCTGAAGGTTTGGACTTTCACTCTAAGCTTACTCAATTTTTGAGGTGGAAAGAACTTTGCCAAGAAGGCATTGACTAGCTTTTCCCATGAGTCCAGGCTTTCTTTAGGTTGTGAGTCCAACCATGTTCTAGCTCTGTCTCTTACAGCAAAAGGGAATAGCATTAGTCTGTAGACCTCAGGGTCAACCCCATTAGTCTTGACAGTGTCACAGGTTTGCAAGAATTCAGCTAAGAACTGATGAGGATCTTCCAATGGAAGTCCATGGAACTTGCAATTCTGTTGCATTAGAGAAACTAATTGAGGCTTAAGCTCAAAGTTGTTTGCTCCAATGGCAGGGATAGAGATGCTTCTCCCATAGAAGTCGGGAGTAAGTGCAGTAAAGTCACCCAGCACCTTCCTTGCATTGTTGGCATTGTTGTTGTTTTCGGCTGCCATGGGTTCTCCTTCTTTGAAGAATTCGGTTAGGTTCTCTACAGAGAGTTGTGCCTTAGCTTCTCTTAGCTTTCGCTTCAAGGTCCTTTCAGGTTCAGGGTCAGCTTCAACAAGAATGCCTTTGTCTTTGTTCCTGCTCATATGAAGGAGAAGAGAACAAGAAAATATGGAATCCTCTATGTCCCAGTATAGAGATTCCTTGAGGTGTCAGAAGAATAGAAAATTAGAAGGAAGAAGTAGAGAATTCGAACTTAATCAGATAGAGTTCGAATTGTGCATTGAGGAAGAGTGGTACTCCATAAATAGAAGGATGTGAGAAGAGGGGAAGAAATTTCGAAAATTCAATTGAAAAGATTTTAAAAACATTTTGAAAAACTTTAATTGATTTTCGAAAACCAAGGGTGGGAAAGAAATCAAGTGATTTTTGAAAAAGAATTTGAAATTAGAAATTAAAAAGATTTGATTGGAAACTATTTTGAAAAAGATGTGATTAAAAAGATATGATTGAAAAGTTATCGTTTTAAAAAGATGTGATTGAGAAGATATGATTTGAAAAACAATTTTAAAAAGATTTGATTTTAAAAATTAATGACTTGCCTAACAAGAAAAGATATGATTCAAACATTAAACCTTTCTCAACAGAAAAGGCAACAAACTTGAAATATTCAATCAAATCATTAATTGTTAGTAAGTATCTTTGAAAAAGGAAAGAAATTGATTTTGAAAAAGATTTGATTGAAAAGATTTGATTTGAAAAAGATTTGATTTTGAAAAACTTTGAAAACTTGAAAAAAAATTGATTTGAAAACAAAATCTTCCCTCTTGTGCCATCCTGGCGTTAAACGCCCAGAATGGTGCACATTCTGGCGTTTAACGCCCAGTGCACTACCTTTTTGGGCGTTAAACGCCCAACCAGGCACCCTGGCTGGCGTTTAAACGCCAGTCTGTCCTTCTTCACTGGGCGTTTTGAACGCCCAGCTTTTTCTGTGTAATTCCTCTGCTGCATGTTTTGAATCTTCAGTTCCCTGTACTATTGACCTGAAAATAGAACCAAGATCACATAAACAATGTATGCAAGACACCAAACTTAAATTTAGACACTGGACTCAAACAAGAAACATAAAATATTTTTGGTTTTTATGATTTTGTAAATTTTTTTTTGTGCTTTTTTCGAATATTATATGAAAATGGAAAATAAAGGTTTCAGAATTCTTAATTTGGATTCCAGGAATCATTGCAATGCTAGTCTAAGACTCCGGTCCAGGAATTAGACATGGCTTCACAGCCAGCCAAGCTTTCAAAGAAAGCTTCGGTCCAAAACACTAGACATGGCCAATGGCCAGCCAAGCCTTAGCAGATCATTGCTCCAATAGCAAGATTGATAGAAATCAACAAGCTATTGTGATGATCAGTTGAAAACTCGATCCAATAAGATTAGACATGACTTCTCAGCCAGCCAGATTTTAACAGATCATCATGAAACTCTAGAATTCATTCTTAAGAACTCTGAAGAAAAATACCTAATCTAAGCAACAAGATGAACCGTCAGTTGTCCATACACAAAACAATCCCCGGCAACGGCGCCAAAAACTTGGTGTGCGAAATCGTGATCACTACAACTTCGCACAACTAACCAGCAAGTGCACTGGGTCATCCATGTAATAAACCTTACGCGAGTAAGGGTCGATCCCACGGAGATTGTTGGTATGAAGCAAGCTATGGTCACCTTGTAAATCTTAGTCAGGCAGACTCAAATGGGTATAGATGATGAATGAAGCATAAAGATAAAGATAGAGATACTTATGTATATCATTGGTGAGAGCTTTAGATAAGCGTATGAAGATGCCTTCCCTTCCGTCTCTCTGCTTTCCCACTGTCTTCATCCAATCCTTCTTACTCCTTTCCATGGCAAGCTTATGCAAGGGTTTCACCGTTGTCAGTGGCTACCTCCCATCCTCTCAGTGGAAATGTTCAACGCACCCTGTCACGGCACGGCTATCCATCTGTCGGTTCTCGATCAGGCCGGAATAGAATCCATTGATTCTTTTGCGTCTGTCACTAACGCCCCGCCTTCAGGAGTTTGAAGCACGTCACAGTCATTCAATCATTGAATCCTACTCAGAATACCACAGACAAGGTTAGACCTTCCGGATTCTCTTGAATGCCGCCATCAGTTCTTGCCTATACCACGAAGACTCTGATCTCACAGAATGGCTGGCTCGTTTGTCAGGCGAGCACTCGGTTGTCAGGCGATCAACCATGCATCGTGTATCAGGAATCCAAGAGATATTCACCCAATCTAAGGTAGAACGGAGGTGGTTGTCAGTCACACGTTCATAGGTGAGAATGATGATGAGTGTCACGGATCATCACATTCATCAAGTTGAAGAACAAGTGATATCTTGGACAAAGAACAAGCGGAATTGAATAGAAGAACAATAGTAATTGCATTAATACTCGAGGTACAGCAGAGCTCCACACCTTAATCTATGGTGTGTAGAAACTCCACCGTTGAAAATACATAAGAACAAGGTCTAGGCATGGCCGAATGGCCAGCCTCCCAAAGTGAGTTCAATCATAAAAACATGATCAAAAGCTCTCAAATACAATAGTAAAAGGTCCTATATATAGAGAACTAGTAGCCTAGGGTGTACAGAGATGAGTAAAAGACATAAAAATCCACTTCCAGGCCCACTTGGTGTGTGCTTGGGCTGAGCAATGAAGCATTTTCGTGTAGAGACTCTTCTTGGAGTTAAACGCCAGCTTTTGTGCCAGTTTGGGCGTTTAACTCCCATTTTGGTGCCAGTTCCGGCGTTTAACGCTGGGAATTCTGAGGGTGACTTTGAACGCCGGTTTGGGCCATCAAATCTTGAGCAAAGTATGGACTATCATATATTGCTGGAAAGCTCAGAATGTCTACTTTCCAACGCCGTTGAGAGCGCGCCAATTGGGCTTCTGTAGATCCAGAAAATCCACTTCGAGTGCAGGGAGGTCAGAATCCAACAGCATCTGCAGTCCTTTTCAGTCTCTGAATCAGATTTTTGCTCAGGTCCCTCAATTTCAGCCAGAAAATACCTGAAATCACAGAAAAACACACAAACTCATAGTAAAGTCCAGAAAAGTAAATTTTAACTAAAAACTAATAAAAATATACTAAAAACTAACTAGATCATACTAAAAACATACTAAAAACAATGCCAAAAAGCGTACAAATTATCCGTTCATCAAAGAACCACCTTCCTATTATGAACCCTTTCTCCAAACTAATGAACCATCCTACCCACCCCAACCTCCACTGGATAACAACATCCTCAATGTTATTCACCAAGGGCAAACATCCATAGAGAATACGCTTAACTCTACCATAAACGGTCTGGACTCTGCTATACAAGCTCTCGCCTCCCGGATTAGATCCTTAACTACCCTCAATAATTAAACCTCAATCTCTAGTGCACTTTCTTTTCAACCAGATAATGATCTCTCCATCCCATCACCATCCGCCATGGAAGAGCACCCACATCCATCAATCCAAGAGCAACACGATCCCAGTTATGCTACTGACATGGAACAAGAGAGAAGGGATCATCTTAGGGAAGCAATGGATCGGCTTCACGCAGCCATATTTCAAGAGAAGCTAGATGAGGCCCAAAATGTGGAGGTAGGAGAGACCCTTGAAGATGAAGGAGCAGTTGAAGGGAGTTGTCATGGAAAGGAAATCATCAAAGAGGAGTACGATTTTATATTGAAACAACTGGACGAAGCAGTAATTATTGAAGATGAAGAAGTGGTTGAAGACTTAGGAGATGCGAAACCTCCATGGAAAAGTCAAGTCATAGAGCCTCCTTCTGAGATGTTTGATGTTGATGTTGAGGAGGGTGTGCAACCTCCAAGACATATCATGGTTGAATATTTGGAAGAGGTTGATCAAGAGATGGAGATTCAAGAAGAAGAAGAAGCACAACCTCCTATTCCCTTGGTAAGCAATGAAGAAGAGATTGAATTGGAAGGAAGCTACCAAGTGGAAGAGGTTGAAATTGAAGAAGCTTGCAAAGAGGTGGATGTTGTCAAGGAAGAGCACAAGGGAGTGGAGCTTGCAAGATCGTCAGAAACACCTCCCCCAAACTCATCACCATCCAATACAACATTCAAGTGGGTAAAATTCCTATCCTTAACCTTTACTTTCCCACTTGAATATGGGCTACTGGAGACGGATGGTCAACTTAGAGCTCTTTGTGGCATTAAGAGTAAGAGGAAGATGGTTAGTGGTAAGAGTTATCATGCAAGGTTCAATATGGTTGTATGATCCAAGTTGAAATACGAAGGTTGGTGTAGAGCTCGATTGAATGGGTCTAGGAAGTTGTTAGGCCGCTTCAGTGAGAATTCAGATTTCTTGCCACCCGGTTGGGACAATGATGATCAACACAAAGACAGGTGCAACAGCAAGATTTGGGACTCCAGAATTCATTCCAACAATCAATACTCTTGGGGCCTGGTCACTTGCTTTACATTGCTTGACAGATGTATGCGCCTAATTTGGGATTTCGAAGCTTACTGAAATTACAAACACTGGTGGGGATTCCTAGAAAAGTTCAAGCATAAGCCACCAGGATAGGGAGCTCATCCAATGTCCAACTTAAGGACAATAACTAAAAGTGCTAGGTGGAAGACAACCCACCATGGTATGATCGTTCTTTTCTTTCATCTTAGTTTTATTCTAGTGACTCTTCTCATTATTACTGCATACAGTCTGCATTTACATCTGTATAATTGCATTTAAAAAAAAGTGGCAGAAAGTTGCGTGGGAGCAGTGCATAAAGTGTGCCAATCGCACAAGCATCATCACGCGTACGCGTACTCCACGCGTACACGTCACTTGGAATTTTGGCACTTCACGCGTACGCATCAATGACGCGCACGCATGACCCAGCAAAATTGACATAAAAGGTGTATTGGCCAAATATATAACCCTACCTTGACCATAGCCCCATTACAACCTAAGAAAAGACCTTATGATATATGTATGCATGTGTAGAATAATTGTTGATTGTTAAAGGAAGAACAAATTTTGGAAACGCATGAAATATAGGAGAATTGAGTGATCAACCCTACACACCGAGCGAATAGAGTGCAAACACTTCCGATGAGGGTTTGAAGACCAATTCCTTGTTCTCGGCTCTCACGAGCGTTCTTCATGCAAGTTATGCGCATTTCACTTTGATGATTGGGATTGGTAGAGTTGTTGTAGTGTTTATCATTTTGCCCTACATACTTATATATGTTCTTGGAAGATTGATTTGCTTGTGACCATGTAAATAGTAGCATACATCTTAGTTGCACTCATATAGGTAGATTGCATCTCATGAATCTCATTCTCTTGTGATCCTTTGATCTTTTGCTTTCCTTTAGCATGAGGACATGCTATAGTCTAAGTGTGGGGAGGTTGATAAACTCCGTTTTTAGGTTTTATCTTGTATAGATTTTGAGGGTTTTATAAATTATCGTTTACACCAATTCATATAGAAATGCATGATTTTGTGTTCCTTTCCCAATTCTACTTCATAGATGAAAACATGCGTCTTTTACATTTAAATTAGATATATTTTAATCCTCTTCTATTACCATTCGTTGCCGTGATCCGTTTGTTAAGTAATTTTAGAAGTTATAGGGCAAGGATGACTTAGAAGAGAGGGAGGAAGCATGCATAAAAGGAAAAAGCATGGAAAAATGGAGCTTTGGAGTTTGAGCAGCGACGCGTATGCGTGCCTGGTGCACTACTATGATCGGCACGAGGAAGCCAAAGCCAGAAGCCGATGCTTTTTCATGGCTAAGCCAGATCCTCATGGATGCGCACGCATGCTTGACGCATGCGCGTGGATCGTTAAGCTTCAGGGACGCGTACGCGTGCTTAATGACATGTCATCATGTCATGTTTTTCTATGCTTTTTCATACAAGAAGTTGACAATTAGTGCTTAAATATTGAATGCTTTTGTGCTTAAATGGTACATTTCTTTGATCTTTTGATTTTATAAACTTTGTAGGAAATAAGTGGAAAAAGAAGCAATAAAAGCACTAAAAGAAGAATCGCACTCCCACGGTGGCAAAAGAGTTGGAAACAGACTAAAGGAGGAGCAAAGAGGATTTGCAACCCTGACCTCCTTACACTCCAACATGTATAACTCAAGCTACAATTCTCCAAATGAGGTGATTCTAGTGGCATTGGAAAGTAGCCATCCAGAGCTTTCCAATGATATCTAATAGTATGGGGTGAACATTAAGTTTGGGCCTCAGAAGCTGGTGCTAATCTTGGCCTCCAAACAGCGCTCACTAAGCCAACATAGTGCTCACTAAATAAGCACCAACGACCCCTGACAGCACGACCATGCCTTCTTCAAAGGACCATAACTTGAGCTACAAATATCCCATTGATGTGCTTCTAGTTGCGTTGGAAATCTGAGATTCAGAGCTTTCCAACGATATATAACAATCTATATTTGGAATGAAATTGAAGTACAAGTGATAGGCATTTTTAAGGCCCAAGAACACTCAGCAGCACATATGGAATGGCGCTCATTTCCAAAGTGAGCGCTACTGATGAGCGGATAATTTATACGCTTTTTGGCATTGTTTCTAGATAGTTTTTAGTAGGATCAAGCCACTTTTAGGGATATTTTTCATTAGTTTTTATGCTAAATTCACATTTCTGGACTTTTCTATGAGTTTGTGTGTTTTTCTATGATTTCAGGTACTTTCTGGCTGAAATTGAGGGACCTGAGCAAAACTCTGATAAGAAGGCTGACACAGGACTGCTGATGCTGTTGGATTCTGACCTCCCTACACTCGAAATGGATTTTCTGGAGTTACAGAACTCCAAATGGTGCGCTCTCAATGGTGTTGGAAAGTAGATATCCAAAGCTTTCCAGCAATATATAATAGTCCATACTTTATTCGAGATTAGATGACGTAAACTGGCGCTCAACGCCAGTTCCATGCTGCATTCTGGAGTCAAACGCCAGAAATACGTCACGAACCAGAGTTGAACGCCAGAAACATGTTACAACTTGGCGTTCAACTCCAAAAGAAGCCTCTGCACGTGAAAAGCTCAAGCTCAGCCCAAGCACACACCAAGTGGGCCCCGAAAGTGGATTTCTGCATCACTTACTTAATTCTGTAAACCCTAGTAGCTAGTCTAGTATAAATAGGACATTTTACTATTGAATTAGACATCTTTGATCTTAGTTTTATTCTATTATTCATCTTAGGAGACTATTGATCATGTTTTTGGGGGCTGGCCATTCGGCCATGCCTGGACCTTCGTCACTTAATTTTCAAAGGTGGAGTTTCTACACACCATAGATTAAGGGTGTGGAGCTCTGCTGTACCTCAAGTTTTAATGCAATTACTATTATTTTCTATTCAATTCAGTTTATTCCTGTTCTAAGATATTCGTTGCACTTTAACATCATGAATGTGATGATCCATGACACTCATCATCATTCTCACCTATGAACGCGTGACTGACAACCACTTCCGTTCTACCTTAGACCGGGAGCATATCTCTTGTATTCCTTAATCAGAATCTTCGTGGTATAAGCTAGAATTAATGGCGGCATTCATGAGAATCCAAAAAGTCTAAACCTTGTCTGTGGTATTCTGAGTAGGATTCAAGGATTGAATGACTATGATGAGTTTCAAACTCGCGATTGTTGGGCGTGATGACAAACGCAAAAGAATCAATGGATTCTATTCCGGCATGATCGAGAACCGACTGATGATTTTGATGAGCGGATAATTTGTACGCTTTTTGGCATTGTTTTTAGTATGTTTTTGGTATGATCTAGTTAGTTTTTAGTATATTTTTATTAGTTTTTAGTTAAAATTCACTTTTCTGGACTTTACTATGAGTTTGTGTGTTTTTCTATGATTTCAGGTATTTTTTGGCTGAAATTGAGGGATCTGAGCAAAAATCTGATCCAGAGACTCAAAAGGACTGCAGATGCTGTTGGATTCTGACCTCCCTGCACTCGAAGTGGATTTTCTGGAGCTACAGAAGCCCAATTGGCGCGCTCTCAACGGCGTTGGAAAGTAGACATCCTGGGCTTTCCAGCAATATATGATAGTCCATACTTTGCCCAAGATTTGATGGCCCAAACCGGCGTTCAAAGTCACCTCAAGAAATTCCAGCGTTAAACGCCGGAACTGGCACCTAAATGAGAGTTAAACGCCCAAACTGGCATAAAAGCTGGCGTTTAACTCCAAGGAGAGTCTCTACACGAAAATGCTTCATTTGCTCAGCCCAAGCACACACCAAGTGGGCCCGGAAGTGGATTTTTATGTCATTTACTCATCTTTTGTACACCTTAGGCTACTAGTTTTCTATAAGTAGGACCTTTTACTATTGTATTTGATATCTTGGTAGCTACCTTCGTGTTTTATGCTATCTTAGATCATTGGGAGGCTGGCCATTCGGCCATGCCTAGACCTTGTTCTTATGTATTTTCAACGGTGGAGTTTCTACACACCATAGATTAAGGTGTGGAGCTCTGCTGTACCTCGAGTATTAATGCAATTACTATTGTTCTTCTATTCAATTCCGCTTGTTCTTTGTCCAAGATATCACTTGTTCTTCAACTTGATGAATGTGATGATCCGTGACACTCATCATCATTCTCACTCATGAACAAGGTGACTGACAACCACTCTTGTTCTACAAGCAATCAAAGCTCTAGTGAATATCTCTTGGATTCCTGATAACACGATGCATGGTTGATCGCCTGACAACCGAGTGCTCGCCTGACAAACGAGCCAGCCATTCCGTGAGATCAGAGTCTTCGTGGTATAGGCGAGAACTGATGGCGGCATTCAAGAGAATCCGGAAGGTCTAACCTTGTCTGTGGTATTCTGAGTAGGATTCAATGATTGAATGACTGTGACGTGCTTCAAACTCCTGAAGGCGGGGCGTTAGTGACAGACGCAAAAGAATCAATGGATTCTATTCCGGCCTGATTGAGAACCGACAGATGGATAGCCGTGCCGTGACAGGGTGCGTTGAACATTTCCAATGAGAGGATGGGAGGTAGCCACTGACAACGGTGAGACCCTTGCATAAGCTTGCCATGGAAAGGAGTAAGAAGGATTGGATGAAGACTGTAGGAAAGTAGAGAGACGGAAGGGAAAGCATCTTCATACGCTTATCTGAAGTTCCTACCAATGAATTACATAAGTACCTCTATCTTTATCTTTATGTTTTATTCGTTCATCACCATACCCATTTGAGTCTGCCTGACTGAGATTTACAAGGTGACCATAGCTTGCTTCATACCAACAATCTCCGTGGGATCGACCCTTACTCGCGTAAGGTATTACTTGGACGACCCAGTGCACTTGCTGGTTAGTTGTGCGAAGTTGTAGTGATCACAATTTCGTGCACCAAGTTTTTTGGCGCCGTTGCCGGGGATTGTTCGTGTATGGACAACTGACGGTTCATCTTGTTGCTTAGATTAGGTATTTTTTTTTTGAAATTCTTGAAGATGAATTCTAGAGTTTCATGATGATTTGTTGAAGTCTGGCTGGCTGAGAAGCCATGTCTAATCTTATTGGACCGAGGTTTCAACTTATCATCACAGAAGCTTGTTGATTTTTATCAATCTTGCTTTTGGAGCAGTGATCTGCTAAGGCTTGGCTGGCCTTTGGCCATGTCTAGTGTTTTGGACCGAAGCTTTCTTTGAAAGCTTGGCTGGCTGTGAAGCCATGTCTAATTCCTGGACCGGAGTCTTAGACTAGCATTGCACTGATTCCTGGAATGCTCATTAAGAATTTTGATATCTTTTTCCACTTAATTTTCGAAAAACACAAAAAATTCAAAAAAATCATAAAATCCAAAAATTTCTTGTTTGAGTTTAGTGTGTCATCTTAAGTTTGGTGTCAATTGCATGCATTCATTCATATGTCTTAAGGATCTTCAAATAATTCTTGATGATTTCTTACTCTGATCTTTGAATTCTTTTGACTTGAGTGTTTATGTGTCTCATATAGTGTCAGTAGTATACAAACTGCTAAGTTTGGTGTCTTGCATGCATTGTTATTTGATTCTTGTTGCATTTTGATTATTAAAAATCCAAAAATATTTTTTAAGTTGTGTCTTTTCAAGTCAATAATACAAAGAATTGAAGATTCTGAACATGCTGCAGAGGAATTATACAGAAAAAGCTGGGCGTTCAAAACGCCCAGTGAAGAAGGACAGACTGGCGTTTAAACGCCAGCCAGGGTACCTGGTTGGGCGTTTAACGCCCAAAAAGGGTGCATTTTGGGCGTTAAACGCCAGAATGGATACCATTCTGGGCGTTTAATGCCAGGATGGCAAAGGGGGAAGATTTTGTTTTTTTCAAATCAATTTTTTTTCAAGTTTTCAAAGTTTTTCAAAATCAAATCTTTTTCAAATCATATCTTTTCAATCAAATGTTTTCAAATTCAATTTCTTTCCTTTTTCAAAGATACTTACTAACAATTAATGATTTGATTGAACATCTCAAATTTGTTGCCTTTTCTGTTGAGAAAGGTTTAATGTTTGAATCATATCTTTTCTTGTTAGGCAAGTCACTAATTTTCAAAATCAAATCTTTGTTAAAAAAAAAAATTGTTTTCAAAACATATCTTTTAAAATTGTTTTCAAATCAAATTTTTTCAATCATATCTTTTTAATCACATCTTTTTCAAAATAAGTTTTCAATCAAATCTTTTTGATTTCTAATTTCAAAATCTTTTTCAAAAATCACTTGAATTCTTTTCCACTTTCAATTTTCGAAAATTATCAATCATTTTTTAAAATGTTTTTGACATCTTTCTAATTAATTTTCGAAAATTCTCTTCCCTCCTTCTCACATCCTTCTATTTATGGAGTACTACTCCTTCTTAATGCACAAATTCGAACTCTATCTAATTAAGTTCGAATTCTTCTATCTTCTTTCTTCTATTTTTCTTTTCCTTTGACACCTCAAGGAATCTCTATACTGTGACATAGAGGATTCCACATCTTCTTGTTCTCTTCTCTTTCATATGAGCAAGAGCAAAGACAAAGGCATTCTTGTTGAAGCTGACCCTGAACCTGAAAGGACCTTGAAGCGAAAGCTAAGAGAAGCTAAGGCTCAACTCTCTGTTGAGGACCTAACCGAATTCTTCAAGGAAGAAGAACCCATGGCAGCCGAAAACAACAACAATGCCAACAATGCAAGGAAGGTGCTGGGTGACTTTACTGCACCTACTCCCGACTTCTATGGGAGAAGCATCTCTATCCCTGCCATTGGAGCAAACAACTTTGAGCTTAAGCCTCAATTAGTTTCTCTAATGCAACAGAATTGCAAATTCCATGGACTTCCAATGGAAGATCCTCATCAGTTTTTAGCTGAGTTCTTGCAAATCTGTGACACAGTCAAGACTAATAGGGTTGACCCTGAGGTCTACAGACTGATGCTATTCCCTTTTGCTGTAAGAGACAGAGCTAGAATATGGTTGGACTCACAACCTAAAGATAGCCTGGACTCTTGGGAAAAGCTAGTCAATGCCTTCTTGGCAAAGTTCTTTCCACCGCAAAAATGGAGTAAGCTTAGAGTGGAAGTCCAAACCTTCAGACAGAAGGATGGAGAATCCCTCTATGAAGCTTGGGAAAGATACAAACAATTAATCAGAAAATGTCCCTCAGACATGCTTTCTGAATGGAGCATCATAGGTATTTTCTATGATGGTCTCTCTGAACTATCCAAGATGTCTTTGGATAGCTCTGCTGGAGGATCTCTTCATCTGAAGAAGACGCCTACAGAGGCTCAGGAACTAATTGAGATGGTTGCAAATAACCAATTCATGTACACTTCTGAAAGGAATCCTGTGAACAATGGGACAAGTCAGAAGAAAGGAGTTCTTGAGATTGATGCTCTGAATGCCATACTGGCTCAGAATAAGATATTGACTCAACAAGTCAATTTGATTTCTCAAAGTCTGTCTGGAATGCAAAATGCACCTGGCAGTACTAAGGATGCTTCATCTGAGGAAGAAGCTTATGATCCTGAGAAGCCTTCAATGGAAGAGGTGAATTACCTAGGAGAACCCTATGGAAACACCTATAATTCTTCATGGAGGAATCATCCAAATTTCTCATGGAAGGATCAACAGAGACCTCAACAAGGTTTCAACAACAATAATGGTGGAAGAAACAGGTTTAGCAATGGCAAACCTTTTTCATCATCTTCTCAGCAACAGACAGAGAATTCTAAGCAGAACCCCTCTGACTTAGCAACCATGGTCTCTGATCTAATCAAAACCACTCAAAGTTTCATGACTGAAACAAGGTCCTCCATTAGGAATTTGGAGGCACAAGTGGGACAGCTGAGCAAGAAAGTTACTGAACTCCCTCCTAGTACTCTCCCAAGTAATACAGAAGAAAATCCAAAAGGAGAGTGCAAAGCCATAACCATGGCCGAATATGGAGAGGAAAGAGAGGAGGTGGACGCCACTGAGGAAGACCTCAATGGGCGTGCACCAACCTCCTCTGAGTTCCCCAATGAGGAACCATGGAAATCTGAGGCTCAAAATGAGACCATAGAGATTCCATTGGACTTACTTCTGCCTTTCATGAGCTCTGATGAGTATTCTTCCTCTGAAGAGGATGAGTATGTCACTGAAGAGCAAGTTGCTAAATACCTTGGAGCAATCATGAAGCTAAATGACAAGTTATTTGGAAATGAGACTTGGGAAGATGAACCTCCTTTGCTCACCAAAGAACTGGATGACTTGTCTAGGCAGAAATTACCTCAAAAGAGACAAGATCCTGGGAAGTTTTCCATACCTTGTACCATAGGCACCATGACCTTCAAGAAGGCCCTGTGTGACTTAGGGTCAAGTGTGAACCTCATGCCTCTCTCTGTAATGGAGAAGTTGGGGATCTTTGAGGTGCAAGCTGCAAGAATCTCATTAGAGATGGCAGACAATTCAAGAAAACAAGCTCATGGACTTGTAGAGAATGTTTTGGTAAAAGTTGAAGACCATTACATCCCTACTGATTTCATAGTCCTAGAGACTGGGAAGTGCATGGATGAATCCATCATCCTTGGCTGACCCTTCCTAGCAACAGCAAAGGCTGTGATTGATGTTGATAGAGGTGAACTGATCATTCAAGTGAATGAAAAATCCTTGGTGTTTAAGGCTCAAGGATATCCCTCTGTCACCATGGAGAAGAAGCATGAAGAGCTTCTCTCAAATCAGAGACAAACAGAGCCCCCACAGTCAAACTCTAAGTTTGGTGTTGGGAGGCCACAACCAAACTCTAAGTTTGGTGTTGAACCCCCACATTCAAACTCTAAGTTTGGTGTTGGGAGGTTCCCACATTGCTCTGAGTATCTGTGAGGCTCCATGAGAGCCCTCTGTCAAGCTACTGACATTAAAGAAGCGCTTGTTGGGAGGCAACCCAATAATTATATTTTATCTATTTCCCTTTGTTATTTTATGTTTTTTGTAGGTTGATGATCATAAGAAGTCACAAAATCCATTGAAAAAGCAAAAACAAAATGAAAAACAGGAAGAAAAACAGCACACCCTAGAGGAAGAACCCACTGGCGTTTAAACGCCAGTGAGGCTAGCAGTTGGGCGTTTAACGCCCAGTCTGGCACCATTCTGGGCGTTTAACGCCAGAAAGGGGCACCAGACTGGCGTTAAACGCCAGAAAAGGGCAAGAACCTGGCGTTAAACGCCAGGAATGGGCACCAGCCCGGCGTTTAACGCCAGAAATGACTCATAACGTGATTTTGAGCAACATTTGGTGCAGGGATGACTTTTCCTTGACACCACAGGATCTGTGGACCCCACAGGACCCCCACCAACCCCACCACCACCCTCTCTCTTCTTCCCCCATTCACCAATCACCTCAATACCTCTTCCCCAAAAACCCTTCACCTATCAAATCCCATCTTTCTCTTCACCACTCACATCCATCCTTCACAAAACCCCACCAACCTCACCCTTCAAATTCAAACCACTTTCCCTCCCAAACCCACCCATAATGGCCGAACTCCATCTCCCTTCTCTCCTATAAATACCCTTCTTCACTCCTTCATTTTCACACAACCTAAACACCCCTTCTCCCTCATTTCTTCTTCTTCTACTCTCTTCTTTCTTCTTTTGCTCGAGGACGAGCAAACCTTTTAAGTTTGGTGTGGTAAAAGCGTTGCTTTTTCGTTTTCCATAACCATTTATGGCATCCAAGGCCGGAGAAACCTCTAGAAAGAGGAAAGGAAAGGCAAAAGCTTCCACCTCCGAGTCATGGGAGATGGATAGATTCATCTCAAGGGTGCATCAAGACCACTTCTATGAAGTTATGGCCTTGAAGAAGGTGATCCCCGAGGTCCCCTTTTCACTCAAAAAGGGTGAATATCTGGAGATCCGCCATGAGATCCGAAGAAGAGGTTGGGAAGTGCTTACCAACCCCATTCAACAAGTCGGAATCTTGATGGTTCAAGAGTTCTATGCCAATGCATGGATCACCAAGAACCATGATCAAAGTGTGAACCCGGATCCAAAGAACTATCTTACTATGGTTCGGGGGAAATACTTGGATTTTAGTCCGGAAAGTGTAAGGTTGGCATTCAATTTGCCCATGATGCAAGGAGATGAACATCCTTACACTAGAAGGGTCAACTTTGATCAAAGGTTGGACCAAGTCCTCACAGTCATATGTGAAGAGGGCGCCCAATGGAAGAGAGATTCAAGAGGGAAGCCGGTTCAATTGAGAAGGCATGACCTCAAACCCGTGGCTAGAGGATGGTTGGAGTTCATTCAACGCTCAATCATTCCCACTAGCAACCGGTCCGAAGTTACTCTAGACCGGGCCATCATGATTCATAGCATCATGATTGGAGAAGAAGTGGAAGTTCATGAGGTTATAGCCCAAGAACTCTATAAAGTGGCGGACAAGTCTTCCACCTTGGCAAGGCTAGCCTTTCCTCATCTCATTTGTCACCTCTGTTATTCAGTTGGAGTTGACATAGAAGGAGATACCCCCATTGATGAGGACAAGCCCATCACCAAGAAAAGGATGGAGCAAACAAGAGACCCCTCTCATCATGAGATCCCTGAGATACCTCAGGGGATGCACTTCCCTCCACAAAATTATTGGGAGCAAGTAAACACCTCCCTAGGAGAATTGAGTTCCAACATGGGACAACTAAGGGTGGAGCACCAAGAACACTCCATTCTCCTCCATGAAATTAGAGAAGATCAAAGAATCATGAGAGAAGAGCAACAAAGACAAGGAAGAGACATTGAGGAGCTCAAGCACTCCGTAGGATCTTCAAGAGGAAGAAAGAGCCGCCATCACTAAGGTGGACCCGTTCTTTAATCTCCTTGTTCTTTGTTTTCTTGTTTTTCGAAAATTGTGCTTTATGTTTATCTATGTTTGTGTCTTGTGAGCATTAGTGTCTTAGTGTCTATGCCTTAAAGTTATGAATGTCCTATGAATCCATCACCTTTCTTAAATGAAAAATGTTCTTAACTGAAAAAGAAAAGAATTGCATGAATTTTGAATTTTATAACAGTTTAATTATTTTGATGTGGTGGCAATATTTTTGTCTTCTGAATGTATGCTTGAACAGTGCATATGTCTTTTGAATTTGTGATTCATGAATGTTGGCTCTTGAAAGAATGATGAAAAAGGAGACATGTTACTGAGGATCTGAAAAATCATAAAAATGATTCTTGAAGCAAGAAAAAGCAATGAATACAAAAAAAAAAAGAGGCGAAAAAAAAAACGAAAAAGAAAGAGAAAACGAAAGAAAAAGAAAGAAATAAAGTTGTGATCCAAGGCAAAAAGAGTGTGCTTAAGAACCCTGGACACCTCTAATTGGGGACTCTAGCAAAGCTGAGTCACAATCTAAAAAGGTTCACCCAATTATGTGTCTGTGGCATGTATGTATCCGGTGGTAATACTGGAAGACAGAGTGCTTTGGGCCACGGCCAAGACTCATAAAGTAGCTGTGTTCAAGAATCATCATACTTAACTAGGAGAAACAATAACACTATCTGGATTCTGAGTTCCTAAAGAAGCCAATCATTCTGAATTCCAAAGGATAGAGTGAGATGCCAAAACTATTCAGAGGCAAAAAGCTAAAAGCCCTGCTCATCTAATTAATACTGATCTTCATAGATGTTTTTGGAGTTCATTGCATATTCTCTTCTTTTTATCCTATTTGATCTTTAGTTGCTTGGGGACAAGCAACAATTTAAGTTTGGTGTTGTGATGAGCGGATAATTTGTACGCTTTTTGGCATTGTTTTTAGTATGTTTTTGGTATGATCTAGTTAGTTTTTAGTATATTTTTATTAGTTTTTAGTTAAAATTCACTTTTCTGGACTTTACTATGAGTTTGTGTGTTTTTCTGTGATTTCAGGTATTTTCTGGCAGAAATTGAGGGATCTGAGCAAAAATCTGATCCAGAGACTCAAAAGGACTGCAGATGCTGTTGGATTCTGACCTCCCTGCACTCGAAGTGGATTTTCTGGAGCTACAGAAGCCCAATTGGCGCGCTCTCAACGGCTTTGGAAAGTAGACATCCTGGGCTTTCCAGCAATATATGATAGTCCATACTTTGCCCAAGATTTGATGGCCCAAACTGGCGTTCAAAGTCACCTCAAGAAATTCCAGCGTTAAACGCCGGAACTGGCACCTAAATGGGAGTTAAACGCCCAAACTGGCATAAAAGCTGGCGTTTAACTCCAAGGAGAGTCTCTACACGAAAATGCTTCATTTGCTCAGCCCAAGCACACACCAAGTGGGCCCGGAAGTGGATTTTTATGTCATTTACTCATCTTTGTACACCTTAGGCTACTAGTTTTCTATAAGTAGGACCTTTTACTATTGTATTTGATATCTTGGTAGCTACCTTCGTGTTTTATGCTATCTTAGATCATTGGGAGGCTGGCCATTCGGCCATGCCTAGACCTTGTTCTTATGTATTTTCAACGGTGGAGTTTCTACACACCATAGATTAAGGTGTGGAGCTCTGCTGTACCTCGAGTATTAATGCAATTACTATTGTTCTTCTATTCAATTCCGCTTGTTCTTTGTCCAAGATATCACTTGTTCTTCAACTTGATGAATGTGATGATCCGTGACACTCATCATCATTCTCACTCATGAACAAGGTGACTGACAACCACTCTTGTTCTACAAGCAATCAAAGCTCTAGTGAATATCTCTTGGATTCCTGATAACACGATGCATGGTTGATCGCCTGACAACCGAGTGCTCGCCTGACAAACGAGCCAGCCATTCTGTGAGATCAGAGTCTTTGTGGTATAGGCGAGAACTGATGGCGGCATTCGAGAGAATCCGGAAGGTCTAACCTTGTCTGTGGTATTCTGAGTAGGATTCAATGATTGAATGACTGTGACGTGCTTCAAACTCCTGAAGGCGGGGCGTTAGTGACAGACGCAAAAGAATCACTGGATTCTATTCTGGCCTGATTGAGAACCGACAGATGGATAGCCGTGCCGTGACAGGGTGCGTTGAACATTTCCAATGAGAGGATGGGAGGTAGCCACTGACAACGGTGAGACCCTTGCATAAGCTTGCCATGGAAAGGAGTAAGAAGGATTGGATGAAGACTGTAGGAAAGCAGAGAGACGGAAGGGAAAGCATCTTCATACGCTTATCTGAAGTTCCTACCAATGAATTACATAAGTACCTCTATCTTTATCTTTATGTTTTATTCGTTCATCACCATACCCATTTGAGTCTGCCTGACTGAGATTTACAAGGTGACCATAGCTTGCTTCATACCAACAATCTCCGTGGGATCGACCCTTACTCGCGTAAGGTATTACTTGGACGACCCAGTGCACTTGCTGGTTAGTTGTGCGAAGTTGTAGTGATCACAATTTTGTGCACCAGATTTGCCGTGCTGTGACAGAGCATTTGGACCATTTTTACTGAGAGGATAGGATGTAGCCATTGACAATGGTGATGCCCTACATACAGCTTGCCATGGAAAGGAGTAGGAAGGATTGGATGAAGCTAGTAGGAAAGTAGAGATTCAGAAGGAACACAGTATCTTCATACGCTTATCTGAAATTCCCATCAATGATTTGCATAAGTATTTCTATCTTTATTTTCTGTTTATTTATTATTATTATTCGAAAACTCCATAACCAATTATTATTCGCCTAACTGAGATTTGCAAGATGACCATAGCTTGCTTCATACCAACAATCTCCGTGGGATCGACCCTTACTCACGTAAGGTTTATTACTTGGACGACCCAGTGCACTTGCTGGTTAGTTGTGGGAGGTTGTGAAGAAAGTGCTGAGTTATAAACGCGCATACCAAGTTGAATGCCATTATTAGAGATCACAATTTCGTGCACCAAGTTTTTGCCGCTGTTGCCGGGGATTGTTCGAGTATGGACAACTGATGGTTCATCTTGTTGCTTAGATTAGGTAATTTTCTTTTTATTTTATTTTCAAAATATTTTCAAAAAAATAATAATATTTTTCAAAATTCTTTCAAAAAAAAAAATTTTTTTTCCCTTTATTTTCCAAAATTATTCAGAATTTTTAAGAATGGATTCTAGAGTTTCATGTAACATGTTGAAGCCTAGCTGGCTGTAAAGCCATATCCAAATCCTTTTGGAATGAGACTTCAACTAATCACCTCAATGCATGTAATGCCATCCTAAAGCTGGCTGGCTATTAAGCCATGTCCAACCCTTGGATTGGAGCTTTAGGCTAACATTAAAAGATTCCAGGAATTCTTCTTAAAAATTTTTGAAATTCTTATTTTCTTTTTCCTATATGTTTTCGGAAAAAATTATACAAAAATCCAAAAAATTTATAAAATCATAAAAACATAAAAATCAAAAATATTTTTGTGTTCTTGTTTGAGTCCGTAGTCAAATTTTAAGTTTGGTGTCAATTGCATATTCATCTTGTTCTTGCATTTTTCGAAAATTCATGCATTCATAGTGTTCTTCATGATCTTCAAGTTGTTCTTGGTAAGTCTTCTTGTTTGATCTTGATGTTTTCTTGTTTTGTGTCTTTTATTGTTTTTCATGTGCATTTTTTCGTTCATAGTGTCTAAGTAATAAAGATTTCTAAGTTTGGTGTCTTACATGTTTTCTTTGCATCAAAAATTTTTCAAAAATATGTTCTTGATGTTCATCATGATCTTCAAAGTGTTCTTGGTGTTCATCTTGACATTCATAGTGTTCTTGTATGCATAATGTAGTTTGATCCAAAATTTTCATGTTTTGGGTCATAATTGTGTTTTTCTCACTCATCATTAAAAATTTAAAAATAAAAAATATCTTTTCCTTAATTTGCTCAAAAATTTCGAAATTTTGGGTTGACTTAGTCAAAAAAATTTTAAAATTAGTTATTTCTTGTTAGTCAAGTCAAAATTTCAATTTTAAAAATCTTATCTTTTCAAAATCTTTTTCAAAAATCAAATCTCTTTCATTTTTTTATTATTTTTGAAATTTTTAAAATTTATTTTCAAAATCTTTTTCTTATCTTTATCTCAAAATTGAAACTTTACTAACAATTAATGTAATTGATTCAAAAATTTGAAGTTTGTTACTTTCTTGTTAAGAAAGGTTCAATCTTTAAATTCTAGAATCATATCTTTTAGTTTCTTGTTAGTCAAGTAATCAACTTTAGTTTTAAAAATTAAATCTTTTTCAAAATATCTTTTTCTTAAAAATCATATCTTTTTATCATATCTTTTAAAATCATATCTTTTTCAAAAATTTGATTTCAAAATATCTTTTCTAACTTCCTATCTTTTCAAAATTGATTTTTAAATCTTTTTCAATTAACCAATTAACTTTTGTTTATTTTTTATCCTTTTCAAAACCACCTAACTACTTTTAGCTCTCTAATTTTCAAAAATTACCTCCCTCTTTTTCAAAATTCTTTTAATTAACTAATTGTTATAAATTTTAATTTTAATTTTAATTCTTCCTTTAATTTTCGAAAATCACTAACTCTTTTTCAAAATTTATTTTTGAAAACTTCTCTCTCTCATCTTATTCTATTTATTTATTCATTTACTAACACTTCTCTTCATCTCAAATCTCTGCTCCTATCCTCACCCTTGTGTTTGGATTATTCATTCTTCTTCACTCTTATTCCCTTTCTTCTTCACTCTTATTCCCTTTCTTCTTCTACTAACATAAAGGAATCTCTATACTGTGACATAGAGGATTCCTCTTCCTTTTCTATTCTTTTCTTTCTCATATGAGCAGGAACAAGGAAAAATGCATTCTTGTTGAAGCTAATCCTGAACCTGAAAGGACTCTGAAAAGGAAACTAAGAGAAGCTAAATTACAACAATCCAGAGACAACCTTACTGAAATTTTCGAACAAGAAAAGGATATGGCAGCTGAACCCAACAACAATAATGCAAGGAGGATGCTTGGTGATTATACTACACCTACTTCCAAGTTTGATAGAAGAAGCATCTCAATTCCTGCCATTGGAGCAAACAATTTTGAGCTGAAACCTCAACTAGTTGCTCAAATGCAACAAAACTGCAAGTTTCATGGACTTCCATCAGAGGATCCCTACCAGTTTTTAACTAAGTTCTTGTATATCTGTGAGACTATTAAGACTAATGGAGTAGATCCTGAAGTCTACAGGCTCATGCTTTTCCCTTTTGCTGTAAGAGACAGAGCTAGAACATGGTTGGACTCACAACCTAAGGATAGCCTGGACTCTTGGGATAAGCTGGTCACGGCCTTCTTGGTTAAATTCTTTCCTCCTCAAAAGCTGAGCAAGCTTAGAGTGGATGTTCAGACCTTTAAGCAAAAAGATGGTGAATCCCTCTATGAAGCTTGGGAAAGATACAAGCAGATGACCAAAAAGTGTCCTTCTGACATGTTTTCAAAATGGACCATGATAGATATATTCTATTATGGTCTGTCTGAGTTTTCTAAGATGTCACTGGACCATTTTGCAGGTGGATCCATTCACCTAAAGAAAACGCCTGCAGAAGCTCAGGAACTTATTGAAATGGTTGCAAATAACCAATTCATGTACACTTTTGAGAGGAATTCCGTGAATAATGGGACGCTTCAGAGGAAGGAAGTTCTTGAAATTGATGCTCTGAATGCCATATTGGCTCAGAACAAAATGTTGACTCAGCAAGTCAACATGATTTCTCAAAGTCTAAATGGATGGCAAAATGCATCCAACAACACTAAAGAGGCATCCTGAAAACCCTGCAAACCAGAGGTAAATTACATGGGGGAAGCCTTTGGCAACACCTATAACCCCTCATGGAGAAATCATCCAAATTTCTCATGGAAGGATCAACAAAAGCCTCAACAAGGCTTTAATAATGGTGGAAGAAACAGGTTTAGCAATAGCAAGCCTTTTCCATCATCTTCTCAGCAACAGACAGAGAATTCTAAGCAGATCACCTCTAACCTAGCAAACATAGTCTCTGATCTTTCTAAAGCTACTTTAAGTTTCATGAGTGAAACAAGGTCCTCCATCAGAAATTTGGAGACAAAGTGGGCCAGCTGAGTAAGAAAGTCACTGAAACTCTTCCTAATACTCTCCCAAGCAATACTGAAGAGAATCCAAAAAGAGAGTGCAAGGCCATTGACATAATCAACATGGCCAAATCTAGAGAGGAAGGAGAGGACGTGAATCCCAATGAGGAAGACCTCAGGGGACGTCTCTCAAGCAAGAAGGAGTTTCTTATTGAGGACTTAAAGGAATCTGAAGGTCATATAGAGACCATAGAGATCCCATTAAACCTCCTTCTTCCATTCATGAGCTCTAAAAACTATTCTTCCTCTGAAGAGGATGAAGATGTAACTGGAGAGCAAGTTGCTCAATATCTAGGAGCTATCATGAAACTGAATGCCAAGTTGTTTGGTAATGAGACTTGGGAAGGTGAACCTCCCTTGCTCATTAGTAAACTAGATACATGGGTTCAGCAAACTTTACCTCAAAAGAAACAAAATCCTGGTAAATTCTTAATACCCTGTACCATAGGCACCATGACCTTTGAAAAGACTCTGTGTGACTTAGGGTCAGGCATAAATCTTATGCCACTCTCTGTAATGGAGAAGCTGGGGATCATTGAGGTACAGCCTGCCATATTCTCATTGCAAATGGCAGACAAGTCAGTAAGACAAGCTTATGGATTGGTAGAGGACGTGTTGGTATAGGTTGAAGGCCTTTACATCCCTACTGATTTCATAGTCTTAGACACTAGGAAGGAGGAGCATGAATGCATCATCCTTGGAAGACCTTTCCTAGCCACAACAGGAGCTGTGATTGATGTGGACAGAGGAGAATTAGTCCTTCAATTGAATGGGGACTAACTTGTGTTTAAAACCCAAGGGTGTTCCTCTGCAACCATGGAGAGGAAGCATGAAAAGCTTCTCTCAGTACAGAGTCAAACAGAGCCCCCACAATCAAAGGCCACAGCCAAACTCTAAGTTTGGTGTTGAATCCCCATATCCAAACTCTAAGTTTGGTGTTGGGAGTCTACAACATTGACCTGATCACCTGTGACGCTCCATGACATTAAAGGGCGCTTATTGGGAGGCAACCCAATTTTTATTTATCTAATTTTATTTTATTTTTATTGTTCTTTTATGTCTTATTAGGTTCATGATAATGTGGAGTCACAAAATAAATACTAAAATTAAAAACAGAATAAAAAAAATAGCAGAAGAAAAAGCACACCCTGGAGGAAGGTCTTATTGGCGTTTAAACGCCAGTAAGGAGCATCTGGTTGGCGTTCAACGCCAGAACATAGCATGGATCTGGCATTGAACGCCAGAAACAAGCAACATCTTGGCATTTAAATGCCAGGAAAATACCCTGAGGAGAGCTGGCGCTGAACGCCAGAAACAAGCATGGAACTGGCGTTCAACGCCAGAAACATGCTGTAAATGGGCGTTGAACGCCCAAAACAAGCATGAAGCTGGCGTTCAACGCCAGAAACAAGCATCAATCTGGCACTGAACGCCAGGATTGCATGAAAAGGGCATTTTACACGCCTCATTGGTGCAGGGATGTAAAACCTTGACACCTCAGGATCTATGGACCCCACAGGATCATCTCAGGATCTGTGGACCCCATAGGATCCCCACCTACCTCAACTCACCTTCTCTCCTCTTCTTCACATTCATCCTCTCTTTCCCATAAACACTCTTCCCCAAAACCCTTCACCAATCACCTCAATCCTTCTCTTTCCATCACCTCTTCACCACTCACATCCATCCACCCTTCCCCATAAACCCCACCTACCTTCAAAATTCAAAAATCACTTTCCCACCCAAACCCATCCAATATGGCCGAACCTTAACCCCCCTCCTCCACTATATAAACCCCTCCATTCTCTTTCATTTTCACACAACACAACCCTCTCTTCTCTTCCTTGGCCGAACCACAACCCTCTCTCCCTCTCCACATCTTCTTCTTCTTCTATCCTTTCTTCTCTTGCTCGAGGATGAGCAATATTCTAAGTTTGGTGTGGTAAAAGCATAGCTTTTTTGTTTTTCCATAACCATTGATGGCACCTAAGGCTAGAAAAACCTCTAGAAAAGGAAAAGGGAAGACAAAAGCTTCCACCTCCGAGTCATGGGAGATGGATAGATTCATCTCAAAAGCCCATCAAGACCATTCTATGATGTTGTGGCCAAGAAGAAGGTGATCCCCGAGGTCCCTTTCAAACTCAAGAAAAATGAGTATCCGGAGATCCGACATGAAATCCAAAGAAGAGGTTGGGAAGTTCTTACCAACCCCATTCAACAAGTCGGAATCTTAATGGTTCAAGAGTTCTTTGCCAATTCATGGATCACTAGGAACCATGATCAAAGTATGAACCCAAACCCAAAGAATTATCTTACAATTGTTCAGGGGAAATACTTAGATTTCAGTCTGAAAAATGTAAGGTTGGCATTTAACTTGCCCATGATGCAAGGAGATGCACGCCCCTACACAAGAAGGGTCAACTTTGATCAAAGGTTGGACCAAGTCCTTATGGACATATGTGTGGAAGGAGCTCAATAGAAAAGAGACTCCAAAGGCAAGCCGGTTCAATTAAGAAGACTGGACCTCAAGCCTGTGGCTAGAGGATGGTTGGAGTTCATCCAACGCTCTATCATCCTCACTAGCAACCGATCCAAAGTTACTGTGGATCGGGCCATCATGATTCATAGTATCATGAATGGAGAGGAAGTAGAAGTTCATGAAGTCATCTCCCTTGAATTCTACAAAATAGCCGAAAATCCCTCTACCTTGGCAAGGCTAGCTTTTCCTCATCTTATTTTCTATCTATGCTACTCAGCTGGAGTTATCATAGAATGAGATATCCTCATTGAAGAGGACAAGCCATGACAAAGAAGAGGATGGAGCAAACAAGAGAGCCCACTCATGGATCCCAAGAGACGCATGAGGAAGCTCAACACCATGGAATCCCGGAGATGCCTCAAGGGATGCACTTTCCTTCCAACAACTATTGGGAACAACTCAACACTTCTCTAGAAGATTTGAGTTACAATATGGATCAATTAAGGGTGAAAAATCAAGAGCACTCCATCATTCTCCATGAAATTAGAGAAGATCAAAGAGCAATAAGGGAGGAGCAACAAAGGCGAGGAAGATACATAGAAGAGCTCAAGGACATCATTGGTTCTTCAAGAAAAAAGCGCCACCATCACTGAGGTGGATTCATTCCTTGTTCTTATTTTTCTATTTTTTGGTTTTTATGCTTAATGTTTATTTATGTTTGTGTCTTTCCTACATGATCATTAGTATGTAGTAACTATGTCTTAAAGCTATGAATAATTCCATGAATCCTTCACCTTTCTTAAACGAAACATGTTTTTAATACAAAAGAACAAGAAGTACATGAGTTTCGAATTTATCCTTGAATTTAGTTTAATTATATTGTTGTGGTGACAATACTTTTTGTTTTCTAAATGAATGCTTGAACAGTGTATATTTTTGATCTTGTTGTTTATGAATGTTAAAATTGTTGGTTCTTGAAAGAATGATAAACAAAGAGAAATGCTATTGATAATCTGAAAAATCATGAAATTTATTCTTGAAGCAAGAAAAAGCAGTGAATAGCAAAAGCTTGCGAAAAAAAAAAGTGGCGAAAAAAATAATAATAGAAAGAAAAAGAAAAAGCAAGCAGAAAAAGCCAATAGCCCTTAAAACCAAAAGGCAAGGGTAAAAAAGGATCCATGGCTTTGAGCATCAATGGATAGGAGGGCCCAAGGAAATAAAATCCAGGCCTAAGCGGCTAAATCAAGTTGTCCCTAACATGTGCTTGTGGCATGCAGGTCCAAGTGAAAATCTTGAGATTGAGTGGTTAAAGTCGTGATCCAAAGCAAAAAGAGTGTGCTTAAGAGCTCTGGACATCTCTAACTGGGGACTTTAGCAAAGCTGAGTCACAATCTGAAAAGGTTCACCCAGTCATGTGTCTGTGGCATTTATGTATCCTGTGGTAATACTGGAAAACAAAGTGCTTAGGGCCACGGCCAAGACTCATAAAAGTAGCTGTGTTCAAGAATCAACAAACTTAACTAGGAGAATCAATAACACGATCTGAAATTCTAAGTTCCTAGAGATGCCAATAATTTTAAACTTCAAAGGATAAAGTGAGATGCCAAAACTGTTCAGAAGCAAAAAGCTACAAGTCCCGCTCATCTATATAGAATTAATATTCATTGATATTCTGAGCTTTATAGTATATTCTCTTCTTTTTATCCTAATTGATTTTCAGTTGCTTGGGGACAAGCAATAATTTAAGTTTGGTGTTGTGATGAGCGGATAATTTATACGCTTTTTGGCATTGTTTTTAGATAGTTTTTAGTAGGATCAAGCCACTTTTGGGGATGTTTTTTATTAGTTTTTATGCTAAATTCACATTTCTGGACTTTGCTATGAGTTTGTGTATTTTTCTGTGATTTCAGGTACTTTCTGGCTGAAATTGAGGGACCTGAGCAAAACTCTGATAAGAAGGCTGACAAAGGACTGCTGATGCTGTTGGATTCTGACCTCCTTGCACTCAAAATGGATTTTCTAGAGGTACAAAACTCCAAATAGTGCTTCTCATGGCGTTGGAAAGTAGACATTCAGAGCTTTCCAGCAATATATAATAGTCCATACTTTATTCGTGATTAGACGACGTAAACTGGCGCTCAACGCCAGTTCCATGCTGCATTCTGGAGTCAAACGCCAGAAACACATCACGAACCAGAGTTGAACGCCAGAAACATGTTACAACTTGGCGTTCAACTCCAAAAGAAGCCTCTGCACGTGTATAGCTCAAGCTCAGCCCAAGCACACACCAAGTGGGCCCGAAAGTGGATTTCTGTATCAATTACTTACTTTTGTAAACCCTAGTAGCTAGTCTAGTTTAAATAGGACATTTTACTATTGTATTAGACATCTTTGGTCTCAGTTTTATTCTATTATTCATCTTAGGAGACTATTAATCACATTTATGGGGGCTGGCCATTCGGCCATGCCTGGACCTTCATCACTTATGTATTTTCAACGGTGGAGTTTCTACACACCATAGATTAAGGGTGTGGAGCTCTGCTGTACCTCAAGTTTTAATGCAATTACTACTATTTTCTATTCAATTCAGTTTATTCCTGTTCTAAGATATTCGTTGCACTTCAACATGATGAATGTGATGATCCGTGACACTCATCATCATTCTAACTTATGAACGCGTGACTGACAACCACTTCCGTTCTACCTTAGACCGGGCGCATATCCCTTGGATTCCTTAATCAGAATCTTCGTGGTATTAGCTAGAATTGATGGCGGCATTCATGAGAATCCAGAAAAGTCTAAACCTTGTCTGTGGTATTTCGAGTAGGATTTAAGGATGGAATGACTGTGACGAGCTTCAAACTCACGATTGTTGGGTGTGATGACAAACGCAAAAGAATCAATGGATTCTATTCCGGCATGATCGAGAACCGACAGATGATTAGCCATGCTGTGACAGAGCATTTGGACCATTTCACTGAGAGGATGGGATGTAGCCATTGACAACAGTGATGCCCTATATACAGCTTGCCATGAAAAGGAGTAGGAAGGATTGGATGAAGGTAGTAGGAAAGCAGAGATTCAGAAGGAACACAGCATCTTCATACGCCTATCTGAAATTCCCATAAATGATTTGCATAAGTATTTCTATCTTTATTTTCTATTTATTTATTATTATTATTCGAAAACTCCATAACCAATTATTATTCGCCTAACTGAGATTTGCAAGATGACCATAGCTTGCTTCATACCAACAATCTCCGTGGGATCGACCCTTACTCACGTAAGGTTTATTACTTGGACGACCCAGTGCACTTGCTAGTTAGTTGTGCGAGGTTGTGAAGAAAGTGCTGAGTTATAAACGCGCATACCAAGTTGAATGCCATTATTAGAGATCACAATTTCGTTAAGTGCTGAGTAGCATTTTCGGGCATGTCAAATTGGAGGCATGGATTTTAGCTATTGGCAGTGCTCAATAATGCAACATCGCGCTCATTAAGAGAGCGCTAGTTAAGGAAATGTGGCATGAGAGGAGCACACGCATGGTTAATGAACGTTGCACTCATTTTTGGAATGGAACGCTCTCCTAGAAGTAGCACAATTAATATTTGGATTTTCATTTTCTTAGGATTCTCTAAGTTTTTGGCACAATTAATCTGATTCAAAGCCCATTGAAGCCCCAAAGCAAGCAGAGCCATTGACATGACTCAAAGGCACAAGAAACAGTTAGATTAGGAATTTTATTTAATTATAATAATTTATTTTCAATTTCAATTTCATTTTCATTTTGTAAAAGCCTATATAAAGGGATAAGTTTCATTTCATTAGAGTTCTGTTAGGTTGCATTAGTGGTAGGCAACAGTGGGAGTAGGGGTAGGAGTAGAATAGAAGGCTCTCTTTGATACACTTTTATTTTTCTGCGCTTTCTACATTTCAGTCTTGAATTCAGTTTATGAAATTTCAATTTCTACAATCCTCTGCTATAATTTCCTTTTCTGCAATTTAACTTTCTGTTCATGTTCATCAGTTTGATTTAAACTTTCCTGAAATTTAAATATTTTGCAATTATTCTGAGTTTTGATTTACTGCTTCATTTAATTTCACAGCACCCGATTCCCTTTACATTTGCTGCAATTTACTTTTCTTGCCCTTTAAGCTTCTACTGATTTACATTCTGCAATTTACAATTCTCTGCAATTTACTTTCTGTTACTCAATTTCACCCAATCACCACTGTTAGCTTGACTAAACTAATCACCTCACTAAAGTTTCTTGATCCATCAATCCCTGTGGGATCGACCTCACTCTTTAGAGTTATTACTACTTGATGTGACCCGGTCACTTGCCAGTGAGTTTGTGTGGAAATCTAATTTTCACCCATCAAGTTTTTGGCACCGTTGCTAGGGATTGATTTAGATCGACAATGATTAAGTGGGAGAGAAGTTTAGATTAAGCATTTTCTTTGTTTTTATCCTTTTTATTTGTTGTTTTAGGCTAATGCCAATGTGTTTGAGTTATTGCCTCACTAAGAAATTCTCATCTGTGACATGAATTTCAATTTTCATTGGTGATGTGTTTTACAAAATTCAAATGGATTTCAACTCATCTTTTGATCAAACAAATTTCATGGGATATTACTCTCCATCACAATATGATTAAAGTCATTGTCCTAATGGTGGATGGGAATATCACCAAGAAAGCACATATTCTGAGCAACCCAATCAATGGGGATATGCTTCAAAGCCACAAGATGAGCAAGACAATTTCATGGGATATTACCCAACACAACAAAATGATTCATATCAGTATCCTAATGGTGGCTGGGAATATCACCAAGGAATAAGAGAGTATGAACAATTAAGTGAAATGAACTATTTCCCAGAGCGACAAAATGACTCATACTGTTATGACATGCACACAAATGATGGCTGGGAAGGGAATTGTAGTGATTCACTTTCTAGTCATTCAAAGACATTATCACTTTACTATGATGGCAGTACATACATGGAAGATTGTTCCTCTATGCCACAAAATAATCCACACTATGACGAATTCAACAATCACTCAAGATGTGGGTGGGAGGATCAAAACCAAACAGCATTCAATAGTTCATACTCCACTCATCAAGAGACATCATCACTGGAGTGTGCTTTCAATAAATTCATGCAAGATTGTCCCCTAATGCCACAAGATGATCCATACTGTGATGAATTCAACAATTCTTCAAGTCATGCTTGGGAAGATCAAAATCAAAGAGCACTCAATGTGTCATACTCCATTAATCAAGAGCCATTATCACTTGAGCAAACCTTCAACTCATTTATGCAAAGTTGTCCAACTTCACCTCCCCGTTTTTCATTTGAAAATCCTTCATCACTTGACTACACACTCAACACAATGTCTCCTCCAACATCTATATAATTCATTTCACCAACCACAAGACACACCTGATTACTCATAAAATTCATCTCATATCCCTCAACACAACTTCACCACAATACCTACAAGCCCACAAAATCCACATCAATCTGCTTCTCTCTTGCTACAAGCAGAGCAATGCCTGCAAAGTGCCATAGACTCCAAGGAAAGAACTAGAGAATTCTTAGAAAGACAAGAACAATCCTGGAAAGAGCAAGGGACCCTCTTCAAGAAGATGGATGGACACTTCGAGCAAATGAGGAGAAACTTAGAACTGTTGAGCAAGGAAGATAAAGACCAATTGGTGGATGTGAAGGAAAAAGTGGAAGAGCAAGAAGAAGAGGCACCTGGGTCAAGCAACATTTCAAGAAAGAATGACGTGGTGGAGGTATTTGAACCTGAAACTGCATATCCACAGAAGCTAATTGAGGTGACAGAGGAACATGAAACTTCACTCCCAAAAGACTTAATGGAAGATCAAGAAGAAGAAGGGGAGGAAGCCAATCAAGGAGATTCACGCTCAATTGAAGCAGAGAGCTGCATAGAGGAAGGGCTCATTGAACCATCAATTTAAAAGCCTTTTGATGACGATAAAGCTCCAACAAGCACACAGCAACCAAGTCTTGAAATCCATGAAGTGAAGGCAACTGACAAGAGCACCAAAGAGAGGATTGTGACCAAGCTACAAAGGACAACATTCATGAAGAAGAGAAGGTCAACTGCAAACAATCCTACCCCTGATCCAGCAAGCAAATTCAATCCAGCAAATAACAAAAAGTAGCTTACTGAGGAAAGATCAAAATAGGGGACAATAGCTGAATCTTCTCTACCTTTGAGGTCATTCCTCTTAACAAACTAAAAGAAGAGGAAGAAAGTGAAGAATAGCATGTCAAGCTAATGACACTAAAGGAGCGCTTGTTGAAAGGCAACCCAACCTTAGGTAACATTTCATTTCTCTGCTTTGTTTGTTTTCTTTCCTTGCTTTGTTTAAATTTCAATAAATTGGCATATGATTACATTTTAAGTTTGGTGTTGCCCTACAACAATCTGATTTCAATCTTTCTGGATGATTGCATCAAATCAAAAATGAAATTGTCACACTAAGATTCTAAGTTTGGTGTGCCACTTATTTTTCTATGTAATTTATTCAGCAACACCACTTGTCTGCATAATCATAATGCCTCTGCAAAGTTATCTTTCTTGTGGTTTAACATTTTTATCTGTGTTTTTGTCATTTCTTTGCTTTTAAAGCTTTCATTTATTTTTCTCCTTAATTATTTTTGTTAATACCTCACCAAGAAATCTTTATTCATGACAGATTCTTCGCTTGGTGATTGTATTTAACATATAACAGTCTCATTTAGTCTTAGTTCAAATAAATGGACAGGTGATTGCATTCTAAGTTTGGTATTGCTATGCAACAAAACTTATTTCTAATCTTTATTGGGTACTTGCATCAATTCCAAGTGAAAGTGTCACACTAAGTTTGGTGTGCCACTTATCTTTTATGCAATGTATCATGCACACCCTCCTTATTTTGCAATCACAATGTCTCTGTTTCCTGTGCCTTCATTGTTATTTTGTTTGCTTAAACACATCTACCACTAACATTTTTATTGTGTCAGACATTCATGATCTATTTTAGACCCCATCACCATTTTTCTAATTGTTGCTTGAGGATGAAAGATCACGCGAAATTGCATCGGAAGTGGATTTCTCAATGAAGTTGCGTTGCAAGTATAGCTCTACCAACAACAATCCTCGATGATCAAATTTAGAAAGGAATTGGTTGTCACAAGTTCAACCCCAATAAAGTAACCGAAGTATTCAAACCTCGGGTCGTCTCACAAGGAATGGGCAAACATGTGATTCAATATTAGTTAGATATCTGGTGTTCTAAGTCATGAGCATGAAAGTAAACTAGGAATCTTAGCAAACAAGTAATCTTAAAGTGCAAGGAACCAATTCAAATAACTAAGCAAGATGTGAGCAATTCTAAACTAAGAAGACAACATTCAATTTAATTCTACTCTCAACTAAACAATAACTATAACTAAGGCAAGGCAATCAAGATTTTTTTAGGTTTCCAAATAAGAATGATAAAATAACTCTTGGCTAGACATAGGAATTGGGGTCACTATTCTTGTCTAATAACTATATCTTGACAATTATGAGGAGCCAAACCCACTAAGTCTACTTCTATACTTGAAGTATGTCAAATGGTTTGGTCAACATCAACCCATAAGGTCTAACCTCACTACTAATTAACCTAGTAGTAGGCTAGTGTCAATGGCTATCAAATTGACCACTAAGGGTTTCCAAATCATCAAATTCATTAGACCCAATGACTCAAGTTTACCCAATTCCCTTGGCCTAGGCCAAGAGTAAAAAGAACTACTCCATAATCAAGGTAAACAATTCATCAAACACATTGTAAGCATTAAGAAAAGACATGTTTAAATTGCAATTGGATTGAAATTGACAAATACCCACTAACAAATATCAACATACAATCACTCAAACAACACAATTAATCATAGAAATCATCAATGTAACATCAACAAATCAAGATTCACAACATTCACGTAATGCGTATAAAGTAACAATTGACAAGAATCCATAAAACTAACGCAAGATCTAAGCAAAATTATACTAAGGAATTCAAATTAAACAATCAAAACTAGTAATTAACAAGATTCAATTCAGAGTTTAACAAGGGAAGATCAAATTAAAGCTAGATCTAGAGAAGGACAATGTTTCCTCTCTCTAGAAGAACAAAAACCAAAAACTAGAAAATGTGTCTTAGTTTAAAATGATTGATCCCCCCTTCTCCCTTGCATCCTTGGGTCTTTTTCCATGCAGAAACAGCTTGAATTCGGGCCCAATGAGCCTCAGAAATCGCCAGGCGCGATTTCCTTTAATGAGGTCACGTGCAGTTTCCCGCGCGTGCGTGCGATGCATGCGTGCACGCCGATTGCTTTTGTGATCCACGTGTGCGCGCGCAGTGCACGTGCACGTTGGTTGGAATTCTCTGGCATGTGCGGATGCGTCCATCCTTGCGCGCCGCTTCCAGCTATCCTCATCCACGCGTGTGCGTGAAGTGCGCATGCACGTCGGTTCTAAAGTTCCCAAAATCCAAATCTTCATGTTCCTTCCTCTTGTGCATGCTTTCTTTCTATCTTCTAGGCCATTCTTACCCCATTAATTCTGAAATCACTCAACAAATACATCACAACATCGAATGGAAAATAAAGAGGATCAAAATATAGCAATTCTAAGGCAAAATAAGCATGCTTTCTATTATGGAGCAATATTAGGAAGTGAACACAAAACCATGCATTTCTTGTGAATAAGTGCGAGAAATATTGACAAAAAACCCCCAAATTAAGCACAAGATAAACCACAAAATTAGGGTTTATCAAATCTCCCCACACTTAAACCAAGCATGTCCTCATGCTTAAAATAAAAATGACTAAAGATCATGATGGGAAAGGGGTTATGAAATGCAAACTACCTAAGTGAATGCATGCAACTAATGTAAAATTGTCTATCTACTTGGTCAAGGGTAAATCTATCCTCCAAGAACACATGTGAGTATCCAGGGTGAAAATGACATGTAGTTCATGAATCCTACCAAACTCAATATCACTATGAAGTGTATATAACTTGCTAAATGAACGCTTGTGAAAGTCGGGAACAAGGAGTTGAACATCGAACCCTCGCCGGATGTGTATTCTCTCTATGCGCTCAAGTGTATAGGGTTCGTCACTCAATCCTCTCATAATCATGCTTTCCAAGATTTGTCATTCATCTAACAATCAACAATTACTTAATGCATGCTTACAAGTATCATGAGGTCTTATTTATGGGTTGTAACGTGGCTAGGGTGAAGGTAAGGATGTATATGGTCGAGTGAGCTTAAAATTTGAGTCCTTGATTAACCTAGAATCCCACTAGACACATAGAACAACCTATGCAAACTATAATTCACTTTTTTGCATACTCATGCATTCTTTTCAATTCACATCCCTTATGCATTGTTTTTAATTACTTTGTCTTGGGCATTTTTGTCCCCCTTCATTATTTTTCTTTTCTTTTCCATATATATATATATATATATTTTTTTTTTCTTTTCTTTTCTTTTTCATACATTCTCATATATACACATATGAAATTCTTCTCTCTTTTTTTTTCTTTTTTTTTGGGTCCCCTTTTCCTAGGGGTTCATGTACAAAAGTTTCAATGCATATGGTTCAATCATTCAATACATGAGTATGTTCCCAAATCTGAGATTTTTCAATTACAATTACAATACACCTCTATATCTACCCAAGTTCCCCAGTATACCCTCCCAATTGAATGATACACATCCTAACTCACCTAAGCTAATCAAGGATCCAAATTTATGGGCATTCATGGTTTTCCACTTAGGGTTGTTGATGTGCTCTTTTTAGGAACAAAGAGGGTTTATCATAGGCTCAAAATTGGTTAGCAATGGTAGATAAAAGGGTTAAGGCTGTTTGGGAAAAGTGACTATTGAAATGATGGCCTCAATCATGTAAATGCATTCACACACAAAGTAATGGACATATAGAGTCAGACAAAGCAAATATTACAATCATAGAGAGAAAATAAAGCACACAAGAATGGGAAATGGTGGTTAGAAGATATAACCACACAATAGGCTCAAAACTCACATGCTTGTGTTCTTAGCTCAAAAACCATGTTCCAAAATACATTCTTCAAGCAAGTTCAACACAAATTTTTTTTTTTCAAATTGGTAGGGTACCGCAAAACACAGCTTCTTCGGGAAGAAGTTATTATTTGACCAAGCAACTCTATAGAGACTAACTATCATGCAATCTACTAACTACAAAGCAAAAGATAAATCCATGGGTATTGAAAGGAGGAGATTGTCACCCATGGAGATCAGTCGAACGACCTCCCAACACTTAGAATTTAGCAAGGTCTTCCGTGCTACTAACAATGTGCAAAGGACAGTCGTGACCGGAACCTTCACTATACCCTTCATCAGAGCTCTCATCACTTGGGTTGGAGGTGGATGCGAATATCTCGGGTTCCTCCATGCTAGGGGTAACACAACGCAGAAGCTTCTTGATGTAAGTGTATCAGCGTTGGTTGCGCCGCTCATATCTATCAATCTTCCGGTGTAGATCTTCTATCCTTCGATGGGTGGATCTTTGCCGTGGTGGTGATGATGAGGTGGGAGGAATAATAGATGGTGGGGTTACGTCAAGGCTTGGTTTGTTCATGGGAAGATGTAAGTATTTTCCGCTTGGGACCACATCGCCCTTAGCCGGAATTATAGCTTTCATGTCCATGGCTTCCCAAGGAACACCCGCAGCAGCAACTAAATTAGATACCAATGCTGGAAATGGCAAATTGTCCTGGTCGTGGATTTGACCCATCGCTTACTTGACAAGAAGCAGAATGTTCACCGGTCTTCCCTTGAGGACACACCAAACAAGCAAAGTGAGATCCGCCGTGAAGGATGACTTGTGGGTGCTAGGTAGGACATAGTGGGATAGGATATGGGCCCAAGCCATAGCATCTACAGTGAGGAAATGTGCGTCAATGCACTTGGGTCTCATCCGGAGTTGACCATGGGTCCAAAATGCTTCTGGTTCAGCAATGACTTGGAGGACCGAGTCTCAATCAAAGCCAGACTTTTCTCGCTAACGTAAGACCTTTTGGAAACCATCTATGCCACTCGATACTGGTAAGACATTAAGCACTTGCTGAATAGCCTCTTCTGACACTGACACTTGCTTCCGGTGCACGTATACTGATTGAAGAGAGGGAAGATGGTAGTTAGTGTAGAATTCTACCACCCATGAGAGGTTGACCTCTTGTGGTTTTCTCAGAAGAAACTTGCATGCTCACTGTTCAATGCGGGGTAGAATACAAGGAGCAACTTTGTCTGGAGGAGCGAGTAAATGCTCAGTATGATAGTTCCTCTCAACCATGGCGGGGAACACAAGTTCACAGAAGCGGTTGGGGAATCTTGAAGAATCCTTCGCCGGTTTGCTCTTCTCATTGTCATCAATAGGAGAGTGCGCCGTCTTAGATAGAGGTCTGGCTCCTAATGAAGAGTGTGCCTTAGAGTGTGACCTTGGGGGTGCGCTCTTTGCGGCTAGTTTCCTTGAGGCTTTCTCCGTACCTTTCTTGGTGGCCATCCTGAAAAGAGAGGGAAAAGAAGGAAAATGTTAACCCAAAGGATCAACTCAACATATATGCAAGTGAGAGGTGTGCCCAAAAGAAATAGTGCAACAAAGTTGTCATAGAAGCATGGGTCACAACACTTGGCATGGGATGCAAGAAGGAGTAAAGCATGCAATATGGCATGAGAGGAATGATCTCAAGCATCCAAAATAAAGAGCAAGTCATGTTCAATGAGTATCTAATTAGCAAGTAATAAGCAAAGTGTGTTCAATGCACTTAGAAGAGAGCAAGTGAATGATGAGGGAGCACCAAATTGAAGATATATGACTAGAATAAACAAAGATGGCATATGTGCATTTTCTCAAACACTTGGTGTGCATTTAACAAGCAATGATCAATTATAAGATACTCAACCAATTAGAAGCCCAAAATGAAGTATCAATCATCACACAACATCATCCACTCACAAAGTCCATCAAAATAAACAAATTTGAAGTTCAACATCCATGGAAAAAACAAAAAGAAGAGAAAATAAACAAGCAAAAAGCAAGTGGTATAATCAAGTGACTAAAAGAGAAAATAAGTAAATCAACAAGAAAGAACTAACTAGAAAAAGAAATGATGCAAAGAAAGTAATAGAGAGATGTGGAGGGAGTAGAACCTTGAGAAATGTAAAAGAACAAGGTGAATTTTCTTTTTGAAGATGAGAAAGAGAGGGAAGAGATGTAGTGCCACCGGAAGAGGTGGTGGTCGCCGGTGAGTAACCGGGGACAGTGGTGGTGGAGTATGGAAGGAGGAAAGGAAGAGAAGAGAGGTGATAGAGAAAGAAGAAGGAGAAAATAAGAAAGAAGATGGGAGAGGGAGAGAAACAGGGCACGCAGCTTTAAAGTTGATTCGCGCAACTGACGCGTGCGCGCACAGTGTGCTGGCGTGTCTGTGAAGGTGGAGGAGGGACGCGTGCGCGTCATTAGTGCGTAAGCGCGAGTATAGCTGTGCCTCTGGCACCGGACTGGGACAAAGTTGGCACAAGTCTCGGGTCATTTGTACCAGAGTTGAGAGATGGCACAGGTGCGCGAACGCGCATCGTGTGCTGACACGTGCCTGATGGGGTTGGCTACCGGCGCGGACGCATGCAGTGCGCGGACGCGTCAATGCGGGCTCAGATTAGGCACAAGAATGGCACAAGTATGGCACAACTCTCGGATTTTTATACCAAAGAGTTCCTAGTGCACGGTGCGTGTGCATACAGTGCGCATGCGCGTCGATGGTCAAGTTGCAAGGGGTGCGCGCAGGCGGCGTGCACGCTGGCGCGAGAGTTCCTGACACGAAGTGGGCACAAGGTGGGGACAACTCTCGGGTTTTCGGCCCAGGAGTAAGAATGCACCATCGGTGCGTGCGTGGATTCTCTTTTTCCTTGTTTTTTTTACTCTCAACATAGAAGAAGCTATTCTAACACATTTTTGGTAGGTGTTTAATCTAGTAGGTGATGAGCGGATAATTTATACGCTTTTTGGCATTATTTTTAGGTAGTTTTTAGTAGGATCTAGCTACTTTTAGGGATGTTTTTTTTAGTTTCTATGAAAAATTCACATTTTTGGACTTTACTATGAGTTTGTGTATTTTTCTGTGATTTCAGGTATTTTCTGGCTGAAATTGAGGGACCTGAGCAAAAATCTTATTCAGGCTGGAAAAGGATTGCTGATGCTACTGAATTCTGACCTCCCTGCACTCGAAATGGATCTTCTGGGGCTACATAACTCCAAATGGCGCGCTCTTAACTGCGTTGAAAATTAGACAACTAGGGCTTTCCATCAATATATGATAGTTTACACTTTATTCGAGTTTTGACGATGCAAACTGGCGTTCACCGCCAGTTCTATGCTGCATTCTAGAGTAAAACACCAGAAATACATCACAAACCAGAGTTAAACGCCAAAAACACGTTACAACTTGGCGTTTAACCCCAAGAGAAGCCTCTGCACGTGTAAAGCTCAAGCTCAGCCCAAGCACACACCAAAGTGGGCCCCGGAAGTGGATTTCTGCACTTAGACTTATTTCTGTAAACCCTAGTAGCTAGTTTAGTATAAATAGAACTTTTAACTATTGTACTAGGCGTCTTGTCTTTTGATTAGTCTTTGACCATTTGGTCTTCTGATCATTCGTGGGGGCTGGCCATTCGGCCATGCCTGGACCATCACTTATGTATTTTCAACGGTGGAGTTTCTACACACCATAGATTAAGGGTGTGGAGCTCTGTTGTACCTCGAGTTTTAATGCAATTACTATTATTTTCTATTCAATTAAGCTTATTCTTGTTCTAAGATATTCGTTGCACTTCAACATGATGAATGCGATGATCCGTGACACTCATCATCATTCTCACCTATGAACGTGTGACTGACAACCACTTGCGTTCTACCTTAGAACGAGCGAGTATCTCTTGGATTCCTTAATCAGAGTCTTCGTGGTATAAGCTAGAACCCTTTGGCAGCCATTCTTGAGAATCCTGAATGTCTAAACCTTGTCTATGGTATTCCGAGTAGGATTCAGGGATTGAATGACTGTGACGAGCTTCAAACTCGCGATTGTTGGGCGTAGTGACAGACGCAAAAGAAGCAATGGATTATATTCCGACATGATCGAGAACCGACAAATGATTAGCCATGCTGTGACAGAGCATTTGGACCATTTTTAATGAGAGGATGGGAAGTAGCCATTGACAACGGTGACGCCCTACATACAGCTTGCCATGGAAAGGAGTATGAAGGATTGAAGGAAGGCAGTAGGAAAGCAGAGATTCAACAGGAACAAAGCATCTCCATACACTTATCTGAAATTCCTACCAATGAATTACATAAGTATCTCTATCTTTATTTAGCTTTATTTTCGAAAACTCCATAATCATTTATTATCCACCTAACTGAGATTTACAAGATGACCATAGCTTGTTTCATACCAACAATCTCCGTGGGATCAACCCTTACTCACGTAAGGTATTACTTGGACGACCCAGTGCACTTGCTGGTTAGTTGTGCGAAGTTGTGAAAAATGTGAGTGAACCTTAGTAGTGTGCACCAAGTTTTTGGAGCCATTACTAAGAATTGTTTGAGTTATAAAAAGTGTAAATCACAATTTTGCCTATCAAGTTTTTGGCGCCGTTGCCGGGGATTGTTCGAGTTTGGACAACTGACGGTTCATCTTGTTGCTCAGATTAGGTAATTTTCTTTTCAAAAAGTTTTAAAAAATCTTTCAAAATTTTTTCTTTGTTTTCGTTTTTCCAAAAATTAGTTTTCGAAAAAAAAATTTACAAAAAAATAATAAAATCATAAAAACCAAAAATATTTTGTGTTTCTTGTTTGAGTCTAGTGTCAATTTTTAAGTTTGGTGTCAATTGCATGTTTTTAAAATTTATGCATTTTTTTTCGAAAAATTCATGCATGGTGTTCTTCATGATCTTCAAGTTGTTCTTGATAAGTCTTCTTGTTTGATCTTCATATTTTCTTGTTTTGTGTCTTTTATTGTTTTTCATATGCATTTTTGCATTCATAGTGTCTAAACATGAAAAATTTCTAAGTTTGGTGTCTTGCATGTTTTTCTTTTCTTGAAAATTTTTCAAAAATAAGTCTTGATGTTCATCTTGATCTTTAAAGTGTTCTTGGTGTTCATCTTGACATTCATAGTGTTCTTGCATGCATCATTGGTTTTGATCCAAAATTTTCATGTTTTAGGTCATATTTGTGTTTTTCTCTCTCATCATTAAAAATTCAAAAAAATAAAAAAATATCTTTTCCTTATTTTATTCAAAAATTCGAAATCTTTGGGTTGACTTAGTCAAAAATTTTTAAAATTAGTTGTTTCTTGTTAGTCAAGTCAAGATTTCAATTTTAAAAATCCTATCTTTTCAAAACTTTTTCAAAAATCAAATCTTTTTCATTTTTTTATTATTTTAGAAAATTTTTAAAATTTATTTTCAAAACCTTTTTCTTATCTTTATTTCAAAATTTCGAAAACTTTACTAACAATTAATGTGATTGATTCAAAAATTTGAAGTTTGTTACTTTCTTGTTAAGAAAGGTTCAATCTTTAAATTCTAGAGTCATATCTTTTAGTTTCTTGTTAGTTAAGTAATCAATTTTAATTTTAAAAATAAAATCTTTTCCAAAATATCTTTTTCAATCATATCTTTTCAAAATATCTTTTTCAAATCATATCTTTTTCAAAATTGATTTCAAAAATCTTTTCTAACTTCTTATCTTTTCAAAATTGATTTTCAAATCTTTTTCAACTAACTAATTGATTTTTTGTTTGTTTCTTATCTTTTTGAAAACCACCTAACTACTTTCCTCTCTCTAATTTTCGAAAATTACCTCCATCTTTTTGAAAATTCTTTTTTTTAACTAATTGTTTCAAATTTTAATTTTTATTTTATTCCTTTTCTTAATTTTTGAATTTTAACTTTAATATTTTTCTTTTATTTTAGTTAATTTTCGAAAACTCTTCTCTCTCATCTCTTTCTATTTATTTATTCATTTACTAACACTTCTCTTTAACTTAAAATTTGAACCCCCTCTTCCTCTCTGAGTTCGAATTTTCCTCTTTTCCTTCTTCTATTCTTTTCTTCTACTACTAACATAAAGGAATCTCTCTTCTGTGGTAAAGATGATCCCTATTATTATTTTCTGTTCCCTTCTTTTTCATATGAGCACGAGCAAGGACAAGGACATTCTTGTTGAAGCAGATCCTGAACCTGAAAGGACCCTAAGGAGGAAGCTAAGGGAAGCTAAAGCATAACCCTTTGGAGAGGACTTGACAGAAATTTTCGAAAAAGAAGAGGAGATGGCTGTCATAAATAATAACAACAACAATAATGCAAGGAGGATGCTTGGTGATTATACTACACCTACTTCCAACTTTTATGGAAGAAGCATCTCAATCCCTGCCATTGGAGCAAACAATTTTGAGCTGAAACCTCAACTAGTTGCTCTAATGCAACAGAACTACAAGTTTCATGAAATTCTATCAGAAGATCCCTGCTAGTTTTTAACTGAGTTCTTGCAGATCTGTGAGACTGTTAAGACTAATGGAGTAGATCTTGAAGTCTATAGGCTCATGCTTTTCCCATTTGCCATAAGAGACAAAGCTAGAATATGGTTGGACTCACAACGTAAAGATAGCCTGGACTCTTGGGATAAGCTGGTCACGGCCTTCTTGGCCAAGTTCTTTCTTCCTCAAAAGCAGAGCAAGCTTAGAGTGGATGTTCAGACCTTCAAGCAAAAAGATGGTGAATCCCTCTATGAAGCTTCGGAAATATACAAGCAAATGACCAAAAAGTGTCCTTCTGACATGCTTTCAGAATGGACCATTCTGGATATATTCAATTATGGGCTATCTGAGTTCTCTAAGATGTCACTCGACCATTCTGCAGGTGGATCCTGGTGCGCGAAATTGTGATCACTACAACTTCGCACAACAAACCAGCAAGTGCACTGGGTCATCCAAGTAATAAACCTTACGCGAGTAAGGGTCGATCCCACGGAGATTGTTGGTATGAAGCAAGCTATGGTCACCTTGTAAATCTTAGTCAGGCAGACTCAAATGGGTATAGATGATGAATGAAACATAAAGATAAAGATAGAGATACTTATGTATATCATTGGTGAGAGCTTCAGATAAGCGTATGAAGATGCCTTCCCTTCCGTCTCTCTACTTTCCCACTGTCTTCATCCAATCCTTCCTACTCCTTTCCATGGCAAGCTTATGCAAGGGTTTCACCGTTGTCAGTGGCTACCTCCCATCCTCTCAGTGGAAATGTTCAACGCACCCTGTCACGGCACGGCTATCCATCTGTCGGTTCTCGATCAGGCCGGAATAGAATCCATTGATTCTTTTGCGTCTGTCACTAATGCCCCGCCTTCAGGAGTTTGAAGCATGTCACAGTCATTCAATCATTGAATCCTACTCAGAATACCACAGACAAGGTTAGACCTTCCGGATTCTCTTGAATGCCGCCATCAGTTCTTGCCTATACCACGAAGACTCTGATCTCACGGAATGGCTGGCTCGTTTGTCAGGCGAGCACTCGGTTGTTAGGCGATCAACCATGCATCGTGTATCAGGAATCCTAGAGATATTCACCCAATCTAAGTTAGAACGGAGGTGGTTGTCAGTCACACGTTCATAGGTGAGAATGATGATGAGTGTCACGGATCATCACATTCATCAAGTTGAAGAACAAGTGATATCTTGGACAAAGAACAAGCGGAATTGAATATAAGAACAATAGTAATTGCATTAATACTCGAGGTACAGCAGAGCTCCACACCTTAATCTATGGTGTGTAGAAACTCCACCGTTGAAAATACATAAGAACAAGGTCTAGGCATGGCGGAATGGCCAGCCTCCCAAAGTGTGTTCAATCATAAAAACATGATCAAAAGCTCTCAAATACAATAGTAAAAGGTCCTATATATAGAGAACTAGTAGCCTAGGGTGTACAGAGATGAGTAAATGACATAAAAATCCACTTCTGGGCCCACTTGGTGTGTGCTTGGGCTGAGCAATGAAGCATTTTTGTGTAGAGACTCTTCTTGGAGTTAAACGCCAGCTTTTGTGCCAGTTTGGGCGTTTAACTCCCATTTTGGTGCCAGTTCCAGCGTTTAACGCTGGGAAATCTGAAGGTGACTTTGAACGCCGGTTTGGGCCATCAAATCTTGGGCAAAGTATGGACTATCATATATTGCTGGACAGCCCAGGATGTCTACTTTCCAACACCGTTAAGAGCGCGCCAATTGGGCTTCTGTAGCTCCAGAAAATCCACTTCGAGTGTAGGGAGGTCAGAATCCAACAGCATCTGCAGTCCTTTTCAGTCTCTGAATCAGATTTTTGCTCAGGTCCCTCAATTTCAGCCAGAAAATACCTGAAATCATAGAAAAACACACAAACTCATAGTAAAGTCCAGAAAAGTGAATTTTAACTAAAAACTAATAAAAATATACTAAAAACTCAACTCAAACTACTAAAAACATACTAAAAACAATGCCAAAAAGCGTACAAATTATCCGCTCATCAGATCCATTCACCTAAAGAAAATGCCTACAGAAGCTCAAGAACTTATTGAAATGGTTGCAAACAACCAATTCATGTACACTTCTGAGAGGAATCCTGTGAGTAATGGGACGCCTCAGAGGAAGGGAGTTCTTGAAATTGATGCTCTGAATGCCATATTGGCTCAGAAAAAAATGTTGACTCAGCAAGTCAACATGATTTCTCAAAGTCTGAATGGTTGGCAAAATGCATCCAATAGTACTAAAGAGGCATCTTCTGAAGAAGAAGCTTATGATCCTGATAACCCTGCAATGGCATAGGTAAATTACATGGGTGAACCTTATAGAAACACCTATAATTCCTCATGGAGAAATCATCCAAATTTCTCATGGAAGGATCAACAAAAGCCTCAACAAGGCATTAATAATGGTGGAAGAAACAGGCTTAGCAATAGCAAGCCTTTTCCATCATCTTCTCAGCAACATACAGAGAATTCTGAGCAGAGCCCCTCTAGCTTAGCAAACATAGTCTCTAATCTATCTAAGGCCACTTTAAGTTTCATGAGTGAAACAAGGTCCTCCATTAGAAATTTGGAGGCACAAGTGGGTCAGCTGAGTAAGAAAATCACTGAAACTCCTCCCAGTGCTCTCCCAAGCAATACATAAGAGAATCCAAAAAGAGAGTGCAAGGCCATTGATATAATCAATATGGCCGAATGCACAAAGGAGGAGAAGGATGTGAATCCCAGTGAGGAAGACCTCCTGGGACGTCCTCTGAACAAAAAGGAGTTCCAAACTGAGGAACCTTAGGAATCTGAGGCTCACCTATAGACCATAGAGATTTCATTGAACCTCCTTTTGCCATTCATGAGCTTTGAGAACTATTCTTCCTCTGAAGAGGATGAAGATGTAACTGAAGAGCAAGTTGCTCAATATCTAGGAGCCATCATGAAGCTGAATGCCAAGTTATTTGGTAATGAGACTTGGAAAGGTGAACCTACCTTGCTCATTAGTGAACTAGATACATGGGTTTAGCAAACTCTACCTCAGAAGAAACAAGATCCTAGTAAATTCTTAATACCCTATACCATAGGCACCATGACCTTTGAGAAGGCTCTGTGTGACCTGGGGTCAGGTATAAATCTTATGCCACTCCCTGTAATGGAGAAGCTGGAAATCTTTGAGGTACAAGCTGCAAGAATCTTATTAGAGATGGCAGAGAAGTCAATAAAATAGGCTTATGGATTGGTAGAGGACGTGTTAGTGAAGGATAAAGGCCTTTACATCCCTGCTGATTTCATAATCCTAGACACTGGGAAGGAGAAGGATGAATGCATCATCCTTGGAAGACCCTTCCTAGTCACAGCAGGAGCTGTGATTGATGTTGACAGAGGTGAAATAGTCTTTCAATTGAATGGGGACTACCTTGTGTTTAAAGCTTAAGGTTATCCATCTGTAAACATGGAGAGGAAGCATAAAAAGCTTCTCTCAATACAGAGTCAAACAAAGCCCCCACAGTCAAATTCTAAGTTTGGTGTTGAGAGGCCACAACCAAACTCTAAGTTTGGTGTTGAACCCCCTCATTCAAACTCTAAGTTTGGTGTTAGGAGGTCCCAACAATGCTTTGAACATCTGTGAAGCTCCAAGAGAGTTCACTGTCAAGCTATTGACATTAAAGAAGCACTTATTGGGAGGCAACCCAATTTTTATTTATCTATATATTTCTATTGTTCTTTTATGTTTTATTAGGTTTATGATCATGTGGAGTCATAAAACAATTGCAAAAATTAAAAATAGAATCAAAAACAGCAGAAGAAAAAGCACACCCTGGAGGAAGAGCTATATGGCGTTTAAACGCCAGAAACGTGCATTTGTCTGGCGTTCAACACCAGAAACAAGCACCAGGCTGGCGTTCAACACCAGAAACAAGCATCAGGCTGGCGTTGAATGCCAGAAACAAGCTACATTTGGGCGTTTAACGCCAGAAACAAGCACCAGTCTGGCGTTAAACGCCAAGATTGCATATAGAGCGCATTTTACACGCCTAAAAGGTGCAGGGATGGGAAATCCTTGACACCTCAGGATCTGTGGACCCCACAGAATCACCTCAGGATCTGTGGACCCCACAGGATCCCCACCTACCTCAACTCACCTTCTCTCTTCTTCACACAATACAATAACACTCTTCCCCAAACACCCTTCACCAATCACCTCAATCTCTCTTTCCCATCACATCTCCACCACTCACATCCATCCACTCTTCCCCATAAACCCCAGCTACCTTCAAATTCAAAATCTCTTTCCCATCCAAACTAACCCTAAATGATCGAACCCCACTCCCTCTCCCTCCACTATATAAACTCCTTCATATCTTCTTATTCTTCTATTCTTTCTTCTCTTGCTCGAGGACGAGCAACATTCTAAGTTTAGTATGGTAAAAGCATAGCTTTTTGTTTTTCCATAACTATTTATGGCACCTAAGGCCGGAGAAACCTCTAAAAAGAGGAAAGGGAAGACAAAAGCTTCCATCTCCGAGTCATGGGAGATGGAGAGATTCATCTCAAGGGTCCATAGCTCAGTAGTAGAGCATTTGACTACACATCAAGAGAGCCCACTCATGGACCTCAACAAGAGCATGAGAAATTCCCTCATCAAGAAATTCCTGAGATACCTCAGGGGATACATTTTCCTCCACACAATTATTGGGAGCAACTAAGGATAGGAGCACCAAAATCACTAGGGATCAAGCAACAGAGGCAAGGAAGAGACATAGAGGAGCTCAATAGCACCTTTGGTTCTTCAAGAGGAAGATGCTACCATCAATAAGGTGGACTCATTCCTTAACCTTCTTGTTCTTATCTCTCTGTTTTTCGGTCTTTAAGCTTCATGTTTGTCTATGTTTGTGACTTTATTACATGATCATTAGTGTCTAGTGTCTATGTCTTAAGGCTATAAATAATTCCATGAATCCTTCACGTTTCTTAAATGAAAAATGTTTTTAATACAAAAGAACAAGAAGTACATGAGTTTCGAATTCATCCTTGAATTTAGTTTAATTATATTGATGTGGTGACAATACTTTTTTGTGTTCTGAATGAATGCTTGAACAGTGCATATTTTTTATCTTGTTGTTTATGAATGTTAAAATTCTTGGCTCTTGAAAGAATGATGAAAAAGAGAAATGTTATTGATGATCTGAAAAATCATAAAATTGATTCTTGAAGCAAGAAAAAGCAGTGAAGAACAAAGCTTGCGAAAAAAAAAAGTGGCAAAAAAAATATGAAAGAAAAAGAAAAAGCAAGCAGAAAAAGCCAATAGCCCTTAAAACCAAAAGGCAAGGGTAAAAAGGATCCAAGGCTTTGAGCATCAATGGATAGGAGGGCCCAAGGAAATAAAATACAGGCCTAAGCGGCTAAATCAAGCTGTCCCTAACCATGTGCTTGTGGCATGCAGGTCCAAGTGAAAAGCTTGAGACTGAGTGGTTAAAATCGTGATCCAAAGCAAAAAGAGTGTGCTTAAGAGCTCTGGACATCTCTAACTGGGGACTTTAGCAAAGCTGAGTCATAATCTGAAAAGGTTCACCCAGTCATGTGTTTGTGGCATTTATGTATCCGGTGGTAATACTGGAAAACAAAGTGCTCAGGGCCACGACCAAGACTCATAACAGTAGCTGTGTTCAAGAATCAACATACTTAACTAGGAGAATCAATAACACTATCTGAACTCTGAGTTCCTATAGATGCCAATCATTATAAACTTCAAAGGATAAAGTGAGATGCCAAAACTGTTCAGAAGCAAAAAGCTACAAGTCCCGCTCATCTAATTAGAACTAATATTCATTGATATTTTGAGATTTATAGTATATTCTCTTCTTTTTATCCTATTTGATTTTCAGTTACTTGGGGACAAGCAACAATTTAAGTTTGGTGTTGTGATGAGCGGATAATTTATACGCTTTTTGGCATTGTTTTTAGGTAGTTTTTAGTAGGATCTAGCTACTTTTAGGGATGTTTTTATTAATTTCTATGCAAAATTCATATTTCTGGACTTTACTATGAGTTTATGTGTTTTTCTGTGATTTTCGGTATTTTCTTGCTGAAATTGAGGGACCTGAGCAAAAATCTTATTCAGGCTGAAAAAGGATTACTGATGCTGTTGGATTCTGACCTCCCTACACTCGAAATGGATTTTCTGGAGCTACATAACTCCAAATGGCACGCTCTCAACTGCGTTGGAAAGTAGACATCCAGGGATTTTCAGCAATATATGATAGTCTATACGTTATTCGAGTTTTGATGGCGCAAACTGGTGTTCAATGCCAGTTCCATGTTGCATTCTGGAGTAAAACGCCAATAATACATCACAAACCAGAGTTAAACGCCAAAAACACGTTACAACTTGGCATTTAACCCCAAGAGAAGCCTCTACACGTGTAAAGCTCAAGCTCAGCCCAAGCACACACCAAAGTGGGCCCCGGAAGTGGATTTCTGCACTTAGACTTATTTCTGTAAACCCTAGTAGCTAGTTTAGTATAAATAGAACTTTTAACTATTGTACTAGGCGTCTTGTCTTTTGATTAGTCTTTGACCATTTGGTCTTTTGATCATTCGTGGGGGCTGGCCATTCGGCCATGCCTGGACCATCAGTTATGTATTTTCAACGGTGGAGTTTCTACACACCATAGATTAAGGGTGTGAAGCTCTGCTGTACCTCGAGTTTTAATGCAATTACTACTATTTTCTATTCAATTAAGCTTATTCTTGTTCTAAGATATTTGTTGCACTTCAACATGATGAATGCGATGATCCGTGACACTCATCATCATTCTCACCTATGAACGCGTGACTGACAACCACTTGCGTTCTACCTTAGAACGAGCGAGTATCTCTTGGATTCCTTAATCAGAGTCTTCCTGGTATATGCTAGAACCCTTTGGCGGCCATTCTTGAGAATCCGAAAAGTTTAAACCTTGTCTGTGGTATTCCGAGTAGGATTCAGGGATTGAATGACTGTGATGAGCTTCAAACTCGCGATTGTTGGGCATAGTGACAGACGCAAAAGAATCAATGCATTCTATTCCGACATGATCGAGAACCGACAGATGATTAGCTGGTGCACGAAATTGTGATCATCAATTATGCCATCAACATGGTATGCTCAATTGTAATCTCAACTCTTTATCACAAGTTCGCACAACTAACCAGCAAGTGCATTGGGTCGTCCAAGTAATAAACCTTACGCAAGTAAGGGTCGATCCCACGGAGATTGTTGGTATGAAGCAAGCTATGGTCATCTTGTAAATCTCAGTCAGGCAGATTCAAATGGTTATGGAGGAATAATGATTAAAAGATAAATAAAACATAAAATAAAGATAGAGATACTTATGTAATTCATTGGTGAGAATTTCAGATAAGCGTATGGAGATGCTTTGTCCCTTCCATCTCTCTGCTTTCCTACTGTCTTCATCCAATCCTTCTTACCCCTTTCCATGGCAAGCTATATGTTGGGCATCACCGTTGTCAATGGCTACAGTCCCGTCCTCTCAGTGAAAATGTTCAACGCGCTCTGTCACAGCACGGCTATTCATCTGTCGGTTCTCGATCATGTCGGAATAGAATCCAGTGATTCTTTTGTGTCTGTCACTAACGCCCCACAATCGCGAGTTTGAAGCTTGTCACAGTCATTCAATCCTTGAATCCTACTCAGAATACCACAGACAAGGTTTAGACCTTCCGGATTCTCTTGAATGCCGCCATCAATTCTAGCTTATACCACGAAGATTCTGATGAAGGAATCCAAAAGATAAACATTCAAGGCTTGTTTGCTTGTAGAACGGAAGTGGTTGTCAGGCACGCGTTCATAAGTGAGAATGATGATGAGCGTCACATAATCATCACATTCATCATGTTCTTGGGTGCGAATGAATATCTTAGAACAGGAATAAGCTGAATTGAATAGAAGAACAATAGTAATTGCATTAATACTCGAGGTACAGTAGAGCTCCACACCTTAATCTATGGTGTGTAGAAACTCCACCATTGAAAATACATAAGAACAAGGTCTAGGCATGGCCAAATGGCCAGCCTCCCAAAGAGGGTTCAATCATGAAAACATGATCAAAAGCTCTCCTTTAATACAATAGCAAAAGGTCCTATTTGTAGAGAACTAGTAGCTTAAGGTTTACAAAGATGAGTAAATGACATAAAAATCCACTTCCGGGCCCACTTGGTGTGTGCTTGGGCTGAGCATTGAAGCTTTCATGTGTAGAGACTTTTCTTGGAGTTAAATGCCAGCTTTTGTGCCAGTTTGGGCGTTTAACTCCCATTCTTGTGCCAGTTCCGACGTTAAACGCCAGAATTCTTGAGCTGACTTGAAACGCCTGTTTGGGCCATCAAATCTCGGGCAAAGTGTGGACTATTATATGTTGCTGGAAAGCTCAGAATGTCTACTTTCCAACGCAATTGAGAGCGCGCCAATTGAGCTTCTGTAGCTCCAGAAAATCCACTTCGAGTGCAGGGAGGTCAGAATCCAACAGCATTTGCAGTCCTTTTCAGCCTCTGAATCAGATTTTTGCTTAGGTCCCTCAATTTCAGCCAGAAAATACCTGAAATCACAGAAAAACACACAAACTCATAGTAAAGTCCAGAAAAGTGAATTTTAACTAAAAACTAATAAAAATATAATAAAAACTAACTAAAACATACTGAAAACATACTAAAAACAATGCCAAAAAGCGTATAAATTATCAGCTCATCACAACACCAAACTTAAATTGTTGCTTGTCCCCAAGCAACTGAAAATCAAATAAGATAAAAAGAAGAGAATATGCAATGAATTCCAAAAACATCTTTGAAGATCAGTATTAATTAGATGAGCAGGGCTTTTAGCTTTTTGCCTCTGAACAGTTTTGGCATCTCACTCTATCCTTTTGAAATTTAGAATGATTGGCTTCTAAAGGAACTCAGAATCCAGATAGTGTTATTGATTCTCCTAGTTAAGTATGATGATTCTTGAACACAGCTACTTTATGAGTCTTGGCCGTGGCCCAAAGCACTATGTCTTCCAGTATTACCACCGGATACATACATGTCACAAACACATAACTGGGTGAACCTTTTCAGATTGTGACTCAGTTTGCTAGAGTTTGCAATTAGAGGTGTCCAGGGTTCTTAAGCACACTCTTTTTTTTTGGATCACGACTTTATTTTTACCCTTGCCTTTTGGTTTAAAGGGCTGTTGGCTTTTTCTGCTTGCTTTCTCTCTCTCTTTTTTTTGTATTCACTGCCTTTTCTTGCTTCAAGAATCATTTTTATGATTTTTCAGATCCTCAGTAACATGTCTCCTTTTTTCATCATTTTTTCAAGAGCCAATATTCATGAACAACAAATTCAAAAGACATATGCACTGTTCAAGCATACATTTAGAAGTCAAAGTATTGCCACCACATCAAAATAATTAATCTGTTATAAAATTCAAAATTCATGCAATTCTTCTCTTTTTTAATTAAGAACATTTTTCATTTAAGAAAGGTCATGGATTCATAGGACATTCTTTATTTTTTAGGCATAGACACTAAGACACTAATGATCATAGGACACAAACATAAATAAAACATAAAGCATAATTTTTGAAAAAAAATAGAAAAATAAAGAACAAGGAGATTAAAGAACAGGTCCACCTTAGTGATGGCGGCTTGTTCTTTCTCTTGAAGATCTTATAGAGTGCTTGAGCTCCTCAATGTCTCTTCCTTGCCTTTGTTGCTCCTCTCTCATGATCCTTTGATCTTCTCTAATTTCATGGAGGAGGATGGAATATTCTTGGTGCTCCACCCTTAGTTGTCCCATGTTGGAACTCAATTCTCCTAGGGAGGTGTTGATTTGCTCCCAATAGTTTTGTGGAGGAAAGTGCATCCCTTGAGGCATCTCAGGGATTTCATGATGAGGAATTTCCTCATGTCCATGAGTGGGATCTCTTGTTTGCTCCATCCTCTTCTTAGTGATGGGCTTGTCCTCATCAATGAGGATGTCTCCCTCTATGTTAATTCAAACTGAATTACAGAGGTGACAAATGAGATGAGGGAAGGCTAACCTTGCCAAGGTAGAAGACTTGTCTGCCATCTTATAAAGTTCTTGGGATATAACCTCATGAACTTCTACTTCCTCTCCAATCATGATGCTATGAATCATGATAGCCCAGTCTATAGTAACTTCGGACCGGTTGCAAGTGGGAATGATTGAGCGTTGGATAAACTCCAACCATCCCCTAGCCACGGGCTTGAGGTCATGCCTTCTCAGTTGAACCGGCTTCCCTCTTGAATCTCTCTTCCATTGAGCGCCCTCTTCACAAATGTCTATGAGGACTTGGTCCAACCTTTGATCAAAGTTGACCCTTCTAGTGTAAGGGTGTTCATCTCCTTGCATCATGGGCAAGTTGAATGCCAACCTTACATTTTCCGGACTAAAATCTAAGCATTTCCCCCGAACCATTGTAAACCAATTCTTTGGGTCCGGGTTTACACTTTGATCATGGTTCTTGGTGATCCATACATTAGCATAGAACTCTTGAACCATTAAGATTCTAACTTGTTGAATGGGGTTGGTATGAACTTCCCAACCTCTTCTTCGGATCTCATGTCGGATCTCTGGATATTCACTCTTTTTGAGTTTGAAAGGGACCTCGGGGATCACCTTCATCATGCCCACAACTTCATGGAAGTGGTCTTGATGCACCCTTGAGATGAATCTCTCCATCTCCTATGACTCGGAGGTGGAAGCTTTTGCCTTCCCTTTCCTCTTTCTAGAGGTTTTTCCGGCCTTAGATGCCATAAATGGTTATGGAAAAACAAAAAGCAATGCTTTTACCACACCAAACTTAGAAGGTTTGCTCGTTCTCAAACAAAGAAGAAAGAAGAGAGTAGAAGAAGAAGAAATAGAGGAGATGGATGTGGCTTTGTTTTTCGGCCAAGGAGGAGAAGTAGTGTGTAGGTTGTGTGAAAATGAAGGAGTGAAGATGGGTTTATATAGGGGTGGAGAGAGGGGTAAGGTTCGGCCATTATGGGTGGGTTTGGGAGGGAAAGTGGTTTGAATTTGAATGGTGAGGTAGGTAGGGTTTTATGAAGGATGGATGTGAGTGGTGAAGAGAATGGTGGGATTTGATAGGTGAGGGATTTTTGGGGAAGAGGTGTTGAGATGATTGGTGAATGGGTGAAGAAGAGAGAGAGTGGCGGGGTAGGTGGGGATCCTGTGGGGTCCACAGATCCTGAGGTGTCAAGGATAATTCCTCCCTGCACCAAGTGGCGAGCAAAAATGCTCCTTCTGCCAATCCTAGCGTTAAATGCCGGGATGTTGCCCATTTCTGGCGTTTAACGCCAGCTTGGTGCCCATTCCTAGCGTTAAACGCCAGTCTGGTGCCCCTTTCTGGCGTTCAACGCCCAGAATGGTGCCAGACTGGGCGTTAAACGCCCATTTTACTATCTTCACTGGCGTTTAAACGCCAGCAAATTTTCCTCCAGGGTGTGCTATTTTTTTCTTTCTGTTTTTCATTCTGTTTTTGCTTTTTCAATTGATTTTGTGACTTCCCATGATCATCAACCTATAGAAAACATAAAATAACAAAGGAAAATTGATAAATATAACATTGGGTTGCCTCCCAACAAGCACTTTTTTAATGTCAGTAGCTTGACAGTGGGCTCTCATGGAGCCTCACAGATACTCAGAGTAATGTTGGAACCTCCCAACACCAAACTTAGAGTTTGAATGTGGGGGTTCAACAGCAAACTTAGAAGTTAGTTGTGGCCTCCTAACACCAAACTTAGAGTTTGACCGTGGGGGCTCTGTTCAACTCTGTTTTGAGGAAAGCTCTTCATGCTTCCTCTCCATGGTTACAGAGGGGTATCCTTGAGCCTTAAACACAAAGGATTCTTCATTCACTTGAATGATCAATTCTCCTCTGTCAACATCAATCACAACCTTTGATGTGGCTAGGAAGGGTCTGCCAAGGATGATGGATTCATCCATGCACTTCCCAGTCTCTAGGACTATGAAATTAGCAGGGATGTAATGGTGTTCAACCTTTACCAGAACATCCTCTACAAGTCCATAAGCTTGTTTTCTTGAATTGTCTGCCATCTCTAGTGAGATTCTTGCAATTTGCACCTCAAAGATCCCTAGCTTCTCCATTACAGAGAGAGGCATGAGGTTTATGCTTGACCCTAGGTCACACAGTGCCTTCTCAAAGGTCATGGTGCCTATGGTACAAGGTATTGAGAACTTTCCAGGGTCCTGTCTCTTTTGAGGTAATCTCTGTCTAGTCAAGTCATCCAGTTCTTTGGTGAGCAAAGGGGGTTCATCCTTCCAAGTCTCATTACCAAATAACTTGTGGTTTAGCTTCATGATTGCTCCAAGGTACTTAGCAACTTCCTCTTCAGTGAAATCTTCGTCTTCTTCAGAGGAAGAATACTCACAGAGCTCATGAATGACAGAAGTAAATCCAATGGAATCTCTATGGTCTCAGTGTGAGCCTCAGATTCCCATGGTTCCTCATTAGGGAACTCATTGGAGGCCAGTGGACGTCCATTGAGGTCTTCCTCAGTGGCGATCATTGCCTCTTCCTCCTCTCCAAATTCGGCCATGTTGAGGGCCTTACACTCTCCTTTTGGATTCTCTTCTGTATTGCTTGGAAGAGTACTAGGAGGGAGCTCAGTAACTTTCTTACTTAGCTGACCCACTTATGCCTCCAAGTTTCTAATGGAGGACCTTGTTTTAGTCATGAAACTTTGAGTAGTTTTGATTAGATCAGAGACCATAGTTGCTAAGTCAGAGTGGCTCTGCTTAGAATTATCTGTCTGTTGCTGAGAAGATGATGGAAAAGGCTTGCCATTGCTAAACCTGTTTCTTCCACCATTATTGTTGTTGAAACCTTGTTGGGGTCTCTGTTGATCCTTCAATGAGAGATTTGGATGATTTCTTCATGAAGGATTATAGGTGTTTCCATAGGGTTCTCCAATGTAATTCACCTCTTCCATTGAAGGGTTCTCAGGATCATAAGCTTCTTCTCCAGATGAAGCGTTCTTAGTACTGCCTGGTGCAGCTTGCATTCCAGACAGACTTTGAGAAATCATATTGACTTGCTGAGTCAATATTTTGTTCTGAGCCAATATGGCATTCAGAGTATCAATCTCAAGAACTCCTTTCTTCTGATTCGTCCCATTGTTCACAGGATTCCTTTTAGAAGTGTACATGAATTGGTTATTTGCAACCATTTCAATGAGTTATTGAACTTCTGCAGGCGTCTTCTTCAGATGAAGAGATCCTACAGCAGAGCTGTCTAATGACATCTTGGACAGTTCAGACAGACCATCATAGAAGATACCTATGATGCTCCATTCAGAAAGCATGTCAGAAGGACACTTTCTGATCAATTGTTTGTATCTTTCCCAAGCTTTATAGAGGGAATCACCTTCCTTCTGTCTGAAGGTTTGGACTTCCACTCTAAGCTTACTCAATTTTTGAGGTGGAAAGAACTTTTCCAAGATGGCATTGACTAGCTTTTCCCAAGAGTTCAGGCTTTCTATAGGTTATGAGTCCAACCATATCCTAGCTCTGTCTCTTACAGCAAAAGGGAATAGCATAAGTCTGTAGACCTCAGGGTCAACCCCATTGGTCTTGACAGTGTCACAGATTTACAAGAATTCAGCTAAGAATTGATGAGGATCTTCCAATGGAAGTCCATGGAACTTGCAATTCTATTGCATTAGAGAAACTAATTGAGGCTTAAGCTCAAAGTTGTTTGCTCCAATGGCAGGGATAGAGATGCTTCTCCCATTGAAGTCGGGAGTAGGTGCAGTAAAGTCACCCAGCACCTTCCATGCATTGTTGGCATTGTTGTTGTTTTCGGCTGCCATGTCTTCTTCTTGTTTGAAGATTTCTGTTAGGTCATCTACAGAGAGTAGTGCTTTAGCTTCTCTTAGCTTTCGCTTCAAGGTCCTTTCAGGTTCAGGGTCAGCCTCATCAAGAATGCTTTTGTTTTTGCTCCTGCTCATATGAAAGAGAAGAGAACACGAAAATATGGAATCCTTTATGTCACAGTATAGAGATTCCTTGAGATGTCAGAGGAAAAGAAGAATAGAAGGAGTAGGTAGAAGAATTCGAACTTATCAAGAGGGATAGAGTTCGAATTGTGCATTGAGGAGGAGTGTTAGTCCATAAATTGAGGGATGTGAGAAGAGGGGAAGAATTTTTGAAAATAAAGTAAGAGATTTTGAAATAATTAAAAGAAATTTTGAAAAATTGATTGGTGATTTTCAAAAACTAAGATTGAGAAAGTAATTAAGTGATTTTTGAAAAAGATTTTGAAATTAGAGATCAAAAAGATATGATTGAAGACTATTTTGAAAAAGATGTGATTAAAAAGATATGATTGAAAAGTTATGGTTTTAAAGAGATATGATTGAAAAGATATGATTGAAAAACAAATTAAAAGATTTGATTTTTAAAATTAATGACTTGGCTAACAAGAAATTTAAAAGATATGATTCAGACATTAAACCTTTCTCAACAGAAAAGGCAACATACTTGAAATGTCGAATCAAATCATTAATTGTTAGCAAGTATTTTTTTTTTAAAAAATGGGAAGAAATTGATTTTAAAAATATATGATTGAAAAGATATGATTTGAAAAAGATTTGATTTTGAAAAATTATGAAAAATTGAAAAAAATTTGAATTAAAAACAAAATCTTCCCTCTTGTGCCATCCTGGCGTTAAACGCCCAGAATGGTATCCATTCTGGCGTTTAATGCCCAAAACTCTACCTTTTTGGGCGTTAAACGCCCAGCCAGGCACTCTAGCTTTTTCTGTGTAATTCCTCTGCTGAATGTTCTGAATCTTCAATTCTCTATATTATTGACTTGAAAAGACACAAATTAAAATTTTTTTTGGATTTTTAATAATGAGGAATAATCAAAATGAAACTAAGATCAAATAAATAATGCATGCAAGACACCAAACTTAGAAGTTTGTATACTATTGACACTAACAAATTGAGAATGCATATGAGAAACAACAAAACACTCAAGACAAGAGAATTTAAAGATCAGAGCAAGAAAATCATCAAGAACAACTTGAAGATCAATGAAGAACATAATGCATGTAATTTTCGAAAATTAGAAGACTAAAAACATGCAATGGACACCAAACTTAAAATTAGACACTAAACTCAAACAAGAAACATAAAATATTTTTGATTTTAAGATTTTATAATTTTTTTGGATTTTTTCGAAAATTATATGGAAAAGAAAATAAAGAGATTCAAAATTTTTAATAAGAATTCCAGGAATCATGCAATGTTAGTCTAAAGCTTTAGTCTAAAGAAATTAGACATGGCTAGCCAAGCTTCAACAGGACATTGCATTTAAGAGCTAAATTGATGAGAATCAATCAGCTTTGGTGATGATGAAAACATCACCTTGAAACTCTAGAATTCATTCTTAAAAATTCTGAAGAAAAATACCTAATCTAAGCAACAAGATGAACCGTCAGTTGTCCAAACTCAAACAATTCCCGGCAACAGCGCCAAAAACTTGGTGCACGAAATTGTGATCATCAATGGCGCCATCAACATGGTACACTCAATTGTAATCTCAACTCTTTATCACAACTTCGCACAACTAACTAGCAAGTGCACTGGGTCGTCCAAGTAATAAACCTTACGCGAGTAAGGGTCGATCCCACGGAGATTGTTGGTATGAAGTAAGCTATGGTCATCTTGTAAATCTCAGTCAGGCGGATTCAAATGGTTATGGAGGAATAATGATTAAAAGATAAATAAAACATAAAATAAATATAGAGATACTTATATAATTCATTGGTGAGAATTTCAGATAAGCGTATGGAGATGCTTTGTCCCTTCCGTTTCTCTGCTTTCTGATGAGCGGATAATTTATACACTTTTTAGCATTGTTTTTAGTATGTTTTTAGTATATTTTAGTTAGTTTTTATTAAATTTTTATTAGTTTTTAGTTAAAATTCACTTTTCTGGGCTTTACTATGAGTTTGTGTGTTTTTCTGTGATTTCAGGTATTTTCTGGCTGAAATTGAGGGACCTGAGCAAAAATCTGATTCAGAGGCTGAAAAGGACTGCAGATGCTGTTGGATTCTGACCTCCCTGCACTCGAAGTGGATATTCTGGAGCTATAGAAGCTCAATTGCGCGCTCTCAACTGTGTTGGAAAGTAGACATCCTGGGCTTTCCAACAATGTATAATAGTCCATACTTTGCCCGAGATTTTATGGCCCAAATCGGCGTTGCAAATCAGCTTCAGAATTCCCAGCGTTTAACGCCGGAACTGGCACAAAAATTGGAGTTAAACGCCTAAACTGGCATAAAAGCTGGCGTTTAACTCCAGAAAAAGTCTCTACACATGAAAGCTTCAATGCTTAGCACAAGCACACACCAAGTGGACCCCGGAAGTGGATTTTTACATCATTTACTCATTTCTGTATACCCTAGGTTACTAGTTCACTATTAATAGGATCTTTTGATATTATATCTCTACCTCATGACACTTAACACGTTTCTCATTGTATCTTCTACGGCATGCGTCTCTAAACCCCATGGTTGGGGGTGAGGAGCTCTGCTGTGTCTTGATGGATTAATGCAATTACTACTATTTTTCATTCAATCACGCTTGCTTCTATTCTAAGATATCACTTGTTCCTAAACTTGATGAATGTGATGATCCGTGACACTCATCATCATTCTCACCTATGAACGTGTGCCTGACAACCACCTCCGTTCTACCTTAGATTAAGTAGATATCTCTTGGATTCTTTAATCAAAATCTTCGTGGTATAAGCTAGAATTGATGGCAGCATTCAAGAGAATCCGGAAGGTCTAAACCTTGTCTGTGGTATTCTGAGTAGGATTCAATGATTGAATGATTGTGACGAGCTTCAAACTCTTGAAGGCTGGGCGTTAGTGACAGACGCAAAAGAATCACTAGATTCTATCCCAACCTTATTGAGAACCGACAGATGATTAGCCGTGCTGTGACAGAGCGCGTTGAACATTTTCACTGAGAGGATGGGAGGTAGCCATTGACAACGGTGAAACCCTACATACAGCTTGCCATGGAAGGAGCCTTGCGTGCATGAAGAAGAAGACAGTAGAAAAGCAGAGATTCAGAAGATAGAGCATCTCCAAAACCTCAACCTGTTCTCCATTACTGCAAAACAAGTACTTATTTCATGTTCTTTTACTTTTCACAATTAAACCTAATAATTATTGATATCCTGACTAAGAGTTACAAGATAACCATAGCTTGCTTCAAGCCGACAATCTCCATGGGATCGACCCTTACTCACGTAAGGTATTACTTGGACGACCCAGTGCACTTGCTGGTTAGTTGTGCGGAATTGCAAAAATGTGATTGCAATTTCGTGCACCAAGTTTTTGGCGCCGTTGCCGGGGATTGTTTGATTTTGGACAACTGACGGTTTATCTTGTTGCTTAGATTAGGACTGTTTTATTTTTGTTGGTTTAGAGTCTTTTATTTGAGTTTAGTTTCATATTTTAAATTTGGTGTCAATTGCATGTCTTTGTTTTCTTTTAATTTTCCGAATTTGCATGTTCTTAGCCCTTTCTTAATCTTTAAAAATTCTAAGTTTGGTGTCTTCTTTGTGTTTTCCTTTAAAATTTTCGAAAACTTGTGTTTGATTTTCTAAAAATTTTAAGTTTGGTGTCATTTTGTTGTTTTTCTCTTTTCTCGTTTCAAAAATCAAATTTTTTCAAAATAATTTTCAATCATATCTTTTCAATTGCTAACTCCAAAATCTTTTTTATTAATTAATTGATTTATTTTTCAATTTGCTTTGATCTTATTTTCTTTTAGTTTTCGAAATTTGATTTTATTTTCCATTTGTTTTATTTTATTATTTTTGGTCAAATCAAAAAAAAATTTATACTTTACTTGTGAATCGTTATCATATTCCCTTTCTCCATCATGGACCTAAGTGGAATTAAGCAGTCCAGAAGGACTCTGGGGTCATATGCTAACCCCATTACAGCTGCATATGGGAGTAGCATCTGTATACCTCCCATCAAAGCAAGCAGCTTTGAGCTAAATCCTCAACTCATTATTATGGTGTAGCAAAATTGCCAGTATTCCGGTCTTCCACAGGAAGAACCTACTGAGTTTCTGGCACAATTCTTACAAATTGCTGACACAGTACGTGATAAAGAGGTGGATAAGGATGTCTACAGACTATTACTGTTTCCATTTGCTGTAAAAGATCAAGCTAAGAGGTGGTTGAATAACCAACCCACAGCAAGCATAAAAACATGGAGACAGTTATCAGACAAATTCCTGAATTAATTTTACCCTCCAAAAAGGATGACACAGCTAAGGCTGGACATCCAAGGCTTTAAACAAAAGGATAATGAATCCCTTTATAATGCCTGGGAGAGGTATAGTGGTATGTTAAGAAAATGCCCCTCTGAAATATTTTTAGAGTGGGTACAGTTAGACATCTTCTACTATGGGCTTACAGAAAAAGCTCATATGTCTCTAGACCACTCAGCTGGTGGATCTATACATATGAGGAAGACGATTGAAGAGGCTTAAGAACTCATAGATGCTGTTGCTAGAAATCAACATTTGTACTCTAGCAGTGAGCCCTCTACAAAAGAAGAAGCTATGGCAGTAGCTACTGATCCTAAGCCTCAAGAACAGATTGTTGAGCTTAATCAGCAATTACTCCTAATGACAAAACAGTTGGTAGAATTTAAAGAGATGCTTTAAGAAACTAAAATTGCCAACAAGAACATAGAATCACAGTTGAATCAGACAAAACATCAGTTATCTAAACAGATAACAGAAGAATGCCAAGCAGTTCAACTGAGGAGTGGGAAGACATTGAATAACACTGCTCAAAGTAGCAAAAAGCCAAGAAAGGAACAATTGACAAAGGATAACCAAACCACTGCCCAAAATCCCTCTGAGGACATTAAGAGCCCAGAGAGGAATACTCCTGGCATTCAAATGCCAAAAAAGGGGGAAAAGCTGGCGTTAAACGCCCATTCCTTGCCTAGTTCTGGCGTTTAAACGCCAGAAAAGGGGGAAAAGTTGGCGTTAAACGCCCATTTCTCACCCAATCCTGGCATTCAATCGCCAATGACGAATCAGACAGCTGAGAGTGCTGATAGTAACACCTCTAAAAAGGCTTCTCGAACCACCTCTGTAAGGAATAAACCTGCAGCAACTAAGGTTGAAGAATATAAAGCCAAGATGCCTTATCCTCAGAAACTACGCCAAGCGGAACACGATAAGCAATTTGCCCGCTTTGCAGACTATCTAAGGACTCTTGAAATAAAGATTCCATTTGCAGAGGCACTTGAGCAAATAGCTTCTTATGCTAAGTTCATGAAAGAGATCTTAAGTCATAAGAAGGATTTGAGAGAAACTGAAAAAGGGTTTCTCACTGAAGAATGCAGTGCAGTCATTCTGAAAAGCTTACCAGAAAATCTTCAAGATCCAGGAAGCTTTATGATACCATGCACATTAGAAGGTGCTTGCACCAAGACAGCCCTATGTGACCTTGGAGCAAGTATCAATCTAATACCTGCATCCACTATCAGAAAGCTTGGGTTGACTGAAGAAGTCAAACCAACCCGGATATGTCTCCAACTTGCTGATGGCTCCATTAAATATCCATCAGGCATAATTGAGGACATGATTGTCAAGGTTGGGCCATTCGCCTTTCCAACTGACTTTGTAGTGCTGGAAATGGAGGAGCACAAGAGTGCAACTCTCATCCTAGGAAGACCTTTTCTAGCAACTGGACAAACTCTTATTGATGTATAAAAAGGGGACGTAACCCTGAGAGTCAATGAAGATGAGTTCAAGTTGAATGCTGTCAAAGCTATGCAGCATCCAGACACATCAAATGACTGCATGAGCGCTGTAATTATTGACACTTTGGTGGAAGAGATCAATATGACTGAAAGTCAAGAATCAGAGCTAGAGGACATCTTCAAGGATGTTCAGCCTGATCAGGAGGAACCAGAGGAAACAAAAGAATTTTTGAAAATTCCTCAGGAAGAGGATAAGCCTCCCAAACCTGAGCTCAAACCACTACCACCATCCCTGAAGTATGCATTTGTGGGAGAAGGTGACATTTTTCCAGTGATCATAAGCTCTGCTTTAAATCCACAGGAAGAGGAAGCACTAATTCAAGTGCTAAGGACACACAAGACAGCTCTTGGATGGTCCATAAGTGATCTTAAGGGCATTAGCCCAGCAAGATGCATGCACAAGATCCTATTGGAGGATAATGCCAAACTAGTGGTTCAACCACAAAGGCGGCTAAATCCAGCCATGAAGGAGGTGGTGCAAAAAGAGGTCACTAAATTACTAGAGGCTGGGATTATTTATCCTATTTCTGATAGCCCCTGGGTGAGCCCTGTCCAAGTTCCCAGGAAGGGAGGCATGACAATGGTTCATAATGAAAAGAATGAACTGGTTCCTACAAGAACAGTTACAGGGTGGCATATGTGTATTGACTACAGAAGGCTCAATACAGCCACCTGAAAGGATCATTTTCCTTTACCATTTCATAGACCAAATGCTAGAAAGACTAGCTGGTCATGATTATTACTACTTTTTGAATGGCTATTCAGGTTACAACCAAATTGCAGTAGATCCTCAGGACCAAGAGAAAACAGCATTCACTTGCCCTTCTGGCGTGTTTGCCTACAGAAGAATGCCTTTTGGTCTGTGTAATGCACCTGTAACTTTTCAGAGATGCATGCTATCCATCTTCTCTGATATGGTGGAAAAGTTCCTGGAAGTCTTCATGGATGACTTCTCTGTATATGGAGACTCATTCAGCTCCTGTCTTAACCATCTAGCACTTGTCCTGAAAAGGTGCCAAGAGACTAACCTGGTCTTAAACTGGGAGAAATGTCACTTTATGGTGACTAAAGGAATTGTCCTTGGGCACAAAATTTCAAGCAAGGGAATACAGGTGGATAAAGCAAAGGTAGAGGTAATTGAAAAATTACCACCACCTGCCAATGTTAAGGCAATTAGAAGCTTTCTGGGGCATGCAGGATTCTACAGAAGATTTATAAAAGATTTTTCGAAAATTGCAAAACCTCTAAGCAACCTGCTAGCTGCTGACACACCATTTGTGTTTGACACACAGTGTCTGCAGGCATTTGAGACCCTGAAAGCTAAACTGGTCACAGCACCAGTCATCTCTGCACCAGACTGGACATTGCCATTCGAACTAATGTGTGATGCCAGTGACCATGGCTTTGGTGTAGTGTTGGGACAGAGGCATAACAAGCTTCTGCACGTCATTTATTATGCTAGCCGTGTTCTAAATGACGCACAGAAGAATTACACAACCACAGAAAAAGATTTACTTGCAGTGGTCTATGCCATTGACAAGTTTAGATCCTATTTAGTAGGGTCAAAAGTGATTGTGTATACTGACCATGCTGCTCTTAAATACTTACTCACAAAGCAGGATTCAAAACCCAGGCTCATAAGGTGGGTGCTGCTTCTGCAAGAGTTTGATATAGAAATAAGAGACAAAAAAGGGACAGAGAACCAAGTGGCAGATCATCTGTCCTGAATAGAACCAGTAGCTGGGGCGTCCCTCCCTTCTACTAAGATCTCTGAGACATTTCCAGATGAGCAACTTTTTGCCTTTCAGGAAGCTCCATGGTTTGCAGATATTGCAAATTATAAAGCTGTGAGGTTCATACCCCAGGAGTACAGCAGGGTGCAAAGAAAGAAATTAATTTTAGATGCTAAGTACTACCTATGGGATGAACCATATCTCTTTAAGAGATGTGCAGACAAAATGATCCGCAGATGTGTACCTAGAGAGGAAGCACAAAAGATCCTGTGGCATTGCCATGGATCACAGTATGGGGGACATTTCGGAAGTGAGCAAACAGCCACTAAGGTCCTCCAATGTGGCTTCTACTGGCCTACTCTCTATAGAGATGCCCGAGAGTTTGTGCATAACTGTGACAGTTGCCAAAGAGCTGGTAACTTGCCTCATGGGTACGCCATGCCTCAACAAGGGATCTTGGAGATTGAATTGTTTGATGTATGGGGTATTGACTTTATGGGTCCGTTCCCACCATCATACTCAAACACTTACATTCTGGTGGCAGTGGACTATGTATCTAAATGGGTAGAAGCAATTGCTACACCCACTAATGATACTAAGACCGTGCTGAAATTCCTCCAGAAACACATCTTCAGCTGGTTTGGTGTTCCCAGAGTACTAATCAGTGATGGGGGCACTCATTTCTGTAATAAACAGCTGTACTCTGCTATGGTCCGATATGGAATTAGCCACAAAGTAGCAACTCCATATCATCCACAGACAAATGGGCAAGCTGAAGTCTCTAACAGAGAGCTAAAAAGAATCCTAGAACGGACTGTAATTGCCCGTAGAAAGGATTGGGCAAAGAGCTTGGATGATGCTCTGTGGGCATACAGAACAGCATTCAAGACTCCTATAGGAACCTCTCCATACCAACTAGTGTATGGCAAGGCCTGTCATCTTCCCGTGGAACTGGAACATAAAGCCTACTGGGCAACCAGATTCCTAAACCTGGATGCTAAGCTAGCTGGTGAAAAAAGATTACTCCAGCTAAATGAGCTAGATGAATTTAGACTCAGTGCCTTTGAAAATTCAAAAATTTATAAGGAAAAGGCAAAGAAGTGGCATGACAAGCAGTTGTCATCCAGAGTCTTTGAGCCAGGACAAAAAGTTCTACTCTTCAACTCTAGGCTCAGACTATTCCCAGGAAAACTTAAGCCCTGGTGGAGGGGTTCGTATGTGATTACAGAAGTGTCACCATATGGATATGTGGAGCTTCAGGATATTGATTCTGATAAAAAGTTCATTGTTAATGGACAGAGGATCAAACATTATCTTGAAAGCAATTTTGAGCAAGAATGCTCAAAACTGAGGCTTGAATGATTCTCAGTGAAGGTCCAGCTAAAGACAATAAAGAAGCACTTGCTGGGAGGCAACCCAGTCATTAGCCGGTTATCTGTTTTGTTTAATAAAAGTTTGATACATATTCTCAAAGGGCGATCATCAAAATTGAAGGAATTCACAGAGTTACAGAAGGATTCAGTGCAAAAAGCAGAGAAAAGGAGCTTGCTGGCGAAAAAATGCCAGTAAGGGATACTCTGGGCGTTAAACGCCAGATAAAGGTACCATTTTGGGCGTTAAATGCCAGAATGGGCACCATTCTGGGCGTTTAACACCAGGTATGCAGCATCCTGGGCGTTTAGCAAAACGCCCAGTGATGAAGGGGTTTCTGGCGTTTAACGCCAGCTAGGGTACCTGGCTGGGCGTTAAACGCCCAAATTGGCCAACATTTGGGCGTTAAATGCCAGAATGGATACCATTCTGGGCGTTTAACGCCAGATAGGTGGGGGACAGAGATTTTGCTTTCCACTTCAAATTTTTTCAAACTTTCCTGTTTTGATCCATAATTTTCTGCATAAACACATTTCAAACTTTCATCATTCACCTTCAAATTTTCAAAAATTAAAATCATTCTTCAAATCTCTTTCAAATCCTTTCCAAATCTTCTTCAAAAAACTCAAATATCTCTCAAATTCTTCCCATATCTTCTCAAATCTCCTTCAAAATTTTCGAAATCTCTCCCCCTCCCTTATAAATACACGTTTGGCCATTCCCCTTTCCCCACCATTCAAATTTGCTCTCCTCCTCTCTCTCCTCTTTCCTTTCTTTTTTGCTCGAGGACAAGCAAACTTCTAAGTTTGGTGTGTTTTTCTGTGATCACTAAGCTAAGGCTCATCAAGATTATGGCTCCCAAAGGAAAACAAACCAATTCAAGTGGCAAGAAAGAGAATGCTCCAAAGGACCTTTTGAGTCAAGAGAGGTTCTTAACCAAAGAACATGCAGACCATTACCACAAAATAATGGGTCTAAGGTCAGTGATCCCGGAAGTTAAATTTGATCTGAAAGAAGATGAATATCCAGAGATCCAAGAGCAAATTCGAAACAGAGGATGGGAAGTTCTAACCAACCCTGAGACAAAGGTTGGAAGAAACATGGTTCAGGAATTCTACCCAAATCTGTGGCTGACAGATAAGCAGAGAATGACTGGAACCGCTTTTCATACCTACAGAACCATGGTCAGAGGGACAATTATTTACTTCCATTTGGACAAAATAAGAGAGGTCATCAAATTTCCTCAACTACAAGATGATCCTGAATCCTTTAATAGGAGAATGGTGAGAGTAGAAAAGGGGTTGGATCAAGTTCTAGAGGACATATGCCTTCCTGGAACCAAGTGGATGACCAATTCAAAAGGTGTCCCAAACCAACTCAAGAGGGGAGATCTCAAACCAGTTGCAAGAGGCTGGTTGGATTTCATAGGGCGTTCTATCTTGCCCACTAGTAACCGTTCTGAGGTTACTATCAAGAGAGCAGTGATGATTCATTGCATTATGCTGGGAAAAGAAGTGGAGATTCATCATCTGATTGCTTGTGAGATTTACACAATTGCAAACAAGAACTCCACTGAAGCCAAACTGGCTTACCCAAGCTTAATCTCTTTGTTATGAAAAGATGCTGGGGTGAGGATGGGAGTCGATGAATTCATCCCAATTGAGCACCCAATCACCAAGAGGTCAATGGAAGGACAAATGCAAGATAACTCTATCAAAAGGAGGGCGTAGGAGTTCCTTCCTGAACTTCCTGAAATTGACTACTGGACTCGTCTAGAAGCATCTGTTGCCAAGCTGCAAGAAGCTATGGAACAAATTAAGGAAGAACAGTAGAATCAAAACTGCATGCTCTGCAAATTGCTGAAGGAACAAGAGAAGCAGGGGCGTGAGCTACAAGAGCTGAAGCGCCAGAAGCTCTCCCTTGAAGGGTCAAATACCCCACAAGTTGATGGAGCATCCACTTCTCAAGATCAAGGTTGTTGAGTCCTAACTCTGTGATAATCTCTATCATTAGGAGCCTATTTTAGAGTCATTTAAAATTTTGTTTTCTATTACTATTAGTCTTATCTTATATCTATTTTTGAGTCTTGTTCTTAATCCATGATTAATAAAATTTAAGGTTCATGTCTTAAAGCTATAAATGTCCTATGAATCCATCACCTTTCTTAAATGAAAAATGCTCTAATCACAAAAGAACAAGAAGTACAGGATTTCAAATTCATCTCTGAAACTAGTTGAATTAGTTTAATGTGGTGACAATAATTTTTGTTTTCTGAATGAAAGCTTGAACAGTGCATATGTCTTTTGAATTTGTTGATTAAAGAATGTTAAACTTGTTGGCTCTTGAAAGAATGATGGAAAAGGAGAAATGTTATTGAGGATCTGAAAAATTATCAAATTGATTTTTGAAGCAAGAAAAAGCAGTCAAAAAAAATTTAAGTGATCCAAGGCAAAAAGAGTGTGCTTAAGAACCCTGGACACCTCTGGTTGGGGACTCTAGCAAAGCTGAGTCACAATCTGAAAAGGTTCACCCAGTCATGTGTCTGTGGCATGAATTTATCCGGTGGTAATACTGGAAGACAGAGTGCTTTGGGTCACAGCCAAGACTCATAAAGTAGCTATGTTCAAGAATCATCATACTTAACTAGGAGAATCAATAACACTATCTGAGTTCTGAGTTCCTATAGATGCCTATCATTCTAAGCATCAAAGGATAAAGTGAGATGCCAAAACTGTTCAGAAGCAAAAAGCTACTAGTCCCGCTCATCTAATTGGAACTAAGTTTCTTTGATATTTTGGAGTCTATAGTATATTCTTTTCTTTTTATTCTATTTTTTTTAGTTGCTTGGGGACAAGCAACAATTTAAGTTTGGTGTTGTGATGAGCGGATAATTTATACGCTTTTTGGCATTGTTTTTAGTATGTTTTTAGTATATTTTAGTTAGTTTTTATTAAATTTTTATTAGTTTTTAGTTAAAATTCACTTTTTGGGCTTTACTATGAGTTTGTATGTTTTTCTATGATTTCAGGTATTTTCTGGCTAAAATTGAGGGACCTGAGCAAAAATCTGATTCAGAGGCTGAAAAGGACTGCAGATGTTGTTGGATTCTGACCTCCCTGCACTCGATGTAGATATTCTAGAGCTACAGAAGCCCAATTGGCGCGCTCTCAATTGCGTTTGAAAGTAGACATCCTGGGCTTTCCAGCAATGTATAATAGTCTATACTTTGCCCTAGATTTGATGGCCCAAACTGGCATTGCAAATCAGCTTCAGAATTCCCGGTGTTTAACGCCGGAACTGGCACAAGAATTGGAGTTAAACGCCCAAACTGGCATAAAAGCTGGCGTTTAACTCCAGAAAAAGTCTCTACACATGAAAGCTTCAATGCTCAGCCCAAGCACACACCAAGTGGACCCTGGAAGTGGATTTTTACGTCATTTACTCATTTCTGTATACCCTAGGTTACTAGTTCACTATTAATAGGATCTTTTGATATTGTATCTCTACCTCATGACACTTTACATGTTTCTCGTTGTATCTTCTACGGCATAAGTCTCTAAACCCCATGGTTGGGGGTGAGGAGCTCTGCTGTGTCTTGATGGATTAATGCAATTACTACTGTTTTTCGTTCAATCACGCTTGCTTCTATTCTAAGATATCACTTGTTCCTAAACTTGATGAATGTGATGATCTGTGACAGTCATCATCATTCTCACCTATAAACGTGTGCCTGACAACCACCTCCGTTCTACCTTAGATTGAGTAGATATCTCTTGGATTCTTTAATCAGAATCTTCGTGGTATAAGCTAGAATTGATGGCGGCATTCAAGAGAATCCGGAAGGTCTAAACCTTGTCTGTGGTATTCTGAGTAGGATTCAATGATTAAATGACTGTGACGAGCTTCAAACTCCTGAAGGCTGGGCGTTAGTGACAGACGCAAAAGAATCACTGGATTCTATTCCAACCTAATTGAGAACCGACAGATGATTAGCCGTGCTGTGACATAGCGCGTTGAACATTTTTACTGAGAGGATGGGAGGTAGCCATTGACAACGGTGAAACCCTACATACAGCTTGCCATTAAAGGAGCCTTGCGTGCATGAAGAAGAAGACAGTAGGAAAGCAGAGATTCAGAAGATAGAGCATCTCTAAAACCTCAACCTAATCTCCATTACTGCAAAACAAGTACTTATTTCATGTTCTTTTACTTTTCACAATTAAACCTGATAATTATTGATATCCTGACTAAGAGTTACAAGATAACCATAGCTTGCTTCAAGCTGACAATCCTCGTGGGATCGACCGTAACTTTGCAAGCTAGCTCCCATTCCATGTTAGAGATCACGTTAGTTAGACTAACGTGGCTGCTAACGTGGTTCTTCTTTGCTTCCTTTGTCCTGAAATCAAGCAACAAAGTGCATCAAAGTTCTAGTCCAAGTCATGAGTCATGCATCATCCAATTTGTCATATAATTCATGCAAAATTCTCATGAAATCATGTAAAGTGCACAATGATGCTTGAATCAAGATGTAAGTGAATATCCACCAAAAACTAGCTTATTTCTTAAGAAAATGCATGAAACTACCCTAAAAACAGTAAAGAAAGGTCAGTGAAACTGGCCGAAATGCCCTGACATCAATCAGTGGTGGCAATACTTTTTGTCTTCTGAATGAATGCCTGAACAGTGCATATTTTTTATATTGAATTTTAAGAATGTTAAAATTATTGGCTCTTGAAAGAACGATGAACAAGAGAAGTGTTATTGATGATCTGAAAAATTATGAAATTGATTCTTGAAGCAAGAAAAAACACTGAAAAAAAAAAAGAAAAAAAAGAAGGAGCAGCAGAAAAAGCCAATAGCCCTTTAAACCAAAAGGCAAGGGTAAAAAGGATCTAAGGCTTTGAGCATCAATGGAAATGAGGGCCTAAAGGAATAAAATCCTAGCCTAAGAGGCTAAATCAAGCTGTCCCTAACCATGTGCTTGTGTCATGAAGGTCCAGGTGAAGAGCTTGAGACTGAGTGGTTAAAGTCGTGATCCAAAGCAAAAGAGTGTGCCTAAGAACTCTGGACACCTCTAACTGGGGACTTTAGCAAAGCTGAGTCACAATCTGAACATGTTACATCTAGTTATGAGTCTGTGGCATTTATGTATCTGGTGGTAATACTGGAAAACAAAATGCTTAGGGTCATAGCCAAGACTCATAAGTAACTGTGTTCAAGAATCAACATACTGAAATAGGAGAACCAATAACACTATCTGAATTCTGGGTTCCTATGGATGCCAATCATTCTTAATTTCAAAGGATAAAGTGAGATGCCAAAACTGTTCAGAGGCAAAAAGCTACTAGTCACGCTCATCTAATTAGAATCTGAGCTTCACTTAAAACTCTGAGATATTATTGCTTCTTGATTTCTTTTTATCTTATTCTATTTATGTAGTTGCTTGGGGACAAGCAACAGTTTAAGTTTGGTGTTGTGATGAGCGGATATTTTATACGCTTTTTGGGGGTAATTTCATGTAGTTTTTGTATGTTTTTGTTAGTTTTTAGTATATTTTTATTAGGTTTTAGGCAAAATTTATATTTCTGGACTTTACTATGAGTTTGTGTTTTTCTGTGATTTCAGGTATTTTCTGGCTGAAATTAAGGGAGCTACAGGAGTCCAATTGGCGTGCTCTCAATTGTTTTGGAAAGTAGACATCTAGGGCTTTCCAGCAATATATAATAGTTAATACTTTGCTCGAAGATAAATGACGTAAACTGGTGTTTAACACCAGTTCCATGTTCTATTCCGGCGTTAAACGCCAGAAACAGGTTACCAGTAGGAGTTAAACGCCCAAAATAGGTTGCAACCTATTGTTTAACTTCAGAAACAGCCCAGGCACGTGAAAAACTCAAGTCTCAGCCCCAGCACACACCATGTGGGCCCCAGAAGTGGATTTCTGCACTATCTATCTTAGTTTACTCATTTTCTGTAAACCTAGGTTACTAGTTTAGTATTTAAACAACTTTTAGAGATTTATTTTGTATCTCATGACATTTTAGATCTGAACTTTGTATCTTTGATGGCTTGAATCTCTAAACTCCATTGTTGGGGGTGAGGAGCTCTGCAGCGTCTCGATGAATTAATGTAATTATTTCTGTATTCTATTCAAACACGCTTATTTCTATCTAAGATGTTCATTTGCACTTCAATATGATGAATGTGATGATCCGTGACACTCATCACTATTCTCAATCTATGAACGCGTGCCTGACAATCACCTCCATTCTACCTTCGATTGAATGAGTATCTTTTGGATTCCTTAGTCAGAATCTTCGTGGTATAAGCTAGAATCCATTGGCAGCATTCTTGAGAATCCGGAAAGTCTAAACCTTGTCTGTGGTATTCCGAGTAGGATTCATGGATTGAATGATTGTGATGAGCTTCAAACTCACAAGGGTTAGGCGTAGTGACAGACGCAAAAGAATCAATAGATTCTATTCCAGCATGAGTGAGAACCGACAGATGATTAGTCGTTCGGTGACAGCACACCTGGACCATTTTCACTGAGAGGACGGATGGTAGCCATTAACAACGGTGATCCACTAACATATAGCTTGCCATAGGAGGAACCTTGCGTGCGTGAAGAAGAAGACAGGGGGAAAGCAGAGATTCAAAAGACAAAGCATCTCCAAAACTCCAACATATTCTCCATTACTGCATAACTAGTATTATTTAATCCATGATCTCTTATTCATTTGCAAGTCAACTGATAATTATAATTGATATCCTGACTAAGAGTTACAAGATAACCATAACTTGCTTAAAGCCAACAATCTCTGTGGGATCAACCCTTACTCACGTAAGGTATTACTTGGACGACCTACTGCACATGCTGGTTTGTGGTACGAATTGTGAAAAGTGTGATTTACAATTTCGTGCAACAGAGGACCTCACTGAGATTTCGAAAAGGAAGCAGCAACAGAAACAATTATGGCCGAACCAAACAACAATGCAAGGAAGATGCTTGGTGATTTTACTACACCAACTTTCAACTTCTATGGAAGAAGCATCTCAATCCCTGCCATAGGAGCAAACAATTTTGACCTAAAGCCTCAATTAGTTTCTCTACTGCAACACAACTGCAAGTTTCATGGACTTTCATCAGAAGACCCTTATCAGTTCTTAACTGAGTTCTTGCAGATCTGTGATACTGTTAAGACCAATGGAGTTGATCTTGAAGTCTACAAGCTTATGCTTTTCCCTTTTGCTGTAAGAGACAGAGCTAGAACATGGTTGTACTCACAACCTAGAGATAGCCTGGACTCTTGGGATAAGCTGGTCACGGCTTTCTTAGCCAAGTTATTTCCTCCTCAAAAGCTGAGCAAGCTTAGAGTGGATGTTCAGACCTTCAGACAAAAAGATGGTGAGTCCCTCTATGAAGCTTGGGAAAGATACAAGCAACTGACCAAAAAGTGTCCTTCTGACATGCTTTCAGAATGGACCACATTAGATATATTCTATGATGATCTGTCTAAATTTTCAAAGATGTCACTGGACCACTCTGCAAGTGGATCCATTCACCTAAAGAAAACACCTGCAGAAGCTCATGAACTTATTGAAATTGTTGCAAATAACCAGTTCATGTACACCTTTGAGAGGAATCCTGTGAGTAATGGGACGTCCCAGAATAGAGGAGTTCTTGAAATTGATGCTCTGAATGCCATACTGTCTCAGAAAAAATATTGACCCAACAAGTCAATATGATCTCTCAGAGTCTGAATGGATTGCAAAATGCATCCAACATTACTAAAGAAGCATCTTCTGAAGAAGAAGCTTATGATCCTGAGAACCCTGCAATGCCAGAGGTAAATTATATGGGTGAAACCTTTGGCAACACCTTTAATCCTTCATGGAAAAATCATCCAAATTTTTCATGGAAGGATCAACATAAGCAAGGCTTCAATAATAACAATGGTGGAAGAAACAGGTTTAGCAATAGCAAACCTTTCCCATCATCATCTCAGCAACAGACAGAGCATTCTGAGCAGAATTCTTCTAGCTTTGCAAACATAGTCTCTGATCTATCTAAGGCCACTCTTAGTTTCATGACTGAAACAAGATCCTCATTTAGAAATTTGGAGGCACAAGTGGGCTAGCTGAGTAAAAGGGTTACTGAAACTCCTCCTAGCACTCTCCCAAACAATACAGAAGAGAATCCCAAAGGAGAGTGCAAGGCCATTGATATAATCAACATGGCCGAAACCTTAGAGGAGGAAGAGGACGTGAATCCCAATGAGGAAGACCTCAGGGGACGTCCAATGGTCAGTACGGAATACCCTAATGAGAAACCAAAGGAATTAGAGGCTTATACAGAGACCATAGAGATTCCCTTGGATCTCCTTTTACCATTCATGAGCTCTGATGACTATTCATCTTCTGAAGAGGATAAAGACATTGTTGAAGGGCAGGTTACCCAATATTTAGGAGCAACCATGAAGCTGAATGCCAAGCTATTTGGTAATGAGACTTGGGAGGAAGAGCCTCCCTTGCTCACCAATGAATTGAATACATTGGTTTAGCAAAATTTACCTCAAAAGAAACAGGATCCTGGTAAATTCTTAATAACCTGTACCATAGGCACCATGACCTTTGAAAAAGCTCTGTGTGACCTGGGGTCAGGGATAAACATGATGCCCCTCTCTGTAATGGAGAGACTGGGAATCTATGAGGTATAGCCTGCCAAATTTTCATTGGAGATGGTAGATAAATCTGTAAAAAAGGCTTATGGACTAGTAGAGGACGTGCTAGTAAAGGTTGAAGGCCTTTACTTCCATGCTGATTTCATAATCCTAGACACTAGGAGGGATGAGGATGAATCCATTATCCTTGGAAGACCCTTCCTAGCCACAGCAAGAGCTGTAATTGATGTTGACAGAGGAGAGTTGATCCTTCATATGAATGAAGAATGCCTTGTAGTAAAGACTCAAGGTTCTCCATCTGTAACCATGGAGAGTAAGCATGGAGAGCTTCTCCCAATACAGAGTCAAATAGAGCCCCCACATTCAAACTCTAAGTTTGGTGTTGGGAGGCCACAACTAAACTCTATGTTTGGTGTTGAGAGATCTCAACCATTCTCTGATCATCTGTGAGGCTCCATGAGAGCTCACTGTCAAGCTATTGACATTAAAGAAGGACTTATTGGGAGGCAACCCAATTTTATTTTTATTTTATATATATTATTTTATTTTCTTTTAGGTTGATGATCATGTGAAGTCACAAAGACAATTACAAAAATAAAGAAAAAAAAACAGCATTGAAAACAGCACACCCTGAAGGAAGGACTTACTCGCGTTTAAACGCCAATAAGGGTTGCAAAATCGGAATTTAAACGCCTAATCTGGCACCTTTCTGGGCGTTTAAATGCCAGAATAGGGAACCAGACTGGCGTTTAAATGCCAGAACAGGGCAACAAACTAGCGTTTAGACGCCAGAATAGGAAGGAAAGCTGGGATTTAAACGCTAGAACAGGGAAGCAAACTGGCGTTTAAACGCTAGAATTGCACTCTAAGGCATTTTGAATGCCCAATTGGAGCAGGGATGAGAATTTCTTGACTCCTCAGGATCTGTGGACCCCACAGGATCCCCACCAACCTCAACTCACTCTCTCTTCTCTTCACACCTTTCTACAACACTCTTCCCCAAATACCCCCCTTCACTCCTTCATTTTCACACATCACAACCACCTTCTTCAACCCTTGGCCGAACCCTATACACCATCCATCTCCTCTATTTTCTTCTTCTTCTACATCTTTCATTCTTCTTTTGCTCGGGGACGAGCAAATATTTTAAGTTTGGTATGGTAAAAGCATTGCTTTTTGTTTTTCCATAACCATTTATGGCACCTAAGGCCGGAGAAACCTCTAGAAAGAGGAAAGGGAAGACAATTGCTTCCACCTCCGAGTCATGAGAGATTGAGAGATTCATCTCAAGAGTCTATAGCTCAGTAATAGAGCTTTTGACTACACAACAAGAAAATCCACTCATGGACCTCAACAAGAGCATGAGGAATTCCCTCATCAAGAAATCCCTGAGATGCCTCAAGGGATACATTTTCCTCCACACAACTATTGGGAGCAACTAAGGATAGGACCACCAAAAGCACTAAGGATGGAGCAAAAAAGGCAAGGAAGAGACATTGAGGAGCTCAAGAGCACCATTGGTTCTTCAAGAGGAGGAAGACGCCACCCTCACTAAGGTGGACTCGTTCCTTAATCTCCTTGTCTATTTATTTTTCTATTTTCGACTTTATGCTGTAGGTTCTATCTAAGTTTGTGTCTTCACTACATGATCATTAGTGTCTAGTGTCTATGTCTTAAAGCTATGAATAACTCCATGAATCCTTCACCTCTCTTAAATGAAAAATGTGCTTAATTACAAAAGAACAAGAAGTACTTGGATTTCAAATTTTATCTTGAAACTAGTTTAATTATTTTGATGTGGTGGCAATACTTTTTGTTCTTTGAATGAATGGTTGAACAGTGCATATTTTTGATCTTGTTATTTATGAATGTTAAAATTATTGGCTCTTGAAAGAATGATGAACAAGGAGAAATGTTATTGATAATCTGAAAAATCATGAAATTGATTCTTGAAGCAAGAAAAAGTAGTGAAAAAAATATGGCAAAAAAAAAGAGAAAAGAAAAAGAAAAAGAAAAAAGCAAGCCAAAAAAGCCAATAGCCCTTTAAACCAAAAGGCAAGGGTAAAAAGAATCCAAGGCTTTGAACATCAGTGGATAGGAGGGCCCAAGGAAATAAAATCCAGGACTAAGCGGCTAAATCAAGCTGTCCCTAACCGTGTGCTTGTGTCATGAAGGTCCATGTGAAAAGCTTGAGACTGAGTGGTTAAAGTCTTGATCCAAAGCAAAAAGAGTGTGTTTAAGAACTCTGGACACCTCTAACTGGGGACTTTAGCAAAGCCGAGTCACAATCTGAAAAGCTTTATCCAGTTATGTGTCTGTGGCATTTATGTATTCGGTGGTAATACTGGAAAACAAAGTGCTTAGGGTCACGACCAAGACTCATAAAGTAGCTGTGATCAAAAATCAATGTACTGAACTGGGAGAATCAATAACACTATCTAAAATTCTAAGTTCCTATAGATGCCAATCATTCTGAATTTCAATGGAAAAAGTGAGATGCCAAAACTGTTCAGAAGCAAAAAGCTACAAGCTCCTTTCATTTAATTAGGACTACGTTTTATTGATACTGTGGGATTCATTGTATATTCTCTTCTTTTTATCCTATTTTGTTTTTAGTTGCTTGGGGACAAGCAACAATTTAAGTTTAGTATTGTGATGAGCGGATAATTTATTCGCTTTTTGGCATTATTTTTATATAGTTTTTAGTATAATTTAGTTAGTTTTTAGTATATTTTTATTAGTTTTTAAGCAAAATTCACATTTCTGGACTTTACTATGAGTTTGTGTGTATTTCTGTGAGTTCAAATATTTTCTGGCTGAAATTGAGCGACCTGAGCAAAAATCTGATTCAGAGGCTGACAAGGGACTACATGCTGTTGGATTCTGACCTCCCTGCACTCGAAGTGGATTCTCAGGAGCTGCAGAATTCCAAATGGCGCTTTCTCAATTGTGTTGGAAAGTAGACATCCAGGGCTTTCCAGAAATATATAATAGTTCATACTTTTCGCGAGTTTTGACAACATAAAATGGAGTCAAAACACCAGCTCTCTGTCCTTTTCTGACGTCAAAACGCCAGAACTGGCATAAAAGTTGGAGTTAAACGCCCAAACTAGCACCAAAGCTGGCGTTTAATTCCAAGAGAAGCCTCTACACATGTGAAGCTCAATGCTCAGCCCAAGCACACACCAAGTGGGCCCGGAAGTGGATTTCTGCATCATTTACCTATTTCTGTAAACCCTAGTAGCTAGTTTCATTATAAATAGGACCTTTTACTATTGTATTTTCATCTTCGGATCATAGAGACATTCTGGATATCATATTTTCTTACTTGGGGAGGCTGGCCATTCGGCCATGCCTGGACCTCCAGACCACTTATGTATTTTCAACAGTGGAGTTTCTATACACCATAGATTAAGGTGTGGAGCTCTGCTGTTTCTCGAGTATTAATGCAATTACTACTATTTTCTATTCAATTCAGGTTATTCTTATTCTAAGATATTCACTCGCACTTCGACCTGATGAATGTGATGATCCGTGACTCTCATCATCATTCTCACCTATGAATGCGTGCCTGACAACCACTTCCGTTCTACCTTAAATTGAGCGTGTATCTCTTGGATTCCTGGTCCATGCATTTGATTGCCTCTCCTGACAATAGAGCTTTCAATTCATTGAGATCAGAGTCTTCGTGGTATAAGCTAGAATCTATTGGCAGCATTCTTGAGATCCGGAAAGTCTAAACCTTATCTGTGGTATTTCGAGTAGGATCTGGGATGGGATGACTGTGACGAGCTTCAAACTCGCGACTATAGGGCGTGGTGACAGACGCAAAAGGATAGTAAATCCTACTCCTACATGATCGAGAACCAACAGCTGATTAGCCATGCAGGAAACCATAGAGGACCTTTTTCACTGAGAGGACGGGAGGTAGCCATTGACGCCGGTGAAACCCGACATACAGCTTGCCATGGAAAGGAGTATGAAGGATTGGATGAAGGCAGTAGGAAAGTAGAGATTCAGAAGGAACAATGTATCTCCATACACTTATCTGAAATTCCCACCAATGAATTACATAAGTATCTCTATCTTTATTTTATGTTTTATTTATATTTTAATTATTAAAACTCCATAACAATTTGAATCCGCCTGACTGAGATTTACAAGGTGACCATAGCTTGCTTCAAGCCGACAATCTCCGTGGGATCGACCCTTACTCACGTAAGGTTTATTACTTGGACGACCCAGTGCACTTGTTGGTTAGTTGTGCGAGGTTGTGAAAAAGAGTGATATTACAATTATGCGTACCAAGTTGTTGGAGCCATTGAGATCACAATTTTGTGCACCAAGTTTTTGGCGCCATTGCCGGGGATTGTTCGAGTTTGGACAACTGATGGTTCATCTTATTTCTTAGATTAGGTAATTTTCTTCTTATTTCAATCTTTATTTGATTTTCAAAAAGTTTTCAAAAACCTTTCAAAAATTTTTTCTTCTTTTTTCGTTTTTCTAAAGATAATTTTCGAAAAACCCAAAAAAATTCATAAAATCATAAAAACTTAAAATATATATATTTCATGATTCTTGTTTGAATCTAGTGCCAAATTTTAAGTTTGGTGTCAATTGCATGAATTTTAATTGTCTTGCAATTTTCGAAACACATGTATTGTGTTCTTGATGATCTTCATGTCGTTCTTGATGAATTGCCTTGTTTGATCTTCATGATTTCTTAATTTGCACTACATGATGTTCTACATATGCATTCTTGCATTCATATGGCCAAAAAATGAGAAAGTTCTAAGTTTGGTGTCCTCCATGTTTTCTTTTATTAAGAAAACTGAGTTCTTGATGTTCATCTTGATTTTCAAGATTGTTCTTGGTGTTCATCTTGATGTTCATAATGTTCTTGCATATATCTTGTGTTTTGATCCAAGAACTATATGTTTTGACTCATTTTGTTGTTTTTCAAAATTGAAAACATATCTTCTTGAATAAAGGATTTAGCAAAACGAAGATCCAAGAACATAAAGCAGAGGAATTACACAGAAAAAGCTGGGCATTCAAAACACCCAGTGAAGAACTAAAACTGGCATTTAAACGCCAGCCAGGGTACCTGGCTGGGTGTTTAAATGCCCAAATCATGCAGCAATTAGGCGTTAAACGCCCAAAACATGCAGCTCCTGGGCATTTAACGCCAGGATGACACAAGGAGAGAAATTTTGTTTTCAAGTCAAATCTTTTTCAAATCTTCATATTTTTTTCAAAATCAAATCTTTTTCAAATCAAATATTTTCAATCATATCTTTTCAAGCATATCTTTTTCAAAAATCAAATCTTTTCCTCATATTTTCAAAAATCCTTAAATTCTATAATCATATCTTTTAGTTTCTTGTTAGTCAAGTAATCAATTTTAAGTTTAAAAATAAAATCTTTTTAATTTCCTTTTCAAATTTTTTTCAAAATAAATTTCAATCATATCTTTTTAATCATATCTTTTTCAAATCATATCTTTTTCAAAAATTTGATTTCAAAAATCTTTTCTAAACTTCCTATTTTTTCAAAATTAATTTTCAAATCTTTTTCAACTAACTAATTATTTTAAATTTTAATTTTTGAAAATTCTCCTCCCTCTCTTATCTTTTTCTATTTAAACACTAACATTCCTCCTCCATTGTCAATTCGAACTCCATCTCTCTTTGAGTGTTTGAATTCTTCCCTACCTACCTCATCCTTCCACTCTTGTTTTCCTCTGACACCTCAAGGAATCTCTATACTGTGACATAGAGGATTCTATATTTTCTTTGTTTTCTTCTCTTTCATATGAGCAGGATAAGCAATTTGCCCGCTTTGCAGACTATCTCAGGACTCTTGAAATAAAGATTCTGTTTGCAGAAGCACTTGAGCAAATACCTTCCTATGCTAAGTTCATGAAAGAGATCTTAAGCCATAAGAAAGATTAGAGAGAAACTGAAAAAGTTTTTCTCACTGAAGAATGCAGTGCAGTCATTCTAAAGAGCTTACCAGAAAAACTTAAGGACCCCGGAAGCTTTATGATACCATGCACATTATAAGGAATTTGTAACAAGACAGCTCTATATGATCTTGGGGCAAGTATTAACCTAATCCCTGCATCCACTATCAGAAAGCTTGGTTTGACAGAAGAGATCAAACCAACCCGGATTTGTCTTCAACTTGCTGATGGCTCCATTAAATACCCATCAGGCATAATTGAAGACATGATTGTCAAGGTTGGGCCATTTGGCTTTCCCACTGACTTTGTAGTGTTGGAAATGGAGGAGCACAAGAGTGCAACTCTCATTCTAGAAAGACCTTTCCTAGCAACTGGATGCACTCTCATTGATGTCCAAAAGGGGGAAGTGACCCTGAGAGTCAATGAGGATGAGTTTAAGTTGAATGCTGTCAAAGCTATGCAGTATCCAGACACACCAAAAGACTGCATGAAAGTTGATCTTATTGACTCTCTGGTAGAAGAAGTCAATATGATTGAGAGTCTTGAATCAGAGCTAGAGGACATATTTAAAGATGTTCAGCCTGATCTGGAGGAGCCAGAGGAAACAGAAGAACCTCTGAAAATTCCTCAATTAGAGGAAAAGCACCCCAAACCTGAGCTCAAACCACTACCACAATCCCTGAAATATGCATTTCTGGGAGAAGACAACACTTTTCCTGTGATCATAAGCTCTACCTTAAAGCCACAGGAAGAGGAAGCACTGATTCAAGTGCTAAGGACACACAAGACAGCTCTTGGGTGGTACATAAGTGATCTTAAGGGCATTAGCCCAGTGATAAACCACTATTTTATGGTTTATATTGTATTTAATTGAGTGGTTTTATCAAGCTTTTCACCCACTTATTCATATGATTTACATGATTTTACAATTCCTTCCTAGTTTAGTTATATGATTGAAAACATGCTTCTTTGGTCTTAATTTAGCTAATCTTAATCTTCTCCTATTACCATTCGATGCCTTGATCTGTGTGTTAAGTGTTTCAGGCATTATAGGGCATGAATGAGTGAGAGATTAGGAAGGAAGCTTGCAAAAATGGAAGGAACACAAGAAATTGAGGAGATGACCAGCGAGAAGTGACGCGTACGCGTCAGCGATGCGACCGCGCGAAAGAAAGGAATTCGCAGTGACTCGGCCACATAGCTCACGCGACCGCGCGGATTGGAAAAGCACAAGTGACGCGGAAGCGTGGATGACGCGAACGCGTGGCAGGGAAAAACGCGAATGACGCGTCCGCATGGATGACGCGATCGCGTTACGTGCACGATCTGTAGAATTACAAAAGTCACTGGCAGAGATTCTGGGCCACATTTCAACCCAGTTTTCGGCCCATAAACACAGATTAAAGTCAGGGAACTTGCAGAGACTCATCATGCTCTCATAATTCATAATTTTAGTTTTAGATGTAGTTTTGAGAGAGAGAGGTTCTCTCCTCTCTCTTAGGATTAGGATTAGAATTAGGATTTCATCTTCTTCAATCACAGGTTCAATATTCCCTTTATATATTTTCCCAATTTAGTTTATGAACTCTTTATGTTTGGATTGATTTTCTTAATTAATGTTATTTGAGGTATTTCAGTTTATGATTGTTTTATTTATATGAATGCTTTTGATTTAATTTAGATATTTCCCCTTTTGGCTTTGGTTAAATAATTGGTGACTCTTGAATTATCAAACTCATTGTTAATTGAAAATTGAAATTCTTCAATAATTAATTCGAGATCCAATAACTCCAACTTTTCCCAAGGAAAGACTGGGAGTTGAGGATTCGAATTAATTCATCCACTTAACTTACCTTCATAGTTAGAGGTTAACAAAGTGGGAGAAAAATCTAATTCTCATCATAATTGATAAGGATAACTAGGATAGGACTTCCAGTTCTTCATACCTTGCCAAGAGATTTTATTATTGTTAATTTATTTTACTTGTCATTTAAATATACTTGTGCCCATTGCCCAAACTCCAAAACCCCAATTTACAAACCCATAACCAATAATAAGAACATACCTCCCTGCAACTCCTTAAGAAGATTACCCGATGTTTAATACTCGGTTATTAATTTTAAAAAGGGGTTTGTTACTTGTGACAACCAAAACGTTTGTATGAAAGGACTTTTGTTGGTTTAGAAGCTATACTTGCAACGGAAATTTATTCTGAATTCTAGACCACGCAAAAGTTCTCTCATCACCCAGCCAGATGCATGTACAAGATTCTCTTGGAGGATAATGCTAAGCCAGCGGTACAACCACAAAGGCGGCTGAATCCAGCCATGAAGGAAGTGGTACAGAAAGAGGTCACTAAACTACTAGAGGCTGGGATTATTTATCCTATTTCTGATAGCCCTTGGGTGAGCCCTGTTCAAGTCATCCCCAAGAAGGGAGGAATGACAATAGTGCATAATGAAAAGAATGAACTGGTTCATACAAGGACAGTTACAGGGTGGCACATGTGTATTGACTATAGAAGACTCAATACAGCCACTAGAAAGGATCATTTTCCTTTACCATTCATAGACCAGATGCTAGAAAGACTAGCAGGTCATGACTATTACTGCTTTTTGGATGGCTATTCAGGTTACAACCAAATTGCAGTAGATCCCCAAGATCAAGAGAAAACATCATTCACATGTCCATTTAGGGTATGTGCCTACAGAAGGATGCCATTTGGTCTGTGTAATGCACTTGTAACCTTTCAGAGATGCATGCTCTCTATTTTTTCTGATATGGTGGAAAATTTTCTGGAAGTCTTCATGGATGACTTCTCAGTATATGGAGACTCATTCAGCTCATGTCTTGATCATCTAACACTTATTTTGAAAAGGTGCCAAGAGACCAACCTGTTTTTAAACTGGGAAAAATGTCACTTTAGGGTGACTGAAGGAATTGTCCTTGGACATAAAATCTCAAACAAGGGAATAGAGGTGGATCAAGCTAAGGTAGAGGTAATTGAAAAATTACCACCACCTGCCAATGTTAAGGCAATCAGAAGCTTTCTGGGGCATGTAGAATTCTACAGGAGGTTTATAAAGGATTTTTCAAAAATCGCAAAACCTCTAAGTAATCTGCTAGCTGCTGACACGCCATTTATATTTGACACAGAGTGTCTGCAGGTGTCTGAGACTTTATAAGCTAAGTTGGTTACAGCACCAGTCATTTCTGCACCAAACTGGACATTACATTTGAACTTGTGTGTGATGCTAGTGACCATGCCATTGGTGCAGTATTGGGACAGAGGCATGACAAACTTCTGTATGTCATCTACTATACCATCCGTGTTTTAAATAATGCACAGAAGAACTACACAACCACAGAAAAGGAATTGCTTGCAATGGTTTATGCCATTGACAAGTTCAGATCCTCCTTAGTAGGATCAAAGGTAATTATGTACACTGACCATGCTGCTCTTAAATATCTACTCACAAAGCAGGATTCAAAACCCAGGCTCATAAGGTGGGTGTTGCTTCTGCAAGAGTTTGATATAGAAATAAGAGACAGGAAAGGGATAGAAAACCAAGTGGCAAATCACTTGTCCCGGATAGAACCAGTAGAAGGGGCGTCCCTCCTCATCACTGAGATCTCTGAAACCTTTCCGGATGAGTAACTCTTTGCCATTTAGAAAGTACCATGATTTGCAGACATTGCAAACTATAAGGCTGCAAGGTTCATACCCAAGGAGTACAGCAGGCAGCAAACGAAAAAATTAATTTATGATGCAAAGTACTACTTGTGGGATGAACCATATCTCTTTAAGAGATGTGCAGACGGAATAATCCGTAGATGTGTGCCTAGAGAAGAAGTGCAGAGGATCCTTTGGCATTGCCATGGATTACAATATGGAGGATATTTCGGAAGTGAGCAAACAGCCACAAAAGTCCTCCAATGCGGCTTCTACTGGCTTACTCTTTATAAAGACTCCCGAGAGTTTGTACGGAACTGTGACAGTTGCCAGAGAGCTGGTAATCTGCCTCATGGTTACGCCATGCCTCAGTAAGGGATCTTAGAGATTGAATTATTTGACGTATGGGGTATTGACTTCTGATGATTGGATTTTTGACGGTTTAGAATTTCACTAATGTAATCTCGTTGTAAAGTATAGTTTCTAAACCAAACAACAATCCTTTCATACAAAAAGTTGTTTGTCACTAGTACAAACCCCTAAAATTTATAAACCAAAGTATTGGACCTCGGGTCGTTCTCCCTAGGAATTACAATAAAGTGTCTTGTTATTGGTTGTGAGTTATATTTGGGGTTTTTAAGATTTTGGACAAGAAATACAAATGGCAAAGGAAATAAACTAACAACTAACAAAGCTCTAGGCAAGATATGAGAACTAGAAGTCCTATCCTAGTTATCCTCCTCAATTGTGATGACAAATTGTCCATTGCTCCCACTTAGTTAACCTCTAACTATGGAGGAAAGTCAAGTGGATGAATCAATTTGATTCCTCAAGTCCTAATCAACTCCTAAAGGAATGACTAGCTTTAGAGGCATTCAAATCAATTAGCAACTTCTAATTATCAATCAACAAAGGAATTAGATAACTCAAGAGTCACTAATTACTCTACCTAGGCCAAGAGGAACAAAATCTACACTAAAATCCAACCAAGCATTTCATCAAACACTTGGAAGGTGTAAAAGAAAAGTATAGTAAATCACAACAAGAATGAATTCTAACTACAATTGAATACAAAGAATTAACAACAACAATCAAGGAAATCACAATTATCATGAATTACCTCAAATTGCATTATTGAAAGAAAACAAAGGAACAACAATCTATCCAAAACAAAGTGAAGAATTACAATTAGTAAAGCACATAACTAGAAAGAGGAAGAAGAGAATATTAAGACTTAATAAAAGAGATGTGAATTAAAGCATGAATTAAACCTAGATCTAAGAAGAGAGATTAACCTAAACCTAATCCTAATTCTAGAGAGATGAGAGAGCTTCTCTCTCTAAAACTACTCTAAACTAAAACTATGACTAATTGTAACTAACTTCTAATATCTTCCCCCTTCAATCCTTGATCCTTTTATTCCTTTCTATCAGCAATTGGCGCCAAAATGGGTTCAGAAACCCTTCCAAATGTCAGGCACGTGTTGCTTTAATGAAGTCATGTGCGAACTGCGATGCGTGCGCGCACGGTACGCGTGCGCGTCCCTGGCCGATTCTGCAATGTGCGCGCGAGCGCCTTGTGCGCGTGCGCGTGCATGACTAATTCCACTTCTTTGACTTTTTATGCTTCTCTCCACTTGTATGCTTCCTTTCTTGTTTCCTTTGATCCATGCCTAGCCTATTTCAATCCTGGAATTACTAGCAAACACATCAAGGCATCTTATGGAATCAAAGAAGAATTAAAGTTCATTAAAATAAGGCTTAAAAAGCATGTTTTTACACTTAAGCACAAATACGGGAGAGATTACAAAACCATGCTAATTCATAGGCTAAATGCGAGAAAAAGTCATCAAAATACTCTAAATTCAATACAAGATAAACCCTAAAAATGGGGTTTATCAACTTCATGGGGCCTTTCCCACCTTCATACTCAAACACTTATATTCTGGTGGCAGTAGACTATGTATCTAAATGGGTAGAGGCGATTGCAACACCCACTAGTGATACTAAAATAGTACTAAAGTTCCTCCAGAAACACATCTTCAGTAGATTTGGTGTCCCCAGAGCATTAATCAGTGATGGAGGCACTTATTTCTGCAATAAACAGCTTTACTCTGCAATGGTCCGGTATGGAATTAGCCACAAGGTAGCAACTCCATATTATCCATAGACAAATGGGCAAACTGAGGTCTCTAATAGAGAACTAAAAAGAATCCTGGAATGGACTGTAATGGCCCGTAGAAAGGATTGGGCAAAAATCTTGGATGATGCTCTGTGGGCATACAGAACAGCATTCAAGACTCCTATAGGAACTTCTCCATACCAACTTGTGTATGGCAAAGCCTGTCATCTGCCCGTGGAACTGGAACACAAAGCCTACTGGGCAACCAGATTCCTAAACCTTGATGCTAAATTAGCTGGAGAGAAAAGATTGCTCCAGTTGAATGAGCTAGAAGAGTTAAGACTCAATGCTTTCGAAAATACAAAAATTTACAACGAGAAAGCAAAAAGGTGGCATGACAAGAAATTGTCATCCAGAGTGTTTGAACCGGGACAAAAAGTCCTATTATTTAACTCTAGACTCAGTCTATTCCCTGGGAAATTAAAATCCCGATGGAGGGGACCATATGTGATTACAAGTGTGTCACCATATGGATATGTGGAGCTTCAGGATATTGATTCTGACAAAAGATTCATTGTTAATGGGCAAAGAGTCAAGCACTATCTTGAAAGTCATATTGAGCAAGAGTGCTCAAAACTGAGACTAGAATAATATTCAGTAAGGTCCAGCTAAAGACAATAAAGAAGCGCTTGCTGGGAGGCAACCCAGCCATTGGTTAAGCATACTTATTTTTTAAATAATAATTATAAGAGTTTGATACAAAATTTATCTTCCATTACAGGAGTTCACAGAGTTACAGAAGAATTCAGAGCAGAAAACAGAGAAAGGATGCCCACTAGCAAAAAAACGCAAATAAGGAGCATTTTTGGGCGTTAAACACCAGAATGGGTGCCATTCTAGGCGTTTAATGCCAGACTTGCAGCATCCTGGGTGTTTAGAAAAACGCCCAGTGACAAAGGAATTCTGGCATTTAAACGCCAGCCAGGGTACCTGGTTGGGCGTTTAAACGCCCAGTAAGGAAGGAAAACTGGCATTTAAATGGCAGCTAGGGTACCTGGCTGGGCGTTTAAACGCCTAAAACAGGCAGCAATTGGGAGTTAAATGCCCAAAACATGCTACTCCTAGGCGTTTAACGGCAGGAGCATGGAGGGAAAGAGATTTTTGTTCCCAACTCAATTTTTTTTAAAATCTTCATTTTCCCATCTGATGAGCGGATAATTTATACGCTTTTTGGCATTGTTTTTAGGTAGTTTTTAGTAAGATCAAGCTACTTTTAGGGATGTTTTCATTAGTTTTTATGTTAAATTCACATTTCTGGACTTTACTATGAGTTTGTGTGTTTTTCTTTGATTTCAGGTAAATTCTGACTGAAATTGAGGGATTTGAGCAAAACTCTGAAAAAGGCTGACAAAAGGACTGCTGATGCTGTTGGAATCTGACCTCCCTGCACTCGAAATGGATTTTCTGGAGCTACAGAACTCAAATTGGCGCGCTCTCAACGGCTTTGTAAAGTAGACATTCAGGGCTTTCCAGCAATATATAATAGTGCATACTTTATTCGGAAATTGACGACGTAACTTGGCGTTGAACGCCAAGTACATGCTGCTGTCTGGAGTTAAACGCCAGAAAAACGTCATGATCCGGAGTTGAACGCCCAAAACACGTCATAACTCGGAGTTCAACTCCAAGAGAAGCCTCAGCTCGTGGATTGATCAAGCTCAGCCCAAACATACACCAAGTGGGCCCCGGAAGTGGATTTATGCATCAATTACTTACTCATGTAAACCCTAGGAGCTAGTTTATTATAAATAGAACATTTAGCTAATGTATTTGACATCTTGGGACGATTAGTTCTCAGATCATGGGGGCTGGCCATTCGGCCATGCCTGAACCTTTTACCTATGTATTTTCAACGGTGGAGTTTCTGCACACCATAGATTAAGGGTGTGGAGCTCTACTGTACCTCAAGTATTAATGCAATTCTATTTTCTTTTATTCAATTCTCTCTTATTCTTATTCCAAGATATTCATTCGTACCCAAGAACATGATGAATGTGATGATTATGTGACGCTCATCATCATTCTCACCTATGAACGCACGTGATTGACAACCACTTCCGTTCTACATGCAACAGAGCTTGAATGTGTATCTCTTAGATTCCCCAACAGAATCTTCGTGGTATAAGCTAGATAGATGGCGGCGTTTATGAGGATCCAGAAAGTCTCACCTTGTCTGTGGTATTCCGAGTAGGATCCTGGGAATCCGGAAAGTCTAACCTTGTCTGTGGTATTCCAAGTAGGATTCCGGTAATGAATGACTGTGACGTGCTTCAGACTCGCAAGTGCTGGGCGTTAGTGACAGACGCAAAAGAATCAAGGGATTCTATTCCAGTAGGCACGGGAACCAACCAGTGATTAGCCGTGCTGTGACAGAGCGCGTGAGCGTAGTTTTCACTGCGAGGATGGGATGTAGCCTTCGGCCAGGTGATGCCTCCAGACGATTAGCCATGCGAGTGACAGCCGCAGAGGACCATTTTCCCGAGAGGATTGAAAGTAGCCATCGTCGAACGGTGAACCCCTATAAACAGCTTGCCATGGAAAGGAGTAAGAAGGATTGAGTTGAAGCAGGAGAATAGCAGGCGTCCTTGAGCATACAGTATCTCCATTCGCTTGTCTGAAATTCCCACCAATGAATCTGCATAAGTATTCTATCCCTTTTATTATTTCTCTTTTATTATTAATTTTCGAAACCATAAACAATTTTAATCTGCCTAACTGAGATTTACAAGGTGACCATAGCTTGCTTCATACCAACAATCTCTGTGGGATCGACCCTTACTCACGTAAGGTTTATTACTTGGACGACCCAGTACACTTGCTGGTTAGTTGAACGGAGTTGTGTCCACTCGTGCCAATCTTAAATTCCATAATTTTACAAGGAGTACAAATACAAAGAACATGGATCACAATTTCGTCCACCAAGTTTTTGGCGCCGTTGCCGGGGATTGTTCGAGTATGGACAACTAACGGTTCATCTTGTTGCTCAGATCAGGTAATTTTCTTTTCAAAAATCTTTTTCAAAATTTTTCTTTTCTTTTTCGTTTTCTAAACTTTATTTTCGAAAAAATTTTATAAAAATTCAAAAAAAAATTCATAAAATCATAAAAATAAAAAAAATTATTTTGTGTTTCTTGTTTGAGTCTTGAGTCAATTTTTAAGTTTGGTGTCAATTGCATGCTTTAAAAATTTTTCTTGCATTTTTTTCGAAAATCCCATGCATTCATAGTGTTCTTCATGATCTTCAAGTTGTTCTTAATAAGTCCTCTTGTTTGATCTTGATGTTTTCTTGTTTTGTGTTGTTTGTTGTTTTTCATATGCATTTTTTGTTTGTTAGAGTCCATGCATTAAAGATTTCTAAGTTTGGTGTCTTGCATGTTTTCTTTGCATAAAAAATTTTTCAAAATTATGTTCTTGATGTTCATCATTATCTTCAAAGTGTTCTTGGTGTTCATCTTGACATTCATAGCATTCTTGCATGCATTCATGGTTTTGATCTAAAAATTTCATGCATTGAGTATTTTTGTTGTTTTTCTCTCTCATCATTAAAAATTCAAAAATCAAAAAAATATCTTTTCCTTATTTCCCTCCAAATTTTTGAAATTTTGGGTTGACTTGGTCAAAATTTTTTAAAATTAGTTATTTTTTATAAGTCAAGTCAAAATTTCAATTTTAAAAATATTATCTTTTCAAAATCTTTTTCAAAAATCATATCTTTTTCATTTTTCGAAAATTTCAAAAATCTTTTTTCAAAATATTTTCAAAATATTTTCCTTATCTTTACATCTAATTTTCGAAAATTCACTAATAATTAATGTGATTGGTTCAAAAATTTGAAGTTTATTACTTTCTTGTTAAGAAAGGTTCAATCTTTAAGTTCTAGAATCTTATCTTGTAGTTTCTTGTTAGTGAAGTAAATAATTTCAAAATTTTTGAATTAAATCTTGTTATCTTTTATTTTGATCTTTTTCAAAAATTTTATCTTTTTAAAAATTTGATTTCAAAAAAAAAAATCTTATCTAACTTCTTATCTTCTTATCTTTTTAAATTTTGATTTCAAATCTTTTTCAATCAACTAACTAACTTTTTGTTTGTTTCTTATTTTTTCAAAACCACCTAACTACTTTTCCCTCTCTAATTTTCGAAAATATCTCATCCCTTTTTCAAAAATTCTTTTTAATTAATTAATTGTTTCATGTTTTAATTTTAATTACATTTTATCTCTAATTTTCGAAAATCACTAACCCCTTTTTAAAATTATCTTCGAAATTCTCTTTCTCTTTTCTTCTTCTATTTAATTATTTAATTACTAACACTTCTTTTCACCTCTCTTCATCCAAAAAAAATCCGAATCTCCTTCTTTATCCTTCTACCCCTTTCTTCTTCTACTAACACAAAGGAATCTCTATACTGTGACATAGAGGATTCCTCTTCTTTTCCTGTTTTCTTCTCTTTCATATGAGCAGGAACAAGGATAAAGGCACTTTTGTTGAAATTGATCCAGAACCTGAAAGGACTCTGAAGAGAAAATTAAGAGAAGCTAAATTACAACAATCCAGAAACAACCTTTCAGAAATTTTCGAACAAGAGAAGGAGATGGCAGCCGAAAATAATAATAATAATGCAAGGAGAATGCTTGGTGACTTCACAAAGCCAACGTCCAAGTTTGATGGAAGAAGCATCTCCATTCCTGCTTAA